>NW_017729031.1:29750730-29765358 GCF_001723915.1 Gavialis gangeticus
CATGGCACGGAAAGCAACTTCTGTACACACTGTTTAAGAGAAATCATTGACATATGCTGATGATTAGGGGAACAAGCTTCCCAGCTGCTTTTTTGGGTGCACTAAACGTCTATTGAAGCAGCCATGTCATACATGTAGAGTCATAATAGTTGCTGGGAGAACCAGTTGTTCTTGCCAGTTTTGTATCTTTCTGTATATTTTTGCTTTGATTTCATGTGTTGCTTTGTTTCAGTGCAGCTTCCAAGGCTGCCAGCCCTTACTGACAAGAGGTTCGCCCAGAGGAAGATCAGTGTCAATGGAACAGCTGATGGTGAGAAACCTAATTTAAGCTTTTGTGAAAAATGGGATTGTGAACCTCTTTGCTATCTTCTTCTTGTCCATCTCACTGGTTACCTTCCAACCATGAGGGTGTAACTATAGGGCTGAGTGTTCGTTGCAATGTTCAGAGTAGCATAAGCTTCATAAAACATCCCCATGTGTACCCTCCAGAGCTCAAGATAAGTGGCAACTCCAGATGGATGGCATCTGGCACCTGGTGGTGTGCTAAGGCAAATATTTGAATGTCAATGACGTGACTGATTCAGAGGCTGTACCTTTAACTCCCATGCTCAAGAGCTACTGCTGCATCTTTCCTCCAAGAATTTGTCTGATCCCTTTCTGAATCTGGTTAAACCGTCGGCTTCCACATCTGGTGGCAATGAGTTCCATGCTGCATGAAAAAACTTCCTTTTGTTAGTTTTAAACTTATTAGTTGCCTGTTTCATGTTATGACCCCTGGTTCTTGCAAAAAAAATAAAATAAAAAGATAAAATCCTATCAGCTTTCTCTTTAGTATTTTGTAAACCCTCTCTCATTCTCTTTCTCATTTAGTATTTTGTAAACCCTTATCATGTCCCCCCCCTTAAGTGTCTCTTTTCTAAACTGACTAGTCACAGCCCTGTGCCCTAGTGGCATAGCACACTGCTTTCTTGCTTTTGGGGCGGGCAATGGGGATCCCCAGCGAGCAGGGGAATGGGTGCTCCTACTGTGTCTGGGGACGGACTCTCCTTCAGGAAACAGAAACTGGTTTTCTCCTTTATCACAGTTTCCAGGTACAGGAGGAGCAGACACCAACACCAGAGAGAAAAGCCCGATGAGATCCAGCTGCTGATTCCTGCAGTTTTATTGCGGGGCTCAGTACTTCGGGCCTTACTTAAAGCTGCGGCTCCTGCAGATAAGAAATGCTGCAAGGACCTCAGCTTTCATTCAACGCCAAGGCTGTGGCAAATGGAAGCAGAGAGCTGTGTGCATCCTCAAGGTTCAAAAGCCAGGAGCCAAGGAGAAAGACTCCAGACTGATCCCTTTGAAAAACACCCATGATGTTTCAGCTGATCTCATGACTTTCAGGGCCTGACTTCTTTTGAGCATGCGGGGTTGACATTGCTGAAGACTCACCTTCCTTCCTTTGCACTCAGCTGTCATACAGCTAAGGAGGGCGAGCCTTTCCTCCTCTTAATCCAAAGGCTGTCCCTGCCCAGGAAAAGTGTCCAGGCCCAACCCCTCTGCTGTCATGGTGTAGACAGGGAGCTGCCAACCTGTGGCACAGAGAGAAGGCAAGCAGAGCAGCAGATCAGGCAGGGGGCACAGGGCTGGGAGCAGAAAGCAGAACAGTAGATAGGACAGGGGATGGGGATCAGAGTAGCACTTGGGGAGAGTGTCGGGCCAATTTGTGGTGTGCCTGCCAAAAAAAGTTGCCCCCCACTGGTGTAGATGTACCTAGTAAAACTAACCAGGGCCCTGATCCAAAGCTAAGTGAGGTCGGTGAAAAGTCTGCCACTAACCTCAGTGGACTTGGGATCAGATTCTCCACAAGAGAAACACCCATCAGTGCCTCCTGGAGATTGCGACATTTATTCCAATTTTCCCAATTTTCCTATCATTTTGCCACCTCTGAGCAACCCTGCATTAAGGAAGGAGGGTTCCAGTCAATTTTTCATTGTGACAGTCACCCTTTCCTGGAATAACCTTTGTTACATTTGAGGAGAAGAGAACACCCTCAATTACCCTGTGTTTAAAAGTCCAGCCTAGCACCTGCTTCCCAAAGGCTGAGTGTTTTACTGCTCACTTTATGGGCTGTCATTTCATTCTCCTGCAACGTGAGCCTCACTAAAAGATGATTTCTGCAGCTACTGCACAAATAAACCTGAGTGGGAGCCAGGAAGAGGAAGTGAGTTGCACAGATGAGACCTTGGAAAAAATGTGACCCTCCCTTAGGAGTTATTTTATTTGAGTGGCTCATCTTACAAGGTAAGTTGTTCAAAACACTGAGCCCCCACAACAAAACACCAAGAAGGAAATTCTTGCCTTCTGGGCACCGAGTAGTTTTCTTTTGTTAACCCTTCCATATTTGTAAGATGTCAGAGCTACAAAGTGCTGGGAGGGGGCAATATCAAAAGTCCCAGGCCTCTGTCTCCTCCTGAGATCATGGGACGTTGAAATCAATGGATTAGGTGCCTAAATGCTGGTGTATGTTAGTTATAAATCAAGCAGTGCTCGTGCTCCACATCCCCCAAATTGTTTTCCTTAGGACAAGATCTTTCTTTTTTAGGATATCCATTCACTCCAGTCGGAAGAGGATTTTCCCTTTCACATGCTGTATAAGCCGCCCCATATGTACAATATCAGAGGGGAGATTAGGATAGTACCTGGAGCGTAAAAGAGTTCTGTGCTTTTGGGGTTGTAATAGGTGAGAAAGGAGGCAGAGTGATTTTCTTGGAATAGTGCTCCCAAGTCCTGGAAGTCTCAGCCAAGGTTTTAGAAAGGCCCGGCACACATGAGGCGTAGTGAGAATTTGCTTAGACAGCTTTGGAGTCTCAGCTTTCATGCACTTATAACTATTCTCTCAGTTGCAGTCTTGGCCCTCCTTGAAGCCAGTAGGAATTTTGCCACCAGCGTTAAGGAGCCAGTCTTCCACCGACTCTTCCTTTTGACCTCTTGAAGCACAATTAAATATGACCCACCGGTGCTTTCCAAGAAGGAAACCTCTGCATGATTTCTATTCTGTTTGTGTTTTTTGATGAATTCTCCATTAAATCCGGGTAAGAAATGGTCACGGTTGTTTTACCCGTCGCTCGCACTTGTACGGCTCCAAAGCTTTTTTTCTACAGGGTAAAATCTCTGTTTGACCGCAAGGTGGTGCTGCCACTTCTTGGTAGCATGGATGGCCTGTAGACACTGGAGAAATTTTAATGAGGTTGCTTCATTCTGGGTCAAGCAGACCATAAACAATGTCACTTTGGTTTTGTGGTTCACCTTTAACCCCGTCCTGTGTCATAATCTCCTGTGCCCCTGGGTGTGTCCCTCTGACTGCATTTTTATTGATTTCATAGAACATGGCACATTTCCCCAGGTCATGGGATTACCCTTGGCTAGAGGCATGTCTTTAAGCCCTGAAAAAATTGCTGCTGAAAATGAGCAAAGTAATTAAACACAGCACTGAAATTCAGCGCAGCCAACCAAGTGCAGCTTTCCAGCCTATTCTAATATGGTTTCCGTTCTTAAAACTAAGTCTAGAGTGCCTCAACAACCAAACACGATTGCTCGGGGTTTTATATGAAGTCATAGGTTCATAGATTGTCACGGGCTGGAAGGCACCTTGCAGATCATCGGGTCCAGCCCCGCCACTCTAGGCAGGAAGACAACTGGGGTTAGGTGGCCTCAGTGAGGTGACTGTCTAGTCTCTTCTTGAAAACCTCCAGGGTATGTTGTGTTCCCACCTGCCACATGCGTTCAGGTTCTGGGGTAAGGAGTCCCTGTGCTGTCTGCTCTTAGGGGCAGTCACGGTATCTTTCATTGTGCCCCTAAGAGCACCCACCCACTGTACATCATTGTTGCAGGGCACTAAGGTGCTTGTTCCTTTAGGGGCAGAAACTGCCTAGGGAGAGGGCCCTAGCAGTCACTTAGGAACCCTACAGCTGCAAGTTACTGTGGCAGCAGGAATGAGGGAATTAGCCCGCACCTGCAGGCGGTCAGTTGACTGGAAAAGGCAGGGTCTGGGGCACATATAAACCCCAGGGCTGAGACTAGAGGGCAGTTCTCTGTCAGCAGCCAAGGGGGAAGGAGCTCTCTTAGAGGAAGTTAAGTGGAGATGTATGACCGCCTGTTCTACTCTGGTAGGATTAAGAGGCTCCGGAAGCTCACCAGGGACCCTGGCCTGCAAGGCATTTATTGCTGGGGGGAGATTTAATCCTTTTAAAGGGACAGAGCACACCCTGGACTGCTTGCATTATATTATAGCCAGGGGGCTCATATTTTGGTTTCTGTTTGTAAACCAGAGGATCGGGCTGAGGCTATTGGGGAAGGAGGAGGCTTCATTGGGGCCCACTACAGTGTGGGGACCCTAGCGCCAGTGGCGGCGCAGTATTTGGGGGTGAGCAGACCCCAGCGCCGGTGGTGGTGCAGTATTTGGGGGTAAGTGGACCCCAGTGCCAGTGGCAGTGCAGTATGCAGGGGTGAGCGGACCCCAGCGCCAAGGGGCGCTGAGAGAGAGACAGGGCTGCGGAGAGCCCAGTGATGACCAGAGGCCAAGCTAAACTAAGACCTTGGAGGGACAATGTGTGAATGCCATCTGTGAGGCTTGGGGCATGGTAAAGGGGAAGTTTGGAGCCACGCATCTAGCCCATAAGGCTGAGGGTGCCCCGTGAGGCATCTCTTTTGAGCAGGACCCAAAAAAGTGTCCAAGAACCCACAGGGTCAGCCGGGTCCAGCAAGACCATGTCTAAATATAAACTTGAGTGCAGCCTCCCTATATTATAATTACCAGCAAGACGTGGCAGGAGAGGAAAAGGGTGCCTTTGGGCAAGTTTGGCACAGTCACAGAACCCTAGGGGTGTCACGGCCATCCCTGGGGACCCCACCATGTGACAATCATACTGACCACAGAGGAATGGGGACTATCACAGTGGTCTGTTGGCAGGATTTGGAGAGCGCCTGCAAGAGATCTCCTATCTCAGTCTGCTAAGGACACCTCAGGGTTTCCCTCCATCTTAGCTAACAGGAGGTTATTTGAAGAAGGGAAGATGGGAGCAGTAGAGATGAAGCTCCAGAGATCTGCACAGCTGCAATGGAGGCTACTGCAGTGGTGAAGCTTTAGTAGCAACCAGACTGGCCCCCTAGCCATTTAGTAGGCTGGAAGGGATTAAATGCTTGGGGGGTTTCTTGGACTATATGCTGAGATAAGTACTGAACCCTCGGATTGAGCCCAGAGAGAAGAAAATGGGGAAAGGGGGTTGTCACTGTTATCTCAGTTCAGTTCAGGCCCAACAAAGGCTATAATCTGTCTGCAGCCAGGATTTGCTTCCTAATAGCGCAAAACAAAACCCTGTGCAATACTGTCCAATGCCAGGTAAAAGGGGCAGAGAAGGGGTAAATCTTTTCCTATCATCAGTTGATGCCCTGAGGCATAAGGCTGAAATAATGATCCTGCTTTGATGTAAACGTGGGAGGATGAAAAGCTTGGTGGAGGTTTTTAAAAGCTATTCCTTGCTTCCTACCTTTCTTCACTGCTCTCTCCTAGTTATTCCAATGCTTCCAGCTGCTTCCTCTCCTGCCTAATAGCACGGCTCAGAAAGAAGCCGGACGTGCAGTGGAAGCACCAGGCACTGATGGTGACTTGTAGAAGAACTGGTAAGAACTGCCTGTCATGCTGGGACCAGAAGCTGGGTTGCATTTGGCCTGGATGAAACATTAGTCCTGCCACAAGTCTGCTAAATGTTCTGCAATAGGCAAAAGGTGAGTATTACTTAGGATACTGCATAGCATCCCTGGTAAGAAAACTCCTGTGCATGATGCAATGATCTTCATTTACCATTAAGAGGATGAAGCAGTTACAGATGTGAGCCATGACTTTCATATCTGAATCCTAATCTGGGTTTCCTTAGAGTTTGAGTAGGAAGATGGGCCCAGACACCAAACTTAAAGGCCAAACTGCGCTAGGCTTAAGGGAGGTGTGATCTGATGCTCTGGTTTTGGTGGCTCTGCAGGGGCTCCTCACAGTAGAGAGAAGACTGGTGATGGGCTTGGGCTTGTGTGGCTTGGAGCAGAGGTCTGAGATGGTACGAGTGATACCTGGGCAAGCATAAGCAGCAGGAGACGTGCCTTTACATTGGCAACCTGCCCATATAGTCAACAGTGCTAAGGAAATCAGTCGATAGTATTTGTTGAAGCCCAATTACCACATTTAACTGCCAGTTCACTTGGCTTTTCTCTGCCTGGTCATCTTTTACAACTTTCATGGGAAAAAATTAGCAGTGAAACTTTTTCCATCTCTGAATTCCTTGTGAGAAATCAGCTGTGTTGTGGTCACTCTCTGGGAAGGCAAAGCCACCTGTTGCTGGAGTCTGGTTTCTTATTTCCTTGTTTCCTGTCACAGTGAAATTGGGTGAGGTTGGGCAGTAGCTCAGCTGGGAAGCCTGAGAGCCTGTTTGCATACTATTCAAATACAAGAGCTGCATGTAGCAGGGTTGGGGCCACTTATGCTCTAATGAGCTTGGTTTTTCTCTAGTTTCATTTAATTGGGCTCCACTCCAAGTTGGACTTTTTTAGATTCAAACAGTACCTAGAATAACTCCAAACAAAACTCAAAACTTACTTCTCTAGGGAGTTGCGTGTGTGTTTTAACTAAACCTTAACTCGGTCCAAGGGGGTCCAGGTTTGGACCCAAGTTTGTTTTGTCTTTCATTGTAGTGCAAAGACATTGCCCAAATCCTCACTTGATTCAAAATTGTGACTCATACAATTGAGATACAGGTGACAGCTCTGAGCTTTTAATGATCATATCTGCATCGCATCGGTATAACTTTAATGCAGGCTAAGTTCTCCGTTTGTCTGAGCAGCCCCTAACTTCAGAGTGAAATCTGGGAATAGATTATCCTGGTTACTCCAAAGAGCTTTCCACAACATGTCTCCAGGATGCTGTTAAGTCACTAGTTCAAAATTGTTATTGCTTCTCGAGCCATTGTAGATATAGGGGATTGATTAAACATTTAAACCCTCATTAGCTGGCTGCTTCTCCTACTGGATCTCACAGTACATTATCCTGTGTTAACTTTGCAGTCTGGAGTGGACTGCAAGGGCTAAGATGTCACAACTTTGCGGCTAGGATTTCACTGCAATTTCAATCAGGGACAAGGCAGTGGATTCTGAAAGATGATATTTTTGCATTCAGTTAGAGCTGAACTCTGCGACAGAGTCCTGCCCCAGGGGTGATCATTATCACGTCACCCTTGGAGCCTTTCTTGAGGCAATCCCCACTTCAGCTCTTCTGCCATGCTGTAATGTCATGATGTCTTTGTAAGCAGGGAGGGTGTCCTGGGGTTCCCCAAGCAAGGTCTCACACTGATGACCCCCTGGGTCACTGCTTATTGCCCCAAGGGGCTGATTATGTGGCCTCCTCATCTCCCCTTTTAGCCATGCCCTGCAGTTGTTACTAATCACTCCCTAGTTCAGGCCGGCATTCTCTGCCCTCCTGGGCTCAGGCCTCCGTCTCTTTCCATCCACACCATGACACTTTGCCTACCTTGGCTATTCCTAGGCACGGCCATGGGTCCCTGACCCTGTTTCCATCTCTTGCAGGTGCTGGGCCCCTGGCTCTGACTCATCCCTCGTCTGGGCTGCAGGTATCTGACCCTGGCGGTCTCTAGCTATGGCCCTCTTCAGCCTTTGACCCCAATCTCTAGGCCCTGCCCTTACTCCTAGACCAGTTGAGATCTCTAGGCTTCTTGGCCCCAGCAGTCTCCAGATGTGGCCCCTCCTCAACCTGTGGCCCTTCTTCCTGGGCCCTGGGCCCACTTCTTGGCCAGTTGAGACCTCTGGGCTCCCTGGCCCTGTTTGTTCTCCTGGAGTTAGCCCAGCTCTCTGTCTGTGCCCCACTGAGCTATGGGCTCCCTAGCCCTAGCTCTTACCCCTCCTAAGCTACAGATCCTTGACCCTGGTTCTCACCTTTATCCCTCAGGTCCTGACCCCACTCCTGGGCCAGCTGAGACCTCCACCACCCCTACAGTCTCGATCCCTAAACCTCCCGTCTTGCATACGCCAGCTTGGGTGATAATCAGGAGCCTTGCTGCAGCCCTTCTGCTCAGGGACTCCCCTCTCCATGGCTTCCAGGTCAGACTGCCCATCCAGCTCAGGCCCTGGGCTTATCCTGCAAACCCAATCCCTTTTGGGTTATGTGTCCCCCTTCATTGTCTCCTGCCTCAACTAGAGCCTTCTTCTCCTGCAGCCTGCCTTCCCTTAAAGCAAGCTCCCTGCTACAGAATTAAGATCTGGGCAAGGTTTGAGAGAGTTTTCTCACAACATTTTAAGGTTAGGAACCAAAATGCTAAATAGTGAATGTATTATTTACTATCTCTCACAACGCAAGAATGAGGGGTCATAAAATGAAATGAGTAGGTAGCAAGTTGACAGAAGGAAGTTCTTTTTCACACAGCGTGTAACTAAAGTGTGAAACTCATTGCCACCATACACTGTGGAAGCTGACGCTTTAGCTGATTCAAGAAGGGATTGGACAAATTCTTGGAGGAAAGGTGCATCAGTAGCTCTTGAACATGGGAGTTAGGGGGACAGCCTCTGAATCAGAACTTCCTCGACCTTAAATACTGGAGGCTACAAGTGGGAGAGGAACAGTGAACAAACCCTGGTCAGACCCTGTTCGCATCCTCTCTCTGCCACCGTGTGACACGGGACCGTGGGCAAGATGGCCCTACGGTCTGACCCAGTAAATGGCATTTCTCATGTTCT
The DNA here is from genome assembly GCF_001723915.1 of Gavialis gangeticus. Lineage (NCBI taxonomy): Eukaryota > Metazoa > Chordata > Crocodylia > Gavialidae > Gavialis > Gavialis gangeticus. Next base: position 29,759,506 of record NW_017729031.1, read on the forward strand.
AACCATATCAAACATTGGCTCTCAGACCTGGTAAGGACATCCAGAGATGAGCCAAAAGTGTTTATCTCTGGTCCTTGCTTATTGAACAACTTAGTTTAGATAAACCCACATCAAAATCCCCCAAAACCAATGCACATTTTTAAAAAAATGAAATCTTCATATTTGCCCAAGCAGAAAGCAACTGTGACCACCTGAAACCTGAGATCCTGCTCCTGCCTTTGTTTCAAGGTAATTTCCATCATCACAGATCCTCACAGGAGGTGAGAGGCTTCATACCAGCTATGAACTGACTGCCCAGAGGAGTTTTCCATCTACTGACCCCTCTGTGAAATCCTATGAAACATGAACTTTCATTTCTACCCAGAACTTTTACAGTCTTTTCTCCAATGTCTGATGAAGGGTGTTTGTGCCCAAAAGCTTGCAATTAAAGAATTTTTTTTGCAAAAATCGTGTTGGTCTAATAAAAAATATCATCTCTACTACGAGTCCCGATTGCCTTTTGCACATGATAAGGCATTGCAAAACTCTACTCAGCCCTGGAAGATTTTGCTTATCTCTACTGTTATGTAGAAAACAAGAGAACTGAGGTAAAGACCACATCCCATGTAAACATATCGTTAGGGCAGAGACACTCGGTGTAAGTCTTGCTTTAACTATAGCTCTTGAATGCACGTGACTAGGGAACAAAAGAAATTAAATCCAGGCACTTTTGCCATCTGCTTCCTAAAGGAAATGCAAAGAATAGTTGAAGTCTGGGATTGTGTGTGTGTGTGTTTTGATAAGTCCAAGGGTCTGATCCTGGAAGATCCTTAATTCCTTCAATGGAAAATTAGTACTTTCAGTTGAGCACCTCACAGGATTGGGCCTGAGACATTAGGATTTCATAAATGTAAGATCCTTATCAGGGTCAGATCTGAGGATCCCAGTGTATTTTGCTAAGATTAATTAGCTGAGCCTCAGACCACTCCTGGGAAATGACCATTATATGTTCATTTTTTAGGTGAGGAAACCAAGGAGCTGCCCCTGTACCCCAAACACTGATGGTAAAACTCCCATTGACTGCAAGGAGCCCAGGGATAGAGCCAGGGAGGGAGCATGGCCCTGCAGCCTGTCCTGCAAAGAGCTCTGCAGGAGAGGACTATGGATGAATGGGCTGTCTGAGATCTACCTGCCCTGGAGGCTGAAAGCAAGGAACTGGAGGCTGGTGAAGGGTTTGGCCATGGTATGTAGCCAGAGTGCTTAGTAGTCTCCGTTATAGCCGGGAGGGGGCTTACTTTTTGTTATAGTTCGTATCAGAACCTGGGAAGGGACTAGCAGGGGAGGCTGGAAGTCCAGGGGGGTCTGACGGGCAAAGGATTGCCTGGAAGCCCTCGAGGGACAAATTCTGAGCCCGTGACGGGGTGAGACCTGAGCCCCAGAGAAGCAAAGCCTGAGCTTGTGAAAGGCAAGGTCAGAGCCTTTGAGGAGCAAATCCTGAGCCCATGAGGGATGAGACCAGGACCCTCGAGGGGTGAATCCCAAGCCCATGAGCAGACAAGACCTGAGCCTTTCCAAAGCCCAAGCCTGTGAAGGCTGGTAAATCCTGAGCCCATGCAAGGGGGAGAAACCAAAGACTGTGGGGGCAAGTCTGGAGTTGTTGAGGGCTGAGATCTGAGACCTGGTGAGTCAGCACCAGGATTGGGGCCCATGGTAGATGGGAGCAACGTGGGCCAGAACCCAGTGTTCATCTACAACCTTGGGCCCCAGAAAATCAGGGACCCTGGTAAAGACCTTGAGGCCCGAAGAGGCACAATATCTGATGGGCCCAACATCCGCGGAAATGAGTAAGACCTACGAGGCATGGCTGTAGGAGAGGTCGGAGTCACGAAATGAGCCCATAAGGCAATTGGTGCCCTAGAGCAGGAGTTACGCAGTCATCAGCAGGCATCGTGGCCACTCCTGGGGCCCCAGGCTTGCCACACTTCCCCTCTGCTTCTGCGTGTGGAGGGGAAGATATAATTGCCAGAGGCCAGAGCAGTGACTCTGAGGCCAGGCGCCCGCAGAGCTTCCTCTAGTAAAGCTCTGCTCTGCTGTTCCTCTATAGCAGTGGTCTCCAAACTTTTTTGATCGTGCACCCCTACCAGGAAAAAGTTTTTGAGCACGCACCCCCAATATATTTATATAAATAGAAATAGAAATAGAAGTTCTAATATTTTCTTACCACACCCCAGTGGATCGTCTTGCGCACCCCCTGGGGCACGTGCACCCCACTTTGGAACCCACTGCTCTATAGCACGGGTGTCGAACCCATCTGGCCTCATCTGTGGCATTTGGGCTCTGCTACACTGAACTAAATATAATCAGTGACCTGCTGATGAAATGCTCCAGTTCCTGTAGCCAAGTTCCTGCCCCAATACCTAAGTGAATAACTTCTTTTAAAAAAATAGTCCCTTTGTGTGATTCATTTTCCCCCCTGGATTCCAGGTCTCTTTACTCAGAAGAGATTTCTTCTCCTGGTGACTTACTTACCAGGTGACTGCGCTGTCCTTTGTGCATCTGTTCTTCATCCTCCGATTGTTTCTGTCTCACTGGAGGAGGGAGCTTGCATGCGACAGAGGTGAAAAGTCTGGAAGTCGGGCCAGTGTGGGAGCACTACGTACTTTCTTAGGCTGACAACCGCTCACCCACAGACACATTCATGGATAGTCAAGGGACTGGATGGAGGCCACAAGCCTAGGAACCATCAGATAACTCAGCATCCTTTGCTTGTTCTCATGTTCTTACACATCACAGGCAGCCTGCTGGCATACAGTTCTGTTTTCCTGTACCCTGCCATTCATAGGTATGACAAAGGGAGAGGAGGATGCAGTTTCTGGATGAATTTGGACTCTTTGGGCTTTTGCAGCCTCTGCATTTAATTTCCTTTCTTTAAAAAAAATGCTATTCATATGCAGCTCCTTTTGAGGCTCCTGCACACGAGCCCACTGCAACGAAGCCAGGACTGGGTTAAATAAGCCACTGTAATGTGTGGGCCTCAATTAAAAGCTGCAGGTTGTCCTGTCCCACACAAAGCCAGCTGTGTGAGGGAGACTACCAAACAATATCCTCCAACCCAGGTTATGGGGCTCCAGTATCATCTCTGCAGCCACCTCTTCTAACTCATGCAGCAGCAATTGCAGTGCTTCTGAGTCCCTGCCAAAGGGCTCCTAGTTGTGAGATTTGCCTACGGGTGAATCCAGCATTCCTGACTCTTTGCTCTAGATTTCACCTCTGTCCTGCACAATAGATGGAAAGGCCCCCTGCACTGGCACACCACTCATATCAACCCTCCCAGCAAGGCTGCAGCAGGGGACCTTGTTACCGGCTCTCCACTATGGAATGATTATTATTCTGCACGCCTGTCACTAACACACTGTGCAGCGAACATCCATGGTGCATTGGCTTAGTTTGTAAAGAGGATGGACAGACGCGCAGAACAGCCCCCATTTTCCTCTCGGCTACCAACCCTTAGGGCAAACGCTGACACATGAAATCACTGTTGGAATCGGCATGTTTCAGATACTCTTTGCATGTTGCTGGTAGTATTCAAAGTGCATTCTCCCTTGTCAGGGGTATGGGTTGTAGCTAAGGACATAGGCAGACAAGATTATTTGGGTAAATCCGATATCTTTTATTAGACCAACTCAAATAATTGGAAAAATTCCTCTTTGCAAGCTTTCGGGTATCAATGCCCTTCGTCGGGCTGAGGAAGCATTTGCAGTTGGTGTGTGCTAAGGGTATTGATACCCAAAAGCTTGCACAGAATAATTTTGCCAACTATTTGAGCTGGTCTAATAAAAGATATCAGATTTAACCAAAGAACCTTTTCCCTTTTCAGATTTAAATGCAGGTTTTGTACCAGAGTAATAAGCTTGCTTAGGAGCACAAATTCTTCTTTTACCGCTTTAATTGTGTGGGCAGTGGGCACAACTACACTTAAAATGGTATTTTGGACTAGAGTTGTCCCTTTCCTTCATGGGAAGAAGCCATATGTTCCTACCAGCACAACAGCATCTCCACCAGGGGTTTGTACTGCTTTACTTAGACTAGAACTTAGATAATACCACTTCTGTATGTTAGCAATTCCTAAGAGACAGTGGGAACGCAAATAACAACAGTGAGCTAATTTAAAATAAAGCTAACCTTAGTGCCTTTCACAGCTAGGTATACTAGACTGGAAGGGGGTTTCTGAGCTCTCAATTTTAATCCCGTGAACTGTCAGGCAATAGTTATGCAACAAATCCCCCGGATCAACACTTGCAGCGCTGTCAATGTACCCTAGGAGAAAAATTGCTTCCTGACCTCAGATCTGGCATTTGGTATGACCTAGACAAGAAAAGCAATTTTGCTGGAATTTTTTTTGAGCCTGTAATTAAAAAGTGTTCATGGAGGAAAATGGTGGTAGACGAGTGATATTGTAGCCACGACGGGTGAGAAATTATACGAGAGGACGGGATTTTTTAGGGTGATTATTATCTTTGTTTTGGGCCAACTATATAGTTGGGGTAGAGCTAGAGACAAGCTTTCAAGTGCAAGGCATTCGTCCTCAGGGAGGAAAATGGAATTATCCATTTAGTTTAACTACCCTTATATTTAGGATTCAAACCCTTATACTATATTTGATGCAAAGGGGCACGGGCAGTTCAAGTCACTGAAATGCTCTTTTATACTTGGGTAATACTCAAATCCTACATTTCTGAGCAAGACAATTGAGGGCAGCAACCTGCTGGGCTACAAAATTCTCTGCTTTGCTGCCCTAATGCACTCTAGGAACAGACGGCTGCATGTGTCCCTGGACAAGTTGTGCCTGTGGTTGTCCCAGAACAGAAATATCCTGGGATTGTGAACACATCACCCTTCTAATCATGGGTTAGCAAGTGGCCGAATGCACTGCTGCTTTTCTGCCATTGATTCAATGATGCAAACCTGGAGCAAGTGTTCAGAGGCACTGGGTGATGATCTTAGCACTTCTTACTGCATAGACCTTTTTTTAGGATTTATCCTGGGACGATGGACACAGATGTCTGAACAACTGCACTTTGTCCCAAGATAAAATAGTTTATCCCTGCAATGGGACCATGAGGGAGGACTACTGCAAGTCTGTTTACTGCAGCTGGCTGTGTTTCCACTTGCGGCCCTGCCATAGGTTCAAATTAAAGCTGGATAGAAACCAGCCTTAGAGTTATTACACATTGCAGATTGCTACATTTGGTGTGCGATTCACAGTGGATTGTGTAATATAGGTAATGTGTAGCAGGGGCCCACTGTAGCCTGCAGCCTGCTCTGGGGAGGGGCACAGGTCTGCATGGAGTGTGTAGGAGGGCAGATGCATGTGTGTGTGAGGGAGCAAGTGTGACGCTTTGCAGCTGTGCTCCTGGTACACATTATTATGCAATTCACTGGAGAATCACGCAGTAAATTTCCACTGGCCACATGTACAAAGTAAGGATCATGCAACTCACTGGTGACTCACACAATACATTTTGACTGGCCACGTGCAAAGTAATGATCACAGGATAAAAAGGACTCTCCAGCTGGAAAAAGTCCCAACCAGCTATCAAGTTAGTGCTTGGCAATGTGTAACAACTCTATGGCTGGTTTCCATCCAGCTTTCACCTGAACACGTAGCATGGCCCTTGTGTCAGCCTGTGTGTGTGCATGTCAATGCATGTGTGTGCCTATGAATGTGTGTATGTCTGTGTGTGTGTCTATATATGTTGCGCATGTTTGTGTGTTTGTGCGTGTGCCTGTGTGTGGATGCCTGTGTCCATGTGTCTCTATATGCATCTATGCGTGTGTGTGTGTGTGTGTGTGTGTCTGTGCATGTCTGCATGC
>NW_017729031.1:29770358-29771235 GCF_001723915.1 Gavialis gangeticus
GCATGCCTGTGTCCATGTGTCTCTATATGCATCTATGCGAGTGTGTGTGTGTGTGTGTGTGTGTGTCTGTGCATGTCTGCATGCATGTGTGTCCCCTGCCCCTGGGTGTCTGAGCTGGTGTGTGCGTATCTGTGTGCTTGTGCCTATGTGCATGTCTGCGTGTAGATGTATGTGTGTGTGTCTCTGTGTGTAGCTATGTGTCTCTGTGTGTGTGCTTGTGTATGTGTGCATTGGTGGCCTTAGGGTTGTTGGGGCCCTGGGCAAGACAGTCATTTGGGGCCACTTAGAGGCTTAATTTTGATGACCTAGAAGCAAGCTGGACATTTTCAATTTCCCTGTGCCCTATCTGTGAAACTGCACTGGAAGTGTCTTAATACAATAATGATCAAGAATACAAATATTCAGTGCAATTCATTTGTATTTTTATACAGTGCGGGGCCCTGGGCGGTTGCCTGGTTTGCCTTCCCCTAGAGACGCTACTGCTGTGTGTCTGCATGCATGTGTGTGTGTCTCCGTGTCTGTGCGTGTGTCTGCCTGTGTGCGTGTCTGCATGTGTGTGCATCTGTATGTGTGCATGCCCGTGTGTCTCTGTGTGTGCATCCATCTGTGTGTGCCTGTCTGCATGCGTGCTGGTCCATGCGTGCATGTGTCTGCATGTCTGTGCGTGTGCAGATGTCTGCATGCGTGTGCCTGTCCGTGTGCGCGCGCCCATGTGTCTGCCTGCGTGTGCCTGCCCATGTGCATGCGAGCCTGTGTCTGCCCGTGTGTGTGTGTGCATGTGTGCGTGTGCCCGTGTGTCTGCATGTGCGTGCCCGTGGTGGCTGCACGCGCGTGCCGGCCCGCGTGTGTGCGTGTGCAAGCCCGTGTGCCCGCCCTC
>NW_017729031.1:29771351-29775324 GCF_001723915.1 Gavialis gangeticus
TCCTGCTCTCCTCGCTGCTGCGCGGCGCGCCCGGTGAGTGCCCGCTCCCCTCCGCGCCGCCCCGGGGCGCCATGGGCCAGGGGCAGGTCCCGCTACGGGGCTCCCGCAGGGATGCTGCCGCCGCCGCCGCTGAGTAGCCCAACAGGTCTCGGAGGCGGGCTGTGGGGCGCACGCCCCCTTCCTTCGTCAGGCACGGGAGAAAAGACTGTAAAAGTTGGTGTTTCCTAGGGACGCGGCGGCGGCCTCCAGGCCCGGGGCAGGCCAGACCGCCCGGGCACCCAGAAGTTGCGCCAGCGGTGGGCTGGTCAAACCTGAGGTGCGCGAGTGGCGGGGTGGAGAGCGCCCGCCTCGGTAGCGCGGCTGTTGGCACCAACGGTCGGCTGGCGCTGAGGCAGAACGAACACGCCCCGGTATCGAGGCGAGAAAGGAGATAAGATTCGTCCCAATTACATAGGATGCTTAGTGGTCCCAAAGCAATCTCCACTCTTCTCCCGTGTTTTCTATGTTAAAAAACCCAGTCTGCTTACGGTCAGTTTGGCCACATGGCAAAACTGTGTGATCAAGAGCAGCCACCTGTGCGTGGATACCCCAGGCCTCCAAAGTGGGGTATCGCTTGAACGGGGTTGTTCCAGCTAAGCCTGGAGTCCCCTGCATGTGTTTACCCTCTTTGCTCTTTCTTAAAAGGACAGGGTCTCTTGCCAGACGCAACGAGAAATGGTGACCGTAGTACAAGGAGTAGTTTGTTATCTGAACAGCCTCGTCTGGTTTTCCGCTAGCGCCCTGGGACGCCAGCAGAGCGGACCGGGACTCGCCGTGCCTTGTTCCAGAGGCTCAGCTTAGTCTGCCGAGCTTCTGACTGATCTGAGGTGGCCCTTTCCAGTCCCGAGGAAGGATCTTGCTCACGTTTTTGATCGAGATTTCTCATTCCGGCACGTTGTTGGCAGTTCTGAATTGGTAGGGACCAGAGCGTTACAGCAGCCATCGAGTACAGGCCCGAACCGCATCCTGGGAATACTTCCAAGCTCTCTGGATCTGGATATTCCTTGGCATGTACCTGGGTATTTCCTGGCACATCCTTTCCTGGCATGAAAAGGATTGAGGTGGAAGGTTTTCTCTTTCCTGATGTAGCATAAGCTTCCTGAATGTTTGCGCTGCAGGTATCCAGCGCTGCAGATGAAGAACAGCAGCATGAATAGCCGTAAAACCTCCGGCACTTGTCTGAGCATTGCCTGATTCCCAGGGCTCCCCTGTTTCGTGTTGCTCCTGGGTTCAGGTTTTCAGTCTTAACGTGCATTTAATCTGGAGGACTGTCATTGTTTTTCCCAGCGGGGAGGCTCTTGCTGCTGGGACACGTGTTAAAACAGCAGCACTTGGTGAGTGTGTCCGATTGATGCTGGAAGAGAGAATCCTCTTTTGTGAGCTGATCTTTTTTTATATAAAGGCAGCCTAATCAAATGTGTGGAGCCCTCTGTTAGTTTATTTACCCTTTGTGTTGACGTTTAATGAGCTGCATTAACAAGCTGCTGAGAGTGCTGCGGCACACGCCTGTAAAACTCTAGCGCAGCATGCACGTACCATCGGGGTACGCAGGCAGCCCGTCAGTGGTACACCTTAACAGATTAATTATAATGACTTGATATGACAAAAACGTGCTGGTGGTACTTAAGGTTGTATCGTTTTAAATCGGTGGTGCGCAGTCTCTCTGTGTTTGGGAACCACTGCTCACGTGGGTTTCTCTTCTATTCTTGTTTTGCTGGTCCTAAGAGTTGAGCGCTCCTGACTCCACACGTTGTCTGTCCCCATCAAGCAAATGTCAGTGGAGTGATCTCCTGCACCTTCATACAGTGCGAATAATACGTGTTTCGGGCAAGTTGGTATACTTCTGTTTTAAGAGGACGGTTATTTTAGGATTTCAGTGTTCGAAGTGGTTTGAAATAGGGCCCTGTCTGGCACTTTGAGTAGCGTCCCTGCGTGCCCTTCAAGATGCATCCCTTTCTTGCCTAGCTCACTTCTCACCCACAGAAGGATGTGATCGATCTGCACTTATCCTCAGGGGTACGGTGCCTTCCTTTGTTCCCTTGTGCGTGGAGGTCCCTTTTTCAGTGCCACCAGAGCAGTTCTTCTGCGTGCCAGAGAAAGAGCTTGATTCGGGGAGGCCACTCAATGCCTGTGGGATGGTGCTGTGCAATGTAAAGTGAAGGGCAGGTCACAGCACTTGGGGAGGGGGCGAGGACTTTCCAGTCCCTCCTGGGAGGTGGAAGGAAGCTGGAGAGTGGAGCAGTTCTGGGGGTGGGGAGGAGGGGGGACTCCTTTCCTTCGCAGAGATAGTCAGAACATCTTCAGCTGAACGTTTGATTGAATCAGGCTGTTTCATTGAGGTACCTTGGCACTGATGAATGTCTCTACACGGAGACTTTCCTGCCCTTTAGCTTAGCAGTCAGGGTTGTGGTCCGGGATGTAGGAGACCTAGGTCCGCCTCCCCTTTCTTTCCGATTCGGTGTGCCATGAGATTAGACTCTGCTCCAAATCATGCAAAGCAGAGACTTTTTGGCCTGGGAGGTCCTGGTTTGTCCCACCCAACTTGTCTAACTAAGAAGCTTGGTTTTCTATCTGGATGAAATGGGCAGCTTGATACAGCTGCTGAAGAACAGAGTTGCCATCCTTTGGCCTGCTGTAGTCGGTGCACTCAGCTGAGCTGATAATCTGTACCTAATCTGTTTGGTACAGATTAGGAATGGCCTGTTGAGGCAGAGGTCCGAGTTTTCTAATATATTAAAAATGTCTAATTTCTAACATTTCTAATTTTAGTACTATTAGCAAGTGACTCCTCAGGAGCCCACCCATCAGGAGAGGCAGGTCAGTAGCATTTCCATTTTCCCGATGGATGGTCAGGTCCGAAACACTCTGGGTCAGGTCCAGCACACAGCAGAGGCCTCGAGACAGGTGCTTACGTCTCTTGATAGTGGCTGCTTAGTAGGTTGTATTAGATTTCACTGGTCATGGTTTTGGCTTTGTAAACCATGTGTATTGGAGCCCAAGTTCTGGCGATGTTTGGATCAGTGGTTCTGGATAGACCGGTAGCAGGTTGATTTGTATAGCTTCTGTTTTAGTCCCCAACTGCTTCCCTTCCGAGCCTCCAGGATTTCTTTGAACAGAAAATAAAATGCAAGCGTTGCTTTATTATAAGGCCTGTAGTTACAAGCTACAGAGAAAACGGTTTCCACTGTGCTAGAAGCCATATCCATTGCTTGGTTTGGGAAATGAGTCCCACATCTTAAGCTCAGGCCTGTGCAACTGGTTGTTCTGTTGAATAGCTTCTATTTTGTTTCATTTCTGAATTCTTGAAAAGTTCAGAAGTTGGATTGTAGAAGTTCAGATTGTTATCAAGCAGCAAAGCACACACTATTATAATGACCAGTGGAAGACCATAATAAACCTGCTGTTTAAATGAGCATGCCAACTAGCAGCTTCCTCTCATGGAAACCAAGCAAAATACAGAGCTTTTGATTTAGGGAAACCAAGTTGCAGTGAATCACCTTGTGGGTTACAGAAAATTGTCAGTGTGTGACCTGGACATATGCAGTCATGCCACAATTGGGACTTAGGAACGGTGACGGAATAACTCGTCCTTCCCTAGTTTTTAGCCTGGAGTGTGACATGCTGTCATGCAACAGACTGGGTTGATTCACTGCCGCCTTCCTGTTCTGCGTATCCCAGCCCCAAACACTTGGCCAGCCAAATGCAACACTTGATGTTTTTCAATATAAATGTATTTTTTTGGAGGAATGTAGCCATTAGGACTTGACAAAAGGCAACGGAAAGCTTGTGCTACAGAGCAACACTTTAATTGGCCACTGAGTCCATGCACTTTGCAGACCCTGTCTGGTGGCATGCGCAACGCAGCCTTCCCTATCTGTAGATATAATTGTCTACAAAGAGATGAACTGCAGCATGAGACCTGACAATGCTTTTA
>NW_017729031.1:29780324-29781051 GCF_001723915.1 Gavialis gangeticus
TTCCCTATCTGTAGGTATAATTGTCTGCAAAGAGATGAACTGCAGCATGAGACCTGACAATGCTTTTATTGACATCCAGGGTGGAAAAAAATAGAAGGCTCAGGATTCAAGCCTAAGGCATTTCCTTCTAGACTGTGCAGCCTCAAAGCTGAACCCTCAGCTGGAAAGTTGTTTAATTACCTATAGACAGTGGATGTTAAATAGCCTCCTGCTGGAGAATAGAGACATCAGTGTACTGACAGTCATATTCATCGCAGCAGCCACAATCGAACTTACACTGTTGCATTCAAACCAAAATACTTTTGATGTTTTCTGCTATTTAAGCACAGCAATGGCAGGGTTTTTTTTATGGCGTCTGTACTTCTGTACGAGACTCTGCAAATCAAGCCCTTTCACAGCTTTCTGCTCTCAAGGATGCTAATAGTTTAAGGGTGGGCAACATCCAAAGTTGCGTGTTCGCTTGTGTCTACACCCAGGTGCAGGTTGCATTGGCACCGCAAGGCAAAAACCCTGCGGCACAGCAGCATGTTCCAGGCTGACCTGCCTTGGGCATCACCCAGTGTAAACAGGTTGTCCAGCTTAACCTGGATGTCCGGTGGAAACGACTCTCTTAATAAATTAAGGAAATTTACCACAATGCAAGTCAATTATGGGAATCACATAGGTTGAAAGAGGGGAGTGGACAGCATGAAAAGCCCATTTTTAAGATGAAAGTGATTTATTAGTG
>NW_017729031.1:29786051-29792668 GCF_001723915.1 Gavialis gangeticus
GAACAGCCCATTTTTAAGATGACAGGGATTTATTAGTGTTCTACGCAACTTAATGCATTTGGATGGAAAGGAATAATTTGGAATATAGGCTAGCATCGCTTTAAAGTCAGCTGGGTTTGCTGATAATATTTCAAAGTAACGTAATGACTGTTATGTGCTAGGAAGAGCTTTGGGATTACTTTATTAGAATAATCAGCTACTTGCTCTACCAAAATTCACTGATCTTTTTTGAGCAGTGCCATCTAATTTTTCCTTTGATTTTCAGAGGTTCGCAGCACTTTCTGAAATCAGCAAGGGCCATGTGAGCTAATTGCTTCCATAATTAAAGCGCCAGCTTATTATCAGCTTTTAGAAGGTAGATTTTCTTTCATGGCCTTCCCCGGCTTGAACTTTGGGAAGATTCTTTCCACTTGAAAACATTTGGGTTTACGCTAAGTCAAGCGTGCTGTGTGTTGCAAGAAGCTCCCTGTGATGCATTTCAATCCATTTGATGACCCTGTTTTTTCGTTCTTTGTTGTTGAAGGTCTCAATATTTGCACGAATGGAAGCGCTACCTCTTGTGAAGATTGTCTGCTCATTCATCCCAAATGTGCGTGGTGCTCCAAAGAGGTAGGTACTCTGCCTTGTTCTGCTTTTCCTGTGACTCAGTATAAATTACTTAATGCAAGAAAAAGGCAGGTTCTTAGTTCCTCTTCTCCCTCTTGTCCTTTCCCAACACCATCCCTCCGCAGTGAAAGGCTGATATAGGGAGGGAGAGCTCTTCCATCCCTGGCAGACTTTATGGTGACACACATGTGGTCTATAAATTTCTTGGCAAACTAAGAAGTAGGTCTGCTTATTCCTTTCTCTGCATCCTAAATACACTTGCCGATTGGAGCTTGCTCAGTGTAATGGCCAACCTGAATCAGCAGGTTTCTTTTTCTTTTTTTTAAATGAATCCCATACGTGGGGCTTCATATTTGCAAATGTCTGCTTGCTGCTGAAAGTTTCATGACGTTGGAAAAGTAAATGCTTGTTGCTGAGGACTTCTGCCATGCTCATATTGTTAACGGGGCTTTCTGGACTTCTAATGACGCCACGCCCTGGCCTTTGTAACGTTTTGTGGGCTGGCTACTGTGCCAATACAGGCTGGAAAAAAGGTGTCATCTTTTTGTCATTAGTCATTTTGGACATTTTTGGTCTTTTTTTTCCCCTTTTATAAAGTTTGCAGAATGACACTGTCTAAAAGGTCAGGTGTAGGAAGAGGCATCCTGCAGACCTTGTGTGGATGAAAAGGATCGGATTATTTCTTTAGTGTCCGGATGCAGGAGAATTGCAGACTGCTTAAGGATTAGGGTCTCTGTTTGGGCAATCTAGTGCGAGACTCAGATCTTTGTCTGGCAAACCCCCTTTGCTTTGAACTGTGTGCTCCGCGGCTGGATGGCTGGGGGCGTAGGGAGAAGAGAAGGCTTGTCCGGGTTGCTACCTACCTTCCCAACTCTGGGTGGAAGGTGTAGGAAAGGACAGCTGAGCCAGTATGGAGGAGGAGGTGATCTGTGGCAGGTGTTGGCTGGGAGTAGCCTGTTTCCTGCCCCGAAATATAGGTAGGGTTGGGGAGAGAACCGTGACTCTGAGTCACAATTCCCTCCCTTACGTATCCCTTGTACAGGCACATTTACCTGGGAGGGTGGTGCTGCACGGTGGGGGCGTTTACAGTATGTCTTCTATCTAATCCGCCAATATCCTTTAATTATTAGGTACCCGGTATTCTCCATTATGCATGGTGCTCACAGGGAAACAAAAGAGTCCAAGAGCTTGTGGTGTATGCACAGAGTGCTTGCTTCCTGGCAGGCCTGGGCCCTGTGTTTAGATGTAGTTGGTAAGTTATGAGTCTGAGCCCTGGGCTGCAGAGGAAATATGCTGTGATGGAAAAAAAAAACCCTATGGTAACTTTGCCTAGAAAGACTTATGTCATGCAGGGTCTGAGGCACTGCTGCTGTTTAGTTTTTTGCTGCGTAAGGATTTATGGACAAGTTCCCTTTCCCCAGCACAGCCGTGTTGCTTAGCCCGGTAATGTTAAGTGTGTTTTACTCTCTCATAAATTAGGCATTGGTCTGTATGATCCCACCTCTAGATGCTGACCTGGCAATCTATTTGCAATCCAGTATACGTCCAGTGGGCTTTCTGGGCGCGCTGGCCAGCAAGGGAGTCCTCAGCCATGCTTGGGACAGGGGAGGTCACAGGTCTCTGACGCAGTGTGGACGAGACTGAAGAAACCAGGTGTCCTGGAGTTTGTTCCCTTCTCCTCATTCTGGTAGGAGTCAGGGGAGCAAATCTGTCACTTCAAGGAAGGAGAGACATGCAACTTTGAGAGAGACCGTGGGAGCCTACTTACCCTTTCCCTGCACCTTGTGTGGTCACTCAGATTGGTGCAAAGCTGGTTAAAATGCTAGCATCAGCAAGGCAGCTGTTATATCTGCTTCCAGCTCGCTTTGAATCGGCATACAGGGCGTCCTTGTTGCCATGTACCATGTGTGCTTGCCGGGCTCTGAGCATTGTTGTTTTTTGTGTGTCCCTCCCTTTCTTTTAACAAGTGAGCTGATCCTGTAATGAAAAAAAATGCTGAAGGAGTTCTATTAATAACCCTTTTATGAGCCTGCCTAAGGACCTGAGCATGAGCCATTGTGCAAAGAACAAAAAGCTGCAGGGATTTAACATGGCCATCGTATTGCCAGCCCCTCGATCTGCACCCGAAGAGGCTCCCCTGCTTGTGTGACCACTGACTCGGCTGGCTGGGAATGAAACTCTCTGGTTGTCTCAGCCTCCCGTTAACAGCCCACTTCTCCACGGCCACTTTTCTTTCTAGGCTAGGACATTTTATGCAGACCTTTCTTCCGCGTGGGCTCTGCTTTTCAGCCTGCCAGAACTGCTTTAGTGCTGAGGCACTTTGTTAGCTTTCATGTATTCATCGACGCAGCTTCAGCTTTTCCAAGGAAACCTGTTAACACTGCTAATGCTGTGTTACCTAGAGTTGTACTAGTTTGCATGGCTTTTCAAGGGGTTGAATAATGTGTGGAAGGAGCAGGAGAGCAGCAATAGCCTCTGCTTTTGAGACATCTTGTATACAGCTGTAAGAAACTCTTCTTTAAGCCAAGTCATCTGTGGTGGTGATATGAGAATACAGGAATGCTGTCTATTAAGTGGGGATAACGAAGTAGGGGTGTGTGTGTGTGTGTGTGTTCGCCCCCACCTCCCTTTGTTGGCAGCAAAAGGCAATTTTGATACAACTCTGCCAATGCAAATGTTTGTCTGGTGGTTGCTGCAGGCTGCTAATTGTAGATTGGCTTTTAGTATGAGCTGTGTGACTGTTACATAGCAAGCAAACCTTTTTAAAAAGCTCTTAAATGGAATTGGAGGAGGGGGCACACAGAAAAGTACTTGTCTGCTACCAGGCTGGAGTACCTATTTAACTAGCTGTTTCAAACTGTCTGCAGAAATGATATGTTAAAAACTGTTACAATAGCGATCAATGTCTTTTGGTTCAGCTTTAGTATCCAGCGCACCATATATTTTTTGGCATGGGATTAAAAAAAAGAAACCTGTCTGTAATGTTATCTTATTCTGATGGGATATAGCAAACTGATGGCATTGTAAATTGGCAAGCTGGGTGTCCATGTAATTTTTTTTCAAAGACAAATTTCCTTCTCTGCATTATAAATATCACCCTAGATTTTCAGAATCAATACCCCAAACACTTCTACGTACATTGGCCTTCTACTTCACTTCTTACTGTTTTGTCTTTTTTTCCCCCCCTCCATTTCTATTAAACTCAAACAGTGACAATCCAGTAATCTTGTCAGCTACACCTACCAAATCTGGATTTTATAGTCAGTTTTACTTTTGTCTTTTCACTGATTGGAGTCTTCAACCCGAGCGTTCAGCATTTGGTTAGAACATGCATTTTCTGGCAGCATAAAATATGGAGGCCCTGGGTTGTAAACAGTTCAGGGAGTTGTTCCTAGCCCTAGAATATTGTAGATAGGAATGGCTTTTACAAAACTCAAGTTGCTTGGGAGTAAAACCCAGTTAGTATGCTAGTCTGTGTTTTATGCTTATCTTGCACTGTCCTGAAGGATTTAGGGATAGATTTCACGAGTCATCTTTGCAGGTCACTGACGACTTAAACCTTTGACAGGCCCTGCAATATTTGTTCATGTACTACTATCCTGATGGATCACCCAGTACTGAAAAATATAGGCTTGCTTGTAAATGGAGCACAGTCAAAACGGGGTATTATCATGGAATCCATGGATACTGTTTGATAGTCTCTCTTTAAAGTAGAAATGCCTTAAAGGTTGCCACCTAAGATCTGTTGTGCAGCTGGCAGCTGCCGAACTTTCCCTGCAGGTACAGAGCTGTTGGCTTGGATTTCCATGATTGAATGTGCCATAACCACTTCTGCAACAAGCTGGAACAAGTGACCCTTTTTAAGTGTCATTAGTTGTTTTTGGATCGCTCTTCCTTTTGATCATGAGGGAGGGAAAAGATGTTTAAAGAACTTGTTGGCCTCTGAACAGCAATTTCCCATAGATATAGGACTCTCAGTGGAGAACAATTTTAAGGTTTTATATTGCTGCCTCTCACTGTAGTATCTAAGCACCTGGCTGGAGAGGAGCCGGGCAACCTGGGTTCTGGTTTCTGTTCAAGTCTGTTTTATGGATTTTACATTATGCAGTCACTGAATTATAGATCAGAAATAATTCTGGGGGCAGGGTTGCTGTTCTCTGTCATCTGTCCCTAAGTTGCCCCTGCCCAGGATCGCTCTTTTGAGGGGCTGACTTTCCCTGTGCACTGTATAGGGAGCCTGGGATACGCAGTGCTGGGTTCTGGAGTCCACCCTGGAGGTCCGAGGCGTCTGGAAGTCGAGCATTGCAACATCTTCTGTACAGACACTAAAGTGATCGAGGGGCAAGATGACAGATGCCTGGATTGGCATGGCCAGGCCCTTATGTGGGAAGAAGGGGCTGAAGCTTCCTTGCAAGCAGGAGGTGAAAGGTGTTGGCTTAATGCACTAATGCTATCTGGATGGAGAGTCAAGAGGACCCCAAGGTTTTGTACTGCAGTGATCAATGGGAACCATGCACTTGCAGTGGGAACAGGGACCTGGGTCATTCTTTAAAGGCATTTTCCGTTTCCATCCAGGGTCCATTAGGGTCTGATGATGTCTCTGACAGCTGCTGTATCTTTTGGGCACTTTGGTAGGTGTACATCTCTGAAGGCAGGCAAGGTTCATTGGGTAAATCTGATATCTTTTATTAGACCGACTCAAATAGTTGGAAACAATTCTTCTTTGCAAGTTTCAGGCATGAACTCTCTTCGTCAGGCTGAGGAAGCATCTCAGCACTGATCATTTCCCTTACAAGTGGATGTTGCTGCTTTTCCATGACCTTCCCCAGAGAGGAAGGGACTGGATCCATTTAGCAGGTGTTGTCACCTCCAGGGCTGCTCAACCTTTGGCAGCAAGCTGGGGCTGAAGTCTACTGGGTGTAGCTGGTAATTCACAGCTGTTTGTGCTTGGATTTAAAGCTTGGGTTATTATGCAACACGAGCTGATCGACCTATTTGAGCAGAACAGCTCTGCTGGCTGCAGTTCTATTGCCTTGATTACAGAGAAGCGAGTGTCTCCTTTTAATTCCTTTGCAGTAGTCGCCGAGTCCTGTCAATGCCAGTCAGGCTCTTGGTGGGGCATCCAGACCATTTGTCACTAACTTTCTGTGTCTGGGCTTCACTGTTTTTCCCACTGGTGGAAGGGGAGTGGGGAGCAAGGAGCTAGGGGGTAAGATGTCAGTGATCACGGACTTTGAATAATTGCACTAAATCATTGGCACCGTGGCCTTTTATTTGAGTGGCAGATTCAAGACTTTGGAGGTCTGGGAGTTTAGGGGTAAAAACAGCTTTGGTTTAGTGCTTGTCTGACAGTCCTCTAGCAATAAATTGTGTTCAATTAATGTTTCCATTTGGGACATATATATCTTTTCTCATACCGAAATTTTGCTAATGTTGTTAGAGGCGGCATGCTCCAAAGGAGGTGTTTTCTGTGGAGACACCTGGAACACAGATCTGAGTAGGATATGCTACCACCTTTTCTATCTGCTGTCTATAATCTTTGTGCCTAAAAAAATTGTATATTGGTTTTCCCTATTCATTTTCTGAGATTAACCACCAAACTCTACCATCTTTCTTCCCATCAGACTGTAACAACGGGAGAGGGCTTGTCTGTAGTAACAGTTTGGTACCAATTGGTCCCCTGGGTTCCTGCGAACCAGGTGGCTCTCCTGGTTAAAAGCAGAGAAGCAAATGCTGATTCTCCTGGCTCATGGAAGTACATGTTGGAAGACGGGGGCTATGATGAAACAGTGAATTCAGTTATTCATAAGGAGAAGATGCAAGGTGTCCAAACGGAAGTGAATGGTGTTAAGGGCTTCTTTGCGAGTGTGTTTTGTTCAGTAGCATAGAACAAAGGAAAATGTTTCATGGATGTATCCTTTGCCTTCAATCCCTTGAAACTGCTGTTGCCCTTCCACCCTTGCTGGAATTGGAGGAAAAATGAGAACCCTTTGTACCCATTACCTAAAACC
>NW_017729031.1:29797668-29810936 GCF_001723915.1 Gavialis gangeticus
TCGTGGATGTATCCTTTGCCTTCAATCCCTTGACACTGCTGTTGCCCTTCCACCCTTGTTGGAATTGGAGGAAAAATGAGAACCCTTTGTACCCATTACCTAAAACCTTTTGTATTCTGTTAAAACTTGTTTGCATTTAGTGTGGGCTCTGAGAGAAGATTGCAGTGCTTTGAATCAGTCTGAAATTTGCATCAGTGCCACCTTTTCTGTGGGGCTGATGAGCACTGTGTTCCACTGTGGCTGGGCTCGGTGAGCTGCCTGGTGAAGGTTGATCACTCTAAAAGTAGCTTTTATTCCAACCTTGGAGCTGCCATTGCAATTTCAAACTCTGTCGGACTTAGTGTGGATGGGATGAGTGGAAAAAATGCAATATAATATGTATTCCAACAGGTTTTGATGAGACCATACATCTTTTGATCTCTGGTATTTATGCCTGAAGGCTGACTTGGGAGGAGTAAGATGTTACTAGAGAAATGTTAAACAATGAAACTTTGGAAGGGAACATTTTAGGCTGAATTAGTCTAAAATTGGACCTAATAAAGACGTATTGGCGAATGCACAAGTCAGTGAGGTGTGCTCTCTCCGTTGGTTTCCTTCTCAGGCTTCTTGGGGCGCTTATACATGAGCAGCAAGGCTGCTCCAATGCACTGTAATTACAGCGTGTCGGAGGAGATTCGATGAATCAAGTCTGGTGGAGCATGATAATTATGGTGCTCCAGCAGACTCCAGCATCACACGTAGCAGCGTCTGCATGCTGAGAAATGGTGGCGGGGGCGCTTTTAGCTGAAGTGTCGGTGAAAGCGGCCCTGCTGCTTTTTCAGTTTTTCAGTGCAGGGACGCTGATACACACAGTGCTCCAGGCGCTGTAATTAGAATAGCTCTTGGAGCCACTCTGATTAAAGTGCCACCCCCCACTCCCAGAGCACATGTAGAAACGCCCCTTGTGATCTGGCTATTGTATAAACTAAACAGTTTGTGCTGCTTACAATGGATCGAGCTGGCTCCTGTCTAATTTTCCTACTGTTGATCCTTTTCTTTCTTCCCTCTCCTCCCCCCGCCCTTAACCAATCTCTGTTTACTGTCTGTCCTTGGTATATGGGATTATTTGAAAGGCATAAAGCATACTGTAGACACTGCCCTGGATAAGAATTAATATACCAGGTGCACACCTTCTGGACTGATCGGTTTTTCTCTAGAACACAATAGCACACTGTTTTTTTGTTGCTCTCAGGGCTATTTCTCTGGCTTTTTTATATGTTAGGCAGGCAGGTGACCTAGTTAGGAGGTTACATGCATGTTCTTGCATGCCTGCTGCTGCTTTGAATGTTTTGATGTTTCTGGTAGAAATCCAGGCTCAGACCTTGATGCTTGGTCCCATCGCAGGTTTCAGGGCTTGGTGTGAGTCAGTTCTTTTAGATTTGTGTGAGTGTGTGTGTGTTTTCTACTGCTCTTAAATGATCACACCTGTGTAATAGGCTTTTTTTTTCTCTTTCCCCACTTTCTTTCCACTTCATGTGTGTTTGGGAGCCTGTCTCTGCCCTTGAAGATCCTTAGGGTATTGTCTACATGACCTCCCCTTGGGCCCCTAATCTACACTTGCAAACTAAATCTCACACACTGTCTTCTGCTGGGTGCCCCAGAGACCAGCGTTAAGACAAAGTCCAGCGTGTGACCCATGGCCAGCTGTGATGAGTCCTAGGAAAGCCTAGCAGTGGCACTGGGGGAGGTACTTGGATTATTTGGAACTGGGAATCCAAGCCACCTGCTCTGCTTACCTGCTGGTGCCTTCCAGAGACAGCAAGTGGATGGGGCTTGTGGTGTAGGGGTAGACCCTGGGTCCAGGGAAAGCAACCTAGGCCTACCCTTAGTGTGTGTGTGGTGCCCAGGGTGTGCTACCAATGTCGGATGGAGAGAATTGAATGACTTCACTCTCTATTTATTTATTTTATTTCATGTAAATGGTGTGATAGTGCTGCTTGAAGCATTACACGGAGCTGTTGAGATGCTGTGAAATGGGTGCGCAACTCGGGAGCTATTGGGGACCACTCACGAGTCACGTTTGTCAGCGGAGGACTGGGTAGGTGCCTTTTCCCAAGTACTAGGACACTGCTATTACCCTGGCAATGTGTGTGTGGCCTGCAGGCTACATGTTTTGCGCCCATGCTGGAGGCTTCATGGTGTAATAAATAAATGAAACAGCTGCATGCCAGCTTGGGTTTTTAAATCTCTGCCTAGCATCAGACTTCCCCATGTGTTGTGTTTTCTTTGGCGAAGGAGACATACCGAAAGGACAGAAAAGTGCAAGAAAAATACCGTTCAGTGTTGTGCAGGGTCCAGAGACCAGAGTGCAGCAAACACCCTTGGGTGGGGATGCCAAAATCTGTTGATTTTTGTATTCCAGCTGCTAAGCAGCAATCTGCTTTGTTGAACATGTCTACTAGTAGTGTTGGGGCAGGGAGCTTGGAGCCCCTGGATGCCTCCCTCAGTTATTCAGAGCCTTATCTTGGAGAACTAAAGCCCCTGCACACCTTTGCTTTCATCTGTGGCTCCTGCATGGTCCAGGGAACTCTGACAGGTTTAACTTGTGTCAGATGTGACTGTGAATGGATGTTTGCCGATGGTTACTCATTGCTGCTACGATAGCATGAACTTGCATTGTGTCAATTGGGGTGTATTTAGCAGATTTGTTTGATCTTTGGCTTTGGCTTTCCTGAGCCCTCCCACAATTCTGCACCCTGCTCTGCACCAGTCGGGGGCCAAATGCCAAAGTGGGGTGCAAATTCTGTATCAACAGCTGGCTCTAATTGGTGTAACTTATGCCTCAAGGGGCCCGGAGATGGAGTATGAAAGTATAGAGGATTCCCTTAATAGCCATCTTCCGGCACCCTCCTTTGAGTTGTTCCTCTTTGCTACACTCCTCCAGTCCTGTAGTGTGTCAGTTATGTCATGTCACACACCACCTCTGCATTTCAGCTTCTGGGTGGTGTCTTCTTCTTCCACCCAATATCAGACCCTGAAGAGCTTGAACTAGAGTTAGACCAGGATCTGGTCCAGTCAGGAAATTCGGATGGTCCTATCTTAGGAGAAAATAAAACAATTAGACAATGCATATATTTAACAAAAAGGTGGATGAATGTCAATGAGCCACAGGTGGTAAATGAAGTGACAGCTCTTAATGCTAGGTGTGCATGTATGGGGGGTGGGGAGTATACAGGGACTAAGCTAAGTCTTGCCAGTTGATCTGGAAGTAGCCTGTTGCTTATGAAAGCTCACGCATTTCTGGATGAGTAGCTCTATATAAGGTGTCACCAACCCTGCTTTCTTCCTGACTTCAGACCAACTACCCCTCTCTAATAAGTAACATTGCCTTTTGTGTTTGCAGGATTCACTATGGCCTGTCTTAATTTTAGGACTGTGCATGGGGATGCAGCAGCTCCTGGGAGAGTTCATTTCTCAGAATAAGGAAAAACAAACAGGCTTTCAGGGATGGCCTCTCTGTGGTCACTTCTAGGCAGAAGAGCATCAAGAAATGCATCCCAATTGAAGCTGATGAATTGGCATTGCCTTGCTGTACTGCTTGCACAGATCAGCCCACCTTTTGGTTTCTGCTGATCCCTATGTCTTTTCTCATTCAGTCACATCAGGGGGTGGTCACTGTAGTGGCAACATCCAGGTCTCCCTGTTGGTGACCCTGTTCTTGGTCTCCATTCCTGGGCCCGTCGGGGTGCATGGCCTGTGCTGCTAGGAGAGGCGAAATCAGGCCATCCGAGCACACGATCAGTGAGTGGTCTTCCGCTGTTCACAAGTGAAAATGCATTCACTCTTGTATCACTGCGTCTTCTTTCCTGTGTCCAGTGTCTCATTTAAATAATCCCTGCTGAGAAGTTCGCCAGTAGGTTAAGCAATGTCATGTGTAGCAACATTTTTCACATTGTAACCGTATGCTGCCTATAAAAAGATTGTTTTCTCCTCTTCCCTGTACCTCCTGCCTGTGTAGGACTAAAGTTACTTCCCCTTTCCAAAATAATCAATTCTGAACCCAGCACTCACTGCAGTTGATGGCAGCCTTTCTATTAACATTGGCGGGCTTTGGAGCTGGTCTGGACGTTCTTGGAGATGCTGGGTAGGAGATCCAGTTTAGTGATTGACCCAAAGTATTTACCCGGTTTGGGGATTCTCTACAGAACATTTGCTGAGTATTAGACCATGGCATATAAGGGTACACAAGCCCATGCAAGTGGCTGGGCTTGCAGGATTCACTATGGCCCTGTCTTAATCATAGGACTATGCGTGAGGATGCAGCAACTACTTCTTCATAGCTCTTGTGTGATTAGTTTAGTCTGCTGTTCTTGCTCTTTTCTAATGTGGTAGTATGCAACTAATGGAAGGAAAGCTACTGAGTTAATTCAGCTGAACCTGTCTGAGGGCGTAAGAATGCTTTACCCTTCGGCAGTGCCTTCTCATGAGGGGGTTTCAGGTTATTGTTGTGGTAGGGCCTAGCAGTGCGACACACAGACCCCATTATGCTACGTCCTGTATAAGCACAGGACAGTAAGACCGTCCCTGTCTGAAACAGCAAAGAGGCCAACATGAATTTTTAACCTTATAGATTATGCTAGGGAGCCCCTTATTCCCCCAGATGAATTGGCTAACTCCACAAAACCCTGCTGGTTTCTGTAAGGCTACTTACCTGGGTAAGAGATCTCCAGGCAGATTAAGGTCTGCACTACGTGACTGCTGATGTTGTAGGCTCTTAGAGGCAGGGCTTCTGCTACTCCATGTGAGTGCAGTTCCTAATGCAGCGTGCCTCCAGTTTTGGTTAGTCTCGGCTTTTCTGTAATAAGAATATTTCCATTATTCCAGAAGGCACAGGGAGGTTGTGATCACAAACTGGCGAACCAGGGAGGGGAAAAGAGCCCTTATACCTGGCTGATCTCTGCTCAGCAAGTGTACGACAGGAGCCACAGTACTGCAGCTCCTGGTGTTACACACTAGTGGAAAGCCAGTGTTAGTGGGGTCCAGAATTGGGCCCCTGGTCTCCTGACTTCCAGGTGGGGGCTCTAGTCGACAGAGCTTTTCTCTCTTTGCATGCCTACTGCTTTTCCCTGTGCGTTCTGTATGATATGTTTCTCGTCCTGTTCGGAGAGATGAGGTGCGCTCTAATTGCTACTGAAACCAGTAGGAATCTTTCTACTGACTTCTGTGGAGTCGGACCTGACCCTTACAACAAATAAACAGATCCCAGTTGAACTTTTTTGAAGCTGTTCCTTTACCCGCTGTTTGTAGGCAAACAGTATTTGTTTTTGTTTTACAGTAGAAAGAACTGACTTAGTTTTAGGCCTTCTGTTTGGAAGTCCATCTGTTTACTGACCCATTCCAGGAAGGCCATGGTCATTGGTGTGATGCGCCATCTCTTGGCAAGACGTTGTTTTTGGGATAGGGAACGTAAATGGAGCATTTTTCAAATAACATTAGCCCTGCATTGGGAGAGGAGAGTGGAGCGTCTCTGTGCACATCTTGGGGGTCCAGTCTTGTCCTCATGTTTTACCAGGTTGTGAGTAGGTCCTGATTTCAGTACTAATGAAGAAGCAGTTTGGTGGCTGAGGGGAAGAGTTGGGTGTCAAGAGACTTTATGTTTGGCTTTGCCACTGCCATAATCATGGGCAAACCCCTGACCCCTCTGTGCCTCTGGTTTTCTGTCCATAAAGCAGAGCAATGCCAGGCTATGGTGGGAATGACTTCCTTGTCAAATGGCTCAAGATCTGGTGAAAGATGCTGTGTAGAAAGCAGCTCATTGGCTTGACCTGGGTAATGTTTTCTCTCTTCCCACTCCCATCTGTTGAGTGAATGAGTGGAGGGTCAGCCTGGTTGTATATAGGGACAGTTTCTCTTTGTATTGTGGAGTTGTTGCACAGGATTATCATTAGATGGGCATCTTTGTGCTATATGCTAAAGACAGAGGAATTAAATACAGAAAATTCAGTAAGATTTGGGTGACTCCCTTCAGATCCTTTGAAAACCCCACACTTTTCCCAGCTCTCTGGAAAAATGCTTTCCCTCTTTCTGTGGCTGGCTGGAACAAAGCCATTGCTTTCTACAGTGCTGTATTGTGTATCTTGGATTAAGCTTATCTGGCACTGGGGGTGAGGGTTATCTCCATGCCGTAGAAAGGAGATCTGTGGTTGTAGATCTTCCTCTGACACAACACATGACAATCCTGAGCTGTAGCCAACACCCCTGAATGCATTCTCATACCTACAATGGGAAATGATATTAATCATTAGCCTGGCAGGAGGGCATGATGAATATTGAATTGATTTATCTAGATTAACAACTGTATCTTCTTCATTCCCTTTTCTTGTAAAACATGCCATTCCCAGAACACATACATATCCTTTCCATCATTCCCACATATGCAAAACATGCATCCACTTTCCATCGTTTCCTCTCCCTCCTAGCCCTAAGAACCTGAGAATTGCCACTGACTGGGTCAGACCATAGGTCCACCTTGCCCAGCATGCTGTAGTTTCACTGGGTAGTGTCCACTGCCTCCTTGGACTCGTTTGAGGGCTAGCGGGCACTGTCCAGTGTGCTTTGCTCGTCGCCCCCCTCGGTGCACCGGTTCTGAACCTTTGACCCTCTCCCCACAATTTCTGTCCCAGTTTTGTTATCATTTGTCTCTGGAAATCCGCGTCCGCTTTCCCAGGGGCCTCCCTTACTGAGGGAGGCTTTTATTTTTACTTGGTGGGTACTGGGCCACGATCCCTTGACGTGGCAAATAGGCCTTTATCACAGGGGCAGAGAGTGGATACTGGAAGGGAGAGTAAACTGGGTATGGCCAGGGCTGTTTTGTTCCCCTCTGACTGTTCATGTTATACTTCATCCTTTGGTCCTTTTTTTTTTTTAAACCTAATGTCCCCTTTGTTTTCTTCTTTTACAAAATGTTATTGAATTGCCACCCTTGAAACTTTCCATCCAGCCTTCCATGGTCAGCTGGTCTATACTGGGGGTGTCAAAGACATGGCCTGTAGGTAAGTCTGTGGGGCTTTGGGAGGGGCCAGGAATTCAGAAGTTGTCGGCAGTCCCTCGAAGTCGAGGATGACATCCATCAGGGTTGATGGGTACTCAGGTGACTGAGGAGTCCAATTCTGGATGCACACACTCTTTGGCAATGGGGGAATGTTGTTGTGCATGGGGTGGGATTCACAGCCCCGGGTTGGTCTCCTTCTCTTTCCTCCACCACCGCCGTTCCGCCTCAGTAGCAAGTCGTTGGACCTCACAGTGGTGCGTGCCTTGGTGGACCAGGTGGCACCACACCAAACAGTCAGCAGCTTGCTCCTCCCAGCCATTGGTATTGATACCTCCGTGATTGAGGGCGACCTTGAGTGTGTCTTTGTACTGTTTCCTTTGGCCACTCTTTGAGCGTTGGCCAACGGAGAGTTGGGAAAGGAGAATCTGGCAAGGGAGGCGGTTCTCGGACATCCAGACACAGTGGCCTGTCCATCGGAGTTGGTTTCTCAAGAGCAAGGCTTTGAGGCTGGTGGATGCAGCTTCATGGAGGACGCTCACACTGGTCTGGCGGCCCTCCCATTTGATCCCCAGGATTCGGCGCAAGCACTGCTGGTGAAAGCTCTCGAGGGTCTTAATGTGGTGTTGGTAGACAGTCCAGGTTTCACTGCAGTAGAGGAGTGTGGTCAGCACGACAGCCTTGTAAACCAGGCCCAGGTTTACCAGTAGGGCAAAAGGGATTTGGACCCACCATCAAAATCCAGGGTGTAGAGCCCTGTTGGGGACACGTTTCAGCTGCAGGGGGTGAGTCATGGCTACATGAAACTCTCTGACGCGGCCACTTGCTCCACCACCAAAAGTGGGTCCATATTCAACCTCTGAAGAGCCATGTGGCCAAGATCCAGCCTGGGAGGCCAGGTAGGTATGACACCCTTGATATATGCTACATTTGTCTGTGCTATGATGTTGCACCCACGTGCATTGTATGATTCTTGGGAGGGAGTTGGGAATGTTGTGCTTGTTCTGGGACATTCAGCTTTCTGTACGGACCTGTGGATACTCGTTCTCTGAGCAGCCTTTCCTTTTCTGCTATTTTGTCTCATTCCTCTATTCACATAAGGGTTGTTCTTTCCTCCCATCCTTCCCATCAGTGACTGTACCAGATTCGGTCTACAATATATATCACTCTCTTCATTCCTCCAAACCCACATTTCATATAAGAAAGATCACACTTCTCCAGGACTGTCTGGCCTTGGTCCTCCCCATGCCTTTCTGCCTTGGTGCATGCACTGTTACGACATTTCTGATGTTATCTTCTTCCATGATCTGAAAGGTTTGATCCAGCTCAGCCCTGGGCACCTTTGAGGTGAAGCTGTCCCCTTTCCCTGTCCACCTTCCTTTTTCTACTTTTGTTGTGGACGCCTGCATGTCAAAAAAATACATTGTGACACCAATTCGAATATGTCGTGACACCTGTTCGTTCTCTAACTTCTAGGACTTTGGCAGCACAAAATCCATCACCTCAAGGTGTGACTACATAGAAAACCTGATTGCGAATGGCTGCGCGGGAGCGATTGAGAGTCCCCAGAGCAGCATTAACATAGTGAAGAACAATTCGCTCAGCAGTAAGGGCTCCAGTTTGACCCACTCGGACGTTACTCAGATGATGCCTCAGAAGGTCTCCTTGAACCTACGCCCTGGTGAGTGTGTAGCGACTTGGGCTTTTCTTCTGGCAACTTGTGTGTGGGAAAAACCGACAGAGTTGAGATATCTCATGATCATATTATTAAAGACGTGCAAGGCAGCTGCAGAGCCATACTGTACCCTACTGATTTCAGTCTGTCTGTGTTGTGAATCTCAAAACGGGAGCGTTAGTACTTCTTTTCATTTGAGAGGGTGCTGTAGTTACGTTCAACTTATCTCAGTTCTTTTATAAACCATTTTGTAAATGCTAATCTTAGCCCTTTGTAAATATTGAAAGGGAGCCCCTCAGCTCTAAAAAAATCAGTCATTTAACAAATGGCTTTGGATTCTACACCAGGTTTGACAATAGTTTTATGAGGAGTTTAGATTATGCATTTGTATGTGGTTTGGATAGGGATAATCCTAGCTCAGGCATGGGGTTGGACTATATGACCTCTGAAGGTCTCTTCCAGCCCTACTTCTATGACCAACCTTCACAAGTTTTGGTGGCATTATAATCACAATATCTTAAACCCAACTTAAACCACCACCGCCAACACAACGCATC
This sequence comes from Gavialis gangeticus, assembly GCF_001723915.1. Classification (NCBI taxonomy): domain Eukaryota; kingdom Metazoa; phylum Chordata; order Crocodylia; family Gavialidae; genus Gavialis; species Gavialis gangeticus. The sequence continues at coordinate 29,806,928 of NW_017729031.1, forward strand.
TTATTGCTCTATTGCCGGGTAGATATTTAGAACAATGGATACTTCAGGACCAGACATCAATTACTGACGTGGGGGAATGGGCTCTGTCACTTAGAGCCGGGAGCATGTTCATAGCCCATTATCATTCCTCTAAGCCATCAATTCCTCTGAAATATCTAATTAAAAAGGGAGACTTTCATAAGTAAAAGAGCCAGGATTGACCTATGGAAGCATGGTTGTTATAAAAAGCTTTCTGGAGAAGGGGGGCAAAAATAAGATTTAGTGTGGGTTCAGAATTCTTGCAAAAATATTTGGCAGGATTCTTGCAAAAATATTAAGAAGAAAAAGGCTCTTTATGGCAAAGAGAAGCAAAGAGAAAAGCCTGATTCATAGAAGGAAAACGTGTGTGTGTCTGGGTTTTGTGTGTTTTCCCTTTTTTCTTTTTTCACTACAGATCTTGCACGCACACTGAACAATGAAAAATGTCTCTTTATATCCATAACGGGACAGACTGTGCTGCTCTTGGTGGTGTGCTATACCGATGCTTATTGAAGGGGTCCATCAATTTTTGCAAAATACAGTCCTTAATTTTATGAAGGAGAAGGTAGGGCAGTGTGGCACCTTTTATAGACCAGTCTATAAATTGCCACACTTCTGCCTAACTTTAGATGAATATAGTTTACCCCTCTCTATTTATGAAATAGTTAGGAATCTAAATAACATCTATGAAGCAGTATTTCCAAACTCAATATTGAAAATTGTGCATCAGACCTCAAAATATCATTGGTCTGGCTTCTAAATCATAAGCGTGCTGTGTGTGTGCGTTCTGTCTTTTGTTTTTCTTTAAATCCCCTTTCCTCCATTCTTGCATATGTGTGTGCATGAAGCCACAGCCTGTAATGCACATGCATCATGCTCCTCCCTGGCTCTTCAGAGGAAGGCTGCCTTTGCCCTCCCCTTGTTGTATGTTGGATAGTTTTCCTTCAGCAAAAGAGCAGCTCTGATTTTGATATATGTCAGTGGTTCTCAACCAGGGTGCTGCAGGATTCTTTCAAGGGTGCCAGGGGTGCCACCCAATATTTGCATTGTTAGGTATGCATTCACCTATTCGTGATTTGCAAGATAAGCCCAGAGATTCTAAATAGTAATCCATGGTGTCCAAAGCAGTCTGGGTTTTTTCGTGGGGGGATGATTCTGAGTACTTTGCAAGAGAAGAAATGCTCTATTACTTTTCTAAGGTAAAAGAATGAGTGAAAGCTAAGAGCTGGCATTTTCTAAGAGGTGCCTTGAGTCTAAAAAGGTTGAAAGCCACTAAGAAGTTTGTTAAAGCAATTGGTGGCAGAAAATACTGAATCAGCATGCTGAGTGTTGTTCTCAAACCCTGACTCCTTAGGACTCTCCCTATCATGAAACTTGTTGTAACCAGCAAATTCCATAGCTGCTTGGTAAAGCAGTGTTACGTGGATTGAAACATTTTCAAGTTTAACTATTTTGTTGGTTCAGGGTAAAGAGATGTTAGAGGATTCCCACAGGAAGACCTGTTTTAAGCTACTGGTCAGTCACCTTTGTGGTGAAAAAAGAGCAGCTCTCTGGCTTACCAGATGTTTTCTATACTCACAATGGAGGACAATCGTCAGCAACTAAACTGCAGCACTGCAATAAACCCAGGCTATGTTCAGGTCAAGATGCAAGATCCACAGTCTAGAGAGGACATTTGATTCTGGGAGAGAGGAGAAGAGGGAAACTGGGTTGGGTGGTGGGGAAATGAGCAGTTAAAAACACACCCCTTGGAAAGAAGAGGCAGTGGCAATGCTATTGCCCTTTAGAGCAGGGGTGGGCAAAATGCAGCCTGGGGGCCGGATGTGGCCCTCCAGGCCATTCTATCTGGCTCGTGGGGCCCCTAAAAAATTTAGAAAATTAATATTTATCTGCCCCTGGCTGCCTGTCATACGGCCCTTGATGGCTTGCCAAAATTCAGTAAGTGGCCCTCTGCCCGAAATAATTGCCCGCCCCTGCTTTAGAGTCTGGTCAGTACTTCCTTGAAATGACTTGGCTCTTAAGGGTGGCAGGTAGATGTGCTACACACATAGTGCACTATGTGTCCAGGTTGTTTGGGCTTGTGATTTACTCAGGAGAACAATAGAAACCACTCTTCTAAGTAGAGAATAAGAGTGAGACTGTGTGCTTGGAGGCAGAGCCAGTGGGAGGGGTGACAACAAATTACTTTAAGCCACCTTTTGCATCTTTTCAGCTCTGTGTCGGTCAGCGCTGGGACGAGAGGTTACAGTAGCTCTGCCTGGGCTGCTTGTGCCAGCTCTGTAGTGCAGAACTGCTTAGATTCCCAGTACTTCTCAGCACTGCAGGAACCCCCTTCTGCCTGTGATCTACCTGCTATTTAGGCCAGCGTAGTGCTGTCTACACAGTGTCTGGGCCAGGAGAATTTTCCTCCATCCTGCCTGTACGCTGACCTACTGGTATCCTGAATCCACTGCTGGGAGGAAACCTGGCTATTTGTACTGGGATCTTTCAGTTTTGTTGTTTCTTACTTGTTGGACAGGAGCTCACCACTGTATCTAGGTCTAACAATTTCCTAAATGCTTGGAAACACTCCCGCCCCCCTTCCCCCACCCATTTACATTGTGTGTTCATCCTTAAGCTTAGAATAAGCTTTGAGGAGGCTTTTGTTTTATGGTGGCACAATAAATATGGAACAGGTAGGAGACTGGGTTGTTTTTAATGGAATTTTGCATGTGACCTCAATTTTTATATTCCATCAGGGAATATTACACAAGGGTCTCAGTAGTTTGAAGATGGATCGGTATTTTGGCTGGTGATGCCTTTCCTGTATTTCAGACCAGCAACTTGGAGTGGAACAATCATTATCCATTGGCCTTGCCCAACACTGTTTCACCTAGATCTTTCTGATTGTCTAGTTATAATGGTCTGGTTTCTAATGGTCTAGCTATAAGCCAGACCTTCAAACCTCTATACCTAAAGGTAGGCTTCTGTGTCCTTAGAAAGATTCATAACTCACTTGGTGTAGCTCCATTGACTTCAATGGAGAGACAGGATTTATGGCCCTGTAATAGATCAAAATCAGACCTGCTGTTTTAAATACACTGTGGTTAAAATTGTCTCTACCTACAAAGAACCTTGGCTGGATAAGAGGAATGTAAGTTGTGGAGATGGAATTAATGACAAAAAAAAATCATGTTATATTGGCCACTTAACCCTAAGCATCAAGAAAAAAAAGAAATAAGCACTTGTGAAGGAAGCCTGAAAAAGCCCCTCTCCCAAAAAAGTCACCATGTGCTAAGCAAGCAAGGCACATACTGATCGCCTTCTCCAGCTTCATGTGTAAATCTTTCTTCCCACTCTTACAGCAGTGACTCAGATTTAATTCCTGAGTTTGCATCATAATATTGGGTAACAGGAATCTGTGCACCGTGGCCCAGCTCTACCCCACCCCGGCTGCGGCAAAAGGGAGCAGTGCAGGACACAGCCCCTCCTTCCGAGGCTCCTGGCGGAGGCCAGCGAACCAGATAGGATCAATTAGCAGGCCGGGTATGGCCCACAGGCCATATTTCACCCACTCCTGGGTTAGTCCCATCTAGGCAGATGAAATAAGTAGCATGTGTAGATGTTGCTGCAAAAAAGAGGGTTTCTCAGCATTGCTGCAGTACACATGTTCTACAACACAGATCCTGCAAACACTTACATACTAAATTTGCACCTTGTAACTTGGTTTTGGTGAAACTGCTCACAGGGTGTGAATTTTAGGCACTTTTATAAGTTTGCAGGAGCCTGGCATTGGAAGAAGCCTTTTCCTTGTGCTAAAAACTTATAATGCTTTTTGGGTATAATTCTGACTTTACAGAAATCTGTGTTAAGAACACCCCTGATTTCAACAGAATGAACATTTCATCATTTAGCCAGAGTTCATTTGCTTTGCTAGGAAGAGAGAAGAGTTGTATATGAGAACAGCTCTTTGTGCTTCTTTTAGTAACCTGAAAAAAGAAACCTGCTTGTT
>NW_017729031.1:29815936-29843739 GCF_001723915.1 Gavialis gangeticus
GCCCAGCCCTACCCCACCCCGGCTGCGGCAAAATGGAGCAGTGCAGGACACAGCCCCCCCTTCTGAGGCTCCTGGCGGAGGCCAGCGAACCAGATAGGATCAATTAGCAGGCCGGGTATGGCCCACAGGCCATATTTCACCCACTCCTGGGTTAGTCCCATCTAGGCAGATGAAATAAGTAGCATGTGTAGATGTTGCTGCAAAAAAGAGGGTTTCTCAGCATTGCTGCAGTACACATGTTCTACAACACAGATCCTGCAAACACTTACATACTAAATTTGCACCTTGTAACTTGGTTTTGGTGAAACTGCTCACAGGGTGTGAATTTTAGGCACTTTTATAAGTTTGCAGGAGCCTGGCATTGGAAGAAGCCTTTTCCTTGTGCTAAAAACTTATAATGCTTTTTGGGTATAATTCTGACTTTACAGAAATCTGTGTTAAGAACACCCCTGATTTCAACAGAATGAACATTTCATCATTTAGCCAGAGTTCATTTGCTTTGCTAGGAAGAGAGAAGAGTTGTATATGAGAACAGCTCTTTGTGCTTCTTTTAGTAACCTGAAAAAAGAAACCTGCTTGTTAGGAATTTGAAGGCAAGGTTGGGGGAGGGAGGGAGGATGAGCTGCATGCCACATCAATCACATACACTGAGTGCATATTTAGTGCTGCAGGTGAAATTAGTACTTGGAAGAATCTCATGCGGTCTGGAGAGCAATGAAAGGATTGTAGCTTAAAAACCCTCATTGGTGTTAGTGATTAAGCATCTGTTGCTCACTAGGGAAGAAATGGGAGTCATTAGCGCTTCGGAAGATTTAACAGGCTTGGAACAATGCTGCGTTTCCTGTTTAATGTGCAGCAGCAGTGACAGATCTGATTATTATGAATGGCGATGTAAAATTTAAATGCAGCTAAATAAAATGCTTGTGCCTTCTCCAGTCGAGAAGATAGGAGTCCCCCGGCGGCCAGTCAACGAGCTGTGGGGGGAGGCAACGGCTGATCAGCGAGTGGAGGGGTCCCCCAGCAGCCGATCGGCGAGTGTGCTGGTGGCAGAAGTGCCAGTGGAGGAAATGGTGGCGGTACCCACTGCCGAATACCCCCCGAGGCCTTCCCAAGTACCTCCAGGGGTACGCATACCCCCAGTGGAAAACCCCTGATTTAAGGCATCTGGTTGAAATACAATATATCAGTTGATGACATATTGCCCCTCATTTGCTTTCCATGCATGGGGTGTCTCTCTTCCTTGCAGAGGTTGGATGTGTCAGAACAGAGCAATAATCTGTGTTTTAAGTTTCCTTTAAAATTGTCTAGGACCCAAACTTTTGTTTTTGAATAAAGTACAGACTCTAATGGGAAATAGCAATCTGATTTACTTACTTGCCCCCCTTCCCCTCCCCCCCACCATGTACTATGCATTCCTGTAACACTAAATTCAACAGATTGCAATTAATCCGCCTGTTCTCCCACCCACTCAATCAATGTGAATAGATGTGCATAATCATTTATGAACTTCCCAGATATGCCTCTTGGGCAACATGCTGTGATTGTCTGATAACTTTGTTCTCTTGTAGACCCTCTTTTAATTCATGTCCTGTTGCATAATGGCTTTCCTGGATTGCAGTGAGAAAGTGGGCAAGATAAGGAAGCTGGGAGAGGGCAGGGAGGGGTATTTATTACTCTGGCATGCTGCTTCTAAGACACTGGGTTTTAGAAGCCATTGTACGGTGACTGCCTGCCCATGGCGTGGCTGTTACTATAGAAACTGCCCCTCTTTGATAGCTTCATTTTTATCAGCAATTTTACTGTGCAAGCCATAGGGGGAAACAATGAAATGTCATAAAAGGGGCCCTGGTTTGGAGACATCCCTTGATCTAAACCTGCAGGGAAGTCATTTTAAGTAGCTGTGTCTCCTGAACTAAGATACTATGTCTGCCTCGCTTCCTTGTACCCCTTTGTAACTCTGTCAAACCATATGGAGAGTGAAGATGTACGCTTGTGAGAGAGAGGGGAGAACTGGGGAAACTTATCTAGGACAAGGTTCTTTGGGTAAATGTGATATCTTTTATTAGACCAACGAAATAGTTGGAAAAACATGTTCTTTGCAAGCTTTGTTTCTCTGAAAGTTAGCAAAGAACCATTTTTTTCAACTATTTATTTAGTTTAATAAAAGATACCACATTTACCCAAAGGACCTTGTTTGCCTGTATCCTTAGACTAACATGGATGCAACCAACATCCCCAAGAAGTTACCTGGGGTATTGGATGGCAGGCAGATTATAATGTGCCATAAATCCAATGTCTATATTTAGTCCCTGATTTTTTTTATATCCAGTGGAGTTATGAAGTGAAGTTTGTAGGCTCATCTGCGAAAGGTGTTTTGTAAATTCCCTTGAGGATTAGAACTGAGAGACTGGGGAGAGGGTGGTTGTCTTGTGAGAGGTGTGCACCCACAGGTAATTGGGCACTTTTGTCGTTAATAGATTTTTTTGGTGTGTGTTTGCTCTGGTACGCAGTTCTTGTTTGGTTTCTCCTATGTAGCTTCCATCGGGGCATTCAGTGCACTGGATGAGATATAACATTTCTGGAGGTGCAGGTGTAAGATCCAGGAATGGAGATGGTTTTCTTGTGGGGCATAGTTATTGTGGTGTTGGGTCATTTCATTTTTGTTTAGAAGCTTTCCCTTTTTGCCTTCAGAATGAAGTTTAGCTCTGAATTACAAAAAACAGTTTTGGGGGAGGGGAGGGACGGGAGTTGTCCCCAAATCAGTGCCTAATTGAGGCTCAGGGTATGTCTAAGCCACTGGTTCTCAACATTTTTATACTCAAGGCACCCCTCGGAAAATGTCTGCCCTTAGTTTTTGCTTGGTTTTTTGACTTCAGAAAACTAACAGAGCAATTCTTCTGATGCAAAGAGCTCAGAAAGACCACAGCAGACCAGAATGCTTTAACACTATGGATTCCTATTTGAAATCTCTGGTGGTGTTTTAGGAATCAAGTATGTATACCTAGCAGCACTAACGTTGCACGGCACCCGCAGCACTCTTGACGGGATCTCAAGACACCTGCTTGAGCTGGAGAAAGCTCCACACATGCCCAGACCAGGAAAATAGGCAGTGAAAAGAGCCTGGAAGCAACTCCAAGGTATCGCCCCTGCTAATTTGTGGGGCTTGGCATTTGTGGAGCAAGCCTGTTGGGCACCCGTCCCAGGCTCACAGAAGACAAATTTGGACCTTAGTCCAAGATGTCAAAAAACTTTTATCCCTCCTCCTCTTTCCCCTTCCTGCATGCTTGCAGCGCTGTTGTGTTGGATTTAGTGAAGGAATAGCATATGTGTATGTGCTACTGAAAGGAAGGCATGCTGGGTCTGGGTTTTGCATTGCAGCAGGAAACTGTTCTGCAGAACCGTTCATACTTTCAACATGAATCCCTGCGCTTGTTGCTGGTAATGGTTAGACTGATTATATAAGAAACAGAAGGTATGAATGAAGCCGGTCAAGTGGGGGCCGGGGTGAAAGGGGGAAGTAGTTCTCTAGGAAACACATTCTTGACATTGCCTCCAACTTTTCTGTTCCTGCAGGGGACCAGACCTCTTTCCGAGTGCAGGTTCGACAGGTGGAGGACTATCCTGTGGATTTATACTACCTGATGGATCTCTCCCTGTCCATGAAGGATGACTTGGATAACATTCGGAATCTGGGAACTAAGCTGGCGGAAGAGATGAGACAGCTCACCAGCAATTTCCGGCTGGGTTTTGGCTCTTTTGTGGACAAAAACATTTCTCCTTTCTCCTACACTGCTCCAAAATATCAAAACAACCCCTGCACTGGGTAAGTGAGGTATGCCGTCTGGGGCAAAGCACCAGATGGACAGAGGCTGATGCAGGGAGCAGTGACTTTGCAGAAGAGATGGTCTGGTAGATACACAACTGGACTGGTACTCAGGAGGTGGGGGATCCATTCTTGGCTGTGCCACTTTGGACCCCTATGCCTTATTTCCCTCCCCATCTGTAAAATGGGGATAACAAAATGTACCTTCTTCATAAAAAGAGTGAGATCTATGGATAAAGGAAAGAACTAGGTGGGATTGGGATAGCATATGTTGGGAGATGCCAGGCTGTTGTTAAATTGCCGGCATTGATGTTTCTAATAGTAACTGTGGCTGTATGCTACCAGTCATTCAATAGCACTCTGTTCAGTTGTGTGCATTGTGCTAATGGTTGAGTTTTACGCAACCATGTGTGGCATGTCACAGCATAGGTCATTGCAGGTAGCTGATCGGCCTGGCTGCATACACACAGAGCTGACCCTAGGGGCGTGTAGGGGTCAGGGGGTGGCAAGCAGTTGGAGTGTGGAGCCGGCAGTGCGCGGTGGGGCCTGTATGGCGCTGTCCCCAAAGCACGGGGCCTGGGGTGGTCACCCGATTCACCCTCCCTCCCCCCCCCGGGACATCCCTTGCATACACATTTCCAGTTGCAAACTGCTTTCCTTGCAGCCCCTTCTTTGACAATGGTTCCATAGGGCCCTTTTCCCCTGAAAGCATTACAATGCTGAGCATTGTTCAGCAAGCGGACAAGCAAACACAGCTTAGTGCTGTACTCGACAATGCATTTATAGTCTGGGTTAGCAGTGGGTACAAGCAGTGAAATTCAGATCTGAATTTCAAGACACTCACTTTCTCTCCCAGTTCAGGTCTGTTCAGAGCTGTCATTCCATTTGGGAGCTTCTCAGCTCTGCAGAAAGACAAGCACTTGCTGCAAAAATCTGCTAAAGCCAGTGGGAAACTTTGTGTTGACTTTCCTGGGCTTTGGTTTAAACCCTCAGTAGTTCCACAGAATCTATCCACATGGGTAGACAGACAGCGGTGTGGAGGCTCTGGTGCTTTTTGGATCAAACACATTACAGGTTCCTATGCCTAGGCTTTCAGGGGGGCTGAATGTCTGCAGCTATACTATTATACTCCAATACTGTTTGAAACAGGACTGAGTTCTGGAGTAGTCAAACTTCAAATCCGACATAAAGTTCTTCTAAACCACCAAAACCGGATCTAGGGATTTTTTGGTGATGGTAGGTGCAGTTTGATATGCTGATGAATGTGCAGACATAGGCGTGGTTGGTTCAAAGGACCCAGGACTCTAGAATCCTAGTCTGATTCATGCTGTGACCTTGGACACACAATTTAAACTTTTTGCCTCCCTTTTCTTATCTGTAAAATGGAGAGGGTATTGTCGTCTATCTTGTTAAAAGGATGAACTACCTGAAAGTTAGGATGATTAATGAAGGATTGTGAAGTGCTTTGAAGGCATGTGCTAGAAAGTGTTGCAATTTTTTTGTTCTTTTAATGAGAGAATATACTGGGTGGAGAGATCTTGCACAGATTACAAAAGCATCCCAGAAAGCACTGACATTTTTTGCTCTTTTAATGAGAGTGTGCTGGGTGGAGAGAGCTTACAAAAGCTATTGCTCATCTTTGCAACCCAGTTTGCTTTGCAGTTCTGGAGTTTTCCTGGCTGTGGTTTATTTGCTTAGTCAGAACATTTTTGGGGAGTTGCTCTTGCCTGTACCAGTATAGATCCATTGAAATCAGTATTATACTAGACCACATGTGGCTTAAGTGGAGGAAATCAGGCCTGCTGGTGTCAGGTCTCCAAAGCTTCTGCTGGGGACATGAGGGGTGAGAGCTGGACTCGTGTTAAATCTCAATGTTTTTCAGTGAGAAAAGGGTTTAATGCTGAGCATGGGTGGAAATTCTTACCCACGGTAACGTTTGACCTTCCTGGCAATAAACTGCCCAAGAAAGCTGTGTTCCACATACTACAGCTGTCTGGGAAAACTCGTGGTTGAGCAGTATTTTTCATTAACAGGCATTTTTTGCATGTGTCACTTCCAAATAGAGCCTAGCGGCCTGAGGATGTTCTGTTCATGTCCAGATGATCTCGGTCCTGGTACTGAAAGCATGGGAACTAGTTTCATGAGGTTCTGGCATCTTGGGCCAAAGACTTGACTTGTCCTTTGAGGTTTCAGCAGCATCCTGCCCTTTACTGGAAAACAGACTTCTTCTGTTTTGGATATGACTTGGAACCAAGATTTTAGGGCTGGCTTTAGACCTGTGCTTTCAAACAGCATCCCTGAATTCAAAAGGGTTCAGACTAGGTGTTTGGTCTGGTCTCTAATATCTGGACTTGGTTTCAGACTGCTTTTGGGAAACTTGACTAGATGTTCATTGACAACTAGCTGAATGGGCCTGATTCTTGTGCACTGTGTTAAATAACTCCACTGACTTCAGTGCCCTTGCACCCTGTTTTTAATGGCATAAGGGAGAGAAGGATTGGGCTCATTCTGCTGAGGTGGATTTAACTTCTGACCATGCAAGTCAGAGCTTATTCATATGCAGAGTTTCTAGGAGAGGACCCAGCTGGCTGTGACCCACCAAGAAGTACCTTAAACAGGCCCTTCCACCTGCGCTACTATCTCTCAAAACCAATACGACGTTACTTGGAGTTATCTGTGCCGCATCTACTGCGTTCCTAGCTCTGGGATAGTGCTGATGTGAAAAATCCAGCCTAACTGAGCAAAACTAGCAGGGAATGAAGAACTGGCTCTGAGGATAAATGTTTGCACCTCGAAGGCTGTCCTGTGTCAGACCCCATTCTTCTGAGCATTGGGCTTGCCTGGTACTGTTGACAAGGCACCGGCATACGTGGATAGCTATCTGCCATAGTGATACTGGATACGCAGCCCTTTATACTCATCCCCCCACTATATGAATAGTGCCTCAAGTATCTACGCTCAGTCATCTTCACTGCTGGTGTCTTCCGATTTCAGGTGGGCTGGGGAAAGGCTTCCAATCAAGTTTGCAAAATCTTTCAGAAATGTGGCTGAGATGATAGTTAGCTTTGAATAACTAGGTTTGTAGCTTGTTAACCAGGAGCAAAGGAGGCTTTGTTGAGGGGGGGCAGGAGGTGGAGGAAGGGACCACTTACACACTGTTTTAAGCAAGCCTGGATTTGGTGAGAAGTATTGAGAAAGCCCAGTGGTTTGGCTGGCACACCCTGTTTATTGATAAGGGTTTTTTTTAATTCTCTCTTACCCACTTATTATCTTCTCCTGGATCCCCATTGTATTGTCATGGACGGGGGATTGTGTTGCTGTGTTGCTTTTGAAGAGAACAGATCTCTCATTTATTAGGCAGATTTTCCCCCCCAAAATTTGCTTGTTTTAGGCCAGGGATTCTTAACCTTTTTTGTGCCATGGACCCCTTTGGCAGTCTGGTGAAGCCTATAAACCCCTTCTCAGAATAATGAGCGTCTGTAGACAGGAAGACTGCGATCACGTGCGATCTAGTGGCGGGTCTAATAACTACCGTAATTTCATAGTAGTGATGAGCGTAAACGATGTTTTGAGATAATCTGCAACAACTGTAACGTGATATGAAAATATCTGTGATTTCTATTGGTGACAAAGTCACAGGTACTGCTAATACTACTGTAGTTTGTTGCCTACATTCATAATTAAAGGAAATGCTAAATTTCAGTTAGAGGTTAGTGAAAATAAAGATGTAATTTTTTTTCCCATCCAGGTTCACGGACCCCCTGAAATCTATCCACAGACCCCTTGGGGGTCCGTGGACCCAGGTTGAGAACCTGTGTTTTAGGGCAATATAAAAACATCATGTTCAGCCTGCACCCAAAAAAGCTGCAGCCAGGGCCAAAACCACTCTCAGGAGCCTTTTGCTGAGCCCCAGATAAGTAAGGAATCACCAACTCAAGGAAAAGTTGGGTCTTGGAGAATCTGACCCTTCTGCTTACAGGTGTCCCTTGGGGCTGCTCACGTCCTCTCTCTTTCCAGGCTCCATCTCCTGTTTTTGGTCCAGTCCAGCTAGAACAGGGGTGGGCAAACTGCAGCCCACAGACTGGGTCTGGCCCCCCAAGGGATTTTATCCCTCCTGTGGCAGGCCCCTTGGCCCTACCTGGCCCAGGCACAGGGGACAGCACAGGTTGTGGCATGTGCAGCCAGTCCCACCGCCCTTGGGCATACAGCAGGGCTGGGGTGTTGTGGTGGCTGGACTTGCTTCCTGGCAGCCCCGGTGGCGGTGGCTTCTTCCAGCTGCCACTGCCAGTCTCCACTGCCAGACCTGGCCCCACTGCCTGGGGGTACCCTAGCCTGTCCACCCCCTGCCCACTGCCGGGGGTGCCTGACTGGGTGGGAAGGGACTTCAGGGAGACTGGCTCAGGACCCATGCAGGCAGGGTGCACTCAGCCGGCTGGCTGGGTTGGGGCCATGGGTGGGCAGGGAGTGGCATCTGGGAGTGGGACAGATGGGCAGGGTTAGGGCTGAGTGGGGCTGAGGTCTGCAACAGAGCCACAATTTGCTGCCTGTACACCCCTATGATGGGCACTGGTTCCACGGGCAAGGGTGTGCGGGGAGCGGGTCATGGCTGTGCCCCAGTCCCTGCCCTGCCCTGTCACCACCCCATGATCCTGATCCCAGTGCCACCCGCCCTTCCCACTCCCAAACCGCTCTCCACCTACCAGCAGCCCCATTACATTTGTCCAGCTGAGCACACCCTACCCACATTGGTCCCAGACCTGTCTTCATGGAGACCCTGGGATTGCCAGGCGGTGACAGCATGAGGCCAGGCCCCAGGCCAGAGCTACTTAGGGAGTTTTGGTGAGCTGTTGTGGGGCGGGGGAATGGGAAGGCTGACCTGGCCTGTGACCACTCACCAAAACTCCCTAAGTGGCCTTCCAGCCCAAATAACTTAAGTGCCCACCCCAAGCTAGAAGCTGGCTGACCTGCAGTGTACAGGTTGCCACTGCACCCAGTTACAAACACTGCTGTGTCCCATAATTAAATGCATGCACAGTAACATAGAACAAATGCCCAAAGATTAGCCATTGTACAACATACACTGGCACCTGGGCACATGGCTGGAAATATTTTGGCTTGTAAGGAATCTGAATTCTCAGTGGCTGTTTTAAACCAAATACTCCCTTGTTAAAAGCCTCTTACAAGCTAACATGTTAGACCAAATAGTTCCCTGAGCATAAAGTTGTCACTGGGGGCCTTTTAATTGTTCGCCATGTTTATCTTGCATGTTAAATGAATCAGTAAAAGTCTAACGCTCTGTTTTCAATTCCTTTTCCTCTACACTCCCCCCCGCCCGCATATACACTTGTTCTTACTGTTTCCACTGAATTAATTCAGCACTAAAGTAAGGCCTCTGGGTAGCCTCAATAGCAGAATGTCAGCAAATTGGGCTTGAAGCTCTTAGGCTGCAAACATGCTCCTGCTCCAGCAAAACAAGCCTGGAAGCTGAAGCTGCCTTCATATGGGTAGCATGTTTGTAGGAAAAAGAAATGCTGACGTTTGTGCTCTCTCTACTGAGAACTTAGCGCAGGATAGGCAGAAATGGGTACAGGGACGTGCTGACTTCGCCCTGGACTGACTGTCTAGGCTGAGACAAGTCACCTAGCTTTATGTTACTCAGTTTTGCGGGATTGAAAGCCGGAGATGTGTTTGTTCACTTCACTTGAGTACTGTGCAAATGCATGAGCCAATGTTTGTGTACAGTGTTTAGTGTGTGAAGTGGGTATAAGTGCTAAAGATGGTCAGCGATTGGGATGATGATGGAGTGCCTCATCTGTAAAAGCACTGGACACCAGATGGGAGTGCTTATCCAGGAGTCCACAGTGGTCTGGAGAAGCCGCGGTAGTTTGTGACACTGGGTGTATCCATCAGCCTGGGTCTTCTGGCTTATTGAGTTCGGAGATTTGGTTCAGTGCTCACAGTGCAGCCACTTAGGAAATAATTAAATTTTGAGATGACAAAGTTTTCTTTTATCTTTCTGGTCTGTAGACTCAAAGAGCAACTGCTAGCCCTATTTTGCAAGTGCCAAAGCTTAACTGAAGGTCTGCATTTTCCAAACAAGCCTTTTTTTTTTTTCCCTCCTTTCCGTCGTCTTTGTTTTCTGCGCACACTTTTTTTTTTGTATTGAGAAATTGTGAATCCTGCTATAACTTTCTGGAAATCACAGGGAACCAGAATATCTGGGATATATTTCTAGTTTAAGCTTCTAACATTTTTGAGGCACCTAAAATGAGTAGCTGTATTGAACACTTTTGTGTTGAGCAGTTTGCCCGGAGGGACTGAGCTCAGTTAGACCAACACTTCTGTATTATGCAGGCAGTTAACCAGATTGTCTTCATCTTATTTCTCATTTCTGCTTCCAGCTACAAGATATTTCCGAACTGCGTCCCGTCCTTTGGCTTCCGCCATATCTTGTCTCTGACAGATAAAGTGGACAGTTTCAACGAAGAGGTTCAGAAACAGAAGGTTTCCCGAAACAGAGATGCTCCAGAAGGCGGTTTTGATGCAATCCTGCAGGCGATTGTGTGCAAGGTGAGTCACCTTGGCTTCATATACTTCCTGGATTTAAAGCAAAAAAACAAAGGAGCTTTCAACAAATGCCTTCTTGCAATGCCAAAGAGAGAGACATCCTGGTACGTGAAGCCATTAACTTTTGCAGCAGGCACATAAAAAAGCTAGTCCAATAAAAGATATCGCTCCCAACTCCCACTGGTTCTGGAAGTAGGAGGCTGTTTTGATACACCTCTTTATGCCTAGAAGAGCCAGAGTAGTAGCTCACCTAGCTCAAAGAAAGAAAGGAGAGTCCTTTCAAATGTGAATTTAGGCCAAGAGACTGGTTTCCATTGGTAGATCCGTGGGTGCCCTTACTGAGTGCCTTGGCTACCATTTGCATGTGCTTGAGCAGAGAGGTGTAATATTTTTTTTAAAGTGATCATGGTATCTACTTAACATGCTGAGTGTGATTTGTATTCTGTTTTTTGTCAAGGCTGGCTCACATGGAGGGTAAGAGTCCTTAGCTAGTAGTACTAATTGGCATTCCCCTTTCAGCTCAGTTGGTAAAGCCCTGGGCTCTTAGCACTGACAACTTCAATTCTGTCCCCAACCATTTGAGCTGTTCGAGTGAGTTACTACGGCGGGGGTATGAATGTGGCACGGCAGCTGGAGTTAGAGCAGTCAGACTGCCAGGCCTCCTTGTCACTGCAGCATACGTACATTGTACAGTGGTATGCTGCAAGCAAAGGAATTGCCTTCTGCCTCTCACAGCTCTCTTCTGCCAAAGAAATCCTTACTGTCCCACTTATATATGATGGAAAAGCATCACAACCCCAGTCATATACTCCCTTGTGTGATTTCGCTGCATCCTTTGGGCTAGGCTGGAAAATTTCTTCAGGCAAAGAGCAGCTGAACTGGCTCTCTCTGTCTGCCAGCTCAAACGCTGCGGTGGAGGGGGAGAGGAAAGGCTGTGTATCTCTAACTATGAAACTGGGAGATATTTAAAGGAAGCTGTCAGTGCTGTTGCTGTCTTTCTCAGCTGTTCGACCCCTGACATCTGGTCCAGCTAGTGACCATGTGTCTAGGGCTTGTCTTCTGTCTCTGGCATGCAATAAGGTTTTTGTTTGCTGCAGTCCATTGCACAGTCCTGGCAGGGTGTTTTCTTCTGTGCCTGCACTGGCAAGTCAGGGATTGTACATGTCTGGAGACAGCCCTCATCTTTTTAGAAAGGGCCCTTCCGATAAGGGTTTGCAGCTTGGCTTGATCCTGATGTACTCAGTGTATGGGTGGGAAAAACTCAGAGTTGCCGTTTCTAGCATCTGGTTCACTGTACAATTTAAACTCCCTTTAGGTTCCCTTCTGGAATTTGAATAAACTGTGTTGCCTTTCCTTTGCCATTCTGGCACAAGTACTATTAATGGCAAGATTATAAACTGTTTTAGTATTAATCTAAGCAAAAAGTGTTTATAATTGAGGTATTTAAATTGCATCTAGCTCTTATTTTGTTAGACTTTCCTTTCTTCTTTTAAAGAAAAAAAAAAGGACATAAGAATTATTCCATTTAATTTCCAGGCTTCTGTTGGTTTGTAGGATTGAATAAAGTTATAAAGTCTTCCTCTCTGCCAAAAGTCGCACCTTTTAAGCAGCTGTGACTCCAAGGTTCAATATTGAACATCCTACCAACATGTAACATGAATAAAATTTGCCACCGGCAATATGCATCTATACAAATCTTCTTGGAGTTTCTCACTGAATTGGTGGAGTTCAAAGGGTGGGGAGAAAGTGTTTTGGCTGGGGGTTAGGTTGAACTTTCCTGGTATTGTGCTGTCTTGCACATATTTATAGTGCTGCCAACATGTTGTATAACTATAGTAGGAAACTTGGACTTAGCCTTTACAACCGTAGGTAGTTTAGCTTCAGCCCAGAAGATCAGCCTCCTAATTCCTAGCAGCTGAACTAAAAGCTTTGTGACTAGCTCTCAACCCTAGGCAGAACACTGCCCCCAAACTAGGTCTCACACTTGCGCATGAAGGGGTGAAGGTGGTACAGGTGGTGACCTAGAAGCTAGGAGACCCTGGTTCGGTCATCTGCCTGCCACTGGCGTCCTGGATGGCCTTGACCAAGTCACTTCATTTCCTGCAGGAACCATAGAAGAAGTATCATAGTATCATAGTACTTAGGGTCAGAAGGGACCTAAACAGATCATGAGGTCTGACGCCCTGCCCCGGGCAGGAACGGGTGCCAGGATCATAACACCCCAGCCAAATATCTATCTAGCCTCCTCTTGAATCTCTCCTCTTGAAAGTTTGCAAGTTGTGGATTTGTCCAGGTTACTTGTAATCTGCAGTCCCTCAAGCACTATTGATACCAGCATTAGTTTGTATGAAGGACACAAAACGAATGAATTTGTGACTAGGACCAAAAAAGCAAGTGGGTTACAACACATGCTCCGCGCCCAGAGGCAGTTGGGAGGTAGAGGGCTTCGGGGGTGAGTACTCGCAAAATAATTGAGCTGCTGTCCTGAATTTGCTTTTGTTTGAAGTGACTGGGGCAGCACATTGGGCATTTGTGCACTTGCGTGGTGGCACTGGGTGACCAGGAAGCTGTTTTCCTGTACTCCTGTATGTGCTTGACAGAAATGAACCCATTATAGATCTCTAGATGAACTCTAAGCAGCCTGTACTCCTTCTGACTGTTGTGTCTCTGTTTTACAGCCCCAAGTTGCATCCTGCCTGCATACTCCAGTCCTTCCAGTTTCTACTTGCTTCCATATGAATCCTGTATTCACATTACATAATTAAATGAATTCCTTGTTAACATGCCGAGGCGGCTTGGGTACTGTGTCCCAATAGTATTTTTAACACTGAGCGAGGGAGATGATACTGTCAGTGCCCCAAGGACCTTGCACCTCTTAGACAGCCCAGGCCGTGGTCTTCTGTTCCGAGCAACAAGTCTGAAACCCGTTGTTGACACAAGACTGTTTCCTCCAAGTGTTTTAATATTGCCACCACTTTCCTCTCTTTAATCGGCACCTATGGGTGCCTGTACACAAGTCCGTAGGCTGCTCCGATGTGTTGTAATTGCAGCGCGTTGGAGTTGGCTCTATTAATCGAGTCTGCTGGAGCGTGGTCATTACCACGCCATAGCCAGCGTCTGCCTTGTGTATCAGCATCCCCACGCTTCAAAATGATGGTGGGGGCACTTCTTCTAAAGCTCATTCGACAAGCTTTATATCAGGGGTGGGTAAAATGTGGCCCATGGGCTGAATGTGGCCTGCCAAGCCATTCTATCGCGGGGCCCCTAAAAAATTTAGAAAATTAATATTTAGCTGCCCCTGGCTGCCTGTTATGTGGCCTTCGATGGCTTGACAAAACTCAGTAAGCGACCCTCCACCCAAAATAATTGCCCGCCCTGCTTTGCCCCCACTGCCACTTTGAAGCATTGGGATGCTAATACACAAGACGGTCCAGGTGTTTTAATTAGAGCAGCTTTTGGAGCCATTCTTATTAAAGTGCCTCCCCTCCCCCCCCACACACCCCCACACACTCCTGAAGCGTGTGTAAAAATGCCTTGTGCAACAGCTCCGTGTGGTAGACTTCAAAGGCTTGGAAAAGCTTTTGATGGAGAGAAGCAGAAAGTATGCTAATTAATTGCGTTATATCCTTCAAAGTAGCATTGCATCTTGAATGATAAGGTGAATACTACTGCTAGTCACTGAGGGCTATTTTTCCCTTCTGTCTCAAGACCGAAGACCGAGACTTGTGCTTTTGGTAGTCAGGATCCCAGGTCTGCTCCCTGCTTGCGACCTCTAACGCTAGTGCAGTTTATTGGACCTGCGTGCAGTTAATGTGGTAGACTCGCTAGAAAGGAAACGGTTTTCATGTTGCTTTCTGCACATGCGCTGAAGGGAAGGAAACCACTGGTGGGGGAAGATCTGGCTGTTCTCTTGATCCTCTTTTCCAGCCCACCAGCAGGTTGGTTATGTTGCTCAGGGCACATGCACCATAACTGCAAAGGAAGTTGCTGGCTAAGCTCTCCGTAGATGTCGGAGACCTCGAGGACCCTTCCCTGGGGCAGCACTGACTGCCTGTAGTCCAAGGGGACCAGAACCGAAAATCAGCCCAGGCTTTTCAAACAGGTACAGGGCAAGCCTTTCTTGTAAGCATTTTGCTTTGATATTTAGCTCTTCGAATCCCAGCACTTCCTTTTCCCTGGGTATTTACTCTGCCCAAAACTTTCAAGAGTGATCAGAGATGTCAAGTGCCTCAACTTTTGGGTACCCATTTTGAGGCCCCGTTACAGGGTCTGACTTTTCCAGAGGGCTTCTGAGAATTTGACTGTTTTTTTAGGCATTCATGCTGGGGTTGCGGGCGGTGGTGGGGGAGTCTATGACTATCTGTTCTTGTCTACAACTATTAGTCTGTGACTATCTGTTCTCTAAATATTTATATACCATGTTCAGTCCTTCGGAGATGAATGAAAAGTGCTGTATGCCTGAGTCATTCTTTTGGCCTGTGTTTTAAATCCTTGAGTAGGAAAAGCTTGTATGACTAAAAACCATTCCCAGCGTTTGGCACCTTTTTTGAAAGATGATGATACGGTAAATGTTAGCCTGTAGGCACAATAAGCCTTTTATACCGAGGCTAGAGATGACTAGCCAGGAATATTACCCGGTCTTCTGTCATTACATTTTCCACTTGCAGCTTCTTTGGCTCTCGGTTGTGTTTTGAATTTTTAAGCACAAAAATCACCAACGCCTATAAACTTGGAAGTCTTGTGTAGTAGCTGCAGGGGGGGGGAAATGCAATTAGGCCACATCTACTTGGTTAAAAAATAGTCTCCTTCTGAAATGGACCTAGATAGTTCAAAATGCAAAGGACTTTAAAGTCCAGCCCATCCTTTCCACCTCCTCTGGTTGAGGCCTATGAATTTAGGTGGCCCTTCTATCTGAAACTGTTGGTCCTAAATGAGGCATGGGATCTTTCACAAGCGTGATATGATGGATCTGATGTGATATGGGATTTGGCCCTAAATGACTTGCGCTTCCACGGGAGCTCAGGCTTGGCCTTGCAAAGCCGAACTCAGGAACGTTCATGCGCGTGGAGCTGATTTTGGCTAGGCCGACGGAGGAATGCCTCATTTGGGAATCCTGCCAGCATTTCCCCCCCAGCCCTCTCGCTTCTCTTAGGCCGGGGGTGACTGCATGCATGCCCAGCAGGAGCAGGACTTTTAGCAGAGCATCTTCCTTTCCATCTTCCTGTCTGTCTCTGAGTAAAATTCGGGGATGCTGGGCTCTCCTGGAATAGCAAGGCAGGCTTTCTTTTGCCAGTTGCTATTGAAAATTGTGGCTTTAGCACAGGAGGTTTGCAGCTGTTGCTGCTTCCTAGCTAAGACAAGCCATGTTGTTTTCTCAGCGCTATGGGCCTGATTCAAAGCCTTCTGAAACGTGGGCTTGGTTTTGGATTGGGCCCTAGATCCTTTCCTTTTGTAAGCGCATCTGTAATCCATGGATTATTTGGAAAAAAAAAATCTATTTATGTCCTCACGCCCTGGGTTTTCTTTAGAGGCTCAGCCCAGAAGAAATAAACTGAAGACTCCTTGGCTGTTTTTATTTTAAGTGGAGCAGAGCACTCTGTGTTTCAGGATGGAAACTAACTGCTGAAGAGGTATTTTCCAGCACTTTTTTGATCTAGTCACTTAAAGATGTGTGAAATGCTGGTCCTCTCCGAATTGGTTACACTCGGTTTGCACTCTCACGTCCACCCTGGCTCCTGCTAAGCACACCCCATGTATTGGCAGCTCGACTGCAACTTGTTTTTGCTGCTCTGGCTTCCTGCTCCTCATTCCCTCCCCTGCTCCACTCCACTATTTCTACCTTTAATTTAGTCAAAAGGCCAGTGCCAAAACCTAGCCTATTAAATCTATAGGTACTGTTTACATTTCCCCTTTTTCATTTCCCCAATTTGGGGAACATTTGATGGCTTCCTTCCTCAAAACCATATGTCAGACCGTGCCTGCACATACAGTCGGCCAGAGGTTAGAGAGGGGGAGCAAGCTTCATTCCTAGAATAACTGGAATTACAGGCGACCGTAACCAGAGCTGTTCTGAGCTGCACCGTTGCCAGTCTCCTTCTCTGTCACAGGAACAAAGAGCAAAATGGTTAGTGCTGCTGCGGAGAAGTGCAGTAGGGAGTCACCCTAGGACTTGCCCCATTCCCACCCTCCAGCCACCCCAACCTCACTTGTCTTCTAAAACTACCTGTGAGCTTATTCCTAAACCAGAGTGCTTAAAAGATCATGCCTCTTGTTGGGGTCGGTTAATAAAGCTTTGCAAAATGCAAAGCCTCTTGTCCTCCTTGGCTTTCCTCGGCTAACATATCTTGGTCCTGGAGCCTCTCTGTCCCTGCCCCAGAAAGTCTGATGGCATCCATGTGGCCTTTCTCTCAGTTGACTCGGATCATTTTTTCCACGGGGAGATGAGTGAAGGGGGTGTCATGGGTGGGACTTGACCCACTAGCCCTAAAAGGGCCAGTCACTTGATGCCAGTGTTTTCATGAAGCTTTATAACCCATAGGGCTCTCATTTCTCTTTTCAGTCCCCATCTGCTTTCTCTCGCACTTCATCCACCCACCTTTCCAGGTTGCTGCAAGTAGCGTGCCGTGCATATCCCTTTCCTTGAAAAGCCCTCTCTGAACAATAGTGACAAAAAGAGACATTCGGGTCTGAATTCTCAAAAGGGCTCATTAACTTTTTGACTCTTGGATCCTAATCCTGAGAAGTGCTGAGTACCACCAACGTGCATTGGAGCTGTGGGTGTTTATAGCCTCTGAGTCTCAGGCTTATCTAGGATCAGGGTGGGCCATTTAAAGCTCGTGATAGTCTTGAAGGCTACATCCGGGTTTGGGATGGTGCCGATCACTCTCCGCTTCTGCTGACATTGGTAGAAGCCAAAAGGTGCTTTAGCATTCTTCAGGATTTGGCCCTAGGGTGCTGAGCAGAAAATGGTGGTGTCCTTTCGAGGGAAGAAAAGACAGGAGAGGTCTGGTTGAATTAAGGGAAGTGATAAAAGCAAAAGGAGGAAATGCAATGTCCAATTTTGCCTTTCACGAGAGCACCGGTTCAGACCAAGGCCTGTTTGTTGCAGAGGCAGAAATAAGAAATTCTGGAAAATTAAGGTGGCGACATTTTTTCCCTCTCCCTTAGCTAAGCATGAAAGCAATGGGCACAGAGTTAATGATCAGTGCTTGGCTTTTTCTTTCACAAAGTCTTGGGCCAGTCATCTTTTCCCTGGGAACCTGCTTTACTATAAATCTCTAAATGTATGTCTGGCTGAGCACAAACTTGGTTTTGCTTTATAAAGAAAGGTCTGAAAGGTTTGCATGTTTTTGTTAGTTTTTTTTGTATTTGGCTTGCTCCCAAGAATATGGTGGGGTGGGAGGAAGACATTTAAGAAGATAGCCTACTTTTGGTTTTAAAGAAAATAATTCCCCCATCTGATTAAACTGTGATACGTAAGCCACCAGGAAGGTCATTGTATTTGGCATGGAGTTTTCAAAATTGCTGAAATCCTTTAAGAAACTCCACAGATCCCCAACGGTCAGTGCAGTCTGTGATTGTGAGCGATTTGGGTGCTTTAGAAAATGCCCCTTTGCATTGTTTCGGGCCACATGGAGCAGCTAATTGCACAGAATCTGCTTGGAAAGCCCTGCCGCAAGGTTTATACCTAGGGTCTGCTCGCTCAGGGTCCCCAGCTTCAAAGGCACCTGGACTTAGAGCCAGACCCTCAGCCAGAAGGATGAAAGGAAGGGGCAGAAGGACTTATTCCATTGACTTTATCAATACTGCACTGTTTTCATCTGGAGTGGTTGGAGCAGGGCCTAGAGTTAGCATTTTCTTCAAGTGGGCAGAGCTTATGGCTGGATTTATCTCGGGAGATCAGTGCCCAGCTTAACCTAGTTTGGATGTGAGCAGCCATACTCACGATGCAGTGGCATCGCCACTGTGCCAGTAGGATTTTTAAGGACATATCCCACAGCTTTTTGTACAACACTAAGCAGAGCCTTTCTGTGCTTCCTTCCTAACAAGCTGTGAGAGAAGTTGTGTGTCCTTCTGGGAGTGTGGGAGGGTAGGAGTGGGAGCGTGGAAAGGTATTGAAGGACTGTTAGACATTGGCCAAACTCAACAGTGACATATAGTTTCTAACCTATGTCCTCAGACCAGCATGGCCACAACCTACACCCTTGAAGGACTGTTGCCATTCATTGATTTAGCTTGTGTCCTCACCGCAAAATGGATAGCAGGATAGCAGCTTGCATGAAAGCTTCACTGAGATTTAGCCCTGCCTGGGTAGCCTGAGTGGAAAGGGCCATTAAGCTCAGGTGAGAGGGTTTCCTGTTCGGAGGAAGGATGAGGTTAGAGAGAATACCTAGGAAGGGCCTGGGTTACCTCTTCAACAAAAGTGTGTGTGTGTGTGTGTGTGTGTGTGTGTTCATGCATGCATGAGCACCTGTATCTTAAACCAAACCTAACTATCTTTGGTCACCTGGCTGGAGTCGCTTGACCCCAGTTGTCTTTCCCACTTGGTGCAGGGGGCTGGACCCGATGATCTTCCCTGGTCCCTTCCAGCCCCTTAAAATCTATGGATCTTAGGCTCAGACTTCCCCCTGCAACTCAGAACAGGTTTTTGGTGCCCATGTATAATGAAAATGCTGACTACAGTGATTATAGGATGCAGCAGCAGGGAGAGCTATGTGCAGCAGTGTGGCATTTCTATGTAACTGAGAAAGCAAGTTCCGATTGAGTGTGTGGAGGAATTTGGCAGGTCTCTGGGCTATAGAATTCTTGTTCCTGGGGTGGAGGATGGAGAGTCTGGAGGCAGTGCATGCGCCTCCTCATGCCTTTTAAAAGACCTTTATCAGGAGGTGTTGGGAAATGCACTGTTGCCCACAGGGGCTCCAGAGTTTTACTTTTGGCAGGAACAAATGAGCAAGCACATGAGATTGCTTTACTTACTAATAAGAGACTCTCGTGCTCTGGGGGAGTGGGACAGCAACCGTACATAGGCCAATGAGAGGAGCACTCGGGTAATCAAAGGAGACCAGTGACTGTATCATGGTTTGCTTTCCCCTTAGGAAAAGATTGGCTGGAGGAAAGAGGCTTCTCACTTGCTTGTCCTCACGACAGATGATGTGCCGCACATTGCGCTGGATGGGAAGCTGGGGGGGCTGGTCCAGCCCCATGATGGCCATTGCCACCTGAATGAGGAGAACGAATACAGTGCATCCAATCGGCTGGTGAGAAGAAACCGCCACATGTGCCGTGCTCTGCGTCCTGCTGCTTTTGGTGCTCTGACCTCCTGTCGTGTGTCCCTTCCATTCCTTCTGCTGTTTCCCCTTTTCGTCTATTAAAAGAGCAGCTGTCCCAGACTTCAGGGGTGCCTGTACACAAGCTCAGAGACTGCTCTGATCCACTGTAGTTACAACACATCAAAGCAAACTTGCTTAATTGAGTCTGCTGGAGCATGGTGATTACCGCGCTCCAGCCAGCCTCTGTGTCTCATGCATCTGCATCTCTGCACTTCAAAATGTCAGCGGGGCGCTATATCTAAAGCTCATTTGATGAGCTTTCGATAAAGTGCCCCCACTGACATTTTGAAGTGTGGGGAGATGATTCACGAGATGCTCCAGGTGCTTTAATCTGCTCCAAAAGTGGCCCCCCCTCGCTCCTGGAGAATGTGTATAGACACCCCAGGAGCCCACAGGAGATGCCAAAGGTTTCAATCCTAGGTTTCATTTGATTCAGAAATCTATAGATGCAGGACTTTTCCTGCCAATCCCCCTGTCAGTCGTGTGCAAATACCTTGTACAGGTTCCCTAGCTCTATGCGTGTTCTGTGTATGCGCATTCGCTCTTATGCAGTGACCCTTTTTACACCCCAGGTTCGTTATATGTGAGGTCAATTCATTATATGCGAGGTAAGTCTGTAAGGGAAGAGGCGGGGATGAGCGCAGTGCAGCCCAGCGGCTGCAGGCCGGTGGCATTGGCTGCTCCTGGGGCAGCTGCAATAGGGAGCAAAGCAGAGGGAACTGTCAGTGGGTGTGGGGTGCGGGACGGGGGTACGCTCTTGCTGCTATGCGCACCCTGGAAGAGCAGTGGGCTGTGCTGGGTTCTTCGTGGGGGGCGTGTGCCCCCACATCTGCACACAGGACGAGAGCAGGCTGCCGCTGCGGGGGCGCTGGTGGCAGCACCGGGCTCTTCCCTGCAGGGGGTTGGGCACTGCACCCGGGCCTGGTGAAGGCGGCAATGGGAGTGGGGTTGCAGCCACCCTAAAATTTGCTGTAGCCTCCCCACAACCTCCCCTCCCACCACTGCCACCCAGCCTGAACGCAGTGCCCAGCCTCTTGCCGGCATGCTGCCGCTGCCTGCCGCCCCCCACCCCCCAACACTGGCAGCCTACCCTCATCCTGCACACAGATCTGGGGGTTGCACCCCCTGGAAAGAGTCCAGTGCAGTCCCCCAGCCTGCAGCCCTCCCAGGGTGCGTGTAGCAGCAAGAGCCATACCCCACCCCATCCCGCACCCCCACCCACTTACCGTTCCCATCGCTTTGCTCCCTGCTCCAGCTGCCCTGGGAGTGGTCGACACCACCTGTCTGCAGCCGTTGGGGCTGCACCGTGCCCTTCCCTAGCCCCAACTCCAACCCCACTCTCTCCCTCACCACCGTGGGCACGTATCCCTATATGTTACCTTATAAACTGGGTTCCCTTTATACGAATTTGAGTTATGCGCAGTTTTCTGGGAATGCATCTGCTGCATAAAGTGAGGGAAACCTGTAATTTTCAAGAGCTGATAGACAGACTTTAAAGTCTGCAGTCCCCCTAAGTCATTTAAAAGTGGAGTTTCATTCCTCCCCTCCCCAGATTGCAGCAGGATTCACCTACACAGTTTAAAGAAAACCATACAACCTACCACTCACGTTCCAGTATATGTGCAGCAGATCGCTGATGAAGAATGCCTGCCCTGGTAAATGCTCTATATCTAGAATAACGGGACTGGGATCTTTGAGTCTGACTGTAATGTCCATCTCTTAAATGGAGATTAACTTCTCTTTCTTTGAAACCACGCAACTGACTCTGCAGGGGACACTGAAAATGACTTCCTAAGTTCTTGGGTGAATGCAGACGTGCCTAATTAGAGAATCGTTCTGCAGATCTAGGCTCTATGCAGGAAGTTACAAGCTCTAATTGTTACGGATTTGTTCCTGAACGTTCATAAAAGTTTCTAATTCCCTCTGGTATGAGGCTTTCTTGGATGGCTGATTTGTGACAATGGGCTGGGGTCCTCAAGGGAGGCTCACTTCTAGTTTGATTTTGAACAAGCAAAATGACATTCTTGCTGGAGTATTTTCTGGGTGTCAGTGTGGCAGTATTCTGAGAACCTGGTAAAGGCAGCATGTGTCCTAGTCTCACCGGTGCCTAATCAAACTTTCCTTTTGTAAATAGATAGTGTTTGAAGTTTTTTAAGGCAAAGTCAAGCTGGTCTCTTGCTATCTTGTTCATTTATCACATCCATAAAAATGTTGCAAACAATACAAATTAACAATTCTGATAATGGTGCGTGTGTCAGAATACAATCCATCTCTCTCCCCTGTCCCTGAGAGGGTTTTTACATGGCCAAAGCAGTAAGGCTTATGTTGATTTTCTTCTTTTGTCGTCCTGATTTGTAGTATGCACCAATGAGCAAACGATGGATCTTGCTGTTTCCAGAGAGAAAATGTCACCAGATTCCCACTTTTTAAATAGATTTCCCAGGACAGCCACCCTAAACAATAACCTCCTCTCATTGCCCTGTAGATAATTAACATGCATCCATGCACTTGCTGATGGCAAAGTTGAGTGAGTTGGGAATTCACTGGTGGTAGCTTGTAGTTAAATTTTTTTGGCACTTGAATACCCAGTGATGAGCATATACTTAGAAATACCCAAATGGAGAAGTGTCATTTTTACCTAGTCACTCTTCTGGCTATAACTGCACATTTAAGGACTTTGTGTGACAACATATACTGTACTTCTGTAAGGAACTTCACTGCTGTGGTTAAAATAGAAATTAAATCACTCTTAGCTTTTGTGTTACAAATCTGTTTTGTTCTCACCCTAGGATTATCCTTCCCTTGCGCTTCTTGGGGAAAAGCTAGCGGAAAACAATATCCACCTCATTTTTGCTGTGACAAAAAATCATTATGTGCTTTACAAGGTAAGCACTGCTGAAATGCTTGTCAGGGAGATGGTTTTGATGTGACTACGAATCTGCAGGGAGAAAGAGATTTAAGTGTCACTTGAAATATTCCATCAGGACTTGTAGTAGAGAGGATATCTTTTACTAGACCAACAAGATTTTTGCAAAACAATTTCTTTAATTGCAAGCTTTCGGGCACAAACCCTTCATCAGGCATCGGAGAAAAGAGTGTAAAAGTTCTCTTGGGTAGAAATAATGAAATATTCTTTCCCTAACATTAGCAGAAGGGAAGCAGGCTGGCAGGGAAGGAAAGGCCTACAAATATGTGCAAGGAAAAACATATATACGTGTGGTAAATCTACAGAAGCTGTGTTACGAAGCCAGGAATTTTTTACCCATGCTAAAATGAGCCAGATCCCCCTCCTTGCAGCTCTCCAGTTAATTTACAGGGTGTTGTCAACTCGGTGAAAAGTGCTAATGCTACTTAAAGCAAATAGGTAAAGGTTACTGGCTATGCTAGCACCTAAAATAGACACTGCTCTAATCTTGATTTTAGGAAAGTCGCCAACAGTCCAGCATAGGAGAGAACAGAAACCTCTTCAGCTCAGCTATTACTTAATCCCATTACCTAATAGTAGGCAACATATCTGCCTGGCTGTGTTTTTCTTATCATCGAGTCCACAGCCCTGGAGCACTAAATATTATTTCTATCCCCCCTTCCCTTTTCCTTTTATAGGAGCATAAGAGGCCAAGATTACTGAGGCTAGCACTTTACCTGGGATAAAAATGTTATATGAGAGGTATGCAAACCCAGGCTGAGGTGTCTGGTTCCACAACTTTTTTAAGAATGAGACAATGATGCTGTTCCATGTAAAAACAGAGGGAAAAAGGGAGAGGGTGGGCTAAAGGTCTGAGTCCAGGGTTTTTAAAAAAAAGAAGTGAAACTGGAATCCATCCCCTGCACTAAAGCAAAATGAGCAGAAATGTTGTAAGTCTAAAACATGATCCTAATCCACTGAGAGCTAGATGACTGACTTCAGCCTCCACACCCATTCTACGGAAAACCAGTATATCAGTCAGCGTGCTAATTGATGGGAGCCAAGGCTTCATTTCCATAAGGGAGATGGCTTTCCCTGTGCCAAGTTCTGCTCTCCCAGACATCAGTGCATAGCATTGGGCCTTACCCTGTCTGATTAAGGGGTGAAGTAGTGGCGGACGAGATACTGCTGATCATTGACCAGTTCCCTTGACCGTGGATTTTAATGAGCAGTCTTACAGACCCATAGGTGGTTAGCTGTGGTAGCCTGAAGTCAGACAGAACTAGGGCAGGCTGGCACCGCAGAGACTAACTCATTCAGAGAGGCATGAGCTTTTCCAGGCAGCAGCCACTTCGTCAGCTATGATGATACATCTGATCAATTAAATCCAAGGTGCCACCCTGCCCTACCCTCTACAGGCCCATAATGATCCTTTTCTTGAATGATTCAAATTGCAATTGATGACACTGCATCATGTACACTAATAAATTGTCCACTGCGTCTTGGGCAAGCAACTGATGGCTGCCTGGGAAGAGCTGGCAATACAGTGAATTTTTGTCCCTTGTTCGATATACATTTTCTTGGCTTTTTCTCTGTTTTTAAAGAATTTTACAGCCCTAATTCCTGGAACAACAGTAGAGATTCTACGTCAGGACTCCAAAAACATAATCCAGCTGATTGTCAAGGCATACAATGTAAGTTGTTGTTTTTTTTTTCCTTTTCTCCTTTACTGTTTCACTTGGCTGGTTATAAAATGACTGCAGTGTTACAAAATGAGTGCAGTTCAGCATGCTCATTTCTTCTTTGGATGCTCCACCCGTACTTGGCTTCCTCCTGGTTCTGGTCCTCTGAACATCAGCAGGTCATGGCTCAAACTGCTGCGTCCCACCCTGCGAGGGTTGTGCTGCCTCTGTCATGCTCAGGATGACGTTGCTGTTTGTGCAGATTTCAAACCATCTGTCTAAAGTAGGTACTTGTACGGGCTCCCATTACTGTAGTGTCTGAGCATCACAGTCAGTAATACTCCAGTTCTGACCTCACAGTCCTTTTCCTCAGTGGAAACCTAGACAATATCTTCAGAAGATGGGCCTGGGAAGAGTATTTCATAACTAAAACTGTTGGATTTAACACTGAATGTGGTTTTAAAGCTCCCACAGCTGATCTTTCTGTACCCCACAGATAACTGCCCTCTTCCTTTTTTGATCAGTCTTTTTCTTTTACAGAAGGAGGTCTATCTGGTTCAACTGCTCTTATTCTATTGCTACTTCTGACTAATACTTCTCTACCCCCTAGATTTACAGCCTGCTCCTCTAACTGAACATTTTCATTTACATAATGGGTTTGAACAGTGGTCATTGTTTCATCTGCTATTTAGCTTAAGCTGTATATGTTGTTTTCTCATACCTGTGGACTGGTCCAGGGGGCTTTTGTGTGCCTGCAAGCCTTCCTTGACATCTCTGCCAACTAGAGAGTTGGTCTAAATTAAAAAGATTATTACTAGACAAATTGTGCTTCTCACTTTCTGGGCCCTCACAGTTGTAACAAAACTAGTATCCTTGCAATAATCCTTTGAGGTAGGCAGTAATTCTTATCCTCTTCTGCAGATGGGAAGTGGAAGCACAGAGAGGCTAAGAAGCAGGTCCCATTTGTTCTCAGGGGTACCTACATAGGACTTAGGCAGAATATAGGTGTCCAACTTGCAAAATAAGTCATATCAGTGTTAGTGATTTTTTTATATGGCTTTCATACCCATATTCTTGGGAAACTATTGACCTTTGATTGCAAGATACGTGAGAACTGCATTTTGCAACATTCCTGCAATGAAAGTTTATGTATATATATAAAATTATCATACTGTCACTGCCTTCTAAAAATCTCTTTAAAGAATTTCCCAGAAGACAGAGATGTTTATAAACGCAACTTCGATCCATGCATCTTTTTAAGCAGCTACAAATTCTGGCAGAGTGGGTATCAGTGGAGGGAGAGGGAGTAAAGAGGCCTTAGAGAATACCTGGCACTCCAGTCCATTTGTCCCAGCCTGGCCTCTGAAGAGAGGAGGGATAGCCTGAAGGCTAGGAGGACCATGACATAGGATACAAGAGAGAAATTCAGTTCCTGGCTTTGGCACAGACCTCCTGCGTGACATAGTGCAAGTTGAAGGAAGTCATTACTCAGCTCCTATCTACAGCTCTCAAGTGAAGAAAGCACAATTGTCCTTCTTTCATCCTTTGGGCCAGATCTGAAAAGGATTTCACTGATGCTTCTAGCTTCAAACAACTGGAAATCTGTCTCATTCCCTTGTTGGCTCCCCTTCTTGTGGGCTCTGCGGGCACCAGATCACCGAGACCCGATGGAAGCATCTCTGCTGTGATGTGCTCTTGCCAGCTCTGCCCTACCCTGATGCACTCTTGCCAGCTCACCTGATGAACTGCTAAGAAACCCAGGTTTCTAGCATCCCATAACACAAGGGCAGGCCCGTCCGACAGCCAGGCTCAAGGCTGGGGACCTGTGGGTTTCGAGGCTTCCAGCTCCTGGAAGTCTTGGGAGCTCTGGCCATAGTTGGGGCTGTGTGGCTCCCTGAGCTTAAGCTGGGGCTGCCAGGGTTTCTCCCGTCACTGCTGCCCAATCACTGGGGCTCTCAGGATCTCTGTGCTCCTGCTGTACTATGAAAAAAATCCCCCAGAAACTGGACCCTATACTGGGCTTTTCCAGAATTTAGGGAACTGGCTGTAATTTGCTTCAGAAAAATCACACGTGCAGATTGTTTCAGTTTGGTGGCTTGTTTTTTTTTTCTCCCTGAAATGAAAACCTCAAGGTGTTTCCCTTCTATGGAAAACTGAAGTTCTAGTTGGCCAAATGTAAACCGTTTCTTTTCTAAGCTCAGAGTTTCTCGCTGGAAATCTGCATTCAGCTGCCTCCTGCCGAGAGAGGGTAGGGAACCTAGCACACTGAGGCCCCAATCCATGCTGGATTTCCTATCTCGGTTTGACCATTTTCTCCTTATTCTATATTAACCTTGTTCCGAGGATCAATTTGATTTGGATTTCCCTCTTTTCTTCAGCCAGGAGTTCAGCAGTCCAGCTGTGTCCTTTCCGCCTCTCATATTATCATTAGCCATCACGTTCGTCCATTATCTTGATGAGGCTTGAGGCAGAGCTGGCTCTTCGACAGCAAGACCAGTGCTGTTGATCTGATTGTGTTATGCCTGGGAAAACTCCACAGTGCCGCCTTTCAGCCTCATCCTGCCTCCTCCGTCCCCTGCATGCGATGCTGAGGGCCATTGGTAGGAGTCTTGCATGTGGTGGCGACCCTGAGAGCAGCAGGGATTTCTGTTTTCGGAGTCACTTCCCTAAACACGATGCAACTGTGTTTCGAGCATGCTTCTGTTGTTTGCTGTGATGGCTTCCACTTGGCAGTCTCTTGGTGACTTTTGAATGCAACAGCTGTCTCTGAATCCTGTTTGTTCAGGATTTCCTCATTTTGAGGTAAAAACATTTTGTTCTTTGACTATTTTTTTAATTCCCCCCCTTCCCTAAGGATAAGCTCTTCATTTTGATATAACCAATCACTCCATCAGTGTTTTAAATGCATCCATAGATTTCATAGACATTAGGGCTGGAAGGGACCTCAGAAGATCATCGAGTCCAGTCCCGTGCCTGAGGGGCAGGAAGTCAGCTGCGGTCATAGGATCCCAGCAAGATAAGCATCCAATTTACCGTTGAAGGTGTTCAGTGTAGGTGCTTGAACCACCTCCGATGGCAGGCTGTTCCAGACCTTGGGGGCTTGGACAGTAAAGAAATTCTTCCTTATGTCCAGCCTGAAATGGTCTCACAGTAGTTTATGACCGTTCGACCTCATCATCCCTTGGGGCGCTCTGGTGAACAAACGTTCCCCCAGATCCTGGTGGTCACCCCTGATAAACTTATAGGTGGCCATCAGATCGCCCCTGAGCCTGCACTTTTCCAGGCTAAAGAGCCCCATGGCTCTCAGCCTGTCGTCGTAAGGTCTGTTTTCCTGACCTCTGATCATGCGCGTGGCTCTTCTCTGCACTCTCTCAAGCTTCTCCACATCCTTTTTGAATTGTGGAGCCCAAAACTGGACACAGTACTCCAGCTGCAGCCTCACCGAGGCTGAGTACAAGGGGAGAATGATGTCCCGGGATTTGCTTGAGAAGCATCTA
>NW_017729031.1:29848739-29857562 GCF_001723915.1 Gavialis gangeticus
CCAGCGGATCGTGGTGGACCCAAGGCCACAACTGGCCAGTTTCACCAAGAGGTGATCCTGGGATACCAGATCAAAGGCTTTTTTGAAGTCAAGATATATGACATCAGTCTCTTCTCCCTTGTCCAGGTGATTGGTCACCTGGTCATAGAAGGAAATGAGATTGGTCAAGCAAGACCTATCCACAACAGACCTGTGCTGGCTATCCCTCAGGGTGTTGGCATCGGCCAGTCCATTAAGGATGGCCTCTTTAGTAAACTTTTCTAAGACCTTCCCTGGGATAGAGGTCAGGCTGATGGGCTTGTAGTTTGCTGGATCCCCTTTCCTCCCTTTCTTGAAGATAGGCATCACGTTGGCCTTTTTCCAGTCTTCAGACACTACACCAGAGTGCCAAGTGCCCTCAAAGATCCGTGCCAGGGGCTGGGCTCTGATGCTCGCCAGCTCCTTGAGTACCCTGGGGTGTAGATTGTCAGGGCCGGCTGATTTAAAAGTATCCAGCTTCTCAAGGTGTTCCTTCACAAGGTCAGCTTTGATGGAGGGCTGGGGATCTCCCTCATCCGCACCTTCAAGTGATTTCAGCTTTCTCTCTTTTTTTCCCACCAGAATGGACTCAACTTTAGCTTTGCCCGTATAACAGCATGCCAGGTATGGGGTGCCCCTGACTGGAGCCCCTGCTGCATTGGCATATCTCATCCCAAGAAGATGCCCTTTTGAGAGAGGAGAAGAGCAGATAGTTTAAACCTTGGAGCTGCCTAGAGAGTCCACTTAGGAATAGCTGCTAACAAATGCAGCAAAAATGGGTCTTCCAGTGACTGCTGGCAGGGCAGGGAGCAGGGAGAAGCCAACTGGGGCTGGCTGACAAGATAAAACAGTTCGAGGTAACTGTTGTGGGTGATGGTAGGACAGGGAAGGAAGATCTTCACCCTGAAACTCAAGAGGCTAAATGGTTCCAGAGAACCACAAACTTTTGCAAGCGACTGCTTACTTGGCCAGGTGCTACACTTCTGAAGTGCTTAGTCTCTAAGGTGCCACCCTGCCCTGCTGTTGCCAGTGTCCAAATGGGATGAGCATCATTAGAAATGTTTATTGATAGCTAATGATCTCCCCTCTTTCAATAGGAGGGGAGACTGAGGCATAGAGAAGTAAAGTCAACTGCCCAGGAGCTCTTAGTGACTTTGAAGGCAGAGTTGGTACTAGAGCCAAGTCTTGTGCCTTAATCCGCCGGACCACATCACCATCCATGCTCCTGATTGCACCTTCTTTTGTGTGACAGTGAACTTTCTTTGGAATGATTCTCAAAGTTACACGCAGTGAGACTTCCGGTACCTTGTTGTCCAGTCTTCAATTAAAATGCCAGAGGACCCTATACATGAGAGAGCACCTACACAGCCTTATTAGTCTTGCAGACAGTGCAGGATTGTTCTCTATGGTCTCTTTTTTGATGTTGTGCTCCTTCTGGTTTGAAACAAGGATGGCATTAGAGCAGGGGCGGGCAATTATTTTGGGCAGAGAGCCGCTTACTGAGTTTTGGCAAGCCATCAAGGGTTGCATGACAGGCAGCCCAGGGCAGGTGAATATTAATTTTCTACATTTTTTAGGGGCCCCGCAGGCCAGATAGAATGGCCTGGCAGGCCGCATCCAGCCCGCGGGCCACATTTGGCCCATCCCTGCATTAGAGTCCTCACTGCTTCCCTGAGGCTACATCAGAGTCTCTTAGGAGTCCTGCTTATTGGCTATATAAAGCAATACCAAATAGTGTAATTAAAGTTAGTAAGGGATGCTGGCCAGAATCTTCTACTACTAGAAAAAAATCCTAGACAAAATGTTATGAGACCATTTATTCGGCTCTTTAAATAGACTTGGGTTTGATTAAAGTGATAGGTCAGTATATTTATATTTCTGATAGTTAATTTCCCTTCTAGGACACGAATGGCTGATGAAATTTGTCCTTATCAGGAAGAAGAGATAATGCATCCATGTGGCAGTCCCATGCTAAGTTTGAGGAGGAGCGGCTTGGCAGAAGTGTGAAATATATTGAACCTTATAGGCATGTGCCTTATTCAGTAATAAAACCTGTAATGTGAACCCTTGAACCTGCCACCAGAGCCCAGACTCCAGACAGGAAATGGTTTTCTGTATTACAGCATAGATATGGAAAGTTAAAATGTTTTTTTTTTCTCTGGGGTTATTTAGATTTATGTAGCCTGTACCCACTTGTTTCCTCCTTGCTGCTGTTGACTTTCACTGTGAATAGCAGCTTCATTAGCAGACTGACTAATCATTGTCCCATTTCTCACTTGACTTCGGTGCAGAGGTGTTGAGGGGAGCGGAGAAAGGGACAGAAGACCCACCACATTATTCAATTTTGACCAGTTCTACTGATTATTTACAGAAGAAAAAAGTCCCCCACTGGAAAAATGTTGAGATTTTTTGGCAACATTTTCTTTGTTTTTCCAGTTGTAGAAATCTGAACAAGAAATTTCATTTTGAATTAGTATTTCAAAACAAAGGTTTGCTTCTTTTTTTCTTCCTTTCTTTCTTTCTCTCTTTCTTTCTTTCTTTTTCTCTCTCTCTCTTTCATGGTTGTAATATAAAACATCCCTGTTGCAAGAAGGGAGGAGCTGGAAGGCAGGGAAGAGGGTTGAGATCTCCTAAAAATTCCAGATCTGGAATTAGAAAGCAAAGGATGCTTTTTTCCCCCAGTTTGAAATTAAACCAAATGAACAGGTTCCACTCATTTCTCAGTGAGATTTTCATGGGAAACTGGGCTTTCTCAGTAGAAGAAAGACTGAGCAGTATCATTTTTATTTTTGTTCCCCAGGCAAAATTATCAGCAAAAAAAAAAAAAAAG
This sequence comes from Gavialis gangeticus, assembly GCF_001723915.1. Taxonomy (NCBI): domain Eukaryota; kingdom Metazoa; phylum Chordata; order Crocodylia; family Gavialidae; genus Gavialis; species Gavialis gangeticus. The sequence continues at coordinate 29,851,588 of NW_017729031.1, forward strand.
AAAAAAGAAAATCTGACCAACGCAGTTGATTAGCAAGAGAAGACAGTAGAATTGGTGGCATACTCGTTCTGCTAGACGATAAAGTTTTAAATCCCTTTTCATGTTATTAAAATTTGGGGCCAGATTTGCATCCTGTGATGATATGAATATGATCACAGGATGCAAATCTGGCCCCAGATTTTAATAACAGAGCTTTTATGCAGGAATTCCAGATGTTTTGGTGGGACACTGACCTTCACCTCCAAGCGAGACAACAGGCTCCATTCAGACTGTAGCACAGTTGCTCTTCTTGGCACAGGAGCATCCATGGCCAGATCCACTTGTACTGCCTGGCATTCCTGTCACATCATGCACAAATACTCTGCAGCTCCATAGTTTAATGCGTAGCATTATGTACACCTGCATAGTACTTTCCTTGATACATCATAAAAGCTTGAATCAAGCTTCAGTCCAGTCATGATTTGAGCAGTGCTTTTTCTAGGCCTTTATTTTCCAGTGTAAGAAACATTGTATGATGATCTGAAGATGATTAGCATTTTGGAGGTAAAAGTGCACATACAGGTACTGCAATTTTATCTGTACTGGCTGAAAAGTACACTGAGCTGGTATAGTGGGGGTGGGTGGGCATGTGTGTGTGTGTGTGTGCACGTGTGTGTAAGTAAATGTAATAATACAGTGCGTGGGCATCTGAAGTGCCAAGGTACTTTAAGCACTGTATAAGAAATTCAGTAGCTATAAGAATAACACAACAACATTCAAAGGAAAGGTGCCTCTTTTACTTTTTCTTCTTCTTCAGTAATCCAATGGGTCACTTTTTGCTGTTTGTTTTCTAGAGTATTCGGTCTAAAGTAGAACTAACTGTTTGGGACAGTCCTGAAGATATTGGCCTGACCTTCACAGCCACGTGCCAAGATGGTTTGTCATATCCTGGACTCAGAAAGTGTGCGGATCTGCAAATAGGAGATACAGTAAGTTTGGACAACCTTAGCACTAGTCGATGGGTTCTTCTAATATTGTATTTGTGATCTTGGGGTCGCAGCTTCACCCATTTGCCAAACATTCCCCACCTGGATGATGGGGTGCTAATACTTTGTTCCTTTTTTGGCCTCAGACCAGTTAAGATAGCACCCAAGAAAACACCGGCATTCACAGCAGTAAGTGATGGTCATGTAGCTTCAGTCACACTCCTTTGAAGGTGGGAATGCTAGCATCATGTTTTCCTGCTCTGTGTCACATTTTCTTGAACAAGTTTAATAGATTTCATAGACATTAGGGGCTGGAAGGGACCTTGTTGTAGAACGTTTGGGTCAAGAATTGGCCCAACCATATGCATCATCATTTTACCTGTCTCCTGTTTCCACTAACTTCTCCTTTCCTGGGAAAATTATGCATTTTCCTTCAGTTGGTGTTTGAGTTCCTTTATCCACCTTTCCCAGACTAGACTCACTTACCATTATTCCATTGCATTAGTCTGCATCAAAAAGTCAGAAACGTGCAGAAAACAATTTTCAGGTGGACCAGGCACTGTTACATTATACAATGATGCAGAATCAATAGGGACTACAGTGCAAAACCCTCCTCCTCCTCTACCCAGCTTTCCCCTAAATGTTAACATTATCCCACATCAGTTTTCCTGTTTATGAATTAGTACAAAATAGATTCTGATCTTTGCTCGGCTGGAATTTTTATGTTTATTACAGATGACTGAGTTGACCAGCTACAGAAAGGCTGCCTCTTTTGGAGGTATTTAGGGAAATGCTGTAGCAACAAGATATGTTACTAGCAAAGACAAACAATGGGCCAAAAATGTGATAAGATCAGGAGATATTTTTGGTTTTAGATGTCATTCTCTGCAGAGGATTCAATGTTTGGGTCTTTGATCTCTTTCTTTCCTATTGTAAATCCTCAGGTAGGTGTTAAATCCTGCAGCATGGCATCTCCTGAGTAAATGACTATCCTGTTGTAATAAGAGAGATTCTTCTTGCAATCTGTCCAGCACGCTTTGGTCACGATACATTAGTGCTGCATAAATCTGAAGGGATAAGTGTCTATACAATTATGTTGTCTTGGATTAGGTACTATCCTCTTTCTAACGTGCCTGCAAAACAGGAGGACGTGTTTCAAGAGGGAGAGATTGTCATCTGGTATAAATCAGCATTGTTCCATTGAAGTCAGTGAAGCCAGGCCAGTTTATATAGGCTGAGCATCTGACCTTGTAAAGCCTTAGTTTTTTGTTGTACTCAGGCATTCAGTTGCTGAAGCCATTTCTACATTTTCCTTATTGTAGAAAAACTCAGGAATTTTCCTAGGGTTATAGCGTGCACTAAGTTTTAAAGCTGTGGTTAGGAAGTAAAAAATTAAAAAGCTTTGGTGGTGGTAATACAGTATTACAGTAGTAATAATGGTATGGTGGTAGTAATACAGTATTAAAAAAATAAGAATCCTTCTTATTTAACAGATAGGACTGTTTCAGCATTTGCAGCGGACTGCCTGACTTTGAATCAGTTGGCCAAATTGATCTCTAGAAAAAGTCCATTGAGGTTACAGAGGGATGGATTTTGCCCTTGTGACTGCAGCCAACTATGAATAGTCCAACTATGAATGGCATTTTTCTTGTAAGAACTGTGATCAGTAGGGATGGGAAGGTTAGGAATAGGGGGAGTAGGGGGGAGAATCCCTATTTAAATTGCAGTGTTGGGTCTGTATATGGGACCCAGCATTGTAAGAATATGGCAAAGAACAAAAATTACCCTCTTATACTGCCAGTTGTTGTTTTGTCCCTAATTACATGGGATCTTTGCTCCAATCAAAGCCCCTCACTATTATCCACTAACGAAGTTGGCACACAACCGCAATAGGTAGAGAAGGTAATAACAATCAATTCTGAGGCTGAGGCCAAGGGGAGAATTGCTGCCCTTTGTCATGCATGGGGTTTGCCTCGTCTCAGTTTGCCAGATCTAGGAGGCAGGGAAGCTTTTTTAGCATACCTGCATGTTTGTTTGCTTTGTGCCAGTTTTTACTGATGGTGCCACCACTAAGATGGCTTTGCCATGACACAGGCACTGGCAGTCCCAATGCAATGCTGTATATTAAGCAGCTACAGTGGTATATAAATACTTAATGTCTGTCCCTTTCCACCTGAATATGCCAGACTCCTAGGGCACACGGTAGGTGTTGCTCCATGCGTTGGCTTTGGGTTGTGGATAATGGTCTGTCTTCTCCTAGAGAAGCAGCCTCCACGTGGATCAGTGAATGAGACGTTCGTTGTCCAACAAGGACACGCGTGGAAGTCTAGACCATATTCTTAATTTCCTGCATTAACTCAGAGGCTAGCTACTACTGCAAAGATCAAATCTCAGCTGCAAACCAGAAAGAGAAAAGATCTTTGCAACAGGCGGATTCATTCATTCATATCTGGGGCTTCATCCTCCCATAGTTGAAATCAACGGGTGATTATTCTCACCAATCCATGGAAAGCGGGATCTGGCTCTGAAATCTTTTAAAACCGTTTCCTTAAAGAAGATACCACTGATAGTGGGGTCTGATCTGCTACAGTGTCGTTCTAAAGGCACTGGCTTTACTGATCCCCTCAAGCTCAGACTTTCCAGTCTGGTTTCCTCTGTTATTTAACACGTTTTGCCTCTTTTTTTTTAGCTGGTATAGGTCTTATAAGACCAATCACCATACTCAGGAAGGAATTTTGCCTCGTGGCCAGATTCATAGATTCATAGATTAAGGGTTGGAAGGGACCTAGTAGATCTTCCAGCCCGACCCCCTGCCAGGGCCAGATTGTTATGGACTGGGCGGTGGGGTGGGAGGCTGTCTTGCTTTGGAGGGGGGCAGTGCTCTACTCTCCTCCTCTGATCTTTTGAGTATATTTTTAACAAACTTTGCAGCATTAGGATGTTGGCCATCTTGGTCCCCTTCTTTACCTATGGCAGATTAGGGTATTAGGTCTTGTCTTGTGTCAGGGTTAAATGTGTAGTTTTGCTAAGAAATTAGACAATGGATTTGTATGGGATGGTTTTGGATATGGATGGTCCTGCCTAAGATAGGGGATTGGACTAGATGACATCTAAAGGTCACTTCCAACCCTACTTCTCTGTAATTCTAAGTCAGATTAGTTTTTTCCCTTCTGTGAAGCAGGGATATCACTGCTGTTGGTGCAAGTGGCTGCTGAATTACCATCTGCCTATAACCATTTGGCAGAGAGGTGCAGAGCAGATTGCTTTCCGCTAACAGAGAGAACTGAAGGTGACTCTTCCAAGGAGCAAAAGGATCCGGTTCCCTTTTATTTTTGTTTGATGTCTTTAAAACAGACTCAGATGACTTGTACTGTAGTAGGTAAGAGAAAGCCTCTGAATAAGCTGTGGCATGAAGATAAAATACTCTTCACCAGAGTAACATCTTCCATTCAGAACATCTCTTGCACGTGGCTGGGTCACAAGACGTGGAGCTAGAGCCTGTATATGGTAGTGATGACACTGCGTTCTGCAAAGCAGCTCCATTCAGCCTATACATCTGCGTACGGTGGCAAGACTCCTTCGTAGTGTAGGTGCCGGGCTGTGAGGTTTCCTTGGTTTTCAAGGAGAAGCCCGGTCCTGGAGTGCAGCATTCCAGAATGGATTGGGATTGGGTTTGTCATTAGCAGTTCTGTTAGTAAAGTATTAATAATAATTACTGGTGGAACTTCTGACAAAAAATACAAGACCAGTTTCTCATTATCAAGTAGTAGGGGTGGGAAGAATGCATCTGCAGTTTGCATGTACAATTACTACGATTTAGGAGTGTGCATTCATAAAAGACCTGCTATGCATCCAGTCTCCACAGCTTGAGGACACTGCATCTACAAATTAGACATGCGGATGTGCTCCATTTTGACCTTGACCCTTGGACTGTTGATGTCGGGAAAATCTGGCTGATTATTAGTTAATTTAGTTCTCTAATTTGACTAGAATTGCTGCTGTACCAACAAGCATTCCTTCCTGCTTCACGGAAACCAGAATCGCCAATAATGAAGAAAATTACCACCAGTGGCTGGTGACTCTAATATCCCATGAAGCCTCTTCCTTATACTTGTGGTTTCTCTTAGCAAGACCTGGCCACAAACAACTAAACATTTGGTTTAGTGGCTGAAATATCTCTCAGGACAAACAGGTGAAGTGAGTCACCTCCAGGACAATTTTTAAATGACTTTGCTATAAGCAGTAATGCAAATGAGTGCAAAAAGTGCTAACATTTTGCTAGTGAATGAAAGAAGGTGGGGCAGAGGGAGGCTGTCAAGAGCCTTGAATGCAAAGACAAGCAGTCTGTCTGTTATGATGGAGGAGGCCAACGGGGAGATGGGGGCTTCGAAGTGATTAGGTGAAAGCTCTTTACACCAGAATCCTGCCTGGGTATCACTGGCAAGATTGCATTTGGAAAACAATGATGGGAGCCTGTATAAGAGCTTTGTGCATAGATACAGAAAGGAGCTGAGGACAGATCTTTGTGGGATCCTTGTAGGGACCTGGAAGGGAGAACAGTGAAGAACCACTGAAGGCTATTGTCAGAGAAAGAGATTTAGAGAAGGGAAGAGATATGGAAGCAAAGGGAATATAACATTTCAAGAAGAATATCACAGTTGGCTAGAAGTCTGCTGGCAAGTCAAGGAATGTGAAAATTGAGCGCTGGCTCTGAGATCTGGCCAAGAAGTGGCCATTAGAGACTTTGACAAGAACAGCTTCAGTGTAAAGAACAGAAGCCAGGCTGTAGAAGGTGGATGAACCGGAGGAGGGGACCATCTAGCCCAGGGGTAGGCAAAATGAGGCCCACGGGCCGGATGCGGCCCTCCAGTCCATTCTATCTGGCCCACAGGGCCCCTATAAATTTTAGAAAATTAATATTTATCTGTCCTTGGCTGCCTGTCATGCGGCCCTTGATGGCTTGCCAAAACTCAGTAAGCAGCCCTCCGCCCCAAATAATTGCCCGCCTCT
>NW_017729031.1:29862562-29869508 GCF_001723915.1 Gavialis gangeticus
CCTCCAGTCCATTCTATCTGGCCCACAGGGCCCCTATAAATTTTAGAAAATTAATATTTATCTGTCCTTGGCTGCCTGTCACGCAGCCCTTGATGGCCTGCCAAAACTCAGTAAGCGGCCCTCCGCCCCAAATAGTTGTCCGCCTCTGATCTAGCCAGTGATGGCAAGCAGCATGTCCAAAGAGCTTGGAGGTGAAAGGGAGATGGGATGGTGGTTGGAGAGGCAGAAGTAGGGTTTTCTAAGGCAGTAGAGACTGAAATGCTTGTATCATGATGGGGAAAGAACCAGAAAAGGATGAAACATTAAGAGAAGTAAGGGAGGGTGCAAGAACAAGCACAAGAGAAATCAGGAGATGGGATGGGATACATTATGCCACTGGGGTCAAGTGAAGAGACTGGAGGAAGAGAGCAAGTGGGGGAACATCTTTGGCAGGAAAGAAGGAAGAGAGGGTGGTAGGAGGGAAACAGAAGGCAAGCCACAGGGAGGAGAAAGGTCAGCTCAGCTTTATTTGGAAGACACCAGCAAGATCCTGTGCAGAGAGAGCAGGAGGAGGGAGGGCCTGAGTAGCGAGTCAGAGGTGATGAGCAGGTTCTGGGATTCAAACAAATCACCGCAGTTTGAGCTAGGATAGCAGGAGAACTTGAGGGCCTTGGTAGGAAACTGCTGCCTATATCAGAATAGGGGATTTTGTAATTGCATCATTTTGTATCTGGTGTTTCACCCTCAGTATCTCACATAATGATCCTGCTGGAATAGGTGGAGAGGCATCTACATCCCAAGCCACTCTTACCTGGGGTAACAGGAACATTTTGGCAGCTACAAAAGCATCATGCCGTTATTGTTGCTTATTATTGGCAAGAGCCTGGGAGCTTTAGTTGTATGCCAGGAGCTCAGTGTGTGGTGCTGCGCAAACAGAATAAAAGGACTGTCCTTGCCCCAGAGGACTTGGATCCTTTGTCTCCCCCTTACACTGCTCCAGCTCCAGCTTCTTCCTGCATCCTTTCTGTGGTTTGCAAAGATGAAACTTATTCCTGGACTGCTTCCGCTTATACTGTATCCCATGAGATCTCCAAGTCCCTCACCAAGCTAGAATCGCATTGATCTTTAAGGAGTCAAGAACCCAGCATAGTTTCACACATTCACAAAACAGGATGGGTTCCAGATGTCCCTACTAAACTGTTTGAAACTGAAACTTGAAATGGCTTTAGACACCTATGAACAAATTAGTTTTCCATCCCCAGTGAACAAAACCCGGCATGCTGGCAAAGCTGCTATATACAAAATAGCAGTTGTGTCCTAATCAACTTGGAACCATTTATATCAGAGAAAATAGGTTAGGGCAGGGTGGCACCTTGGAGACAAATTGGTTTAGAGGCATGCTTTCATAGGCAACAACTTGCATTGTTGATGATAAAATATAGATGTGTTCAGTAGTTTGCTGTGGCGCACGATGATGCTGTGAAAGAAATGCATTCAGCTCTTGCTTTAACTTGTGCGCTGCCGTCAAAATTGTGAATGAGGTTGCAACTGCAGAGCCAGATTGTGCCTTCTGTTATACATGCATAACTCCAGTGAAGGGAGCGAGGCTTATCACCTGAGGAAGTGTCTTCCCGGGGGTGAAAAACAAGGCAGAATGACCCAATTTGGCTTTAATTTATGTTTACAGAGCTGGCAATTAGTAAAACAAAGCCTCTCTACTTGTGGCTGAGCAGCTGGCTACAGGAGCACTGTCATGCAGTAAACCTAGGGCTGTGCAAAGCCAATTTTTACCCTTCTCTGTCCTTGAAACAGACTCTCGTGTGCTCGGAAACATGCTGAATTGTAAAGACTCTTACTGATTATTTGTGACAGCATCTCTCGGTGCTAAACATAGCTAGGGGACCTTCAAAAGCATATAGTCAAATAGACCAGATGAGCAAAGGTAGGAAAGAGAGGAGAGTGACCCTGCCTAGGGTTGCACAGCAGGTCCATGGTAGAGGTAGGAGTACAACTTAAGCTCTTTGCACCTCTGGCAGGTCTCTGTCCTCTAAACCATGGCATAAAGTTGACTGGTTATGCTCCCTTCATTCATTCTTATGTCGTAACCTCCCTCTTTAGGTTTCCTTTGATGTGTCTGTGAAAGCTCAAAGCTGCCCAGCAGAGAACACCTCGCATACATTCACCATCAAACCGGCTGGGTTTCGGGACACGCTGGAGGTGCTGATCACCTACAACTGCCTTTGTGGATGTACCAAACAGAACGAACAGAACAGCAGCAAGTGCAGCGGGAACGGGACCTACACCTGTGGATTGTGCGAATGTGACCCGGGCTATCTAGGAGCCAAGTGTGAATGCGAAGAGAGAGAGAGTGGGACTATGTATAACATGTGCCGGGAGGCTGAAGGCAAAACCTTGTGCAACGGCAGAGGAGAATGCAGCTGCAACCAGTGTGTCTGCTATGAAAGCGAGTTTGGCAAGATCTACGGGCCGTTCTGTCAATGTGACAACTTCTCCTGTGCCAGATACAAGGGCGTTCTGTGTTCAGGTGAGTCTGGTCTTCTCCCCCTTTCTGCTCTCCCTTGCCCTTGCTCAAAGGTCAAGTTTTTCTCTCTTCTGAAATCCTCCCAGATTTCTTGGCTGCGATACAATTTTAGACTGTTACCTCATGCTTCAGAGACCAGGAGTTACAAATTGCCATATGTTCTTGCTGAGATTTGTCCTCTTCATTTCTAGATTTACAGGAGGAAAATGAGATCTAGGAAGAAAACTGTGAGACTGATAATGAGCAAGGTGTGTGTTGTCCATTAGAACTGGGCCTCCAGTGACTCTGGAAAAGGAATATTACAAAAACCAGTGCTTATCAAAATACTTCTTCACCCAGGCTCAGTGCAGATCAGAAATTTTGAAAGGTCTCATCTGTGAGAGTTATGCAGTCTTAGGGGTACTAATGCAAACTTCTTCTGCATTTGAAACTTCATCCATGAGAGCGATTTACTTTAGCACAGACTTCATAACCTTTGAGAAGCTTTATGGTGACTTCTTGATTTTAATTTGTGTTTGGTGTATTATACAGGTAGGTATATCATACAGCATTGAAACACTTTTAATTGCACATGAATTATTTGAAGTAGCCTGTTAATAAGATACAGATAAGTGACCTTCATGGTAGTTTTATCTGTCATGGAGAGAATGTGTGCTAAAGATGTAGTTATGCAGTGATTCAGTATATATTATCATTTCCATCCAATTCACTGGCAGAAAGTTTGCTAATAGGCCCTTACTTTAAGGCAGGGTTGCTAATTTTCTAAAAAAAGACTAGATTTGCTAAAATATTTTTAATTCCTCATTTTGAGGTCATGCAGGTAATGTGTTTGCAGTCAGTTGCTCTCTAATCCTGACACGGTGTGTTGAAAAGGAGTTGGTTTTTTTCTGTTTTGATGATGGCTGTTGACTTGGATGCAGCTTTACAATGATCCTCCTGTTTGCAGATAGAGCAGAATAAAATGTTTTTTGTGATCTCTTCCAACGTTGGGATGACTTGTAAAAATCTTCGCACATTTTCCTGTTGCTATGTCATACTTTGAACAGACAGGGTTGACTTGAATTGACCGCCTGTTGATCCAGTATCTTTAGTTGAGTTTCACCCTATTAGGGGAAGCCATTTTCTTTGTTGCATTTTCACAGTCTCGCTTCCCAGGAATTGTTTTAACAGCATTTTCATAATGTTTTCAAGGTGGCCAGGAAAAATGACAGGTTTTGTTATAGGAAGATAGAACAGGGCAACATTGCTTCCTGCTTTGGGATATTGCTCGGGTCATGAATCAACTCCCAACTAGACCATCCAGGATCAGAAGGGAAACGGAAATAAAATGCATTCGGCCAAGATGCTGCAGGGTGGGAAAGGTTGCTACGAAAGAAAAAATATAGTTGGAGATATCAGCTGTTGGGAATCTCCATAGTTTTAGACAATTTCCTCTGACCCATCAGAGCATCCCTGTGCAGTGACATGGAAGAAGGTGTTGAAATCTGCTGCTGGTCGGGTAATTGGTGCCATGACACAGGCTCAGCTCTGATGAATGCCTCGATATAACACTTCAGCTGAATTTTCACACCAGCTGAACAGTGTGAGGCCTCTTAATCCAAAGAAGAATGCATTGCTTACCTTCTGTTTGTGCTGCCCAAGCACTTTCCTGTGCTGAGCTTCCCGGGGCAGGCATCACTGAATAGCTGGATTTGGCTTTGCAGTAGTTTTAAGGTCATTCAATATATGCAGAGTCTTTTTCTCAAAACTTTAAATGTGAACAAAAGCTGCCTTGCTTTTCTGGGTGGCGTGGCCTGGAATGTGATGTTTTCTGACCTTTGAGGGCAAGGAGTGTGAGTACATGATATTGCAGATGCTACACATTTGAATTATGTTGTCCTCTTTTGAGGATCTTGCTGGGCTCATCCGATCCATTAGCAAATGTCCTTTTTTGAGGATCGTGTTGGGGTCATCTGATCCATTAGAAAATGGATCAGATGCCCCCCACTCCAAGTGCAGGGGGGCTGTACTCGATGATCTGTAAAGTCCCTACCAGCCCCTAACAACTATGAAACTATCTGAGGATTCAAGTGGAGATCAAACCCACCCTTGCCAACGACTTGAAGACAAGTTCCAGTGAGAAAATGGGGGTTTGCTTCTGAGCAAAAATTGGTGTTTTTCTCCCTTACATGGGTATACGAGAGAAGAACCTCTGCTTGGGTCACTATACACTATAGTCATTTATTCTGAAGTAAAGCAATCCATTGTTTTAGTGAACGCAGTAGGTCTAAATTGCCCCCAGGTTATTTTCTTTGTGGGGTTTTACTTGTTTTGTCCTCATGTAAAGATTGAGACTTAAGAAGTAAGTGCTTCCTTGTTTGTTCTGCCTCTATATCTTGTGCGTTCACCTGTAAAACTCAATGAAGCTAATGCCAAGCCTCCCCTTATCCACATCAGGCTTTGAATTGAATCTCACACTGTGAAATGCCTGCATGAATTACTCTGGCTGTATAAGGCCTGATCCTGTACAGTGCAGCGTCTGGTCTGCCCGATAGGTCTCACCGGCAGAAGCAGGAATCCCTGAGAAAAGGGATGGAGTCGGAGAACCGAGGGCTATCTAGTCTACCCCCCTGCACAGATGCCAGATGCATGGTTTCCAAACCATCCCAGACTGTGCTTTGCCTTTTCTTGAACCCCACAACTACCATAGGCAACTTGTTCCATGGTCCTGCTGCTTTTATTGTTAGGACTTTTTTGTTCCCAAGATTTGATTTCAATTTGTTTTGCTGCGGTTTAAACCCATGGCCTCATGTCCTGCCCTTTGTGGTAAGGAACAGCAATTTTCCTCCATCTTTATGGCAGTCTCTCAAATATTTGACAACTGCTATTGTGCCTCCCCTTCATTTCCTTTTCTGTAGACTAAACATACCTAGTTGCTCCAGTCTTTTCTTTGCATCCAACTCATCTGCCATGCTCTCAGTCTTTCAAATAGGAGGGGGTCAGGGTCTGACTCACCCTCCTACCTGTACACCTCAACATCTCTTGGGGTGATTTTGGGACCCTCACACCAGCCAGTGTCCTGTTGTACATTTTGTGCACACATGAGAAAAGATGCTTCCTTCTCCTGCCTCTCTTGCACAACCTTCTGTGTCTGAAATGCTCTGTTCCCATTAAAGCGCACGCAGACAAGCTCAGCTCTTGCAAACAGAATCACGCCTGTTGAGGTTCAGCTGGTGTCCGTGAAATGCAGAAGTGAAAATGTCTGTGTGGATGCACTTTGCAGCCCTCCGACCTCTCCTTTGGGAATTTTTGGGTAGGGCCCTTCACAGAGAGAGGCTCAATAGTCCTCTCTGGGAATTATTCTTATCTTTAGAAAGATGTTAAAAAGAAAAAAAGAAACCCTACAAGACGCTCTGTACCACTGAGGACTAGTGATTATGACATTTGGAATAGCATCTTTCACCTAAAAGGATCCAGCAGCTGTGGAGCAAGAGGCTGTATTGGGTATACAAATGTATCTCCTTCTCTACTGGAACACAGCAGCTGTTGAAAAGGACCAAACAGAATAATTTGTGACTGTAGTCGGGCCCATTGATCTTTCCAGGTGGGCCAGCGATGATGGTCTCAGAAGTTTCCAAGCTTAAGAGATTTTTTGGGCAGCGACTTGTGTCCTGCGGGGTGTGTAAACAGGGTTGCACGGCGCTACAAAAACTGATGGAGTGTTTGCAAACAGAGCAAAAGTATCTATGTACGCCAGGAGGAAAACCATGTTTCTCAGTAATTGGCAGAAAAATTCCACTAAAAAAATGTCACTTTGATTCTGTGCAAATGGTGAAAGTGTAGGTAGGGAGGACATGATCATCCAAACCGAGCAGCTGGTTAGGACATTTCTGCTAATGTTCTTCCCCCTCTTAGGAAAGTCACAAAGGACTTTTGATCATGAGCTCATGTATACCTTTGCCCACTAACACTGTCCTGCTAGGAATTGTTCTGGGCCTTGTTGCAGTACAGACCCAGAAAGCACGTCTCCTTTGACTTCCTAACATAGGGCTGTAAGGACATGACTTCCATGCATTGTTTGCTTCCAGGCTTTGCCAGTGCTAATCCAGTTCCTTTCCAATGGATGCAGCTTCCTTGGCCTTTCACAACTCCAGATCCGAGACTCCTTTGTAAAACCAAGCAAAACATGACTTCGCTTGTGAGAGAGTGCTCATGCTAGGCAAGGCCTAGCATAATTACAAACGCACTAAAACTCCCAGAACGCTTCAAGGAGGTTGAGAAGTCAACGATTGACATTCTGGTGATCATTATCTGACCCTTGAATAAGAATGCTGACAGTCTGATAAAAATTGCAAGCACGCAGCTTCTATTGCGAACTACGGAAACCGCATGGCTAAACTGCAATGACGAAAGATAACCGCTTATCATTAAAGCAGTCTGGAAAAT
>NW_017729031.1:29869616-29872504 GCF_001723915.1 Gavialis gangeticus
TGAGCTGTTGACCAGTTCTGAGACTACTGAATCGGGCAGCCGCACCTAGCCTTCGGGTTAGAAAGCAAGGGCCTGATTTGGGAACCTCGTGAACCAACAGACCTCCTTAGTTTATGACTTTGTGAAACAATAAAAGTTTTAAATTGAACATCCAGGTCTGAGCCTGTGCTTAATTCAGTCCTTATATAATTCGGCACGAACTCACACATCGCTGTACCATTTTTCTAAAGTTTCTCTTTAAAAGTGTCAGTTCCTTGAGCAATTTTCTTGAATTGGATTGTGCAAGTTGCTTTTGAGTTACTTCATCTGGTGTCCTACTTATTTCTATGGCAGGAGACAGTACTGTTGGCAGACCAAGAAAATGCAAGGCAAGCTGCCTTACGTTACAACTTCCAATTATGTCTGGTGCCTCCATGTAGACTCTGTCCTGCATGTTTCTCACAGTCACTTCTTGGGACTGTTGCTTTGTTTTCTTCCCATGTTGGTGCCTTCCTTGGTTAATGATCAAATTGTTGCAATGGCTTTACACTTGACTTAGTTCAAGTTGCCACCATTATTTTTTTGATCTGTTGGCAGTTTTTATTAGATTCCAGGGCACCTTCTTGTAGAAAAAACATACTGTAAAGTAAGAGGAAAAAAAATAAAGTGAAGGGAAAGAAGATGTCCTTTCGGTCACTGGGGTTTTAAGCCTTCCTCATCTTGGGACCCCTATGAATTAGTCCTCATGGGAAACCAATCATAGTCCTTGGCACCCAGATGTATTCTAGGATATACCATGGGAATCCAGGTGATGGGATATGGTCTCTGGCATTGCAGGAGGAACAGTAGCCAGATGGCTTAGGATTGTGGATTTTTGATGGTTTTAAAAAACAGGCTTTAAACAACCTTTTTATTATATTTGTAATATGGGTAATGCTTAAGGCCCTAAAGATGCAGACACGGCATAGAGGGATAGCACCTGATGCTTAAGGAAAGGCTGAACGGGGAAATGGGCAGAACAGGGTGAAGTGACCTGACCAAGGTCATATAGCAGTTTAGTGAGTCCCTGCCCAGCGTCCTATTTCCTGGATAACCTGCCCCCAAATTCAGTATCCTGCCAGGCAGATGTAGAAAGTGAAATGCCTGTGATCATCTTCTCTACAGATGGATCTGGCCCCAGACATGGACGGGCACCTCTTGAACTGTGGGGAAGTTGCATCACTGGAACCTTTGGACGTCCAACGTTTAATATAAATTTTGTGGTTGGGGCCATCTCTGCTGCTTATTATTACTTTGTTAGGAAGACAATCAACAGTGAGTAAAACAGCAAAGATTGTAATGGGCTCTAGTGGTAGGATATGACCTTTTAGCCTCTCATCGTGAAATTCTTGGCAGCTGCACTGCTGGTCCTGCAGTATTTTGGGTAGTGAGAGAGCTCTTTCTTTCCCGTGTTCATCTGTAAACAGAGGAATGCATTCTCTTCGCTGTTCCCAGAAAAGACACTGCTCTGGTTTGTATGCATGGATACCCTCTTTGCAGACACCCAAATGTCTTAATGGATTAAGCAGAGGTTAGTCCTAATCTAAAAGGAATCAAACAGAGCAGAGCGCTTAGCACATCTTGCTCCGGTGCAAGATGAAGGCAAGCCTTGTTCTGGATATGCATCAGAGGCCACCCTGCACTGATCCCAGTCATTTTGCCTGAAGTAACTGAATATGATTATTGGCAATCTCCTTTCTTTGTATGCTGTTGGCTACAGAAACTGGTATGTCTTCATTTTCCTGGCCCACTGGACTCGGGTAGGTCTGTTGGCTATACCTTCTGTTGTGTGGAGGTGGATTCGAGTTGTTAAATTCATCGTGGTCATGAATACATGCTCTGCACCCACTAACATGACACACACATATCTACCCAAAAGAGATGGTGCATACTGTGGATCCCTGCGCAGCGGCTGGGAAGATAGTTCACATATGCTTCAGTGTCAGCGGTGATGGGATATGCAGTTTGCTATGGCATTTGTTCCACTGATTCTTAGTAGCCTCCAGAACTGTTCCTTCAAACCACTGGCAAATGCTGCTTGGAAAGGAAGCAGGGATTATTGTGTATGGCTGCCCCTGCCCAAAAAACCCCAAGAGATAAATATTTTCACTGAATGTCTGCCTGGGGTGCTATTTTTAAATGCATCAGTCATTTATGGGAATAATGAATGAGCAATGCCTTGGCTAAACAGGAAGCTGCCATTCCCCAAATTCATTGATGTTTTGCTTGTCCTCTTCTCTAGAAAGACTACCATGTTGCCCTGCCTCATTCAAACTGTTGTCTGCCACTGGTAGGGGAAGCAGAAGTTTTCTAAGTAGAGTGTGTGCTGGAGTCCATAGTTGGGTCTTTGTGATTTGAAACATGTTGATGGCTCTAAGAAAGGAAAAAGAAATACTTTTATTTATCTATATATTTTTTAAAGACTTGCATGGAGTGATGGCAGTCTGTTCTTTGCAGCATCTAGTCTAGTTTGCTATCCACATACAATTAATGTACCACTCGGGCATGTTTTCATTATGTCACAATTTTCCTGTATACCTTGTGTGCACGTGTATTAACTACCCAGTGTCTATATCCTGATGTAGACTGGAATCTCTTCAGGTGCAGGACTTGGTTATGTTTGTAGAGGATTGAGATATCGTAGCACTAATGCAGTACCAATAAAGCATGGTAATGTTGGAGCAAATTCTGAACTCCATACGTGGGCAGCCAGAAGGCCTGCTGGAGCCTGTGGAATTGCACCTTTATTGTCTTTTTATCCATTTTTAAAGACTTAGCAAGCATGCTTTTTTTTTTTTATAGCCTTCCCCATTCTTAAACATGGTATGTGTCACAAGTAAAGAGCAGCTGATGTCCCATTTGCAGCTTGC
>NW_017729031.1:29877504-29877907 GCF_001723915.1 Gavialis gangeticus
TTTTTTTTAAAGCTGTCTGCTTAGTGAAGCCATGCAATTCCCTTGTGAATGTCCTGGGGTGGAATACATACAAAAAAACTAGAACTCTCGGTTCCAAAATGATACCGTTTATTAGACCAACTGGAAAATGGCAAGAAAATTGTCCTTTTCTGCAAGCTTTCAGGATCAAAGTCCCTTCGTCAGGCTCTGGGAAAAGTGTAGATGGTACAAGATGGTAAAAAGTCCCCATAGGTAGGAAATAAACTAAGGGATCAAAGGGACTTTGATCCTGAAAGCTTGCAGAAAAGGACAATTTTCTTGCCATTTTCCAGTTGGTCTAATAAACGGTATCATTTTGGAACCAAGAGTTCTAGTTTTTTTGTATGTATTCCACCCCAGGACATTCACAAGGGAATTGCATGGC
>NW_017729031.1:29882907-29883352 GCF_001723915.1 Gavialis gangeticus
GCACACCCCTGAAACTGGGGTGGAATATGCGTTTTGTAGTTAAGGCAATTAACAGCTATGCAAGGACAGAGAGTGGAAGTTGGGTATCTGAGGAGAAACCCTTGTTGCCTTGAACTCATCAGCTCCTGGGGAAAATTGGGATGGGAAGTAAAGCAACCTGGACAATGTTTGCAAACACTCCAGTGTGCAAAATCCCACCTGAAAATGAGTTGCCCAGCCATTAATCTTCACCCATGTCTCATTGATCATCCTTGAGTAACTTTACATGTTGCAAGCTAGCTCTTGGGTGCAGTGCAGCAATGGTCACCTGTGCAAAACCTTGAACCTGAGAGAAGTTGTGTGTAAGCAAAGCCTTTGCAGTCTTAGCAGTCTCCTTGGGGCTTTTTCCCTTTAATTTTAGTTCTTTGATTTTCATAGTTTCATAGTTTCTAGGGTCGGAAGGGAC
>NW_017729031.1:29883363-29887908 GCF_001723915.1 Gavialis gangeticus
CTTCCCCTTCCCCCGACGAGCCTAGTTTAAAGCCCGCCGTTTCTTCCTTTTTTAATAAGGGAAAATGAGAATACATGTATGCACGCGCACACAGGATTAGAAACCAGGCAGCCTGAACATTTTATGATAAATGAACCCCAAATTAGAAATCGGAATCCCACTTCTGCAATCCAGTTTCTGCTGTCTTATTCCCTAGTGCCATGGCAATATTTAGTAACCCTGCCTTGTGCGTGGATTCAGCCAGGAGAGGCACATTTATGCTGGCACTGCACTTTCTGGGGTTTTGTAGCAGGGCAGAAACCTCAGGGTAACAAACATACAGGAACTGTCCTCAGGTGGTAAGTGGTAGATGAAACTAGCCCACGTGCTGGTCTTGCCCATCTTCTTCAGGAGTGAAGACTGGATCTGAAAGATGCCCAGCTCTGCTGTTCCTGATTGCTGCCTCCACTAACTGAGACAGGCCTGCCATTCATCTGCTTGGCTTTTCCCTGGGCAGAACCAACCTTCAGATGCTGAAGGTAGACACCAGGCTATAATGTTAAGCACCTACATTTAAAAGGAGTCATTTAAATAAGAGGTGCCTTGTTCATGACACCTCCTGCTTTTTTAGTCTTTCTGAAAACAAAGCTACGTGTATTGATGAGCCAAATATTAGGCACCAAACTCCAGCATTTCAGACTCTTTCATATAGATTTCTGGGGTTTTTGTAATCCTAATCACTGTAAGAACTCGGTCTACAAATTTGCTGCAGAGGGTTTCTTTGCGCTGGCTGACTTGAGCGGTTGGAAGCTGTCCAAAGAGTGAGTCAGTATAAAGCAAATATAGCACAGATCCGAATGGCACGTTGTGGTTTGCGGGAGACAGACCCATTCATGCAGGGAACAGAGCCTAAACCACATCTGCAGTGTTTTTGTCACGTCAACTTTTTTTGAGCTCACATAAAAGAACAGAAGATAAATACAGTGCATTGAATGAAGCACTTGGAAATAATTGGGAAAGACATAGGCCATGAAAGATAGTGGGTGCAGAAGTCAAAAATAGCCTGTTTGATTTGGATAAAATGCTGTGGAAAGTATCGCTAAATGTTTGTCCACAATGAATCACGCGGCGCTGCATGGGAGGAGAAGTGCCTGTCTTTGCTGCTGCCGCAGAGGTACTTCTATGCAGTGTACTTTCACAGGGCATCATTTGGCAGCAATTAAGAGGGTAGGAGGGAGCATCAACGTTATGAAATCTTAGGAGGAGGTTTTTGGTGTGTAGAGCTGAGAGTCACAACCCAGAATGACAGAAGACTATTGTATAATCCCTTGGCGCCAGCTGCTTGCTCAGAAATCAGAGTCCAGATCGTGAGCGGCAGGTCTGAAGCTCCCGATGTGGCTTGCACTGTTTTCTTGTGGCCATCAGAGGCTCTTGGGGGACAAAAAGGGCAGCTGGGAAAAGCTGAACTGAGACAGTCCCTTTGTGTCAGGCTACTGTTGAATTTTTAGCAAGGACTGTAGTGCTGCATGCATCTCCTGCCTCCCCCGAGCTGTAGAGCCTCACGGGGTAGTGGGAAATGAGGGCTGCAAATTGGAGGGGCCAGACTCTGCTCACCACTGCCTTGGTGCAATAATACACTGGAAGACGTATTCCTTACTGATTCCTCTGCCTCCTCCATTGCCTGTACCAGGTGGCTAATTATTAAAACACTGCTCAAAGGCTGTAAGATGGGAACTGCCTTGAGGGTTCAAATTAATAATCCATCGAGCTCAGTATCCTGATTCTAGTAGTGGCTGGCCCTCCGTGCTACAAGAAAACCTGCTGTAGCAATTCTGGAATGGTTTCAGGGACAGTTGCTTCCTAAACCCTCAGAGTGAGTTTGGCTTATGGGGTGGGCAAAATGCGGCCCAGGGGCCAGATGTGGCCTGCCAGGCCATTCTATCCAGCCCGTGAGACCCCTAAAAAATGTAGAAAATTAATATTTATCTGCTCCTGACTGCCCATCATGTGGCGCTTGATGGCTTGCCAAAATTCAGTAAGTGGCCCTCTGCCCAAAATAATTGCCCACCCCTGGCTTATACCCTTCAGGACATAGGGGTTTATATTCCTTTCAAAACCCTCAGGCTTTTTCAGCATTGTCTGATTTGTACTCTAGTTCTAAATATTCTTGCTTTTCTTTTATAAATTGAAGCCTCAGTAATGCAGCATAGTAATGATGGTGCTGCTCTCGAGCTCGATGTGCTACTCCAGACTGCCTCCTATGCTGGAAGCCACGTCCAGGCTGAATAACTGGCATTTCCATTCAGCTGTGCTAATTAGCCTGCCCCAGCCAGCACACGGAAGTGGCTATGCTGCTTCCAATGTAAGCGGCGGCTGGTCTGGAGCAATGAGAGTATCATGGGCAGTGGTGATGGGTTTGAATAGATATAGTAGTTGGGCATGAAGATGACAGCTTCTTTCCGCATAGGGAATCACGGAGTCAGTATTTGGAAACAGCCAGCTCTGCCTCATCCTCACGTACTTTTATGAGGAAGTAAAAGTCCCCATAAGCTTTGGAGAGGGAGTATTTCTTGGGACAGAGGGTAATTCATTCCATGTGGGACACTAAACACAAGCACTGTAATTACTTCTTGTCTCCATTCTCAATATTGCATTTATTTTTGTTGGCTGCATAGTTAAGCGTGAAGGCAAACTGTTCACCAAAACACTTCTGGTTTCTCCTGGATATACGTGAAGGTTGTGTGGTCTGGTGGTTAAGTGACTTGTTAATGGGTAAAGGGTGCAGAGTTCAAATTCTGTTAAAGCAGGGTTGCTCATCCTGTGGTCCATGGCAGTAGCAAGGGAGCTGGTTTTCTCTTCGGTGAACCAGGAGAAATTAAATACTTTCCTGTTGTTTTTCTATGTAAGCAGTGGCTGTGTAGGCCAGAGGAGCATTGCATGAACCTAAGGGGATGTGGCAATGAGGTGATGTCTTGGTGAAGATGTGACTCCACTCTAGGGAAGAAAAATGAGAATCCTTCTATTCAACCAACCTATTTTACTAAAGTTTAATGGAAACCTTTTTACATCTCTACCTTGCCAGTCTATGTGAAACTTTTGCTGCTGAAAACTCCCCCCAAAATAACAAAATCCACAAAAATCACAACAGGAAACCCCCCAGCAAAACCAATTAAAGCATTTTCGCCGCTGCTGACTTGAGCTCTGCTCTGGCAGGCTTCAGCTTCACTCCAGCCGGGGGCATGAAGTATGGCTCCAGCTGTGCTCAGTAGAAGTGGCACTGGCACACGTGGTGAAGGGATGGGGTGAGGGGGCAGGTGGCAGGGGGCAAGGTGTGCAGGGACACGTGGCTTGACTTTCCCCCACCCAGTGCCTGCCTCCCTGCTGCTACTTACCTCTATGTAGCAGTGGGGAAGGGACAAATGTAAGACAACCCTCCAATAATTCGATTCTTTATGTGTAAAAGAATAATATCTATAATTTTTCCATGTATAGAATCTTGTTATTGGGGGCTTACATTAAATTTAGGGTTGTCTTGGATTTGGGTAAAGACAATAGATTAGGGGAGGAGATAGAAATAACTCCTTTCCTGAACTTGCATGGATAATTTCCAACATAGAAATGCTGAATTAAGAAACAAGGGACACGGTGTTGTATCCATGTGTCAAGTTAAGTGATTGACTCAGCATCTCTGTACACCTTTGTGTGTGTGAGCGGCATTTTATCCCTCAGCCTTGTTTTGGCTCCAGAGAGGATACGTGTCCATCCTGCAAACATTTCAGAAGAGTAGGCCAGTTAGGGGCCTACTACAGTCATCTTGCACCCCCTCTTCTATGAGGCTAGGCATGTCCCATTTACTAGTGTCAAACAGATTAATGCTTGCCAGTGTAATGAGAATTTGTTTGAATCTCAGGTGTTAACTTCAGTTACAGCAAGGTTGTACTTGCTATCTAACACAGGTTTCATGGTAAATTCTGTGAGTCGAGGCTGATCTGGCTGCAGAATAACAAATCAGGAAATGTCATCATTTGTACTGTAGTCATTTTTATTCCATGGTGGATATTGATCTTCAGCTAGTATTGCCACTCTGTCTTCTTCAAGAGGGCCGCATGGCTTGCAATTAGAGCAGGGGCGGGCAATTATTTTGACTGGAGGACCATTTAACGAGTTTGCGTGAGTTGTCATGGGCTGCACGGGAGCCCTGCCCCTTGACCAATGCCCCACCCCCTGATCACCGTCTTGTGGCTGAAAGTCCTGCCCCTAAGCCCTGACCTTTGCCACTGGAAGTCCCTTCCTTTGCCCCTGGACGTAACCCTTGTGGAGGGTGGGGGATGGTTACCATCTTGGAATTGGAAGAGAAACAACTCGTATATGAAAAGGCAAACATCTACTATAAAGCATTTTAATTTTATTTCAAAAACTATTTTTGTCCTGATTTTATGTGTGTTTGCGTAATGTATATAGAGATGATTGCATAATAGCTCCAAAATAGTCTTTCTCTTATATATTGCGTGTGGGGGAGTGCGTGGGGTGTGGCTGGGGGGGGGGGGTATGGGGGGGGGGTGGGAG
>NW_017729031.1:29888270-29914579 GCF_001723915.1 Gavialis gangeticus
GGGGGGGGGGGGGGGGGGTGGGGGGGGGGGGGGGGTGTATGGTGGGGGGTTGTGATGGGTGTGGCTGTGCAGGGTGTATTTCAGGGTGCGTGTATATGTGGGGGGGTTGAGGGTGTGTGTGAGGGAGAGTTGCGGGGGGTGTGATAACCCTTCTCCACACATTTCCCCCCCCCCAGCACAGAGCCCCCACCACCACCGGCAGCAGCAGCAGGCAGCAGCAAGCCTTCGGGATGCTCGTGGCCCGTACAGGCGCGGCTGCCTGGCATTGCATGGCTCCAGGAGTTACACATTGTGGCAAGGAGTAGAGCCTGGCCAACCCCACTCCCTGCTTTCAGGAGGAGTCCTGTGATCTGCACGTGGCGGCAGGGAGTGGGGAAGGCCACCGGCTCTGTTGTGCAGGGTGTCTCCCGGTGGCACGCGAGTGTGGGGAGCCGCACGTGCACTGTGGAGAGCCCCATGCAATAGAGGCAGGCCGGCCTGGCTGCACTCCTTGCTGCCATGTGCAGCTCCTAAGACTGGCTGGAGCCGTGTGCCACTGGATGGCAGCACCTATGTGGACCATGAGCATCCCAAGGGCTCACTGCTGCTGCCAGCAGTAGGGGCTGTGCACCATGGGGGGAGTGGTGTGTGAGGGGGTCTGCACACCCCTCCACCCTCCCTTACATCCCACACGTGCTCACATCCACACCCTGCACACCCAAGCTCCACACTCCTCCTGCCCCTAAGCTCCCACCAGCCCCAGCCCCGTGCTCCTGCCCAGCTGCAGTTTTCCCCCATACCCATGCACCCACTTGCCACCACCGCTTCCTTACCTGCTGCCTACAGCAAGTGCTGCAGCAGGGACAGGAGGAGGAGCCGCTGGAGGCCGGGGAAGCCGAGCAGGTCCCCCTGCGTCTGCAGCAGCAGCTCTGCCCAGCGCTGTGTGTGCTGCCTGGGTGGGAGCCCTTCTGCGCACGAGGGTGGGAGCAAGGCACATGGGCTGGGTGGGGTACGATTAATTGGTGGGCACAGTAATTAATCCAGGGGCCATATTTTGCTTACCTCTGAACTAGCAGGGTACAACAGCCTTTCCATCGCTGATATGCAGCTACCCCGGGGTGGGGTTGGGAACAGGGGACTGGCAGTTGTCTGTCGGCACAGAGAAGCAGTGTCCCAGTTAGTGAAGCCAATGTCTGGTTGAAACTGCAAGGGAAATGTTCAGGATGGAAGATGGGGGAGAGTGAGATTTGGAAAATATTTCTTTAGCTCATGGAAAGTAACACGGAATTTGTAATAACTGCTCATGTCCCGGGACTCGATCTGTGCGTCTCGCTCCAGCAGCACAGCGGCCGGGAGCAGTTATGTAGAAGCCTGGCACATGAGTCCTGTATGGGCTTGGAAGAGCATCTCTTACTGACTCATGCTTAACTCATAAGGGCGTGAATAGCATTAAGCTTAAGATGGCTTAAATAAGAGAGGATCGAGCTTTCAAGTGGAAATATCATTGAAAAACCCTGGGTTTTGCTTTATATACAGTCGAAAGGATGCAAGGAAATGGCATGGATACAGCTGGATTCCAGATAAGTGTTCGTTCTGTATGCAGGGACACAAAGGGCCTTGCTACCTATGCGTGTTACTGCTTTGTTAGGTTCGGCCAGGTTTTCCAATAGAAAATAGGGAGGCTACTGAGCTTCCAAACTGTTTTCGAGGATACTGTATCCCGCAGAACCCATCTCTCCTCTCTCCGTGAACGCGTCTTCTTCATTGTTTGTTCTGGTTTGAGGCCATTGACCGAGTCTGATTTCCTGTCTTCTGGTCAAAATTTCACCCTGATTTCTGGTGTTTCTAAGCAGAAAAACAGAAGTGGAGCAGAGTTTAGCATTATAGCATTATGGTACTGCATTATAGCAGTCATCTGCTGGAGAACCAATCCAGCCCAAAGACAGCAAGGGCATCTCCCCAAGAGCTGTGCTGAAAGTCAACTGGGAATGGCCCCCCTTGCAGTTTTCCCCGGCAGAAAAATGAGCCCATAGCTTCAAGCAAAGGTTTTTGGGTGGGTTGTTACCAAACTAGAGAACTATTACCGTGTAAACCTGTTTCCTCTTGCCATGCAGTGATCACTGCCTTTTAATCAAATGGTGTAATGAAAAGCATTCTGTCCAACGGCAAGAACAACAGAGGGATATTTCTACTGAGACAATATAGTTCCTCCAATTCTTCTTCACATGGCTGCTTTCTCTCACGTGCAGGATTGCAAAATAATTATAATACATCAAGTATTATATCCTGGTCATATGCATCCATGTATATTTACCATAGATAATTGATGTTTGCTGTATCATGGCCTGTTGCTTATTTTTATTTAAATATGAAGAAGTGGTGTTCAATCTCCGACTGCTCAGAGGTTTGTGACATGTATGCAGAATGTGGAGACCTACGCTTATGGGACAGTTTTTTATTATGGAAGCTTTAAGAATAAAAACTGACTTTTAAGTAGTAAAGTGAAGTCTTGGCAGCCTATCTGCAACACTTTTACACTCCAGTCTAATTTATTACTTGAATAGTTCTCCCTTTCAAGAACTCATTTTTACCATTTGGGAAATCCCTTCAAGACTTTTGTCTTATTCCAGCATATTCTAGAGTGTTTCATACGTGGATTATTAGTCTCTAATACCTTTCAGGCCTGTAGGGCTGTGCACTTGCATGTGAGCATTGGGAAATATCTATGATTGCTTTTCCTCCTTTACTTCCAGTATTTTCCTTACATGTAGATGCTCAGTCATTCTTACGCAGCTCTCTGTGTCCATAAGATGCTTTAGCCATTCTGTATAAGATTTCCAAGGACACTGCAATAGCTCTCTTGTTATGTAGAGATGTCTAAAGAAGGTATTAGAGGCAGTCTGCAAATCTATTTTGCTTACATTTCTTTCTCAGATCCATGAAGTTGATTTTTGTGTACTTACATCAACAGTCCATTTTCTCCCCTTAGTTTCCTCCCCTCTTCCCCAATTTTTACTCTGTTTTGGTTTTTCCTTAAAAAACCACTTCTAGTTTGTTTCCATTCCTGGTGTATTTGCTGTTCTCTTTCCTGAAAAGATGTGAACACCAGGCTCCTCATAACTGTTTAACAGAGAAAAATGATGCACGGGCATAGAAGACCCTGAATGCCTAGTCTTCCACAGTTGCACGCAAAACATACACCTGTAAAACGGCACAAAGTGATCTTCACTGGATGTACCAAGATGAAGGCCAAAATAAATTGTGGGCTTCTGACCTGTGTCTTGGGGATGAAGTCTATAAATATAGCCCCGATTCCAAACTTAGCAATCATCTGAGCAGGAGTGGGTGGAATGAAGCATCCGATCCAGTTTTTACCCACAGATGCCATCGGTTTTGAAGTAACTGGCCGCTTTGTTCTTGTAACTTCAGCTTAGATTCTGCCAACCTGTCCTGGGTGGGATGGTGAATATCAAATATTAAGTGTTTCGCTTCCCCACATTTAGCTCTTGTAATATTGGGTTTAGAATCCCTCCTCGCTCTTGACCCTAAGTCTTGTTTCACCCCATTGTGGCAGTGGTTTTGGGATAAAAGACAGGGCTGAAGGGGACCCAGTGGGGCGTTTATTTGAAACCACCCTGAGACTGTGCAGCTAGAACAGCTGGGCCCCGTGGGGTGGTGGCTGAGTGCTGCCATGGGCTCCCATTATACTCCATCACTTTGGTTTCCCTTTTACAAGCAGCTCCAGCTTGCGAGGTTGGTGTTTTCGATTGTACTGCAGTTGTACAGTCACATGCCGGCTGGTTGAGAGCTTCCCAGGGTACACCAGCCCCCACTGACTTCCCTTGGGAGAGGCTCTGATGTGCAGAGGGGTCTGCTCACGGCAGTCCCTGTGCTCGAGGAAGGTCACGGACAATTTGCTTCTGCTCTCTCTGCAGGAGAGGGGGGCTTGGGAGTTGGCCAGCGTGGCCCACGCACCCGCTTGTCATTTAAACCCCCTCCATGCAGCCGTGCCATCTGAACTCGTACCCACCACCCTGCAATTACAGACAGCAACGCCTGGTGCTGAAATGTGCTGTGCCAGAAACAGAAGAGCTGCAGTACAGCGTGAAGAAAAAGAATATTTCCAGCAGGTAGTAGAAATCCTGGGAAACTAATGAGCCCCTTCTCCGGAGATAAATTATGGGAATGAGGAAGCACGAAATATTAATTTATTAGCAATGCTTTTAGGTGATAATGGTCATCTCCGGACTCTGCAGAACTTGGCTTTCGATAAATAGCTAAACTGACGGGTGATGGGCCCTGCTGCTGTCCGCGCACCTCGGGTCCTTTGGGCAGTACTGCTCTACCCCTATCCCCGTAGGTTGAAACAAAAGCGTCTCCTGTCTGATCCCCTTGCCAGCCTTTTGGTCGGATGTCCCCATCTAGAAAATTTCCGTCGCTTCAGCCCCACACCTTTTTTACCTGTCTGTAAGACCAGCAAGCAGCCCATACACCATCCCCCAGAGAGCAGTAGTAGCTTGGCAGCCCATCCAGCAGCAGAGCGGGTCAAGGTCAGTGTTATCAGGCTCCTGGCAATTGCTGCCGACAGCCCAGCCAGCAGCTTGGCTGAAAGCTCGCCCTGAAAAGAGTCACTGTGTTTACTCAAAGGCTTCTTCATGCACAAGTTGTTTTATTTTTCTTTGCTTTCTGCTGGGAGTTTGAAAGGAGTAGCTAACCCCCCACCCCCAGCTCCCCTCTGATGTTATTCACTTGGGATGGATTACTGTGAAAGCAGCCCTACGCATATAAACTTTGAAGTTGTGGATCACAATAGTGGATGCTTTGCTAAATCTTTTGGTGCGCTGGGTTGATTTAATATTGGCTGCACTGTCATTTGATTAAGGACTGAAATCCCTTTGGCTATATTACAAATGCTTTTCAGTCCCTGGCTGTGTTAGGGGTCCCTTCACTTTGAGACATCAACCTTTGGGGTTCTGGCCGTGATGGATCCCAGGTTACTTTTGAAGGACGCCCATCTTGCTGGGGTCCTCTGATCCCAGCAGTTTTTCCTGCCCAAGTGCAGGGGGGCTGGACCTGATGATCTGTAAGGTCCCTTCCAGCCCTTAACAATGATGCAACTGTGAATTAAAGTTTTAGCCTCACCTTTAACATCACCCCTTTAACACAAAGCTCTTGTCCAGATTCCAGCTTTTGAGAGTTACATTTTTGTCAAGTAAATGACTCCTGCAAGTTCACGTGGATCCAGAAGCTTTCACTTCCTGACCAAAGATAACATGCTGAGCTGTGGAGGACTTTTATTAAATGCACGTTCCAACTCATCCTAGAACTGGCTGCATTTTGGTGATGGGTGAAGCGGTTTGGAGAGCTTTCATTTGTAACCCCCTTCGGGTTCCTTTCAGGTTAAGAAGCAGTATACAATAATGATGGTAATGACCACTGAACTGTGCATGGTTGGGTGGGCAGAAGGGGGAGGCAGCTATTAGTATTTTTGTCTTTGCGTGAGATCTTGATCTTGATTTGTCTTCAACTGTTCCTGTGTGCCACGAGAAAAGTAACATATTTCCCCCATCAGCGTTGGTCTTTGAAGTCAAGATCTGGCAGCCCGAACCAAACACTAATCAATTGCTCTTTCTTTAAAAAAGGACCAAATCCCTTTTTTTCCCCCCCCATTCTTTTTGCCAGAGTTTCTGCTCCTCGTCTGAAAGAGAAATATGCCCCTTTTCCTCCTTCCTTTCACCTCATGCAGACCCTTATCTCTATAGGTGCCACTTGTAACCCTGTTGAAATCTGGCACTCTTCCCCTGAAGCCCAACGGCCAAGAATGCCGCCGTTGCTGCCTCTTTTCATGCGTTTCCTCCAGCAGACCTTTTGCTACCATCAGTGCATGCTAATGAGGTATTAAGCACCATGTCAGACTTAAGAGTAATGGAGTGATGTCCTTGGCTCCAGTAAAGATGGAGGAGCTCTTTGAGAGAGGTAAAAGCTCGGGTTTATGCCGTGTCCTATGAGATCAGCTTCAGGCGTCATCCTTTCTTGTGTGGGTAACTTACAGGAAAAAGAATCAGGAAACGGATGAGTTTGTGTTTCAGGGCTGATGAAACCAAATAAAAGTCTGGAATGAGTAAGTAGGTGAAAGTCCGAGCCTCTGTGTGCTTGGTTCAGGCAAATGTGCCTCCCGTGAATTTCGCTGTGCTTGATTTTAAATCATCTTGAAAAGTGCAGCATGGCCGAGACTGTGTTTTGTTCTGATTTTGAACGCAATCCTAAATCCTTCCAAGCCGCTTTGCAAAGGCAAAGGTTTTTGTCAAAGCCTAGTGAACGCTTTGTGAACCTGCACCAGAGTCTGCGTTTGTGTTAAAACACGGAAGCAAGAAAGTTCTTGGATTTTGCAGAGAAACAAAGAATTTTCTTCTTGGAAGGATCCCACCTAACGGGGGCCAGCTGGTAAGGGCATAGGCTATGAGAGACTGGGGTTTTGCTTTTTTTTTTTTTTTTGTGGACAAAATATGGAGAAGTGGAGACATCCAGAGATCAGGGAAACTGGGATCCTGAATCTTTGGTTTGGAGCCATGTCACTATTTTGAAGAGTGGAGCAAAGATCTCCTCCCTTTCTATCCAGGTACAAGCTCATCCGTTTAGCAGCATCACCTCTGGCTCTGCCGTCCTGCAGCACTGCTGCACCAGTATCCCGAGCCTGGGTCATGACAGTCAGTCCACACAACCACTGGATGACAGTGGATTTCATACCCCAAGATTGAACGCGGTAGGTGTCAGTCGAAGGGTTAAAACTCTGTAGCCTTCTCCAAAGCCTCATGGTCTGTCTTTTATCTAAATGAGTGTTCACCACATGTCCCAGGCTCCTTGCCTCCATCAATTTGGAATATTTTTGATCATGGCATAATTTACTGCCAGCCTAATAGGTTCTGGGTAGGAGTAGGGAAGAGAGGAACTACTCAGTCGAGTTCCACTGACGTTTTACTATAGTTTGACAGGCTGGTCCGAGCTAAGCGCAAGCTGCTCTTTGCCAGGTGGCTGCCTTTGTCATGTCAACTAGAGAGACAGGAGGAGGAGCGTGCTGCAACAACTGGATTTTATTGACCGTACGGGCAAGTTCCTTTTGGAGCATGTTCATTAGGTGTTTGCAGATGTTTCTTTAATACTCCTGCCAGGTTGGAGGCTTGGCTTTTGCCAGCAATTGAAAATGAAGCATCCGAGCAGCTGGATTGCTGCAGGCTGACAGGCTGACTCACCTCCTTTGCAGACGGGCCTTTTTACAACACACGCACACAAGCAGTGCAAGGCACGTGCAAGGCACTGTTCACATGCAAGGCATGCGAGCAGTGCTGTGCAAGGCACTTGAATAGCCAGCATGCTGTCACTTTACCCTTGGGAACAGCAAATCTCTTTGGGCTCGGGGGGCTAAATTCTTTGCTCTTTGAAACACTGCTGTTAAGATATGTCTGCATACGACTAACAATGAAAAACAAAATAGTTGGAATGCGTTGCTCATGTAGCAAGCAACGGTATTTAATGTAGCTACAGGCAGGTACCAGTGTAGATTGAGAATCAAGAGATCTGTCTTCTCTGTGATTTTTTTAAAGATTTTTTTTTCCCACCATAACTTACAAGGCTCTTCCTCAGTATCAACACACATTCAGAGCTAATGAAGAAGGAAGGATTATGGGGAGGGGATGGGAAATTGCCTGGCGAATGTGTGAGAAACTTTCCAGTAGTCATGGCAGAGCCCAGAGCTGTTGGAGTAACTTGTTCTGCTGTCTAACAACACATTTTGAGTGAAGCCTTTCAAGGAGGAGGAACTGAAGGATAAATTTAAAAAGTCAAAGGTGCTCCTGAGCCTAGTTGTCCTATCGGGCTAGCATGGTTAGGACCTACCCATTTATTTAGCTAGTGATGCTCAAGTAAATGGTGCAGCCACTATCACATCCAGCTGCCTTTAACTCCGTAACCTGAATGACCAAATCTGCGTTTACACCTGGGTCAGCTAGAAGGAGCCTACAGTATACGTCTGGAGCGAGGCTTGAACTTGCATCTCTGGAGCCATAGCAAGACTCTAACTATTCCTATGAGGAGGAAGGAAAATGAAGAGCCCCTCCATAGGCCTTGGGAAAGGGCTGTGTTAATTAGCACTTCCAAGGCACCTTCTATTTAAGGGTCTCAAAGTGCTTTCAGTGATTAACAGCTAAGCCTCAAGCACACCTGGGTGCAGAGGCCAGTTAAGATTTATTGGGGCCCTGGACAAACACAAAATTGGGGGGCACCTCCTCTAGAGGTGCACCAATATATCGGTCGCATATGAGATCGGCACTGATCAAAGGAAAGTTAACATTATTGGCTATTGGCTTCTTTTGACTGGTGTAGCTGATTAAAGTCTCTGATAAATGCTGCATGCACCCAGCCAGGAATGCAGCTGAGCAGTCTGGAGAGCAGCATCCTGCCAGTAAATTTGTTGGGGGGAAGTGGGGCAGTGGCAGGGCCAGGGGTAGGTGCTACCCAGCCAGGGTGGCGAATGCTACCCCGGAGCTGGGCGTTGCATCTTGAGGTGCTTGGTTTTACCTTTGTCTCATATAACTATTTCTGGTGGCCCATCCTTGTGCTTCTGTTAGAATGAACATGCTACCGAGACCAAGCAATTCAACTTGAGCTGCTTGTGATGTTATAGAGAAACAGCATACTGTAGGCAGAGTCCTCACTATTAGAGGAAGTCCCTGCTTTGCTGAGATTAAGTCTCCGCTGGCTTTATGGAACAACCATTTCTAAAGCCTTCATTTTAGGCAAAAACTTCACTTTCCCTGAAAATACCCACACTAGTGAATGGGTGAGAGCCTCTGTCAAACTTGGAGGCCTCTGATGGCTGAAAACCATGTGTGATGGATGGCTCAAATGCAGTCTAAAGAGACAGAAGGACGCAAATTAGCTATGAAGGAAACTTAAAAGGTTGCAAGCTTCATCCCTTCATTTCCAGTTGCATGGTGCCACTTCTGCATTATGAATAGTTTCCGCTGACTGAAGTGTGGCGCGTGGATTGCTTCCCAGTTGAGACGAAGCACTGCTCAGAGATTCATCTGCTCTGCAACAAATGATGTGCATCCCACTGATAAACTATTGAGATGGGGCATGCATGGAACATCTCTCATGGAAGTTATAGACCTAGGGGCTCCATAAATTTAATCCAGGGTGGTCAAACTCACCCAGTCCCCTGGGCTGGAGCTAGACTGCAGAAGTCCTCAGGGCAGCAGTGCAGGGATTAATGTGGCCATTAACCCCCACTGCCAATACTTGTACCCAGAAGGGCCGCACAGGACAGATCTGGCCCACCAGCAATATCTTTGACAACCCTGATCTAGTCCAAGGGCAATTTACCTTTCATTGTCTTTTGTTTTCAAAGCATTCTGGCAGGTAAGGAAAGGGGTCTAATTCTCTGGTGGAAGTGGGGGAAAGTCCACTGGAGTCTGCTCTGCACCCACTTATAACAGCAGAGAATGTGGTCCTCACACCCCTTCCGATGCTCTAATATTGTAGCCTTCATTTCACATGTCCAACCTTATTCCCTTTAATCTCAGCAGCTAGTTGAACTGTCCCTACCAGCCTTTGTGTGTGCTCATGAGCTCTCTGTGCCTCTCTTCTCACTGTTGAAACATCTGGCAGAGCGAGCGCCTCGTGAACCCGAAACGTGCAGCATGCTAATGGACTTGCGTGGCATGACGCTCTTGTATTTGCACCACTGGAACGCAGACAGAGGCTGAAGCTTGTGGCTTGCTTGACTCATGGAAAGAGTTCAGTGGGAAATGGTTTGATGTATTTGCTTAAGCAAGCCCTGTTTCTAACCATAACCTTTTTCCAAATGTAGAAGTCTTAAGTTTTCCAAATGTTCAGAGCCTTTACACATCTTTTACTACCCGCCTTCCTTCTACTCCAAATTTTCAATTCCTGGAACCTCCATGAAGTATTTACTTACATCTCGTAGGCCTAAGGATATAGTTTCCAGCCCAGACATCAGTTGCATGTCACTGAAATCAGCTGGTGGAAAATTAGAGCAGTGAAGTACAAAGACACCACTCAAATAACATCTTTTATTGGTAGCTTTTGAGTGTTTGTTTCTCATTGAGTGGATATTTTTGATGTATTCTACCCTGGGGAGTAGAAAGACAACATAATGGGATTGTAAAGCTCTGTTGGGATTTTTTATTTTCTTTTTGCTTCTCTTTTTGAAGTATCTGGATTTGTAATTTCTTCTGTCTGGATTAGGCATTTCAAACTAGGAGTCACTGTTGTTTGGTTTAATGACCTGACGTGGGGATTTTCAAAATGCCAACTAACAATATAGCAATGAGAGGGCTAAAAGGACTATAATTTTGCTTTGCAATTATCTTCTTTTTCTTGCACTGTATGCCACTATTTTTTTCTTATGCCGTGCTCTAGCTGTTTTTAAACCAGCCAATCATTCAGATAACCTGAAACAACAAAAACAAACAGATTTTTTTGTAGGTCCTAACATAAAGTTTGTCTTTGCTAGTGGATTGGGAATACACAACTTGATTTGTTAGGAATCACAGTTAGGATGTACCTCCTTTCCCCTCTGTTTCTGTGTTGTTAACACCACATATTTAAAAAAAAAATCATGAGATTGGTTTAAAATTAAAAGATTTTAAAATATTGGGTCAATTTTACTTGTGTGCTGGTGTTTGAGCCTCTAGGGGCCACTTTTCTTCAAAACCAAGAGGGATCGAATTTTTTTATGTCTTTTAAATAAAAGCTGAGATGCTCACAGATCCAGGGCCTTTAGGAAGAACTCTTAATGTGGCAGGAATTAGGACACGTGAATTTGTCCTGGCTGCCTGAAGCGTAATTCTTAGAAGGAAAACAAGGGTGTAAAATGAGTTGATTTCACAGAAGGACAAAATTCCTGTTAATAGTAGACTCAGAGTGGCTTTTCTGGCCACTCTTTACTCAGGCAATTGCAACACTGGGCTTCTTGATTCCTGCCATAACTGTGGAAGTGCTGGTAGAGCTTCTCAAGACAAACTATGTAGTTCAAGTGAATCCTTAAGGCAACTCCTCAAGGGAACATTAGGGAGGAGATTCCTTCTAACAGTTTAGTTGAAGTTGTTGGGGGTTCTGAGGAACAGTGAGTGAGTCAGCTTCTGGATAATTATCTGAGCTCTGATCCTTGCAAGCCCTGAGAATCAATACACCATTCATGAGAACAGGATGTTCCCCCAGAAAGCCTATACCAGATTATGTACAGCAAAACTCCCAGCCTTTTGGAGAATTGCAAATGGTAGCAACATTCCCACTTATGCTCTTATCCAGGAATCATGGGATCAGGGTTGCCAACCCAATAATTTTTTTTTTACTGACAACCTGCAAACTTTTTACTAACAACTGAACTGACACATGCTGTTACTCATGCATGTTTTACATAACGAAAATGTAACTATTCTGCCAGGCCCTGCCCTGCCACCAGGCCCCAGTTAGAAGGGCGGGGTTCAAATTTAGGGGATTTAACATAGATTGTAATAAAAAAGTTTGGCTGTTAATAAAGAGATTGCAGCAAAAACAATTTTCTTGGGTTGGCAACCCTGCATGAATACAGCAATGGTTTAACATTTTGCTGCCCACTCCCCCTCCCCCCCCACTAATCCTCACACCCTGATACTTTTGACTGCACCATGCTGCCCGCCCCCAAGTCTTACCTGCCACCAGTCCTGTTCCCCTCCACCCTGACACAGACCCCTTAAAGAAGCCTACCTGCAACCAGCAGTATTACAGGTAGTTTGGGACACAGCAGCAGCACATGGCTGATAAACACTCCCTTCAGAATGCTGCACTCCCACTCAGACATTAGGGCTAAGTACAGACAGTCAAAAAACCCAAGGCTGAATTGATACAGTCTTTGCAGGTTAGTTTAAGCTGCAAAGATTGAACCAATAAGGAAATGAACAGACATTCACATGTGATTTAGAAAATGCAGCCATGTGCATGTAGTGGCTCAAGCCAGAAGCTGGGGGATGCTAGAGCACAGCTCTCTGGCATGTAGGCGGCATGGGCTGTGTGCTTGTTTCCTCTTCCAGCTGCCCCCGAGGGCTCTGAAATTTGCAGTCCAGAATTACAACAGTAGGACTCTGCAGGGTTGCTCATCACTTCCCGCTTCCAGGTACCTCTGAGATTTGTAGTCCACAGTCACAGCCAGCACTAAGCAAGCCAGCAGGGTAGGGCAGCTCTGTACTCAGGGAAAGGTGAGTTTAATCCCCCTCCCTGGTTCCAGACCCCAGCTGGGGTTTGCCTGGGAGGGGAGTGGGGCAGTGAGACAGCCAGTGAGGCCAGTAAGTCAGCCCTCACTGCTCCATCTAGGGAGCAGAGGGGTGGGGCTAGCCCTGCTCTCTGGAGCAGGCAGCACAGCCCAACTGAAAAGCTGAAAAGCATGCTGGGTTGCTGGGGGACCCTGACTTAACTTGAACCAAGAGGGGTCTGGGACAGAAGTTTCATAAACCCATTTGACATAAGTCTGATACCACATTCAACCAGGTTTATCTTAAACCAGTTTCAGCCATTTTGAAACTGGTTTATGTGCACTGAACCTCTGTTCTGTTACAGGTTTAAACCAGTTTCTGATCACTTAAACTGGTTTATGTGTAGCTTCTGTCCCTAGCCCAGGTGGTGCTGTGGTCTGTCAAAGTTTCAGTCAAGCTGTGGCTGCTTAGTGTTTTTACTGTCAGCTAATTTTTTTTTTTTTTTTTACAGACTTACAACCATTTTTAGCTTGATTTATTTTTTTTTTACTGACAGTAAATTTACTGACAGTTGGCAACCCAGCATGGGATGAAATTAATTAAAGGAAATGGTAGGAAGGAATTCAAGGCAAAAGTTCCTGCTGAGAGCTACTCGACCAGTGTAAGGTTTAGAAGAGATGCATCCTCAAACATTAGACTGGCTGGAGACTGGGAAATCCAGTGTAAGGAACTAGTTAGCATTGCCCAGAGAGAGAGAAAGCATGCTCGTCTACTAGATGACCCAGAAATCCTTTTGATCTGTGCTTTCTGTTAATTTGTTTTAACACCACCCAGGGATCTCTTGTAAAATGCAGGTGCACTCGGAGAGAGACCAGCATGTGTTCCTGCGAACAAGTTTCTTTGCAGGCCGAAGGGGCAGTGGAGAGAGCTGAACCTCACAGTTGCCAGTCGTGCTGCACTGATGCTGACCGTATGAAGAGCAGGAGACAGGAAGGGGGCTTGGCCCCTGGCTGCCTCTCGATTGCTCATCAGGCAACCCAGCCTAGAAGGGAAGGGGTTGAAAAGAGGACAAGTCGAGATGTCCTGCCAAAAGTTTGAGTGACAGCAGGACATGACGATGCAGGCCAGATCTGGGCATGGCCGATGTTAGATTAGTGCAAGCTATTTGCTTTTTTTGTTTGCAGTGCAATGAGGTTTATCTAGCACAAAGATCATTTAGGGAGAAGCTTTTTTCCAGGGGCAGCTCATGGAGATTTTTCCAGTTAATAATCTGTGATCTTTAAGGGCTTTCGACAATAAAGCATGTTATCAAACCACCTCATTTTCTAGTTTGAGCTGAAGTTTTTTAAAGGTCTAAAATAATTTAATTTCAGGGGTGGAACAGAAGAAAATGTATGTTGGTATGGCTAGAAAAAGCAATTAATCTTTCTGGTTCTACGTAGCCCAGTACATGCAAAACTAAAGCAATCACGGTTCACAATCCTTCACTGTGATACTTTAGCGGCCTGGGGTTGTATTAAAAAAGACTTTCTCTCTTGATCTGAGATTACCCTTTTAGTTTGGAAGT
The DNA here is from genome assembly GCF_001723915.1 of Gavialis gangeticus. Taxonomy (NCBI): domain Eukaryota; kingdom Metazoa; phylum Chordata; order Crocodylia; family Gavialidae; genus Gavialis; species Gavialis gangeticus. The sequence goes on from NW_017729031.1 coordinate 29,902,068, forward strand.
GAGACCTTTTTCATGATGAGAAGAACCATTCTTTGGTTTATTTTTAGAGTGGAAGTCCTGGCTTGCTTCCCTTTAGACATGATTTTATATGCTGTAATGCCTACACTTGGCTGTAATGTATGTCAGTGGTGTGGATAAAACTGAAGATTGAGGAAACTTTTCTGCTGAAAATGTGAATACCGTGCAGTCCTCTCCAGGGTTTGGAGGGTTTTGCTGCAGACTTGAAATCTGGATCAGGTCAAAAAGCTGGCAACCAGACTGCTTCTGTGGCTCCTTTCAAGTGAATTATTTCCCCTGTGCCTTTTCTCAGGAGAGATGGACTGGTTGTTTCACAGGAAATGCAGCCTGTCAGCTGAGGGCTACATTACCAATTGAATTTAGGGGAGGATGGGAGCTTGCACTTGTGCAAATGAAAACAATGACAAAAATGCTATCAAAATCCCAGGGGGCTGCAACTGCTAAATCACATGGATCTGTTCCAGAAACACAAGCCTTGAGTCTCAGATACATTGGGCATGCTTATACCATCCAAGAGCCATGATATGGAGCACCTCAGCAAAGCCCAGTACACTCTATATATTATAAATGGATGGAAGATACCGGCAGTAAGTGGCTGTCTGGCTTGGCGGTATAGGTCCAGTGCTGCACTAGGGTTAGCTATGTTATATTCTTTCGGGGTGTAGCCCATGCCGAGTGGGTGTGCATTGTTTCCCTGTGGTCCTCTCTGGTATGGTCCTTTGCTAGGTTAGGCATGCCCATTAAGGCTTACATCCTCTTGGCAGATTATCTGCCAGAGGGCAACATGCAAAACCACGCTCAGGCTGATCTCACGTCCTGTCCTTTCACCAGGATGTTCAAGTGTATTTATCGTGTTTGATCAGGACATGCTATCCACTTAAAAACACTTTAAAATAGAAACTTGCATCTAGTTGCATAGCCTCATTTTAAAATAGAAACTTGCATCTAGTTGCATAGCCTCATTTGAAAAGTGAGGTTTTTCTACATTTTATAGACTGGGACATCCCAGGCTGTTAATGTTAAAACACGGATTTATTCATGTTCTGGATGTTCTGGTCTTTTTTAGGCATTTCTGATTGAGGCTGGAGAGGCTGTGTCATTTCTTATCTTTTCTCTCTGGCTCAGTCTTCCTACTCGTGGTTCCAAGCACTATCTATAGATATTCCCCTAGTCGCAATATCAGTAACGAGGAAGGTGATTAGTTAATATTAATCACAAGAAAGTAGTAGTTGCTATACTGGAAAAGACCTGCTGCCCACCCTGTCCTATCTGCCTGGATGGTCAGCACTAAGCGCTTCAGAAGAAACCCTTTAGTAGGCTACTCTGCTCCAGAGGAGGGTCCTAGCCTGATCCCTAAATAGTTTAAACCTAGAGAATGAGATTTTTACTCTTCCAGCACGTTTGTAAATAGTAAAAATGTTCGAACTGTGGATTTTCCTGTTACCCTTCTAAAATGCCTGGCCCTTCCTTGAATCTTCCTAAAAGTTTTTTGAGAAAAAAAACTTTTGTTTTTCTATTTCTTGTCTGTTTAATCCAGTAGTTGTGTCTTATCTTTATCCAAAATGGTAAACTCTCTAGGGCTAGTTATATATATATATATTTAAGACGGTAATGAACAGCACCCAGTACGACAGAGCCTTGAGTCCTCCCTGGAGCCTCAGGCATCCCTGAAATACAAAAAAAGTACAGCTCCATTGCAGTCACTTCAGTTTACAGTGTACAAGAAAATGATCATCTGTGTACTTGAGTTATGACAATATAGATAATTGCCATTATGTGCACAGCCAATTATGTACTGAATTGGACAAGCTGATTTGCTTATGTACATCATGTGTAAATTAGGTTTGAAGTGATGTAGCCATGATAATCCAGGATATATGCAAGAGGCGAAGATTTTTGTGGGTGGTATCTTTTATTGGACCAACTGCATAGTTCAGGTAGACTGAGACAAGCTTTTGAATGCAATGCATTCTTCCTCAGGTTTCTTTGTAATGCATAAGTCTTTATGTGAGGGTATCTTGCAAGGCTTTGACGCAAAGGAGATATTTGATAAGCCGAGGGATCTTTGCCAGAAGCAATGGGAACATCAAGTCTGAGATGATCTATGGCATCTCTGCTAATCTTGGACTCACAGCAACCAAAGAAATTGGGGGTTTTGTGGTGGATGGAAGGAACAAACATGTAGATTTTCTTCATGTAAGTCTGAGAAATAAGAGACTATGGGAAAACTGGAGCAGTAATTAGTTTGCCTGAGGAGTTTACATGCAAACTGCTTGGCTTCACAGCGTGCCCGCTGGAAAGCCTGGTCCTCCAGGGGCTAACCAGTGCAAAACCCTTGCATTCCTTCCAGGGCGCCGATTCACGAATCCTGAAACCAGATGCTCGGCTGCTTGCCACTCTACTTTCAGTCACTGAATGTGTTTGAAACTAGACTTTTTAGACAGTCTCTGTGCCACATGGCTGCCCTGGGAGGCTTTGTTAGAGGCACACTCCCCAGATCAGATTCTCCATTCATCCCTCCCTAGGAGAGCATTCATCCGCGGACCTGAGATACGGCAGCCAGACCTGCTGCATTGTTTGAATGAGGCAGTTGCCATCTGGGCCGTGCTGAATTATTCTCAGGGGCAGGTACAGCAGCTTTCCCTTCCAGCTCACAAAAGGCCAGGAATGGCACTGCCTGAAGAGAAATCTCACTTCTTGCCAGGTGGATACTTTTTTGGCATAGAAATCTGAGGTACCAGCTTTTTCACTAGGCTTTATTTCGGTGTGTTTTCTCCTCCCACATATTAGGAAAAACGTCTCCCAAGTGTGCCCTAAGAGCTGTAGAGTTACACTGCGATATCTCTAATTGTCTTGGCCTCCTTGCCCTTGGATTAAGGTCCCGTTCCACCAAGAGCCGTGTGGAAGCTGATGTGCAGCAGCTTCTCCACGATAAAAAAATCATGCACAGGCATCTTCCATGAAAGTGGCTTTCCCAGCATATTTTTCCAAGCATTTTGGTGACCAGCTAGTGACAAAGGGAGCAGGGTCTGATGTCTGGAAGCTCCTAGTCATGAACTGGCATGAAAACAGCAGTTACAAAAAGGTTGTCTAGCACTTGGACAAGGCAAGAGTGAGATTTGGCAATTGTAACTGCAACTGAGCAGCCCTCTTCGGGATCTGCTGTGCTCACCTACTTGGGGAGGGGGCTAGAAAAGATGCCCTAAACTTAGCCTGCCTACATTCTTCCTGACTAGATAACCACGTTGAGTGGGATCACCTTTACTGTCGTCCAAATCAACGAAGACACACAATCAGTTTCAGGACCTGGAACATCAGGACCCTCATGAACAATCCTAATAGTGAATGCCCAGAGCGCCACACTGCAATCATGGCTCGAGATCTCATGTGACACAACATCGACGTTGCTGCATGGCACGAGACCCGGCGAGCTGGAGATGGGCAACTCAAAGAACATGGAGGCAGCTATCCTTCTTCTGGAAGAGCAAACAGGAAGGAGCATGCCAGCTTCATGGAGCTGGTTTTGCCATCAAGAATGAACTCATAAACCAAGTAAATGAGTTTCCTATGGGAAATAATGAGCGCCTCATGCCTCTCCACCTTAAACTGGCAAGGAGCTGGTGTGCCATTGTCATCAGGACACGTGCCCTGACTCCTGATACTTTTGACGAAACCAAGGAGGAATTCTACGCCAAATTTTCCCAAGTCCTTTCTGATATTCCAGAGGGAGATAGAGTTATTCTTCTTGGTTATTTCAAAGCCAGAGTCCAAAGAGACTTGAACCTCTGGATTGGAAATATCGGCAAGGAAGGAGTAGGAAAGGCCAACTCCAATAGCATCCTCCTGACCAAATGTGTGGAACGTGGATTCACCGTCACCAACACCGTGGTCCACCAGAAAAACAGGCACAAGACATCATGGAAGCATCTATGGTCTAAGCATTGACCCCTGATTGACTACATCGTGGTTCATGCCTGAGATCGCAAAGATGTCCTCATCATCCAAGCTATGCTAGGAGCCGACAATTGGAATGACGAAAATGGTGGAAATCCCAGATGACCTCATGATTCCCCATGATTGTGACAGTCTTCAAGAAAGGAGACAAGTCCAACTGTGGAAGTTACAGAGGGATCGCCTTGCTGTCCACCACAAGAAAGATCATTGTGATTTTGAACTGTCTCCTTCCACTTCCCGAAGAGCTCCTCCTGGAATCTCAGTGTGGGTTTTGGGCATCAAGAGGCACAGCTGACATGATCTTCACAGCTCGTCAGCAGCAACAAAAATGCCGGGAACGTAAACCTCTCTACATAGCCTTCTTTGACCTCACAAAACCCGTTGACTGTGTCAACCAAGAAGCTTTGTGGAGGATCCTTCTGAAGTATGGTTGCCTGCTGAAAGTCCTCACCAGTCTTTGCCTGCTCTGTACCAGCGTGCGAGTAGTGGTTCTCAGTAATGGATCTGTCACAGATCACTTTGAGGATAAGATGGGAGTTAAGCAAGGCTGCATCATCACTCCGACACTCTTCTCAGTATTCCTTACCATGATGCTACATCTGACCACCAACAAGTTTCCAGGCAAAGCTGAGCTAAACTATCAAATGGATGGTAAGCTGTTTAATCTCAGCTAACTCCAGGCCAAAACTGAGACCATCCCAACCTCAGTTACCAAGCTCCCCTGCGCTGATGCTGCTGTAGGGTGTGCTCACTCAGAAGCAGGTCTTCACACACAAGACTTCATCAAAGTCTTTACTAAGGCACACAAGAAAAAGGGACTGACACTTAACATTCAGAAGGCTATGTTCCTCCATCCATAGGCTTGTAATGAGCAGTCCCCAGCTCTGGTAATTCAGATTCGTGGTGAGACTCTGGAGAATGTTTTGTATTTCTTGTACCGCAAAAGCCATCTCTTGCATGTCGACAAAGAAATCCAACATTGCGTCAATATGCAAGTGCAGGCACTGGCAGCGCGTAGGGCAGGGGTGGGCAAAATGCGGCTTGCCAGGCCATTCTATCCGGCCCCTAAAAAATTTAGAAAATTAATATTTATCTGCCCCTGGCTGCCTGTCACGCGGCCTGCGATGGCTTGCCAAAACTCAGTAAGTGGCCCTCTGCCCAATAATTGCCCATCCCTGGCATAGGGGGTGCACGTAGGTGCATGTGCACCCCCTGAGCATGGCGGTGCACCCCCTATGAAAAGCCACCTGCAGGCTGTCGCTGCTTGCCACCCCCACCGCCAGCATCTACAGATGCTCAGTGAACCCCACTGGCTGCTGCCAGCTGCATCTGCGGGTGGTCGCCGACCCTTGGTTGGTGCTTGCCACCCTCCCCAGCTACTGACATCTGGGGCATCTGTGGGAGCCCCATGCTTACCACTGGCACGCTCCCGCTGCTGCCATGCCCCCCCCGCCCCAGCTACTGGGGGCACGTGTCATTCATGAGTGCAGCCTTCGGATGCCTGAGGAAACAGGTGTTCAAAGATCACGACATCAGATCCAAAACCAAACTCATGGTTTATCAAGCACCTTACTCTACAGAGCTGAGACATGGACAATGTACAGGAGATACCTCAAGTCACTGGAGACGTACCATCAGTGTTGTCTGTGGAAGATCCTTCAAATCCAATGAGAAGATAATCGCACCCACGTTAACATCCTCTCGCGAGCAAACATCAAAGGTATCAAGGCGATGACCATCCGACCTCTGGGTCCCAACTTTGCTGGGCTGACCATGTCATCTGGATATCCAACTCCAGACCCCTGAAGCAAGTTTTATTCTTCCAGCTCAATCCAGTTTACACTTCAGAGGAGGGCAGAGAAAGTGCTTCAAGGATGTCATCAAGGCCAACTTGAAAAAAAATGCAATATCAACATCAACTTGTGGGAGACTGTCACGCGGGAACATCCCAATTGGAGGAAGTGTGCGCTGCAAGGATCTCAGCACTTTGAAACCTTACAATGACAGCGAGAGATGGAAAAACAGGAGCAGCAGAAACAGGATGTCGCGGACCAAATCAGGAATCCGGACCCACCCACCGTGTGTGGAAGCAAGTGCCCAAGTTGCAAAAGAATAGACCCACAGATAAGACCATCCTGGAAGACAGTCATCCTCAACTGCGAGGGATTGCTGAAGAAGAAGATATTTACTCCTGCCACAGAAAAATCAGAGGAAGAGGAACTAGCTAGAGAAATGGTTATGCATCTTTCACTGCTAAGATATAGTTTCAAAAGCCACATGAAAACCTAATGAACAGCGAAGACATCTCCCTGCGGATCCAGAGATATGAATTTGAGCCTTGCTTTTGACCTTTGCCAAACGCTGCCCTGAATTGACCCATATGTCAATGGGTACACGGTCATTTGGGCTGGGGAGGCAGGGTAGCTTAGAATGTGCAGCATTTCCTTGGATCCTGGGATTATCATGGCCTGGACCTTGTAGAAGAAATGGGAGAGCACTGTCTTTAACAGCCTTTGATCTCCTGACAACAGTGCCGGGGTCCTTCAACTGAGGGTGCAGAAAGGTGCTGGGAAGGGAGCATTCTTGGTGCAAAAGTGCATCTAGGGCTGTTCCAGTCATTGCCACAGTGGATACGCTAGGAAAATCTGACACTGTAATAAGACCTACCAGAAAACTGCCCACAGTCTGGATTTGCTGTCTCCCCTCTCGCTCAAGCCTGCCACCTTCCAGTGCCCTGGCACTCTTTGCCCATCAAGCATCAGCTGTTGAGGAGCTGGGATATGGAGACATCTGTTTTAACAAAGCCAGTTTTCAAGTGCTGTTGTTTGGGACACTTTGCCAGCATTGGACGAGCAGCGTGGGTGTGGAGAATCAAAGCTCTGCTGCTGGTTTGTCCCTTTTCTGGCCCTTCTGTTTCAAATCATCATCAGAGAGGGTTTTCTTTACTCCCCTTTGCAGGAAACAGGGGGATCTGGATTTGTCTTGAAAGTCTGAGGCCGTTTGGAAAGCCTCTGCAGATATATAAATAAATTCAGCCTTTATTAGCATGTTGTTTTGCCAGCCTGGAACAAAGGATGACTTTCTACATGCTAAAAAAACAATATGACTTCATGCCTCTCTGTCTGTAGCTTGAAATTATCAGTGTATTTTTTCCTCAGCAAAAAATCACGATGCAAAAGCAGGATGTCACTTCCTCCTCATTTAGCTTAGCTGGAGCTTCATGTTGACACAGCAGTAAAATTTTGGCTACTGCACAAGTTTTGCATACTCCAGCTTTTGGTATAGAAGAGTATTGAGCAACAGAGAGGAAACATTTGCTCATCGCAGGGTGTCTATTTATGTGCATTCTGCAGGGTGTCTAAAACCTTAAATCCTGAATGAGTGAAACGGGCACCGCAAAGCATTTCTTAACCCTATCGCACCAAAGTTTGGAGTTATTCTTACACTGAAATTGGCTGAAATGGGTCTAAGGCCTTGAATCCTGAATGAGTGAAACAGGCATCACGAAGCATTTCTTAACCCCATCGCACCAAAGTTTGGAGTTATACTTATTCTAGTGAAATTGGCTGAAATGGGCTTTCAGGTTTCCAAGGTAAACCTTTGCTTTTTAATGTCGATCATCTATTTGGGTCACAGAACAGAGGAGAGGAAATAGCGCTTCAAAAAGACCGGACACCAAGAAGCCAAAAATATTCAGACCGTAGGATAGAGGAAATTCAGAGGGCAGCGGGGTTTAGCCAGACTGCTGTGGCTGCAGCATGTGATGTGCCATTGTCCGTAATGGAACTAGAGCGTTGTAAGGGAACGGACAGACGTGGCCATTGTATTGATATAATAATAATGGACAGATGATACCAGCATAAGCTGTTACTGCGTAATTGCAGGCTCTGCACAATTCTGCAGTAAAACCATACCACTGTTTCACTCGGGGTCAAAGTTAGAGTGATCGAGCCTGCTTATAGGCCACTCTGTATGCTGAAGGAGGTGACAGCAAGACTATCTCACGCCTAAAAACTTCTATATATCAGACCCCCTACTGACTTGCTACTTAGCTGGGTTTTTGGTCTGTCTTCCAAACAACCTTCTTCCCTCAGCTTTTGACTCAGCAAGAAGGATGTGAGAAATGCTGCTGTCTGCCTTTTCACTTCCTGCCTAGTATCAGTCCCATCACAGCCCCAGGCCTTCCCCTGGTGTCATGTCCATTCACTTCCTTGGAGTCGAATGTCTAATCTTCACAAGAATGATTAAGGGCCTGGAGGACAAACCTTATGAGGAAAGACTAAGGAATCTGGGACTGGTCCCCATGGGGAAGAGAAGACTGAGGGGGGACTTGCTCTACAAGTATGTAAGCGGTAAACATTGGGGCTGGGAGGAAAACTGTTCACTAGGGCGCCCCAGGGGAGGACAAGGAGCAATGGCCGTAAACTGGTAGAGGATGGTTTCAGGTTGGATGTGAGGAAGAACTTCGTTAAGGTAAGGGTGTCCAGAATCAGGAATAGACTTCCCAAGGAGGTGGTGCAATGCCCAACCTTGGAAGTCTTCAAGAGGAGACTGGATGGACACTTTGCTGGGATCGTTCGATCTCAGCAGTATTCCTGCCCAGAGCTAAGACTCAATGATCTTTCAAGGTCCCTTTCTAACCCTTTATTTCTGTGATTTTTATGATTTCTATGTTTGTTCTTTCTGTCAACTATAGGTCATGGGAAGTGTGACTGCGGGGAGTGTAAGTGCCATGCTGGTTACATCGGGGACAACTGTAACTGCACGACAGAGACTGACAGGTGTGTCTCAAACGACAGTCAGCTATGCAGCGGCCGAGGCAACTGCGTCTGTGGGAAATGTCAATGCACCGAACCTGGAGCGTTTGGAGAGATGTGTGAGAAGTGTCCCACCTGCCCAGGTGTCTGCAGCACTAAAAGGTACCTTACCCGCAGCTCACTAAAGACTGGTTCAGTGAACTGTTTGCTTTTTGAACCCTCTACATAAGGCATGGGTCCACCACTCTGCGCTATAGTTCTCCGCCTAAGTCCAGCTGCCCAAGTGCTTTGTCTTCATTACAGAATTAGCTCAGGAGATTGGTACCCAGGTTAGACTAGCTGAAGTGTAAGCCGCAACACAGCAGATACCTGCCAGAGTTAATGCCGTCACCAGTGCTGCGCGCCTCTGTAGTTATTTCTGGAACTTCTAAGGCATCTCCCGTGGTTTTGTGTCCAGCAGTGAACTGAACTACTCTTTATGAGCATTATATACGTGCTCCAGCGGGGCGCTTTAATTAGAGCAGCTCTAATTAAATGAACGAGCTTTAGTTAAAGTGCCCCCGCCACTATTTTTCAGTGCGGGGTTACTGATACCCGTGACACTGGAGTCTGCTGGAGCGCACTAATTGCCACGTTCCAGCAGACCCAATCAATTGAGTCTGCTTCGACGCACTGTAATCACTGTGTCGGAGAAGCATCTCTGCATGTGTATAGGTGCCCTATAATGTCTTTTCTAGCGAATTGTGGTACCGTGGATGTGGCACCGGGGGGCAGGATGGGGTACATGCTGCATGTGGCCCTCTGCCAGACCAGCCCTGCATGATAGCTCTGCTGCAGCCTGTGCCAGTGCCCAGGGCCACTTGTAGCACACGTGGCTGGTCCAGCCCCGTGGACCATGGGCAGCATGAACAGGCCCCAGGACTTGCTGTGCATGTGGTACAGGGAGTTTGGGACGCAGTTCCCTGGACCAGCCCCCACAGCTTCCAGCAACACTGGGTCCAGTTTGTGTCTGCATGTAACCCATGAGCCTGAGGCCAGCACATTGGGTCACTTTAGTGACCCATGGGCCAGATCATAGGGCCCGATGGGCCATTATGTTTGACGCTGATTTAAGTGAATGTAGCCCAACCCTACACTGACTATTTCTGGACTCTACCTCGTATGGCATCTGCGGGCCCAATGCTGCTTTTAGCCCTCTAAGACATGGTCTTGCACTAGAAACTGAAGTCCAGACGCCACCAAAATGAAACGTTATTCAGGCCTTGGACCAGTTCAGCAGCCAGTTCCCTCAGTCAAGCTAATACCCAAAATGGAAACACCCCAGGTGTGCAGGGTTGATATACAGATCTACCTCCCTGGGTTAATTGTGCAGTGATTTGGAGGTGCCTGGCTATAAGGTGTCCATATCTTTTGTGGAGGAGATGGGTCATTTCTGGGATAATGTGTTTTGGGATGGGGAGGGGCACAGGCAAGTGTTCATGTGGTTGTGAAAGATGTTTAACTCTTCCTCTCTGAAGGGACTGCATCGAGTGCATGCTGTTCAACTCAGGAAAACTGGCTGATAACCAGACCTGCCAAAAACACTGCAAGGATGAAATCATTACCCGTGTGGATGTCCTCAGTGAGTATGGCGCTGCAGAGTGCTATGGGTCCTTTTGTAACCGACTGGGAGATTAAATCAGTCTTTGCAGAGAACCAAGTTTGCCCTAAACGGCATCAAAACTTCTCCCTCAAGAAAGCCTCAGAATATGCTTGGATTTAGAAAAGATAATTCATTATCCTGCCTTCAGCTTGTAATCTCTTAGCTTTTGAAATATACCCGCTAGATGCAACTGTTTACCATGCTTTGTTCTGTTACCTGTATCAGCTGTGCCGAAAAATGTTGTGACGAAGGAAATGGAATTGGATTCTCAATTAGATTTGAAGTTCAGAATCCACACCCTTTAGGTTTACCTGCTTCATTACATTACACCCAGATAACTGAGTTGCTTTTAAAAGTCAAACACAGCAGCTTTCTACTCCATCTCTCTCAGCAAATAACTGTTTGTCTTAATTGACTAGGTATTTCTTCTTGGTTTGAATAAGGGTCTATTCCAAACCTTTGCACAAGTCGTATTGCACAATTGCTCACAGTATTCAGTTTTAGAGTAGCTGTGTTGCTAGCTGCATCTTCATTTATACTTAGATTTCAAATCACCAAGGTATGCTTCCAACATGGTGTGGACAAGCCCTTTGCGTCAGTACTGCAGGGCAGAGATCCAATACCCAGCCATCCAGCCATGGGGAAGTAACCCCACTTTATGGACCTCCTCCAGCAGAAGTGATATGCTTTGCCCGTCCTTGTTGCCCAGATACAGACTCTGGTCAGGGCTGGCGATTTCCAGGTGCCACGTCAACCTGTCGCCACCAGTATAATTAGAGTAACCCTCAAGTTACACTGGCTAGGCAGGTCTGGTATATGATGACCTAGGACTGAAGGTTACAGAAAGCACCTCTGATGAGCTATGTGCTTCTTGGCAACAGTTAGTGGGTGAAGTAAGGGGAATGGGATGGCACCAAATGAGAAGTCAAAGAGCAGCATAGTTTAGCTATGGCTTTGTTGGTCACTTTTATAGCTTTGTTAGATATTTTTAAGCAGCTTTTTTCTCCTCTAGTCGGTTCTTCTCTCTAACTTTGAGATGACTTTTCTAGATCTCTTGGAAGAATAAAGCGTTAAGGAAGGGGCAGGGAGTGGAAGGGTGGGAGTACTGTACTAGGATAGATGGGGGTGTCTTTTTTCCCCACATGATCTTGGTAAATTTTGCTACCTTTAGTTTTTTTTTCTTCCTTTTGTTTTCACTGCTCTATTACCAGTCACTTCACTGTTCTTCTCCCAGTCTGCCAATGGGCAGCTCTTCCCTGCCAGGTCTTCTCACATGCTTCATCTAGTTTTAAGCAACTTGAGTATTTAGGTGTTCATACCTGTCCCTTTGGGAGACTCTTCCAGCAGTATTTCCATCCTTATTAGTAATTACACATACCCAGAGAGTTGAACGCTGGGTTAGTGACACAGTAACAGCTCATTTGCAAGGTGAGAGGGTCATTTCAAATCCCTCCATCCTGTAACTGCTAAAATTCCCTTTCCAACGACTGGCCTGGCATGCGTTTTCTCAAAGCCAGAAAATATATGGGTTTCGGTTGAAACAGTACTCTCAGACAATGTTCTCCTGCCTAGGTGTTACAACACGGACCAGCAGATTTTGTGCTTGCTTTCACTCTGTAAGGTTACCTTGTATAGAATTGCAGTCGAGCTTATGGTTTGCAAGCTACCCTCTTGTTTTGAGGGCACAACAATAAGCAGTCAGATTTCAGTTTAAAACTATATTGCTCTGCTTGGGAGTTACTTCCACCCTTTCTTTGAGGTCGTTGTTTTAAAAAGAAATTAGTAGAACATCTGATTCTGGTTCTGAGGTATTGGGAATTAAAGACACTCAGGTTCAACGTAAGATTGGTTAAAGAAGTAAAAAAAAAGATTTCTAGACATATGCTCTGGAATTTTTGGCTGCTTCAGTTCTTATGTCTTGAGGAGCCTGTTTTCATCTTAAATTGTATCTTCCAGGTTAAAAGTGCTTGTTGAAGCTTAAAACCTTCATATTTTCTTCTGCCGGACACATTCATACATAGGACATATGTCTGTCATGTCCAAACAGCAAATTCTGGCACCTCCATAAATATTATGGCTCCTCTACAAAGCATATACCATGAAAATTCATAGCCCTCTTTTTTTTTTTTTTTTTTTTTTTT
>NW_017729031.1:29914648-29927482 GCF_001723915.1 Gavialis gangeticus
AAAAATCAAAAACCATAAAATTTCATGCCCCTCTTTTTTTTTTTTTTTTTTGTTTGCTTTAGTTGTGCCAAAGTTTTAAACCTGTCATTACAGGTATGAACAACCCAGCAAAGCACTCCTGAATTCAAACCCCAAATGCCATTGATTTGGATAAATTGCTTTCTTCCTGGGTAGAGAAACCCTTTCAAATATGAAAGTAGTGCAACAGGGGTAATGCTGGCTTCCTGAGCATACAAAAAGCCTGAAATAATGAAGCTGAGAAGCAGGAATTTTCCTCCAACCATTCATATCATTTGGCTGTAAACTCTGAAACCTACTGACAGCACTTGAAGTAGCGAATGTTTCCATTTTAGCAGATGGTCAATGAAGTTGGAGCCCAGAGGAGTTAGAAGTTGCTCCAGGGAAGTAAGTGCATAGGGAAGGAAGGAGGGAGATCCTCAAGTTGTGGTTTCACTAGACAGATCAGTACCTCCAGTACAGCAACAGGTAGAAATAGTGCAGCCATTACACCTCAAAGTCACCCATGTAGAAAGAATAGGTTTTCAAGGCATGAAGAGAAAGCAGCTGAGCTCTGTCTACACACTCTGCTTCATGGTTACAGCGGTGCCATTGATAGTATTGTAGAAATGGTTGGCATTCATTTTACTGATCACAGGAGGTCAAAGACAAGAAAAGAAAAGACAAACCGAAAGCAGGATGTAGAAAGGAAAGGGCAAACACAATGAAAACACACACAGCAGTAGGACAAATGCACTTGTGTTTTAGAGTGATACCGAATGTTGGGAGAAGAGACGCTGACTGAAGAAGATGATGATGATGATGACAACCATGGTTGGGATTGCCCAAGTAAGCTTGTTGCCCCACTTTCATTACAAATCAATGTAATTTGGGTGTCTGACTTCTTTAGAGAACTGTGACACAAATCTCCAATTGACTTTAGTTGGGATGGCAGAGGAAACGGTGTGAAATACATCATAGTTTCATAGTTTGTAGGGTCAGAAGAGACCTAAGCCGATCATCAAGTCCAACCCCCTGCCATGGGCAGGAAAGGATGCTGGGGTCAAATGACCCTGGCTAGGTGGCTGTCTAGCCTCCTTTTGAAGACCCACAGGGCAGGGGCGAGCACCACTTCCCTTAGAAGTTAGTTCCAGATCCTAGGTGCCCTGACAGTGATGTAGCGCCTCCTGATCCACCACCTTTAATTAAAAATGGAATTTGACCTTCCTAATTTGACACCTCTCCTTTGAATACTGCAAGGAAATTTGGGAGTGAAGTCAGTCCAGCTCAGCATATTTGAAATTGGGCCAGTTGTTTTTAGACCCAGGTTGTAACTTCCCTGAAACAATGTGGTTTCTAAAGAAAATATATATGGACCCTTGAAATATCAAAGACGCTGCTTGCTGTTCACTAGGACATTCAAAAAAAATAACCCTATATAGACACAGCCCTTTTAAAAACAAGCTTTCTCATTTCCTACTGTTCCCTCACTTTCACCTTTTCCCCTCCCCCTAATTCTCATTGTCCCCCCTCCTCCCTTCTTCCTCTTGAAAAATAAACCTCCCAACTGTTTCCGAAGATAAAGCAATTCAGCCCAGTTGGAATGCAAGCAGAGATGGATTGCGGTTTTGATAACATCTCCCTTTTAATGTCAACAGTTCCCCACTATCCTTGTAAAATGGGGCTATATCTGTCACTTTATCTACAGCTTTCAAAACTGGGGAAGCAAAGAAAACGGGAAAAGAATTGATGGCTTTTCCCAGCTAGCTTTGCAAACTATAGTATGGCAGCAGTGAAGGGAAAGAGGACACTAGTTTCATATTAGCCTTACATCTCTTAGTGTTGCTGCAGTGATTCTCAACCAGTTGGCCACAGCACCCTGGGGTGCCTTGAGATCTTTTCAGGGGTGCCACTGGGTGCCATACGATGTTAAATTTACAAAAACAATTCACAAGATAAACCCAGAGATTTCAAATTGAAGTCCATAGTTGTGGACTTTGAGTTCTTTGCACTGGAAAAACTGCCCTATTATTTTTCTGTAGGCAAAAAGGTAGCAAACAGTACCTTAAAAAAAAGGTTGAGAACCACTGTGTTACAGGCACCACTGAGTGTGAGTTCCCAGTCTTAAAAAAGAATGCATGTAGGATCATTAATTACAGTTAATATTATGCCTGGGCCTAGAAATCCCAGCACTGCAGAAACACAGCGTGACACAACCTTTGCTCAAAGATCCTAGGCTGTATAGACACTTGGACAAGAAAGTTGGGAGAGAAGATAGAAGCGCAGGCAGGTGGAGCAACTTGATAGGCATTTCTGCAGTTCTCAGTCATCGCTGAAGGATAACCACACTGAATATTCACATCCTTCCATCTCTTTATTTTTCTGTCTGTTCTCACTGTTCCAGTAAACCATCCCTCTTTCCCACAAATACCTATCAAATTGCATTCCTTTCCAAGCTTCCTTTTTGTTTCGGGTTTGGTTTTATTTTTCCCTCCAGCATCTGCAGGGAAGCACTGCTGTACTGCAAACAGCTTTTTCAAAGGTTCTGAGTTGCTTGACCTTCTTCCGGAGACCTGTGCTCATTCCTGGTTTCATATGAATAAGCTAAACCCAGACAGGCGTCTTCTTTATATCGATGGATTTGTATCTATAAGAGACAGGAAAGTAGACACAAAGCTAAGGTACCATAGTTTGTGTTGTGCGTTTTTCCCCTCTTCCCCAACTTTCCCCAGTGTTAATGGTTTCTTCTGAAATTGTTCTGTAATGTGGACCATGCGTACCAACAGGAAGCCCTTAGTATTTACAAGAATTCAAAGTCCCCAGAGTGATATACTTCCAGAAAAGACATCCAGCTCTGGATGTTTGAGGCTTTTCTTTCCGCAGAACAAAACCAGCTGAACAGCAAATGTCCAAGAATTGTGTCACTCTGCAAGAGATGTCTTCTCACAAAAGACATCCATCTAACGTGTTTTCGATGCATTGGGCTCCTCTGTCAGGTGCCTCCAACCCATGCACTTCTAAAGGGGCCTCAAGTATGTTCTTTGTTTCGTTCCAGAAACAGATGACCAGAGCGCAGTCTTGTGTGCTTACCCGGTGAACGACTGTGTGATGAAGTTCACCTACTTGGAACTTCCCAGTGGAAAGTCGAACCTCACAGTCCTCAAAGAGCCAGGTTGTACTACGTTCTTATTTCTTATTTTAATATATAACACCTTACTTCCAAGAGATGGTAGGCTACCTATGAACTTCACTGACTGGTAGGAAGCTAAGGATTTTCCATTAGCAGGTGTAGGGCAAGGCGAAGACCCTGAGTTTGCTTCCAAAACAGACTTTTGAGGCAATGATGGGAGTTTGTATTTTGTGGGAGTTGGTGGGGGGTTTTTTGCAAGGGGGGGCAGGTCAATCAAAGCTGACCTTACAGTTGAAACTCTCATCTCTCATAAATTAATGAGGATGTTAATGTAGCCACTTTAGACCTATTGCCTGGACATCTCTGCTGCCACACGAGGCCATTTCACAGGTCTTCCTGCCATGATAAGGAGGCTGCCAAAATGGGGTAGAAAGGCTCTGTCAGGTACCTTCTGCCTTGTTTCTGCCTTTTCTTAGACATATTATCTGCTTCCCTGTAAAATGGCAGCACTTGTTTCTGTACTGGAGTAGCAGGAGCACTCTGGAGATGGGCACCAAAAAGGAGAGCAAGGGAGGGTCAGGAAATAAAGAGGTCAGAGGAAACAGAGGCACGGGGACTCCAGGAGCTTGTCACATCATTGCAGTGGCAGGTCCCGGGGAGGATGGCTCATGCTTTAGATACAGAGAGGCTGCTCTAGTCTCATCTCCTATGCCTAGGCCTGCCAAGGACTGAGGGCTCAGTACCAGACACAAAGGGACAAGCCAAGAAGCAGCCTCAGTGGCAGACTTCCAAGTCTGGAGCATGTCTGTGCACTCAGGTGGGGCGGACATGGGCTAGACATATCCATTCCCATGTATGTGCACTAGGACCACTACCACAAGGGTGTACACAAGCCCTGACTCTAATTGTGACACATTCGTCCAGACCCCCTAAAAGTGTGGGACACAGCTCTTGAGGTAGCACAAGGGAAAGGGAGAGACATGGAAGTGGATAGAGAGTGTGGCAAACCTATGGAGGGAGCCTCAAGAGGGCATCTAGTCCAATCCCCCTACTCAAGACAGGATCATCCTTATTAAGACCATCCATACAAGGCCATGTATAACCATCTAACCTGTTCTTATAACTATACAGACAGCCCTGTGATACAGCTACAAGGCACATTGCCCCCAAACACCAAGAACACCGTAACCTGCCACAGGCACAGCTACGGGATGAGGGCACTGTCAGTGTCCTGCCACAGCAAGCATTAAAATACATTTGAGAGATCGCAGGAGATGGCTGTGCCTTCTGCTGCAGAAGAAGTTAAAACCCTCTAGGGTCTGTGCTGGTCTGATTGTGGGGCAAAATTCCTTCCTGATCTCAAATATAGTGATTGGTCTGACCCTGAACAGAGGGGTGAGACCCTCTAACCAGGCACCTTCAGGTTTTAGTTGCAACAGGAGTTTCAGTATGCACACCCATGCACTGGTGAAAATCCCCAGCCTAAATACTCAATGCTTCTGAGGAAGGCTAAAAGCCCCCTGGCACCTGAAACAGGAAGGAAAAAAATGTCTTCCCATCCCCCTGTGATAACCAGCAAAATCCAGACACATGGGAGAAACCAGACACCCTCACAATGGTGCCTAGGATGGCACCATTACCAGAGAAGAAAGGTGAAGTGATGTGTTGTATCAGTCTCTCGCTCCACTGCTGTTATTGTAGAATTGGTCCAACCTGTCAGCAGAGTTAACACAGAGCCCCTAAATGCCTGGATCCCCAGACAATTACTTGCACTGGTTGGATGTAAAGCCAGGCCTGAACAGAGCAAAAGCATCTGGGTGATTTTTAAAATGCATTGGCTCGAGAGCTAAAGCCCTTCTGTAAGTACCCCAAATTGGGGGGGAATGTTTTAATCAAGATCTGAATGTCATCTTTGAAGTATTAAGTGACTGAAACGCTGTAGCGCACACCAGGAATGAACAAATCAGAAACGTCTTTTTATGTCTGCGGGGTTTTGCTTTTGCAAATATAGCCCTATGCCTTCACCATGCCAGCCAGATTCAGAGGAGGGGCACCAGCTGAGAACATTAAGAAAGCCCCAGAGCACCTGTTGGTTTCTTCCTGTTACAACATGCAGTGATGCTGGCCCGGTGTAATACGTCTGCTCACCCATTGAGTGTCCCTGCTGTTCTCTCCAGAGAGGGATAAAGGCATCTGTGGTTCCAGATGCATACAGTGTGTATCACTGTGTTTATTAAAGAGAGAGAGTATTTTACCAAAGAAACCCCCTTACTGTGTTGCAGAATGAACAGATCAGCACATAGCAATAGCTGCTAGTGGGATGCATGTGTCTTGACATGCAAGCCATTATGGAACTGGCCTCAAGAGACTTCAGCTGTTGCTCTGGGAGCAGCTTATGCCTTATGAAATAGCAGCGCTGATTGTGACATGTCGGATCAATAAGGTCTTAGTTAACATACTTGTTTCAAGTTCCTCCTCGCCTCCTGTATGCATGCTCAGTGCTGTCTGGGAGCTGAAATGTCCACTTGCCCCAGGCAGCTTGTGTTAGCTGTGCTAAATTTTTAACCCCCTGGGCTTGCCCAGGATCCTCCGGCATTATAAAATCACATCCGTTATTGCAAGTGGATTTGCAATAAGTGGGCAAAAACCAGCACAATGGGAGTCTTGCCCTGGCTTTCAGTGGGACCAGAATGTCATATATCTTTGATTTTGAAAAGCTTTTTAACACCTCAGTTTACATGAAGGACTCCAAGATCAAGTTCTTGTTCTGTCAGTGCAGATTGGGAGTAATTCCTTTAGTGAGCGGAGCAACACAGAGGTGTCAAATGAGGCTGTGATCTGTGTGTCTGCTTCCCCACTGGAACGCTCCAGTCACCCTAGCTGGGGCTGTGCTTTGTCCCACATCACAACTCATTTTCTCTTCCTCCCTCTCCTTACCAGAATGCAGCTCTGCCCCAGATGCCCTGACAATCTTGCTAGGAGTAGTAGGCAGCATCCTGCTGATCGGCATTGTCCTTCTGGCTATCTGGAAGCTGCTCGTCACCATCCACGACAGACGGGAGTTTGCCAAATTCCAGAGTGAACGCTCCCGGGCGAGATACGAAATGGTGCGTGGGGATTCATGGGGGATGGGGAAGACACCCGGCCAAAGGGCGGTGGAGATTCACGGACAAGAGTGGAGGGGGTCAAACTTACAGGAGCATTTGTGATACAAGGGTTTGGGTAAAATCCTGCCCTGGCAGAAAAGGTGCATGGTCCTAGTCTGGGTCCTAGCCTGGCTGCCTCATTAGGTGTAGGTGTGCCTTGTGCTGCCTGGCCATTTGCTCCAGCACCTCCCCTTTTCTGTCCCCTTAGCTCCTTCCCTTCCATGTCCCTTCACCTGTCACTTTTCAGCTCTTTAATGAATCCCCTTCCAGTTAAACATAATGCCTCCTGCCCACAAATTTGTGAACTACCAGACCCTTTATTGCATCAGATTGTTCTCTCTGCTTGTGTTTACAGCTCCAGGTTAGGGACTGTAGTCTACTCTGGGTTTCTGTGGTGCCCAGCACAATACAAGCTTGTTCTCTTAGTTGGCCCTCAGGCATTATTGTAATAAATGTGTTTAAGGATAATGTTCTGATAAATTATGTATCTTCCAGTATAATTCATTTCAGCTCTATACCAGAATGAGGCCTGTGTGCCTCTGGTACAGCTTGCATAAGGCCACAGCACTCCTCAATCATCTGTCCAATCTTGAGGTCTAGTATAGTGCTGTAATGCTTGGAGGTGGAAGCTCAAATTGAGTTCTTGATGCCAGGTGACACACACACGCACCCCCAGCCGTCCACACACACATACTTCCCCCCCTCCAAATGTCCCTCTGCCCAAAGGCCTACACTGGCTTTCGTATCACAGAATCTGTTATTCCGATTTTTTTCTATTTGTGTTGTTTTTCTGATTTTTTTAAATTTATTTGCTCGTAGGCATCCAATCCCCTTTATCGAGAGCCTATTTCTACGCATAGCTTAGATTTCACGTTCAACAAGCTCAGCAAGTCATGCAACGGGACAATTGATTGATCGCATTGTACGAAACGGGACTGCTCTCAACAATTGCTTGACTTTATTGCGGCTTCCTGAATGGAAGGTGGAACCCTCTTCAGTGGGGAGAAGCCCTTAAAACAAGAGTGGTCATTGACAAAAGGCTGGGATTTGCACAGGAAGGACAAATGGCTCTGCCATGCTTGCGCTGTCTGACCCCTGGACTTACCTGTGTGCTGACGGCCTTCTTGCCTGTGCTCATGGACTCTGTTGTGGAGCTCTTTGCACCCAAGCTTTTCAGATACATTAAACATGCCAACTAAGTGAACTAAGTGCCATATTGCAGCTTCACACACATCCTGGTGGAAGGAGTGACTAAGCCAAATTCAGGGTTGAGACTCTGCCATTGCAAGTGTTTAGGGGGATGTTAGCTTCTGGGATGATATAGATGGGGATGGTCCTGCTTTGAGCAGGAGGTTGGACTAGATGTGACCTCCTGAGGTCCCTTCCAAGCCTCATTTTCTATGATTCTGTGAAAAATGGGTGTTGGAAGCATATGTGTAAGAAAACTAGGATACAGGTGTTCTGCCATCTTTAGGATCTTTTTATATAAAGAAAATTAAAACTATTGTGCATATATAATACTTTGAGTATTGTCCACTGTTTCTTTGACATTCCCTGCACCAATTGTGTTATCAAGGCCTGCTGCTTACAACTTTCCTAAAGCCATGTAGATCATATTAGACGCATATAGGTAGGACTATGAAGGCACAATTAGCAACTGCACCCATAGTGACAGCCTCATGTTAATTTAGAGCGGGGATTGTCAAGCAAGCAGGAAGGGAAAGGGAATGCAAGCCATTGACATGGTGGCAAGTAGTCTGCCATTCCCATGTTGGACAGTTGTTTGGATGCCAGCCAGGTTGAAGGACTAGTGAGCTGGAGGGATGAGCTGAAGACAGCTGGGATGAAGCCAGGTAGGTGAGCTGCCAGTGAATTTGGGACTGATGGGCCATAAGGTCATTAGGGTGGAAACTAAGAGCCTGAGACTTGGGTGGGAGGTAGAGCCTTCTCCCCATCCAGTTTGCAGAATTAGGTGCTGTGCATGACTTGAGGGAAGAGCAGAGGTGAGGGTGGGAAGGATCCAGGGCCGTGGTCCTAGTATGAACGATGGTAAGAGTATGTGATAATCACACCCTCCTTTAGTGACTGGTACATGACTTCTGTTATTGTGGAAAGTCAGGCAAGTCCCTTCCGACTGGACGAACCTAGGAGTGCAGCGGCTGTAACAGCCTAGTACGTACAAGGGAAGACTTTTCCCAAAAGCAGTCCGGTGACATGGGGCTCACGTTTAACCCATTGCTGTGTGTATTGGCTCTGATCCATAACTGAAGGTTTTTAAGGTACATCTGTACTGTCTCTCTGCTGTCCGCTGAGAAGGATGATCTTGAGGACAGCCTGGCTGCCTGTTCCCAGTCACACGCACCAACCCCAGAAACATGGCCGTGACACTACACCTCCAGCCACTGTGAAGTATGTGAGAGAAAGGTATCTCAAAGGCAGCCCCAGGGATGCCCCATTTCTCCCATTGGCAGGTGTGAGTGGGAGCAAGCATCCCTCTGTGAGTGCCCAAGAAGTGGTAGAGGCCACCGCTTAGAGCCTGAATCCATGTCTGTACCTCCCTGTGGCTGGATTTGAAGCAGTGCTAGATGACTCGGATGTCCCTTGCGCTAGGCCGCTGGCAGAAGGCAAGGCATTACAGTTGTGACTGCTCCCTAACGCCTTGCTGGTTCCTTTGCCCTGAGCAGATTGTGCTATATAGCCAATTGCAGGAAGATTGCCAGGAAAAAGCAACATCTAATCATGTTCGTTGTTTTGACTCGCTTTTCCCTCTGGAAATGGGTCATGGCCTCATCCATCCTGATTTTTATTTACCCCTGGCAAGAGATCATTACTATTGTGTTCACACTTAAAGGATGCTGGAAAAGATCTGCAAGAATGATTCGCAGTCCAGAAAACCTGCTCATGCAAGAGATGAAAGAAGCACAATCTCTCATTTAAGCAAGAGAAATATCAAGGGTGATTTGCTCAGGATGATGATGTGCCCACAGGGGGTGAAGACCCCCTCTAGATGAGGGCTCTTGAATTTAGCAGGTAAAGGCAATGAATCATAAAAAATAAGGGACCTTGAGTGGTCCTCTGGTGCTTTCCCTTCACCCTGTGGTAGGATCGACTATATCTGAAGTTATTCCTAATGTTTGTTAGGAATAACTTGTTAGGAATAACTTGTTCTTAAAAATCTTCAAAGAGGAAAAGTCCACAACCCTGGTCTTCCAGAGCTGGACTATCATTACTGTTAGGAAGGTTTTCCTTATGTCTAACATAAATCTCCTGTATTGCAATGTAAGCTCATTTCTGCTTGTCTTATCTCCAGCAGAAATAGAGAACAGTTCATGATCTTCCTCTCTGTGGCAACCTTTTACATGCTTGAAGACCATTATTGTGTCTCCTCTTGGTCTTCTCTAGACTAAGCAAATGCTGTTGAGCTCTTAAGTCACAGGTTTTAGACCTGATTGTTTTTGATGTCCTCTGATCTTTCTTTCCACTTACTATCCGTCTTGCTTGAAGTGCAGGACTGGACTATGGTTCACCAGTGCTGAGCAGGGTGGGAGGCTTAACTTTGCCTGCATACAACACTTCTCTTTGTAAGGCCCAGTATGGTATTTCTTTCCTTTTTTGTGTGTGTAACAGTAGGAGGGTGTTAACTCTTTTTTTTATGTCATGGTCCACTGCACCTCCCACACCCTGTGTGCTGCAGAAAAGCTAACTGGTCCATCATTCTCCACGTTGTAGTTGTGTATCTGATTACCCCTACTGAAGCATGGAACTTGTCACTGAGTTGCATCCTATTTATTTCAGATAATTTCTCCAATGTCTCAAGGTGTTTTGAATTCTAATCCTGTCCTTCAAAGTGCTTGTAGTTCCTCCCAGTTTGCTCCTGACTGCAGTTTTAATAAGAGTACCTTCTACTCCAGCACACAAGTCATTAGAGAAAACATTGACCTAGTACTGGACCCAAAACAGACCTCTGCAGAGCCCCACTTGCTGTATCCTGCCAGTGGGAGAATGTGTCTTGGTTAATGACTTGAGTATGCACCCACTTGACAGTAGCTTCACCTGGACCATACTTCCTGAACGTCGTTATGAGACATAAGCACGAGAAGACCCATTGTCTAGAAGCTGAGGATCTATCCCTGTAAACCACCAGTAGTTTGTATTCACGTTTTTTTAACTGAACCTCAGATCGTTGCTGGCGGTGAATTGCTAAAGGCGTTGAACGGCCAGAGCGCTACGAATGTTCAACAGTTTTCCCTTTGAAATGCTTGCAGCAACATTGGATAAATTTCTGGGGATTAGCCCCAATTACAGACACCAGTGCAACCCTAATGAAGATGAGATAAACTACATCTCTCTCTGCAGACTGCAGCGTACCTTGGAATCACAGCTTCCTTGGGTCCACACCAGAGCTTCACACCAATGGCGCTCATATATATATATATGGCCAGGGATGATTTGAATGAAGGCAAATCCCTGCCTAAGACAAGTCTTCTAAAGGTGGCAATCAAACTCAAATTAAGACAGAAGAAAGCAAAATAGACTGGGTTAAAACCCCTTTCCACCCCTGTCAGATTTTTACTTGTTCTGACATTTGTTTAGCTACTGCCTTGCTGGCAAGCCCTGTCACCCAGAAAAACAGAAGCAGGTGAGAAATGAAGTTTAAAATGCACAGGGAGCCTGGGTGCACAACCCTCCTGGCTGCTTCATTCATCTCAGCAAGAAAGCAAGAAAAGGGTCAAGCCCAACTGTCTGTTGCCCGTTACCTTTAAGTTGGGGCGTCTCCCAGCTCCTCCATCTCACGTGCTAAACCCAAAGCTTTCAATACAACATTATCAGGAAGCTGGGTTTTCATAGACCTGCTGCTGCTGCACCATGGGAAGTATCCCAGGGTTCATTAAATGGTCCATGTCTTGGCTGGTGCCTTTTTTTTTTTTTTTTAAACTCTCTTGCAAAGATGAGCCCAGGCCTCGGGCAAGGTGACAAACAGCACCTTCTCTGTTCATGGGTGTGGGGTGACGGTGAGGTTGCTCTTCCAGAGGGGAGAGGAGTGTGGCTGAGGCATATGTTGGTCCTGCAAACAGGAACAGAAATATGGTAAAGCAAGTGTAAATCACGATGACTGCTATGCAAACATGCACCTACACACACAAATATATACCGTGTGTGTGTGTGTGTGTGTGTACACACATACATATACACACATGCATACATACACACATGTACATGTGCATACGTGTGTGTGTAAACCAAGTACTTCTCTGCCATTCCTAGTGCCTTTACTTCCCCTAGCTGCCCCCTGGTCTGGGGTGGCAGGGGAGGGAGAGTGAGAGGGAGGGTGTTGTATAGGCGGGCGTGGGGGAGCTCAGGGCAAGCTGACCTCCTTCGGGGCTCCCCCAGGCGGTAGACAGGCCAGGCACTCGGAGCCCGGTGGTGTCCGGGAGAGGGACAAAGCTCCGCAGTTGAGTGGCAGGGGAGGGCACGGGGGAGCGGGCTCAGCAGGCTGTGGAGGATGGCCCCCAGTAACACCCCTGCGTGGCACGCAGCCCGTGCGCAGCATGCATTCAGCAGCTCCCTCTCACCACTTGCCAAACAAGCCTCTCGCCTCCTGCAGCAGAGACCGTTTGCTTCCCTGGAAACTGGGCAGCCTGAGCCCATGTGCAGCCTGTGCAGGCCTCGGTTAGGAAAGGGAGCCAGGGCCGCACAGTGCAGTGTTGCCCTCTGCCGCGTCTGCTCCTAGCCAACAGCCAGCATGAGCTGCCGCTGGCTTTTGTCTGGTGCATCTTGGGCCAGGAGCAGCATCTTCCTTCAGAGCCCTCCCAGTCCCACACCCTCCGCCGGTGCTCGGTGGGGAGCAGCAGGCACCCGCACGGCATCCTTCTGCTCGCGGGGCTGCAGGCTATGTTGCAGCATGGCTAGCTTGAGTCATACGCCTGTGCTGCTGGTGGCGTGTGGCTAGTTCAGCTGCTTTTTTTTGGCCCTTTTTTTTTTTTTAAATTGCAGGTTGCTAGCAGTAAAATCATGTTGCCAAAACCTGATGACCAGGCTGTGCAGTGTGGCCCTAGAGCGCCCTGTGTAGCATGAAGGGCCAGCTGCGCTGAGACTCACAGGCCGCACCGGGGTGCAGGGAGA
This sequence comes from Gavialis gangeticus, assembly GCF_001723915.1. Classification (NCBI taxonomy): domain Eukaryota; kingdom Metazoa; phylum Chordata; order Crocodylia; family Gavialidae; genus Gavialis; species Gavialis gangeticus. Next base: position 29,927,045 of record NW_017729031.1, read on the forward strand.
GCATGTTTGCCAGCCCTGACATAAACCATCCTGCAGCACAGGAGCTGGGGGCAGCAGATGGGCCCACACAGGTGGAGCCACGGTTGCCCTGCCTCAACCATCCTCATCGGCTCCAAGCCATTGCTCAGTCAGTCTCTGCTTCGGGTCAAAAGGGGATGAAAAACCACTGCTCTCCCTCATTATCCTGAAGGGCAGTGCATCATTTACCACCAAAACACATCAAATGCATCACGCTGCCTAGATTTTTTTTTTTTTTTTAAACCCATACCCGTGCTTACGTCTCCCCGGTTAACCCATGGGGCTGTAGCAGATTGCCTCCGAATTAAAGTGAAGACACACTGAACATGAGGCCTGACCCTCTAGGGGAAAACCCATATCTGCCCTCCCTTGCGAGTCCCTGGGATGCACATGGGCTGCTGCATTCCCCCCCCCCCCTGC
>NW_017729031.1:29927564-29928307 GCF_001723915.1 Gavialis gangeticus
CCCCCCCCCCCCTGCACCCGCAGCCACGCGGCCTCGTGAGCCTGATGCAGACTGACAGCCGCTCGCCTTCCCGCATGAGAGAGCAAGTGGAAAACAGCTCAGGGTCATGTGTGGTGGGCTTGGTCTGGCCAAATTGGCGTCCAAATGCTGTTGCAACATCCCTGCTTTGTGTTTCCAGCAGTAGCAGCACAACCACAGCTGGAGGCTACTGTGAGCTGTTTGCCTTTTTTTGTTGCAAAGCGGGGGCGAGACCCAGGCCACGTTTGCAAGCTGCCGAGGGGCTGGATGTGGTGCCACGTAGCCGAGGCCACCTGTCACCTACTATTTTTAAATGCGTGGGGGGTTTGTTCACGCCGGTACCAGCGTGTCTCCTGCATGGGTGTGACAAAGGCTTTGTCACGCCTGAGCCACAGATCGTCTAGGTTAAGCTGAGCATTAGTTTGGTGACCACAGTAATCTTAGCAAGGGGATTAAAAAAAAAGATGCCTCCCCCCGCCCCCGAAAGTGGGCACACAGGCCCCCAACAGTAACACCTGCAGAAATGGTTGGGTTTTTTTTGTTCTGGCCTGTTATGATGGGCTCCGAATACAGCACAAAGGCCACGGCTGACACATGTACCGCATGCTTCTCCACCCACGTGAGCTAAGCCAGCCAGCCTCGCAGTACACAGCCTGGGGATACCTGTGCAGGAAGGGGATCTACAACAGGCAACGCTGCCTTCCACCAGAACAAGTGGCGTAATC
>NW_017729031.1:29928669-29929757 GCF_001723915.1 Gavialis gangeticus
GGGGGCAATAGAAATCATAGAAAAATGAGGGTTGAAGGGACCTCGGGAGGTCACATCTAGTGCACCCCCCCCCTCCCCCGGCTCAAAGCAGCCCCAGCCCCAACTCGATCATCCCAGCTAAAGATTTGTCCAGCCGGATCTTGAAAGAGCCCCCACTAACGAGCTTCCCAAGTGCTGCACGGCCGTGCTTAGTTCCCATCCTTGGGTCCTTTCCTGGGGTTAGCGTTGGGGCAGTCTCAAGCAGCAGCACAAACCCAGCAAGCAGGGACTGAGAAATAGGACTGGAGCACAGCCAGCCCTGGTTTTAATTAGTAATACATCACTAGGTAACATCATGTCTTTATTAAGCGGTTTGGCTCACGGTCAAGCCGACCGTGCCATCATCGGAGATCCCTCAACTCGACACGCTGGCCCCAGCATCAGCTAAGAGCGCTCAGCTCCTCACCAGATGAGGGCTTAAGTCAAGAGACCGCTTAAAAGGATACAGCCAAAAGGGATGCGAGATGAGATGTCAAGTCACTGGCTTGACAGGTCCCACAAGGACCAGCCAGCCTGTTGTTCAGGTTGGCGCAAGGTTTTGCTCATAGTTATCTAGTAAAAAAAAAAAAAAAAAAATCCCTAATTTCATATACTTTCACATACCCCCCCCCCCCCCGCCCCCCCCCCCCCCCCCCCCCCTTGATACTACTATTCAATCTAATTCAGGCTAATTCTCTTCCTAACTGGCAGAAGTCCTTATCCTTGATTTTATTACACCAAACAGATTGCGAAAGAGTGCTACCAATTAACCAAATGCCATTTAAGAGGCAGACAACACGAACTGATTTCTCAAGCTTACTTTTTAGAGCAGCGGTGCTCAACCAATGGCCCCCAAGTGACTACATCTGGCTCGTGGCAAGCAGCTGAGCCCAGCCTTCCCCTCGGCTGCCGACCCCCTTCCCAGTGCCCTCCCTCTCCTCCCCCTGTGCCAGATGCTGCAGCTGGTCATAGTTTCATAGTTTCATAGTTTCTAGGGTCGGAAGGGACCTGAGACGATCATCTAGTCCGACCCCCTGCCATGGCAGGAAAGAGTACTGGGGTCAAACGAC
>NW_017729031.1:29930232-29973011 GCF_001723915.1 Gavialis gangeticus
ACCCCACTGCCCACGTCCTTCCAGGTTGAGAAGGACCCATCCACTACCACCCACTGGGTGCGGCCCTCCAGCCAGTTGGCGACCCATTGGACTGTGTGGGTGTCTACGCCACAGCCCCCCAGTTTCTTAATGAGAACGGGGTGAGAGACCGTGTCAAAAGCCTTCCGGAAGTCCAGGAAGACGATGTCCACTGCTACCCTACACTGCATCCAATGATCTGGTGATCTGATCATAAAAAGCCACCAGGTTGGTCTGACAGGACCTGCCGCTGATGACCGCGTGCTGATTGCCCCTAAGCATGCAGTCCCCTGCTGGCCCCTCCTCGATGTGTGCCAGAATACTTTTGGTCCCTGCTCTTAAAAGTTGAACACCAGTTTTAGAGCAGATTGTAAGGTGACAAGCACTTTAAAACTAACAGCAGTGACTAGAAACGATTAAGGTCTCTGCTTTTCCCCAAGCCAAGGAAGAGGATTACTTCTTTTCTCGCCCCGAATCAGTTCATCTTCTATTGTTCCCGCTGCAACAGGGAAATATGGCACACAAGACCTTGCACTCAATTCCTGACCACCCCAAGCACTGCGCAGCTGGAGTTGCCCTACCAGCGCTGTAACACCAGCGTGAAAGGACTTCCCATGCTGCCCTCGGCTTTGTCTATTAAACCGTACAGCTTTCCCCCCACCACTGTACAGCTATTTCTTCAGCTTTCCCAGAGTTGCTGTGAATGAACCCATTTTCATTACTTCAGGGTACAACTGCTGCATTACTTGCCCTGGCACACAGCTATCAAAGATGCACATTGCTGCTCGGTCGACCCTTTAATCTTTTACCGCACCTGGATGTGCTTGGGGAGCAACTGCGATCGCTCCCGGCATGTCAAATGCGGCTCAGCTCTGCCAGAGGTAAACCACACTCTGTGCGTGTCCCTTCACACCGTCTCGCGAAATGAGCTTCTGCTCACGAAAGCTTATGCATCCCCGATTTAGTTAGTCTATAAGGTGCCTCTTTACCCCACCTTGGCTGTCAGAGCAACTAGAAAAAATGAGCTTCTGCTCAGACACCAGTTGGTGGAAATCCTGCCAAGCGCCACCAATCTAAGGTAATAAAAGCCGTGCTACTTTTGGTTGCGTGTCTGCCTGTCCGTAATGCCCCAGGCCAACTGCACGTGCACTGCCTCGACAGACAGACATGCAGGCGAGGCGAGGTGAGGTGGGGGTGGTGGTGCACAGCTGGCATGGGGAGGGGGGGTCATAGCCGTCCACCGCCAGAAGGGCTGTGGGGGGGGGGGATTAGGGCTGCGCTCAAGCTGGGCTGGGCTGCAGGGTTATGGGAGCCTGGTGGCTTCTCCAGGGGCCTGGGTGGGCAGCTCCTGCCGCTGCGCACGCCGCAGGGGAGCCAGCTCACACTGCCCTCTGCATGAGCCGCCGGGCGGGCACCGATGGGCTGGTGAACGTGGCCCTGGCCAGGCTGCGGATCACTTGGAGCCTGGCGGCTCCTCCAGAGATGGCGCTGGGGAGCCCAGGGGGGAGCGTCTGTGCGTCGGGCAGGGGTAGCTGCAGCTGCAGCCTCTGCTATGCCTAGGCTCCCTGCTTCGCTGCCCCTGCTTTGGGTGGGTATACGACTGGGTATGTGTGCATATGGCATGGGGCTGGGTGGGCGCACAGGGCCAGACACAGAGCAAGGGCAGGGGGCTGCGCTTGGTTTGATGCGGAGTGAGGGGGGCGGCGCTCTGTCCACTTGTAGTTCTTGATGGGTACTTTGCTAGGCCCTCATAGGTGTTGGAGTGCCATACCTTTCTGTGAGAAGCAAGGGTTGGCTGGTAGGATCTTTTGTGGGACTAGCTCTATAGTTGAGGGAGCTGTTAGACAAGGTTTCAGGCACAAAGGGCATTTTTACACATGCTCCGGGACTGGGTGGAGGAGGGGAGGCAGGGCGATTTAATTAGAGTGGCTCTGAGAGCGTCTTGCGTATCAGCGTCCTGCTTCAAAATGGTGGTGGTGGCACTATTGAAAGCTTGTTTGACAAGCATTAGATAAAGCACCCCCCCCCGCATTTCGAAGTATGGGGATGCTGGTACACAAGACTCAGCAGATTCAATTAATCATGTCTGCTCCAACGCGCTGTAATTACAGCACGCCAGAGCAGCCTCCAGGCTCGTGTACAGGCACCCGAAGTGCCCTTCCTCAGGCTTGGGAGAGAAGTCGATACTAGGTTAAATACTAGGTTAAAAAAAATACTTTCTTTTAACCCCACTTGCCAGACAAAAGGAAAGGCACCTTGTCTGAAAGTTTGTCTAACATTTCTAGAAACTACATAGTTGCTTAAAAAAAAAAGATATTACCAAACAAACCTCACTTCTCGCCTACTGCCTGGACCATCCAAGCTACAGCAACACTCTGTAACATCTTGTAGCATAAATCAAGCTTAAAATTTAGAGAAAACAGACTCAGAGGTGATATAAAGAACCTGGAGTAGGTAACTTCAAAGTGCTCATCCTATGTCTGATAGAGGTGCTGGGAATTATTTGTGTCAATCCACTTATTTGCATCAATTTTCAGTTGTATACTACCACTTATTCATCTCTCAGAAATCTTAGGCTACTGGGTATTTTCATTAATGTTCCTTCCTATAAGCAACGTAATGTGATGAAGGACCAAGAGCGATTGATTATAGTCACCATCACGCTTCATTTATTTCTCTATAAATGGAGTTTAAGTGTAAATTGAGGATGTGGGTTTTCATACAGATTTATTTTAAGAGTCCAGGATGGAAATAAAAGTCCTTATAATTCATTCTCTGTCCTGATCAAATTCATATATTATGATGCAAATGAGTTTTGTAAATTGTGACCTAGTTCCCATGTTAGAAACCCAGAGCTGACCAAAAGCAGCAACTGCGCTCCATGGAACGTAAACAGCAGGAGCAAGCCCAGGAAATTAACTCTGGGCCTAATTTGAAACGGATTTAATCATTTTCAGGTGACTGAAAGTTTTTGTTCTCTTAGCCTGGAACAGCACAGCTTGTTATAACTTATCAGTGGGACTAATGCAGTTCTCTTTCCTAAATGAAATGCTTTCGATGGCATCAGTGTGGAACGAAGCGGCCAGAGTAAAATTCTTACCTGACAATTCAGTGTCGTTCACTAATGAAGTTAACTCACTTCTGTCAACAAGAAATAGTGCCCTGGTCTGCAATGCATGAAGCTGCTTAAAAAAATAACCCTGGGTGACAGGTCCTATTCATCTCTCCTAGGAAAGTCACCACTATTCCTCTTCCAGAGATGCTTCACTTCCTGATAAAGACCTGATTAGCCGGCGGGTCTGTTAGCTGCTAGTTCCAGGTTTCTGTTGCCCACCCAGTGAAACACAGCGCGGGAAGGCACTCGTCACCATTCTGCCTGCACCGACAACAGACAGAACATGCTAGCACGTAAACCTGGGTTACCAGTGGAGACAACTATTGCGCTCGGCATGATTCATGTAAAATCCTGTAGCTCGTGGGACCAGCGTCTGTGCAAAGCATATAAAACTTGGGTTGAAAACAAGGTTGCTTCCGAGGAGAACGCCAACAGAATATACTTACAATGAAGTCTACTGGCTCCGATAGAGCTATGGCCCCAAAACACGGAGGAAGGAGAGGGTCTCAGCACCCTCTGGTGGAAGAAGGGAACTAAGGAAGTACTTTCCTGCAGAGCGTATGAATTGCTAGAGGAGAAATCTTAACAGGCCATTTTTTCCTGCTCCACCTACCAAGCATAACAGTGGAATAGACAACACAGAATTAATCCCAAATCCCATGACTTTTTTTAGAGAGAAAAAAACATGAACCGTTGAGATCTCCAACAAAAAACTGGAGATCACTTTGAGAGTTTGGCTTGGCAATATATGTGAAATGCTGTGCAGCTAATCACCATTACCTTCTGCAGCACCAGAGATGAATCACATTCGAGCAGGGAGACAGGTCAGGGGATCTCTTCAAGTTCTGCCATAAAAATCCATTTCAAGTCAACTGAGGTTTAAACACAGGAATTTTACTTAGCAACCTTGGAGTGGCTTTCAAATACAGACGAACCTGCCAGAAAGCAACCAACTGATGCTCAGCCACTTTAGTACGTCCAGAAAGCCCAATATTCTTACCCACTCCAGCCACGAGCATCTCAGTCCTACATTTCGCCTTCGCTAAAGGCAGGTGAAGTAGAATAATAAGACACCTTCCAGAGGGACGTAAGAAATGAAAGGGGTTGCACCACGTGGTCTGCCATAGCAGGGGATCAGACTCAAGAGGTTCCTTCTAGTCCCAACGGTCCTGCCACGCAGGGAATGCCTGAAAAGCACATCGACACAAACACTAGAAGCACTGCAGGATGCACAACAAGAGCAAGGCCAGGAAGTTCTCTGGCTTGCAAGCTTCTCTGGGCAGATGTAATCTCTTTTATTACACCAAGTAGTTGGAAAAAAGTTCTTTGCAAGCGTTCGGACACAAGCACCCTTCTTCAGGCATAGGGAGTCTCTGCTGTTCAGAGACCTCCAAGGAACGAAAGAAGCTAAAAGTGACAGGATGTCAGTGAGTGACACTTTTAGCTGCCTTCATTCCTTGGAGATCTCAGAACAGCAGAGACTCCCTCTATCTGAAGAAGAGCGCTTGTGCTCGAAAGCTTGCAAAGACCTTTTCCCCAGCTACTCAGTTGGTCTAATAAAAGAGGTCACATCTACCCAAAGAAACTTGCATGCCTATGCCCTTAAACCCCCACCCTTAAACCCCCCCACCCTGGCGGGGGGTCGGGCTAGAAGATCTACTAGGTCCCTTCCGACCCTAAATCTATGAAACTATGAAACTATAAACCAACACAGCTACAACCAAAAACCCTGCAGCATGAAGTTCTCTGCAAGTTCGAACCCAGCAAAGCCCTACACAATCCACTACAATTCAATATGCTCCTCTCAAAAAAGGGTAGTTTCTGGTATTAAAAAAAGGGGCAGGGGGAACTATTTCTCACTTACATCTTGGAATTAGATTTGTTCCCACTCCACAATGAACCAGTATGTTTAAAGGGACTACATGTCAGGCTTCGTATTCCATACATGTACTTCCTGCCTTAGTACAACAGAAATAACCCTGACTAGACAATAGAAGGAGGTGGTGCAGTGCCCAACCTTGGAAGTCTTTAAGGGGAGATGGGGCAGACACCTTGCTGGGATCACTTGACCTCAGCACTATTCCTGCCCAGAGCAGGGGGTTGGATTCAATGATCTTTTGAGGCACCTTCCAGACCTTAATTTCTACAATGCTATGAAGTCCATGGTCATTTATGTATTTGCTTTCTCTAAATTTTCCATATCATATTACCCGAACATGAAATGCTGTGACAAATATAAGATGACTTTATACCTTTAACTCAAAAAGAACAAATAAGCAGTGATATTGTTTATATCCTTTCATTAAAAATCCTAAATAGAGAAAAACACAGTCACAGAGAATTATTTCAATTCTAATTTATTTCTATGGAAAAAAGCATAAACAGTGGAGTAGTGCCAGGATCTTAAGCTTTTGCTTCTCATTAGTGAACCCACCCCCCTCATTCCTACTTAATACCACTTTGTGATAATGGGCGCATCTACACGAGATGCTAAAAAACGCACAGTAGACTAATTCTACTGTGCATAAGCACAGCAGGCAAAAACTGTGCTAATCCGCAGCAGAATTAGTCTACAGCACATTAGTGTCACAGAAAAAGCATGCTAGTCCTACTGCACAGTAGTGCCAATTACAGCGCACTAAGTTAGTACCTGTTATTACAGGTACTAACCTAATGTGCCTTAATTATGGCACATTAATGAACATGTAGACGGGCCCAGTGAGTAGCTATAGTTTAATTCTGTCAGAGCAATTTTGAGATGAACCATCATACCAAACAATTTTGACTAGTCATAATCTTAGGTTCATGGCTCCTAATAGTCTTCATCTTCTTTAAAAAGAAACCCAAAAAGCAACAGTTGAGGCACAAGACAAGGAACGTACAAGAACAGTAATAAATTCAGTAGTAACGTAACAAATTCACTTTAGGAAGAATCGCTGAAAATTATTATTAAACTGCACATTGCTGCACTTCGCATGGTGAGAATTAGAACATGGTACGTTGTGTCTGAGCACTGAAAGGTCCACGTAGTGGTTCAGTACTGAAGGAACTGCCCCTGCACTGTTCCCATAAGAAAAACAACAGGACTACGATAACTATGGAAGTTCATCTTGGAGTGTTCTCATTTACTCTCGTCTAAACTAAGCAGCAAGTAGTCTAGTTTCAGACTGGCTGGAAATCCAAGCCAAGCAGTGACTTTTGATTTTACATTTTTAAATAAATCCTTCAGTGTGAGCGGGACTGTATATATGGATCATTAAATATTCAGTCAATAGCACATTCTTTCCTTAAAAGAAAATATTCCATTGATTTAATAGCAACTGCCCATCTAAAAAACCACGGAGAACCTTCTTCAAATAATACAAGTATCTTCTTGAATGCACTGGATTTATTTGTTCACTGGAATGACTCAAGCTCAGATCAGTCGTGTGTGTGAACCCCAAGTCGACTCAAGTAGCTCTCCCATCCTGCCTTCCTGTACTTCTCTGCTTCTTCAGGACGGTTCGATGCGGATAAGATACCACGTCCCACAATAATGATGTCAGACCCTCTGTTGCTAATAACTTCCTGAGGGCTTAAGTACTGTTGTCCAAGGGCATCACCTGAAAAATTATACATAAACAAATTGGTCTTTCTTATTTGTAATAAATGGCACCAACAAGATGTTCTAAACCAGACGGTGGAACCTGAGAAGAGACCATATGCATTCACTGCATCGACCTAAACTCTGAGTTCATACTACCTCAAGGAAGGCACTTCTTGTAACACAGCTAAACAAAGATATGCCAATATTGATTCACACTGAATTCAATACATGGTGCCTTCGTTTTCATGCCTTACACATTATAGTACGGGGAGCAGCATGCCAAAGAAGTCTCTAACAGAATCACTAAAACTTAGAACGAGCCCAGGACTTGATTACTGCTGCCAAGCTACATTTGTGTTTAATGTTATAGGGCAGGGGTGTCAAACAGAGTCTGCGGGCAGGATCTAGCCTGCACGGCTCACTGCTGCGACTGCCAAAAGCTGCTGTTTCAATGCAGTTCCAAGTGAAGGCTGCCCACCTCCTCGTTCCCCACTGCTGAAAACATGGTTTTTAATCACCCCTGGCAACTTAGATCAGCAGGAGAACAGGGGGAGGGCAAATGGCAGTAAGCAAAGACCTTTCTTTGGAGACAACAGCATTTATTCAGCTCACTGCTGCTAACAGGTTGCCAATGCCTGACCTACGCAATGGAACGTGCCATCTAATGATAATACAGTCCACACATCCTGCGTGCGCTAAGGAGCTGTACACTCGAATGCACATAAAGCTCAAAGAGCCTGCTGGTCCCCTTCCTGGAAACTGGCTGTTTTCCAGAGAAGGTACTGAGTCTTGAAGGGCTGTACACCTCTCATATGCTCTCATACTTGCATTCAAGTATACACGTTTATTGGAGAACATTGTCCGTGTGCAATCAATCTTTTTCTAACCAGAAAGCTACTGACCAGTTTCCAGAGAAACCAAATCACAGGTTTCAGCAACAATAAAGACTGAAGAATCAGTGACACTACATATCTGAAGAAAGTACATTTATAGAACTATAAATCTTTAAATAAATCACTTCTGAGGTGATCAACATGCGAAACGTCATTGCTAATTCAACCCTCCATTTCCCCAGATTACCTCCAGCTTGCAACTGAACACCTGGAGTCAAATGAAGAAACTCTGGTTTGTTACTAACTTGAGAGCCAGCAATGAATCCAAAAACAAAGTCTGAGCTTTCCTCCGCCATTTGTACCTAAGAAAACCCAAAAAGAAGAGATAAGAGACCTAGAACCAAGGCTGATCAATGTGGCTGCAGGTCAAACCATTTATAGACTTGTGAAATAGGATCATGCACCAGGGCAGAAGCATGCAGAAGAAATGTTTCAGTCCTTGTTTCTGGGCACAAAAAAGAATCAGGAGACAGAACTGATATAGCTCCTAACTAAAACCTGGAAATAATAAGTAGCTGTAGGACACAAGAGCAAAACATAAAAGCATGAGCTAATAGAAAGCAATTACACTAATCGAGAGTGAGCTTGTTAAAAAGAAGAAAGCAATACACTTCTACAGTGGTCAACACGATAATGCAAAACAAATTAGCAATAATGCAGCCTGCTAATACAAACAGGTGCAGGCTACCCCCTAAGTCATGGAAGTCTGGTTTAAATCTTTGAAAAAAAATCCTGGTGTAGTGGTAGGTGCACCCAAGAAGCTCCGTGTAAACTGGAACTCTGATAAGAAAAGCCCCCAGTCTTCTTTATCAGATCACTGGCAGGTCTTCCAGGTGAAACAATTGCTTACTTACTGCAGCTCTGGTGTAGTCACCGGTTGCAAGTGAACCTTGGGAGCTCATCTCAGCAATCAGGAGGCAGCCTCGTTGCAAAGGAAGCCCAACTTCTTTCAGTCCTTTCACAACTCCAGAACCTGGGACCACATGAGCATTGACAAAATCTGCCCAGGAAGCTATCTTGAACATGCCACCTGTGAACAGAGAGAGGCAGTCAGTATCAGCACTTGGAATCCATCAAGGAGGAAACATGACCTTTAATGAAACGGTTATTAAGCAGTATTAACTGCAGCAGGTACTAGCTGTTAAAAGTGTCCTCTGTGATCAGATAGCCTCTTAAATGCATGAACTTAGCAGGCTGGTACATCTCAATCATGTTTATCTTCACAAAGTTGTGAAGTTTATCATGACCTAGCGCAAAGCTGTCCAATTGGGGCCCCGCAGGTCACATGCAGCTTGCAAGGGGTTAACCTGCAGCCCCCAGGCTTCCTCTGGCTGTTGTTCCCTTCATCACTCCAGCTGCTGCTGCAGCTTAGATCTCCAGGCTCCCCCTCCCTTCTCTGGCTTTCACTTCTTGCTCCTACCCACATGGCGCAGTGGTTGGGAGGACGAGGGGGAGCAGAGACCAACTACCTGGTGTTTGCAGCCAGGAAGGTGACATGGCCTTTGCTGGTGCAGCCCCTGGCTGCTACGATGGCCAGCCCTGGCCTAGAGCTTACTGGTATCAGGGGTCTCTTTCAAGAGAAGCTACAACCAAGTGACAAAAGAGATTTGGCTAACAACTTACAAACAGTACAGCATGTGCTATTTAGCCTTTGTCACCATAAGAAACTGTATCATATTTAATAGTAGCATAAGAGTGATGTTGTTGTGATGGTCCAGACATTAAGTGAGGCAAGGAGTTATTAGGGTGATATCTTTTATTGGACCAACTGAATAGTTGGGATAGATTTCAACAAGCTTTCAAATGAAGAATGCCTTCCATTTGAAAGCTTGTCAAAATCTATCCCAATTACGTGGTTGGTCCAATAAAAGAGACCACCTTAAGAAATTCATGCCTCTGCCATATTTAATAGGAACATATACTAAGAAGTCCCAGAGAACCAAAGCTGAGAATTCGCACCTTCATACTGATGTTTCACAGTGTTTCCAATGTCTGCAAACTTTCGGTCTTCAAAAATCAAGAACTGGTATTTGTCTGCAAGAGCTCTCAATTCCTTTGCTACCTCTGGAGTGAAATCTTTCAGGATATCTACATGGGTCTTTAAGATGCAAATGCTGGGACCTAGGGTAGCAGCCAATTCTAGAAGCTCCTTGGAGTCTGTGACATCAGCAGAAAGGCACAGGTTGGTTTGTTTCTTCTCCATAAGATTGAGGAGTCTGGTGGCAATAGGATGAATCCCAGGAAGTTGAGCACGTGTGCTGAAGCTCATTTCTTTGCATAGTCTTTTGCCAGGAGCAATCCCATTTTGCTGTGCTGGTTTGAAGACTGCACCCTCAATGAATTTCTGCACCTCCTTAACTGTTTCAGAGTCAACTTTCTTTTGCTTCTGGAGAATCTCCAGCACAGTGGACAAGGTACAGACAGAGTGTAGGTGAATTCCTTTGTCTGCTAACATGGCTTTCCCCCCCTGTTCCCTGTCCAACAGCACTATGGCATCAGTGACTTTTAACCCTTCTTTCTGAAGAACATCTACAGTCTCCAAGATACTAGATCCGCTTGTGACAATGTCCTCAATGATCAAACAGGTTTGTTCTGGCACAATGGTACCTTCCACCAGACGCTTTGTTCCTTTAAAACAGAATGACAACCCATTAAGTCATTAATATATCAAAAAAATAAAAAATATGAAACTGCTGCTTTAATATTATCATTGTAAAGATATGGTGCCTTTTGGAAAATAGTTTTGATAAATAACGGAGCTAGGTATGAAAGAAACAGGTAGCTTTGCTTTCCTTGTTAGGAGGTAAATTTGGTACTCCTGAGTTTGGATTATCAAAGTTTTAGCCATGGCTCTATCACAGAATTCTCTCTAGGCAAGTCACTTAAACTCCAAGGAATGAGTAAGCTCATGGAGTCCTTTGTTTGAAGAAGAGGTGAGATGAATTAATATTTGCAAAACTTGAGATCTGTGTTTTCTCACAGCATTGCCAAGGTCCATATCTGACTAGTCCTTGGATAAGCAACTATAGAAACGGGCAATTTTTTACCATTATAAAAACACTACTACTGGAACCACAGAATTCATCTCTTTTGTAGCTACTCTTGAGAGTTTGAAAGTTGAGTAAGTCACCTGCATTACTGAAACTTTAATATATTTATCACTATCCTCTAAGAGGATAACTTCCCTGTTAAGATGGTTATGGAAGCTACGGAGCCTCTACCTTCACCAACAACGGGACATGAGCAACAAAAGAAACTTAATCTCCCCAAAGTCATGAGCAGCAGCAGGGCAGAACACAATGAATATAGTGGCTATCAATACTGTACTAGGATGATCTGGGGACTCCATCTAACCATGGCTTATGTTTCTATTTGGTATTGGGAACTCTACCAGGCTAACTGCATTTTAACTGAGGGGCTTTATCCATTTCCTCTTCTGTTTTCCTCTTGGCACAAAAAGTGAGAGATATTTCTATGCCTGGCAAAGACTAACCATGGATGGTCACTTCATTTTGATGGATAAAATCTTGGATAAAATGATAGTCACCCTTTAAAGGAAACCAGTTTTCCAAGTGTGATTTCTGTGACTGAGACAGTAACTAAGTAGAGGATCATTCGTTCATTGACAAGAAAGCTTGAGGCTATAAAAAGGGGGGCGGTGGTTCATGGGCCATTTCAAAGAGAGGGAGAAGAGACTGGAGACTCCAAGTTCTAGAGAAGCTGTATGCAGGAGGGTAAAAGAGGAACAAAGGGGCCTACTTCAAACACAAGCCACCCGAGAAAGAAGGAATCTTTCTGCATGGAAAAGGGAAGGTGAGGCTCCTTCATGATTTGGAGAAGGTACATAAAGGAATCCTGGACTCCCTAGCATGCCTGTGCAGCATTCAAAGGAGGTGAGGAAATGCATACAGGGGTTGCTTAGCCCCTGATGCTACCTAAGATACAGTGATTTTGGCTTTGGTATCTTTTCCAAAGCTTGGGTGTACATTTCCTTTTATTGTCACATGGTCCTGTAAGAGGCACCCTTAAAGCAGGGGTGGGCAAAATGTACTCCGCCAGACCATTCTATTTGGCCTGCGGGGCCCCTAAAAATGTAAAAAATGAATATGTATCTGCCCCTGGCTGCCTGTCATGCAGCTCTCCATGGCTTGCCAAAACTCAGTGACCCTCTGCCCACAATAATTGCCTGCTCCTGCCTTAAAAGCCAGCGGGATTCTAGGAAAGACTGGGGTCAGCCAAGGGGAACTTGGAGTAGAATTTACTACTGAAAAAATGTTTATTACAACACAGCTTGACAGCTGTAAATGGCATATCAATCATTTAAAATACTTTAAAAAACAAATATTACAAATAGAAAAAGTGTTTCACAGCCTGAATTAAGTTAAATAATTTTACCGTAGTCCTTAGCTTCTTTCCTCCGTATAAGCATTGGGATCTGCTTGGTGGAGCAGATAATAGTAGCCAAAGGCAACGCTGTATATGGGACTCCACATACGGAGTCATACTTGATCCCAGCATCTTTGGCAGTTTGGAACAGAAGATCTGCAACCTGAAAAATACACCATGTTTTTAAGCAGTAACAATCTTATCCTAAACTACATACAATTCCCAGGGGACAATTTCAAATTTTCATTGCCAGGTTCTGACAAAGTAATTCTTCTGCTACAAAGAACTATAGAAAACCACAACAGGGTAAAACATTTTGGACACTATAGTCTCTGGGCTTATCTTGTAAATCATGTTTGCATACCTAACAATGCTGACATCCTGTGACACCACACAACACCCCTGAAAGATGCTCAAGCCACCCTAGGGTGTTGCATCCATTGGCTGAGAGTCACTGGCCTACAGACAGAACTTGCAGAGCAGCCAAAAGCAGCAAAGCAAACATATCACAGATCCCTACTTGCACAATCAGTTATACTGTTTAGAGGCTGGCCTGTTTCCCCCAATCTTGGCCCTCCAGGCAATTAATTTTTGTAATATAGTAGCACTTGTCATCCCAACTTGGTAACTGGCTTCAATTCCTAGTGACAGTAAGGCAGCATAGGAGTGATACTCAGGGATCCGTGTTTTCTGTTTCAACAGGAAAAATGGAGAAAACTAGATTTCCCCTTTGCCGGAGGAAACTGTGGATTTCTAATTTTGCCAGAGGAACCCTGAAGATTTTGCTGTTTTGTAAAGATCTCTCTGCAGGCAGGCAGAGTTCCAGCCTGCAATGGGCTGGGAGAGAGCAGAAGGAGGGCAGTCAGGCAGCAGTGCCGTATGCATGCGTGTGCTCACAAGCAGCTCCTGCAGGCAAATGGGGTGGGGGAGGGGGATATGGGGCCTCAATGTGTGGCTGCAGGGCCATGTCTGGAGTAGTGTTCAGACCTCTCTCCCCCACCTCCACACACACTACAGAAAGGATGTGGACAAACTGGAGAGTCTAGTGGAGGGCAACAAAAATGGTTTGGGGGCTGGGGGATACAACTTGTGAGAGGCTGAGGGAACGGGGCTTATTTAGTCTGAAGAAGAGGAGACGGAGAGGGGATTTAATAGCAGCCTTCAATTCCATGACAGCGGGTTCGAAAGAGGATGGAGCTGGATCGTTCTCAGACAGAACAAGGAGCAGCGGGCTCAAGTTGCAGCAAGGGCAGTTTAGGCTAGATATTAGGCAGAAATGTCTCGCTAGGAGGGTAGTAAAGCACTGGAACAGGTTACCCAGGGAGGGTGAGGACTCACCACCCCTGGAGGTTTTCAAGACCCAGCTGGACAAAGCTTTAGCTGGGATGATCTAGTTGGGGTTGGGGCTGCTTTGAGCAGGGGGTTGCACTAGATGTGACCTCCTGAGGTCCCTTCAACCCTCATTTTCTATGATTCAATGAAAGTCAATAAAAATGTATCGACTCTCGCCTCACAAGACGAGAGCAAGAGGCCACAAAATGGAAGTAGTAGGTGGGCAGCTGAAAATTAACAAAAGGCAGTTTTCACACGGGGCTCCTGCAGAAGCTGCCCGAAGAAAACTCCCCGATAAACTAAGGCAAGTGGGGGAGGGACATCTGTTTGCCAGGCATGCCACAAGCTACCCCACCCTGCCTGCTGCTCTGCTTTTTGCTCCCTGGAGATGCCACCCACGGCCTCCCCGGGTTGAAGTTGCGCGGCCTGGCCCGGTCCACCCCCCCGCGGCCGTGCCTGGTTGAGCAGCGGCGGGTGCGAGACGATGACACGCAGGTCGATGTAGACCGGGGAGCGGAGCCCGCTCTTGAGCACGAAGTCGCCAAAGCGCACGGCTCGCGCCTGGTACAGCCCCAACACCAGCTCCTCCATGCTGCCACTTGCACCGCTTCCGGCGCGCGGTGATGACGCCGTCATAGTAACCAGGAAAAAGAGGGGAAGCGGAAGTATCTTTTTGGGGTTTTTGTTGTTCTCCCGCCCTGGCGGGGGGTCGGGCTAGAAGATCTACTAGGTCCCTTCCGACCCTTAATCTATGAATCTATGAATCTATGAATCTATGTATCCTTCCCGCCCTCTCTTTGCGCATGCGCCCTGCAAGGCAACTCGGAGGGCGGTCCCGAATGTGCGCATGCGCAGTGAGAGGGAGGTGGTTGGGAATGGCAGGCGGGGTTCTGAGTGTGCGCATGCGTGGAGCGAGGGGGAAGCCGTTGGGAACGGCGGGCCAGGTTCTGAGAGTGCGCATGCGCCGCTATCTCACGTGCCGCCTGTTGTTGGTGTCGGGAAACTGCCTTCACAGGCAGCAGAGGGCGCCACTGCTCCTCTCGGAGCACGGCGGGATTCCCGCGACTCGAGGAGCTCGGATGGCAGCGGCCCCACAAGCAGGCCCATGGATCTCTGTGGGGACACCCCAGTCACCTCCGCACAGCACCCTGTGGTGCCCCAACCTGCCCCAAGATGTTGCTGATATGCACTGGAGATCCCAGCGGGAGGGAGGCAGACACCCCCCAATCCGTACCAACGCGACTGGGGGGTCCTGTTCTGTTCTGACCCCAAATCTGGCCGTTGCTTTGACCCCGCAAGACCCTCCCGCCAGGAACCTCTGGGATTGGTTGCAGCAGGAGCGTGGGTGCAGCCCAGCCAAAGTCCTGGCTTTGGCGGCAGCCACCACCCAGCACCTCTGAGGGAGACTTAAACACACCCTGAGGTTTGCAGCAGGAAGCGGGGAAGGAGGCAAGCCAGGGAGATCTGCAACCTCCTCTTGGATACCCGCCCACGATGGATCATAGTCCACCCGGCCTCACTATCCTAACAGGGAAGAAGGGTCCACGAGGGGGCCATCCCACGACCACACGGACATGGTGACAACTGAGGCAGAGGCCACCCCATGTCACGAGGCACGTACCCAAGCCCTGGTGCAACACACTCCTTCCTTTAATGCCCCCTGCACCTCCAGGGGTGCAGAGGATACAGCGACTGATGCGGTTTCAAACTCCTCCCGGCTTCTGCCGCCGCTTGTGAAATAAAACAGATGCATCCTTTGTCTGAACAACTGTCTTTAATAAAAAGAAACCCAGAAACCATATCGTGAGTGTACTCTATAGGAATGCAGTGACAGACAAGATGTATGGCTCAAAGCGTCGTCTCTCGACGATCGCACATATACGCAGGAGAGGAGCAATAAGATGTGACAGCAAGTTATCACTTTACAACGTTACACGGGGAGGGATCAGACTTGACAAATAAAATATTTACAAACTTACCTTTACAAAACAACCGTGTGTGCGTACAAAATGAAATTGGCCCTAAAACAGAAGATACACTTAAGGCAGACCAGCAATACACTGAAACAATTAAGGCTGTGGAATTAGTTTGCACCTTTAAAATGCTGAGCTATTAGCAATACTGTTTCTTTTTTCCTCCTTCAAGTGACTGTTGCTGAGATTGAATAGCATCAGTGTGCGCCAACTGTTTACTCTTTGGCCACTGCTGTTCATCTGGGGTTAGGTCTCACTGAGATTGCATTTGTGATTGTCCCCTGCATTTGCCTTCCTTTTGGTATTCGCAGAAAGCATGTGTGGTTTTACTGACCTCAGTGGCAGAGTTATTTTGAACAGTTTGGTAGAAAGAGAAGTAAAAGCACCAGCATCAAAAGTTGGACATGGAGGTGAAATATGGCTTAAGTGAGTAGAGAAGATGTTCATTTTCACTAGCTTCATATTCAAAGACTACGATGACAGCAAATATTCAGAATCCTGACATTATGGTAACACTCACCGCTATACAGAGTCCAGAATAGGATTTCATCACTTGATGGCAGTGTGCAGTCGGCCTTGTGAAATGGGATTTTATTTTGTTCCCTCAGGAAAGCACCATTTTCTGATGGAACGCAAAAGTGTGAATGGGACAATAAATCTGCATCTTTGAGAGGACTCTGCCTCACGGGGGAATGGACAGGGAATAAAACCGAAAGGCTAGTCTGCGTGCGTGTGTATAATGGTTAGTCAGACCGTTCTGGTCTGCACATTACTCACCAAAGTGGTCTCTGAAAATTGTGTTATCTGAGATCATTTGATTATCATCCTCTAAATGAGAAGGCATTAAGGTACTGTTATACATAACCAAAGACCCTCCTTTCAAATAACACTGTACAGCTCCATCGTTAGCTTCTGCTGATGGTTTGCATAGCAAAGGTAACTCATGCCCTCAGCTATACTAATGAAATCCACCAAAGCCCCAGAAGTCATACAGGTGACATCCAGGGCAGAACTTGCCCAGATCTTAACTTAGTTTTAAAGGGAAATATTTTTTTTCTAGCAACCAGGTATCCAGGTTGTAGCTGTATTGGTTTAGAGGCAAAAGGAATCAGAACTTGTGGCAGAGGGGATATCTTTTATTAGACCAACTAGATGTTTGCAAAAAAAAATCTTTATTTGCAAGCTTTCGTGCACAGGCACCGAAGATTTCTAGCAGCCAGCACCTCAAGTTAGTATTGCTGCAGAAAAGGTCAGTTATTTAGAGGAGGAAGGAAGAAGGGTGAGAAAGATGCTGGAGGATAAGAAGATAGGGCACGCAAAGCTTGGATTGTTTTAAGTTCAGGGTTTAAAATCCTTGAGCCTTCTTCCTTTCTGCTTATTGGCCCTTTTCAGGAACCGAGAGGCAGCTAGCCTGCTGCACTGTGAGCTCTGTCTTAAGGCAGCACTTTGGGTCTGCAGCTATGTAGCATGGCTGAGACATCAGGATTTATTCTGTGGCAATCCTGGGTTTAGAGAGCGGATAAAAACTTTCAATAGTGCACGGACAAGTATAAAAGAGTATGTGTAACGTACACACATTTGGCCTGGCCACTCTGAGGGTGCAGAGAGATTATCCTTTACCCCAGTGTCATTGACATCAGGCTTGTATACTAATGTAAATGATGTTGGCACTGGGAACAGACAGATGTGAAGCTGTTCCAGGATGATAGGTGCTATCACAACACCTTGGCAGGGTGGCAAATTATTGCTTGTTTGTCTCTAGCACACAGCTACCATAGAGTGGAAGCGGACATACGTCTAAACCAGTTTTATTTCCACTCGTAGAGTTTTACCTCTGATTTTTTCAGGGGTAATTCTCCATCAGATTGGGTGAAGTTCCTTTGGTTTAGGGATTTTTTTGTTGTCTGATTGCTTGCTACATTTTTATACTGATATAATGCTAATTACACTGGTATAAATGTTTAATATGTCCACACCCTCAGCAGAGCTAGAAGATTTATGGGCAATGAGAAACTAAGCTTTCTCCACTCAGTTTATTTTTGCCATGTGCATTTCCTTAAAAATTGTCCATCATAGTTCAGTCCATCAGCACAGGACTATAAAACAGATTTCTTTTACAGGTGGATACTTTAGTAACTGCATTACCACCTTCCAGGATGTCTTCCAGCAGGGGTGTCTAAGCAACCAAGTGGCCCAAACTTTAGCATGGTAGCACATGCCCATCAGAGATTTGGGTTATGTACTCCAGTTGTCAACCCATGCTTAAGCTTGTATCAGATTTTTGGTACTATTGTTATCTGTGCTAGCTAAATTATAACTCCTGAACAATGTCTTTCCATGCTACAGTCACACCATCATTTGGCTATAAGTGTGCCTTGAATGTTACAGATTCCTGGCATAGCTTCATCCCTACTTAGCAACTGTCTTAGGGCTTTGACTTTCTTAGTAGCCTAACTGAACATCATGAACTTTTTCTTGTTTATAGTGGGAAAGACTTAACATGATGGAAATGCAGGGAGACAAGGCTGTTGTAGTTCTGCATCCACTAGTCCACTTTGCGGCTCCTTTTGCCCAAGTGGTTGGGCTTCATGGACATCATGGGGGCAGAGTTATACCCTCAAAGAAGTGCAAAGTCCAGACCTAATTAGTTGAGTGGGAGCAAGATCAGATCCACTCCCCTAGTGTTTAATGGACAATGACACTTAGGAGCCAAATTGCCACTTATTCAGACAAAACAATTCCTAATCAATGGGAATTTTACCTAGGTGACCAGCGCAAGACCTGGCATGAAACAATTCTAGATACACTATTATTAAAGAGGCCAGAATTTTCGGAGCGTACAGAAAAAAAGACATGCTCAAGAAATGGTTCTTTCCAATGCAAAGTTACTAAACCAATAAAGAAAAAGAAATGAATAAGATCTATGGGTTTGATGTTCCGTATCTCCCAGTTTCTCCTCTAAAAGTCACCTCACTGTCTTAAAGCAGTTTTAAAGCCACAGGACTGAACCCAGCATCCTCTTTCAGCTGCCTTAATTTTATGCCAGTAAAACACTTAAAAAATCTCTTTAATTAACCCAATATTTTTCCTACATGTCCCAAAGTGGTATGCGCTTGGTGTGGCAGTTGGAGACTGGAATATAGTTGTAAGGAAATAAAATCATAACTCACGATTTCACAAGATCCATGATTTTTTGAAATCATGCAGAAAGTTTATGGTTTAACAGCTACACAGGTCTTAGAACAGCTGTGGGTTCTGTTAAGCACCCTCCCATAAACCTTTTTAAGGGCAGCACAGTCACAGCAGATAGACAAGATATCCCCACAGGCCAACTTCTACAAATAGGAAGAGGGGGAAAATAAACAGTCCCATAGTGAGAAAGTACCTGAGAGCTGAGCTAATGTAAGAAGCCCGTTGGTGGCTGTCATCTGAAGGAACATTTGCAGCCATGCTCAGGCTGCTATTCCATTCTCTGTCTTGTGGGAAGGGGCCACTGCACTGCATTGCTTGGAAAATTAGCTGCCACATTAAAGGGAGGAAATGAAATAGGTTTCAGTTCATGCATTCTTTTCAGCGCCTGGCCAAGCCTCTCCCCTTCCTAGCCCTTCGAGCAGACTCTTGCTGCCTGTTACTGAGTACCTGACCTTCCCCCATCACGGATGCATTATTAGGATGCCCCTGACACTAGCCAGTTACTTAGTCTCCCCCTCTAATGGTGGGTCCCCTTTCCCAAGGCTCCATGTTTACGTCTACACTTGTATAGCGGTGAAAGTCTTGGCCTGTTTCTTTCTGTTTCTTTGTCCACTAGCAAAACCCACCCGACAGCCACAGAGGGCCCTAGCTTCATTGCGACGGTGCAGTTTCACGGTGTAGGACAAATGCAGTGCTCTAAAATCCCAGAAGGAGCTGAGTTTTGAAGAGGATCAAGGGCTGGTAGAGCCCCGAGGCATTAGCAGTGCTGGCAGAGGGATTTTGTCACTTTGGGGCTGGAGAGACTGTTTTTCTGCCGATCTACCGACTCCTGTGGACACTACCAGCAGACAGACCACTTACCACTACTGGATTTCACTATTGCTCCTAGGCAATTGCTCAAGATAGGCTATGATGTGCACAGATTAGCAGATCAAACCTTTTGCCTTGGGAAATCCAACCCTGCGAATCAAGAGTTCACTATCAACTGCTGTGGTAAGAGCTTGGATATTACCTACCCCAGGCACACTGGCAGAGCTCACCATTGATAGAGCTACCCATGTGCCTGGAAAGATATACCCCTTTCCTGATTATCTGATCAGTCAGATCCCCCACCATGCGCTGGGTTGGGACCTATTAACTGTCCCAAGATGCTGGAACAGGATGAGGGAGTATTGCCTACTCCTCCAGTCATACTGCTTAAAAGGGAAAATTTGGCCAGCTTGTGAACTATGAGATTTCCCATGTTGCTTGTATTTAAAGTCAGCCCTGCTACCATAACATCAATATGAAAATGTTGCAAGTTGGCTTGGAATGATGATTCTGTTATTTCTAACTAGGCTTTGGACATAAAAGATAGCCTCACAAATGCTTTGGTGATGGAGCCTTAAAGCAGCTGAAGAAATATTTATGGATCTGGAAACATCAGCAACCAATTTTATACATAGAAAACCATTCTGAAGCTGTAAGCACAAGGATAAACTCCCTACTCTTACTGCACTTTGACTGGCTTTGGACCAAGCAGTTTTTGAAGCTAGAAATGAAACAGGGTCCTTTTTATATATTTATATATGTACACACAATATAGGTATATTGAACAACCTGTGATACAAAAAATTATCGTTGTTAACATCATCATCTAGTTTACAGATACTGCAAAAATTTGACACCCTTTTCTCAACACACAGGTTCTGCAAAAGATTTCTGTACAAGGCTTAGAAAACATTTTTTAAAAAACCATCGTCGTCTCATTGTGCTTAGTCAAAACAGCTTTATTCTCCAGTGAATTCACTGCCTTAACTGTCATTTTGAAAGGTACTGCATGTTGACTCAATATAGCAAAAGATTCTATAATCCTGTGTGGGATTTCTGCCTGCTTGAGCAAGACTGTAAAGAAATATTGAAATCACACCATCAGAAAAGCTGTAAATAGAGCGTGACCTTGTGTGCCCTCTTCAGTGAAGTCAGTGGGAGTCCTGGGTACAGAGGGCTCACAAAATTCAGCCTTTATTAAGGACTTAGTTATCAGTGATTTCTCCAAACTCCAAATTCAATTTGAATTTATTGTAACTATTGACTGCCTAGATTCAGCCCAGTTTTACCCACTACTCTGCTCCAACTCCATCGTTTATATTTTGAAATCAGTTCGGCAAGACCAACAGGGGTCTCTTATAAGGCTGCCTTTAACAAAAATAAGGCAACAGTATTTTGGTTCCCTCTTCCAGCTGGTGTTCATCTTAAACACCCTCTTTGTTGTGTGGACTTTACTATAACAGGCAGATTTCTTGCTTCCCAAGAATAGCCTTGTCAAGAGGCTGGATGTGCCCACCTGAAACCATCTATATTCACTTTGGTTCTGAGTAATTGGACAGATACTGCAACTACTGGTACAATTTATAACCCTCAGTCTGGGGAACCACATGAAATTAATACTTAATACAGAATTATATACAGACAGATTCTGCAGCATGTCTGCTCATACTGTATTCTGGGTCTTAGGACTAGTCATGTAATAGCTCAGGAATATATTGCATTACGTTCCAGGATTCATCCTGTTCATTATGAAGCTCTTAACATTGGGAACTGGATGCACGTCATATTGGTGCTTGCGGCGCTCTATGAAGGAAGCCAAGCGGGAGGTATCCAGTGGGATTTTGGAATAGTTGCCAGTATGTGGCTGCAGCCAGGGATGCTGTAAACAGGTGGCTGCTGTTGGTCTTCTCCTGAAGTCTTCCTGAAGGATAACATTGATGAAGTCTCTGGCAGCCAGGCTCACGTCCGAGAAATACTCTGACGGGAAACTGAAATCCACTCTGCACACATTTATGCACGTCTCTTCTTTGCTTTCATCCAGGAATGGAGAGACACCACTTAACATGACATAGGTGAGGACCCCAATGCTCCAGATATCCGTGCTCAGTGAGACAGGGACACCTTGGATAACTTCAGGAGCTGCAAACTCAGGGTTTCCAAGCAGTTGGTGAATGTGGTAATGTCCTGTGATTTGAACTGCATCTTCCAAGTCTATCAGCTTGACCCGAGGCACAGGGATCCTTAAGTCAATGAGTAGATTTTCTGGCTGTTGAAATAACAAGAAAAAAAGTATATAAGGTATTTTTTGCATATGGAATTTATTTCCTTCATTTAAGGATACACCTGCTCCAATATTTAGCTTTGCTTTTCACATTAACCAGCCCATCAAGACTTACATATCATCATAGAGAAAATACTAATCAGGACACATATTGCCTGGGACTGAATTCTAGCTCTCCTTTACGTGGCTGTAAATTCAGATCAAACTGGTTTAATTCCCGAATTCATCTTCCTAGACTGAAAACACAGATCTTAATTTTAGATTAAGACTGTATCGTTAATTTATTTAAATACCTTTTGCTCATGTGGCAAGCTAGTTTCTCAAGGGTGTTTACCTTAAGAAGTGACATTTTGATCTCACAGCAGTGGAAATTTGAAAAGACTTCACTGCAATCAGTAGAACTGCTGTAGATTTATACAGCTGAAAAAACATTCCCTTGCTTCCTGTGATTCCATTCATAAATGCTCTGCTAATTATTTTTATCAGACTGCAGGCATACTTGGTCTCAACATCTTTTAAGTCTCCTCCTATTCTACTGACTTCTCTGTCAGCATTTCCAGCAGTCCTGTCCTACTTGACTGGAGACCTTCAGGGCCCAGTCCTTGCCCTTCACTTTGGACTTTCCCCCAGATCCTTTATGAACAGTGGATTCAGCTCTTTATATTGTAATGCCTGTTTTCTTCACTGCCATCCATTCAAAAT
Organism: Gavialis gangeticus; assembly: GCF_001723915.1. Lineage (NCBI taxonomy): Eukaryota > Metazoa > Chordata > Crocodylia > Gavialidae > Gavialis > Gavialis gangeticus. The sequence goes on from NW_017729031.1 coordinate 29,952,521, forward strand.
CCTCTGCTTGCCTCTGTTTTAATTCCTCATTTTCATGCCTTTTTATTGTGACTTCAAAGTCAACATGCCTAAAATTTATTGCTTTCCAAAGTCTTCTCTCTCTCTTCTCTAAATTGCTGTTGATATGCTCTTCATCTCCCAGTCTCCTGATTGGCCTATGACTTGCTCTATTGTCTACTGAAACCTCTGTCTCTTTCCGCCACATGATCGGTCCCTACAGTTTCATTTATTTAGAGCATCTTTCAATGCTCAACTGAAGTGGGCTCCTGCCTTTGCTTTGGAAAAGAATCCCAAGTTCTAAGGGGGTCCCTGTTGCAGGATTCACTGTAATTTCTAAGTACCTTACAGAGACACCTATCTACTTACTGTCCAGTCTAACCTCTTGACAGGTCCAGCAGAGAATACAAAGAGTCACAGTGAAAAGGAATCCTGCTATCACAGACAGTCGGGGCTAAAGTGTTATACAGAATATGTTAGAAAAAAGATTCTGTCACAGGAAATGGAAGCACCAAAGTAGCTTTTCAACTGGCTCATTTCCGAGCTGAAGATTCGAAATGACTTCTCTGTGGAGCACTGAATGCATTATTGGCTACTAATTGGGAAGGAAATTCATGCAAGAGGGCAGGCTGGTCCCTTAGATTAATTAACTCTGCCATAAGATCTTACAGTGGAGTAATTAACTCTACAGAAATACTTCTGTAGATGGTGACCTGGGCCTACATTGTACCTGGGAGCAGCTGATTTTGGCCCAAACCATGTCGGGGTTGATTTTTGCAGCTTCATCGCTCATGTAGGTGCACCCAACGTAACCTGAGCCAAGGTTAGGTCACACATTGCTGAACCCCCACAGGCCTCACTCAGAACACTAATCCCTGTGTGCTGTGCTGGCTATTATCTGTCAGACTGAAGAGTCGGGATGCTAATCGGTGGAACATTGCAGCAACCAAGTTAGGACGATGTCTGTATCATTCAGCGTAACTCTGACCTCGGAGCCGCCTCCTGCTACGGGCAGTAACAAAGCAAGCTTGACTCCGGGTAATCTAGCTGAGGCTTGACACCAACTACTTCCTGGGTCTCCTATGTTCCCAAAAATGCACTTGGGAGATTTCTCTTTTCCATTCTAACCAAATTGGTTTACTTTTCCAGTCTCTTGCACTGGATTCCTCTCCTATCTCATTCAATGTTTAAGCAACTTGTCTCACTTCCAAGGTTCTGTATGTTGTCTGCTTTCTTTTTTCCCCTCTCGTACTCTTTGCTCTACTCACGTCTCCCACATTACTTCTCCCTTTCTATCTTTTCTTTTTTTGAGGGGCCTCTTTCATTGCCCTCTTTTCCACAAGCTCTTTCCCTCTTCGCACAGGCTAAGGCATCTGCTCTATTTTTTTGTCAAATTCCTCCTTAAAACATACCTCTTCTTCTGACCATAAATCCATAAAATAGAGAAACTGTCTTTTCTATTAGAAGAAAGGAAGAAACCCTTAACTCCAGCAATAAACCTTCTTCTGTCCACCTCCTACCTTATATGTCTTGAACCTCCTATCTTATATGTCTTGAACTGGAATGCTTGTCAAATAGCCTATAATTTCTTGAGGACACAGGCTGTTTCCACTCTGAGCTTTCTCCTCCTGGAGCTGTCTGTGCTTAACTAGCAAATAACAGTTTCATTCTGTTTTCTTCCTACCTTTATGTCTAAATGAGCCACTCTGCAATTGTGAAGATATTGTAGTGCCTCCATTGTATCTCTGATGTAGAAAGCTACTTTCTCCTCCATCAGCTCATCGTGATTCATGAGATAATCCAAGAGACGGCCATCGTCCATCCTTAAAACAAATCAAAACTCTGACATGAAAGATCTATATGAAGCACCTGGGGATGGTTAATATTTGAAAGCATAGTGGCAAAGGAAACTCAGTGACCTAAAAATGGAGGCAGGTAAAATGAAAAAGTTGGTGTGTATATCTAAAGATATAGCAGGCCAAAAAAACTACACAGTGCTTAATCTTCAGTTATCACCTGTCCTTGAAAAGTCCAAAATACTGAATAGAGCTGCAAGATACTGAAATTTGCTCAAGAACTGGTTCAGCACACACAGGCACTTCCTCTGAAAACAAATGCATTCACCTACTAAGACTTGCTAGCTGATTGGGTAATGGATAGAAAATGCTGACATTTTCAATTGGAAGTATGCTTATTGATGGATCTTGACCCAGCTTGATTTATTTGTATAAACAAACACACGAAGAGCACAGGTGAATTTAATGAGATGTTCCCCAACTCCAAAGCATTTTTCATTGCAGTGGCTGTAGTGTTGTTGCAGGCCAATGGCACTCACTGCACTATATTTACCCCCTGTGGCCCCAACCAACCACGCAATCTTGCACAGGCTAAGGCATCCATTGGCACTTATTTGGATGAAAACTGGTTTATGTGTATACATGTATTTTTTTTTTAAATCTCGTTTCAAGGGCTAAATTGTTTCTGAATCCCATTGGGCAAAGCCCAGTATTCAAATTCCAAATGTCAACTGAGCAGAGCTTGAACATTTGAATCTGTGTGGTGCTATCCACCCTCCCAGACCTATCGGTCTGGGGCTTCAGGTACACCCCAAATCCATGGCAGGAATTCAACATGCAAGCCCCAAGCCCAGGGCCTTGGAGTTCAGATGCCAAAAGCCTGAGGAGCAAGACACAGGCAAAGCAAGAACGCAATCCTCCAACACCACAACACTGTGCAGTTGAGTTTCCCGCATTGGGGAAGCTCACAGGGGTCAGCCTGTCCAGAGTGCAAGGGGCAGGCCTCACCCTATAATTACACTTGCTCGGCTCAGAGGATCATGGGATCTCCCCTGCCAGGTAAGTTACCCTTTCCCAACTGATGCATATTTAAACTGAAGTATCAAAGAAGTTAAACTACTCTCTGATGTAGTTCACATTGCTTGCTGATTTCATTCCACTGGCTTCCACTGAGTTACACCAGAGTGGGTTTGTCCCAAAGACTCTCGTTTCCCTTTAATCCACAAATGAGAGCCAGGGTGAAGTGGCCGTTCTACGTAACACCCCAATCAATGAAAGTCAGAGGGTGAAAATCCTGGCCCTTTTGAAAACCATAGGTGTCTTGCCAGTGACTTCAGCAGAGATAGGATTTTAACTAGAGCCTCCATTGAGGCCCAATACTTACAGTTCCAAAACTAAGATATAGGAAGTGGGTGACTCATAGGTATCATGGATGGTGATGTACTGCGGGTGCTGTAAGTGCTGTAGCAAAGCCGCTTCATGTGCCGCCTGCTCTTTCTTTTTCATTTTTTTGCTAATGAATTTCACGGCAACATCTTTCCGGGTGGCTTTGTGAACACATTTCTTTACTACGGCGAATCGACCCCTGGGAAAACAGGATAATGAAGAGGACCCATGAATAAATCATATTTATTTTTCAGGGCAACAACAGTGGTTTTCAAAGTGTTGTTTGAGTGAGTGTATTAATATTTTACGAGGAATCAGATGTGTCTAGTTGCTCAGAACCTTTTCCTACAAAGAACTTGTGCTCTTTATCCTGGGAGTAGGGATTCTTTGGGGATCAGCAAACAGACATAACAAATGGTGTCATTTTGTGTTGTGCAGCCTGTGTGCTATTGGCTAATGATCTCCCGTGAGTTCATATTGCTGCAGCTTTAATTTTTTTGAGAGCAAGTTCCCCCCAGAAATGACTTTGATAAGGACAATGTCATTTTTCAGAGCACTCAAAGCACCCTCTTCTTAATTAACAAATCATTAATAATGATGCCATCTCACCATTTCATGAATAAGAACAAGTGATCAAGAGCAAGAAGCAGAAGGGAATCACTTGTGCAATGCAAGTGAGCTCACTGTCCAAAGCTGTCCCTAACAGTATCACAGCAGAGAAAGAAGGGTGAAGTTCTCTTATCTGTAGCTAGAAAACCTACTGATGAACCCATGCACTGCATACAGACATAGCTTTGACAGACAATACACTTACATTTACTGTTTTGGTACAGGGCAGCAAATTATACCAGGATCCAGAGTGGAAGACAAGCAGCTGAGCTGGGGTAGCCACCTGCAGTGGTCTTTACTATAATGCCTCACAACTGGATGCTGAGGGAGGAGGTAATGGCCTATTTGTCTTCAGCACATGGGTATGTGGGGATGGATGGTATAATTTTTAAACACTGGTATAATTTTAAGGGGACAGATGACAAACACTGGTATATTTTTTACTGCTGTAGTTTTACCTTTGATTTTTCCTGGCATAATTCTACACTGGATTTGAATAAATTATACTGGTGTAAAGGATTACATCATCTGCACACTCCTTGTTCACATTAGCATAAAGGCTGATTACACAGGTGCAAATGTGTCATCTTTCCAAGCTCTATATTACTTACCCCCTGTAGAGCCAGGGTAGACCCCCAGCCCTGTAACTCCAGAATCACTGCTCTCTACCACATGAGACAGAGAAGATAGTCATACTGTTAGGTTCCTATTCATAGGTATGAAACCACCATGGGGTGTTAACAGCCAGAGCTGGCCTTAGGGAAAATGGCTCCCTGGGTGAACTTGCATTTTGGTGTCCCCTGTGTAGTTTGGCTTCTGGCTCTGCACCTCTGAAAGGGGTGGCTCCAGCTCAGCTCTGTACCCCCACACCTAGAAGCACACCACATCCTGAAAGCCAAGCTCCTCAGCTGATCTCAAGAGTCCCAGACATGGAGCTTGAAGAGCAACACCGTATTGCACCAGATTCTTAACATGGCAGGGAGAGTTGGCAGCCACTGCTGGGCCCACTGGGCAGCCTGCTGCCTGGGGACAGCCGAGCCAGTGCTGCAGGGAGCTTCTCTGCCCCTGGATGAGGAGCAGCAGGCTCCCCTTCTCCTCCTCCATCACTCTTGCTGGCCCACCTCTTCTGTGACAGCATGGGTTGCAAGGCCTGGGCACCATCCTGCCTGCACTCCACTTTCCGGGGCAGCCACATCCATCCGCAGGAGGGTATCTGCAGGAAGGGAGGGATTGAGGCCACTGCCTGCTGGCCAGGATGGAGGGAGATCTGTGTGGAAGCTGGGGGAGATGTGCACTTGGAGGCTGTGGGAGCTTAGGCACGGGGCTGAGCTACCAGACCCACATGGGTTGGCCCTTCTCTCGCTCCCTACAGTTCTCCAGTTCAATCAGGTTTTTTTTCATCCAGCTTAACTTCAATCATATGTTTAAGTGCTTTGTTGAACTGGGTTCTGAGGATCAAGTATTCCAAGGACTGCCAGATTTCCCTGACATCAGAAGCACAGGTCAGACTGCAGGTAAGCGAGGAGTTCGAAAAGAAGATAGCTAACACTCCCAGTGACAGTCACAGTCCAGAAACCCACATTCAGATCTTCCTTTCCAAGTCACAGTCCTCACACCATATTCTAAAACCGATCATGAAAATAAGGTGTTTAGCGTTGATGTGTGCACTCTGCAATTATGAAAGGAACAGCATTCAAAAAAAAAAAAGTAACAAGCTGCAACACTGCAATTTGTTAAGCAGTTATAAAAAGGAACCTAAAGATTCTCTGGATGAAAAATTTTCAGCAGTATTATCCTTCATTACTAACACGAGCAGTGTCACTGTTACCTCCCAATCTCATGCAGTTCTGTGTACGCAAAGTCAAAGTTTTCTTTCCATGAAATAGTGGCACCATCAGCAGCAGAGTCTATGGGAGGAGTGGAGAAAAAGAAAAGACTCAGGAAAGATCAATCGTGAAGAAGACGTCCTATAGAATACGAAGTACATTCCAATGGTCATATACTATTTAAGAACTGAACCTCTTGATGGCAAAATAACAGCTCGGAGTTTCATTTCATACCACTTCCTCAGACAAAACACCCATAATGAGTCTGAGGGTATGTCTACAAGGCTCGATGCTGTGCTGTGCGGAGGCTCCTGAGCAAGCCTGGGTACCGGAAGCAGAGTAGCCCAGTTAGCCTGGTGCTCTGCACTGACCACTTTGTTCTGTTGGGAAGCCTGGCATAGAGCCCAGGTCTCCCAAATCCCCTTTAGTGCCTTCATCACAAGGCCATCTCCTTATTTAAAAGCATTTTAATTGGGGTTTTTTTAAGGAAAATTGTGTGTCCCCAAAATCAAATCAGCCAAATCAATTCCCAATCCGTGAGTCATTCAAGAATGATATGTGGCCCTACTGCCAGTAAGCATCCTCCACCCCCACCTGGGGCTTCAGATATTTCCAAATCCTTTGGCAGGCATCCCATGTGCAGAGCCAAGCCCAAAGAGTCAGGGTTCGGATGCCCCCGAGTTTTGCTTGTCCTCTGCCATATGGCTGCAGGAGGCAGCTAAGGAGGAGCCTCTCATTTCCATAAAGTTGGCGTGGCAGCCGACCAGTGAGAAGGCCCTCGTCGGAAGTCCTGTCCACAAGCAGGCTAGGATGAAACACTCCACTGCACCGTGCCATTTTAATTGTATTATCTCTGTCAGACTACTTCCCCTGCCACCATTGTGGGCACGGTATTTCCGCTGCCAGAAGCATTTTAATGCCTTAGTTAAGTGCACTAAGATGTATAAGCCTGATGGTATCTGTTTCCTTATCTGTCAAACAGCCTCCCCGGCCCTGGTCTCAGGGGGGTGGTGAGCAGTCCTCCCTGTAAATTGGTTTAATTTCTCAGCTGAAACGCCCTACAGAAGTGCAGAATGTAACAGGCCCCACCTCCAGCCCGGTGGCTTTCCCTGTCCTTAATGTAACTGCTGAACCAGAGCAATTCCAAAATCCCTGGGAATGTCCTGGCAGCATGTACACGGCACCGTCCATTTGTTTAGCACAACCACAGCTCCAGCCATCTCAGTGGTTATCTGTCTACTCCTTCCCAATGGAACTGAACAAGCAGTATTCAGAATGACTTTTGTTTGAGAAAGGAAGGATGCAACAGAGCTGCTGGCAGAGGAATGGTAAAGAGAGTCCTAAAATGGGTAGGAAAGGGATTACATAGAGCCCCTTGCATGGGAAAAGTGAAGATGGAAAGCTGAGAGCTCTCATAATGGGGAGGGATCACGGACCCGGTATGGAGTAGAACGTGGAAAGGAAGTTCACAGACCCTGTGGTACTGAAGAGAACAGAGGACCCATTTATGAGAAGGAAAACATGAGGGGAACAAAGCTCCTGATATGAAAGGAGAGGGAAACAGGGAGTTTTCTGTGACATCCGAGATTCTCACTTTTCCAAATGCTTTACTTTTAGATGGGAATAGGGGGCCACCAAAGGATATCTTGCACTTTCTTACACGAATCTCAGCTCCAGAATCAAAATGTTGTTTTGATCAATCAATGAACAGTGATGGTTGCTCATATGAGTTACGTGCATCATGTTACCCTTCTCACCGGGGCACTAGCCACCACCACCCAGTCACTAGCCACCTCCTGTCATGTACTTACCGTATTCTGGGAGCCTCACAAACTCTGATGGCTCACTAGGCAAACTAATTCCCCAGGGGTTGCTGGCACTGACTCTGAACTGATACTGGCATCCTGGGGTTAGATCTTCAATGACAAGATAGGTATCCAATGTTGAGGCGACCGACTGCTGCCAGACATGGGATCCTAGAATTTATGGAGAGACAGAGAAAGACGTGCAGTGTCAATGAGTTAACACAGAGCTAAAACCCCATGTCTTAAAACTGTCTAGTGCTATTAGCTGCTGCCATTTTGAGGTAATGCAACAGGATTATAAGCCCCATTCATGAAAAGTTATCACTGGGGGAGCGAAGCATGCTCAAAGAATTATCCATGGACATGTCACAGGAAGAAGTGTCATTTAGCAGGTAAAAATCCATTTTTTTTTTTTTTTTTTTAAAGGAAAAGATGAAGAAACTGTATCCTTATTGTTATTCCAGGAGTTGGGAAGCTGAAGCCATAGACATCTTCTTTGAAGATAAATGAGAGGACAATTAAATGCTCTTTTGTTTAGTGATAACTGACACAATGGAAAAAACACATGCAAACCTGGGCCACTAGTGGATTACTATGGCCATGGACTACAAAGGGTTTTCTGGGGGACAGACCTGATTACAGTTGGGTATTTGTGAGTTGGGAGAAAGCAGCAAAAACCCCATAAAGAGGCACACTGAGAAGGAAGGGAGGAAGCAAACCCCAGATGTAGTTAAGCTAAGAGCTCCTGGGCAAAGTACTTGCTAGAAAGAGGTTTGTAACAAACTGTGAGTAAAGAGACTATCCCCTGCTCTTTGAGGCCTATTGTGTTGAGGGACCCAGGACTTCAGGTACATTGTTTGTAAGGAATATTCACTCGATCACTCAATTCCTCCTCCTAATGAAAATAAAGTGAAATAGCTCCATTTTGGCTCATTTTCTCATTACAATTCTATTATTCTCTGTCAATGACTCCTTGAGCCATCCTGAAACCATTGTTCCCCCCTAACATATCAACTTTGCCAATCTCCACCTATATAATACTTTTGTCCTTGTCAATCTGTTCCTATCACCCCTACTACCTGTACGGTTGCCCACTGACCTCCACTCTGTTTGACAGCATCTTTCTGGGAATGAGCGCGGCCCAGATATGCAAACAGCACTTGAGGCTGTGCCTCTCCATGACCTGGCATGCAGACAAGGTTTCACGCCAGCTGTGAAATCTTGTAAAGCAATGTGGTTTTGACATGGTGATTTTCTCTCTTTGTTTGCAGGCAAAGGATTGTAGAAAAGTCGGTGGGAGAATGCCTTGTGCACTGTCATGGGAAAGCTGGGCCTTGGGTAAGATGCTTTGAAGGCTCTGGTCAAGAATCCCAGGAACAAATTCTCCAGTTGTGGCTGTTGCATAAGTAATGAGAGCTATAAATGATCTGTTAACACATGGGATGCTTCCAGGAATCAAGTCTATGCAGACTGATACCAAAAGAAATCCCACAAACTATTCTCACCCATTTAAGTGACCATGGAATAGTGGGGTGAAGTACCAAAGGACACAGCAGAGCAGGAGGTAATGCAGTTCAGAGTTTTCTCTTTTTTTTTTTTAAAGAGTGGTCCATGGGTTGTCACAGCAGTTGCAGGCTCCATTCAGCATTACCATGCCTGTCCTGAGACAGACTGGCTCCGCTGCTTGCAGCTGGGCCTACGCTGGCTCCTGCGAATGCCCAGAAACCCAGATCAATGTTATCAGTAGCCTACAAGGTACTATGGATACTACAGTCTAGTGTGACAGTTCGCAAGAAGCAACACACAGGATTCTGAGCTGCACCTCAGGAGGACCACTGAGCAAACGGCTGTATGTGGAGAAAGGAAATGAAAAGAACCAGTAGAATCAAGAATTATTACCATTCTAATAATATCTGGGACGAAAGCATCCCAGCTTCACGGAGGATGATACGACACTATAATAAATCTTGAACCTCTGGTGTGAGTGAGCAGCACGTGGTACATGCTAAGTTGGACACACATCAGCTGCTTGACCCCTATTAACACTAAGTAGCAGTGACCTGTGGAAAGCTGCATTTGTGAAGTTATAACCTCTCTAGACTGTAGCTATTACGGGGCAACAGCTTTCAGGATGCACTTGAGGATGACACATTCCAGATCCAAGGGAGCTCCCATTGCGAAAGACACCAAGGCACACAAAAGAAGGGATTTTCATATGAATGAGTGTCAGGAGGCTGAAACTCTATGTAAGCCGATCTAGCTTCAAGTTCTTACTGTAAAGTTATTGCTTTATCCACTGTGCAAGTAAACGACTATTCCAAAAGTTCACTTACAAGGCAGAGAAAGGTTGGGATATGCAGGGGGGAAAAAAGACTTTCTGGAGCTGACCTGTAGTGGAGGACTATTCAGAGAAGTATGGCTTTTTAAGGGTTTTGATTACTGCTGTTAATAGAAGAGCTATTTTTTTTTCCAGTGTGCCAGTCACATGGGTGTGATGAGGGTTAAGGCAGACCATTTGCTTTGTGAAGGGATTAATACAATTGCATGATTACATTCAAATTTCTACTTACATGTTTGTTTTAGAATGATGAAGGGAAAAAAGAAGAGGCCACATGCCTAAGGCAAGGTTTGCCACTCAGGGAGCAATGTACCTTTGTGGGAAGAAGGCAAACCGGAGCATGAATGGCTTCAAATGACCTTAGCAGAGGGCGTGCCTAGGCTGCTAGGGATGGGAGTCACATTTATTTAATTGTATCCCCTTTGGTAGGAGGGAGGGAGTGTTCGAGGGAAGGGAATTTAGTGCTGACTGGAAGGAATCTGTCAAATGTGCAGGAAATGGTGACATTGCTTGGATCCAAAAGAGAGAGCTGAATGTTGCATTCATGGAAAGAGTCATATCAAACAGGCCTGTCTGATACAGCAGTGAAAGGATAGCCAGACTTCAGATCAAGACTTGGTGCCTTTTTGGAAAGTATGCTTTAGCTAAACTCACATTACTGGGCTCAACACAAGGGTTTCAGAGTGCGATTTAATGGCCTGTGATAGACAAAAGGACAGTCTAGAGCAGTGGTTCTCAACCTTTTTAGATCTGAGGCATGTCTGGATAGACTCTGGAAAATGCCAGCTCTTAGTTTTCACTCTTTTTGACTGCAAAAAATAATAGAGCTGGTTTTCTGTTGCAAAGAACTCAGAAAGACCACAGCTATTAGATATCTCTGGGTTTTTCTTGTGAATCATGCTTGCAAACCTAACAGTGCTAACACGCTGTGGCACAGCGCAGCACCCTTGAAAGGATCTCAAAGCACCCCACGGTGTTGTGGCATCTTGGTTGAGAATTACTGGTCTAGAGAATCTAATGGTTCAGTCTGGCCTTAAACTCCATGAACAACAAAATACATGTAGCAGATTGATGGTGTGAAAACTTTTTGAACGTGGTCATGTAGCTGGAGGTGTAGATGAGGAAACTCATGCTCTCACCTAATAAACACAGCTGACGTTTCCTTACCTTCTTCTCTGTATTCTACGGTGTAGCCAGAAATGGTACAATTTCCTGTACTGGATGGGGGCATCCAGCGCAGGATCACTGATGTGCAGCTTCTTTCCTGAGCAATGGGGCGGTTCGGGGCTGCTGGAACACCTGGAGAAACAAACCAGTGTCCACCTCAGCCACTGCTTGTTCTTCGTTAACTCTGATAAAGGAAAGTCTTGCTAAGAGGCAACTACACATTGTAGACCTAAGAGTAGTTTGGGTAATAGCTGGCCTAATAGTAGTAATTGTTGCATCAAAATGCTGTTGCATCAACTCCTGGTTCATCCTATCGGTTTCCAATACTACTCTACTGCAGTGGTTGGAGAGGAAGGCCAGTTTCCTGCTCTGTTCAACTGTAGACTATCACAATATGGGGATGTAATGTCTTCTTATTCTCAGCTGGAGATCAGCTTTGCCCTGAAGCCGGAATATCTGATGTCGGTAAGCTGGCACAGTGATGTACCATGAAATGTTGACCTCTTATCTTAGAGCCAAGGGGCGCTTGGGGATTTGTAATTTTTAACCTGTAATTTGTAATTTTTAATTGTAAATGCCCTTAGTCTTACCCTTAGTTTCTGCTACAACCTCAGGGCTTGTTCCAAAGCCCATTCAAATCAGTGGAACAATTTCCATGGATTTCAATGAGCCTTTGAATGGCATTTTGGGATAACGAGTAAGTGCTGACAGTCCAAAAAAGTGACATTGCAGAAGCATGGGGAGGAACCAGAAGGGATCACTGCATTGATTATGCTTGACAATATTTATGCAGTTAATCAGGAGTTGTCAGCTCTGTAGCTGAACACTCCTGAATACAGCAGCCATTAATCTACCCATTGCACTTTTCCAGTGATTCTGGCAAATTCAAACCATCAGGGCCCATCGCAAGCACAAACAATTGACTTCTAAATGTTCACAATGCTCACAGTTCTATAAGTCAGCCATTATAAATTCATTACACCAATTATAAATTCATTACAGTGGCATCATCTCTGCTGCTGCAAGCGTATCGCATTTTTAATGTTAAAATCCCCTTTGCTGGAGCTGGAGGTCATTGGCAATCAGCTCACCATTAGTACTCATTACAATTACATGGATCCTTAATTACAGCTCTGAGAGAGTTCAGGTTTTGGAGGCATTCCTAAAGTTGAGCTCCTGCAAAAACATTTCATAAGAGTCAGATCCTTCCCTCTTCCTCCAGCGGGGAAAAGCTCTAAGCTCGCTGTCACCAATTATCATACTCCCTTGCTTCAATGCAGGCTCCGAGAGGCAAAGCTTTCTGCATGGAGGGAAGAGAGCAATATCTATAGACCCTCTTTACTGATAATTTATAACCTGAAGCAGATAAAACTACTCAGGGATCCCTCCCCATGACAGCCCCCATGCTCAAGCTTTGCCTAAGGGACACAGTTTGGGCCTTCATGGTACTGACATCACAGGAAGTGACAGTGGCTGTTAAATCGGGGAAATTTAAGGGTGGTGGATGTGCATGAGGCCAACATTTTCATACAAACATTGGCATTGAGTGCTATGAACCTGCTGCTCCCTGCACCTTCAATGGGAATTCTAGCTGAACAAGGGCTGACTTCATTTAGATTTTCATTCACCTGGAATAGCTTGTCCCATTGCTGGATACGTGGATTAAAAGTGTGCAAAGTTACGATAAGACATACTACCTTGCACTTTGATTGTAGCGGAGGTGGAAGCCGTTCCATGCTCATTGGCTGCCACACAGGTGTAAATGCCGCTGTCCTGAGGCATCAGGTTGCAGATCTTCAGGGTGAGCTCCCCAGACTCACTAGAGGTGTGAGGAAGGTCACAGTTTACAAGCTGCTTGATTAGTTAATGCTTTGTTACACTGGTTTCTCTTCCAGTGGATTAGCAGAGTAAGGATGTCTCAGAGCAGGGTGGCCAACCTGCAGCATGTGTGCCACAAGTCCCGGACAGCCCCTGCATGTGGTGCACGGCTGATTGAGGAGGAAGCAGGGAACACGTAAGCAGATTGGGCAGGGAGAAGAAAGCAGAGCAACAGATTGGGCAGCACAAGGGAATCATAGTGGCACTCAGGGAGGGCATGGGGCTTTGCTCGTGGCACACCTGCCAAAAAGGTTGGCCACCACTGTCTTAGAGGGTACAGTGGGCATGAACAAAGCACTACCTGAGGGCTATGTATTTAGGATTATTTTAGAACTACTGGGTTAAACTAGGGCCTGTGATAAGTGTGGTCAAGTCTAGTAGCTCTGCATCCCTTTATATTAGGTACATAAATTTGACCTGCTGCATGTAAGCCAAGGCCTTGTGCACATCTAAAAGGACTTACAGCTGTATCAGCAAGCCCTTCTGCTGGATATGCAGTTTATTCTGGAAAAAAAATGCTGGTACAGTTGAAATCAACCCTCCAAATGGATGAGGCTGTACTGGCAAAGGATGTTTTTTGCTGGTAGAACTGTTTCGCTTTTGCCATCATAGCCAAATTGGGTAGGGTGGTGACAAAAAATCACAACCCTGACCATCAGACCTGTGCTGAGAAATCTTTTCGAGTGCAGGCCTGGCTTACGGCATCTGTCAGTCTTGTTTGGCACCAGGGACGCTCATGGAAAAAGAACCAATGAAGGCAATGAAGATACATCATGAGGTGAAAGCTAATATATAGGGAAAAACGTCACACGAGGAGTAATCACCCTCCTAACTACCAACAGGAAATCTGCTGATCTACTTGCAGTGATTTACTTGGTAAGTGCAAACAGGGCAACATAAAGCATCATAGGGACAGCTTTTCAAACGGATGGTCTTCCTGGGTTCTTGTGATTAGGCAGAGCTTTCTGAGGAATGGGTTCAATACCATCTCTCTTATTTCTTATTTTTGATTTGCAACTCTTTCTCCAGGTTTCATCTGGACCTTGCCCAAAAGGGTTGATAAATCTCATGGGAAAAGCCATTTCCCTAGAAATTTCCTGTTCAGTTTTGAAGACCCGAGTGGGCCAGATAAACTGTAGATGAGCATTTAGGTTCAGGCCACTCGTCTCAGCTGAGCTCAAATTCCAGATCCTGGGAGTTGTGTAGTGCTGACTGTAAAGCGCTCTGCAAAAATCAAAATGTTTTGTTCCTCACCCCTGGTAAACATCTGGCATCATGATGACCTATCTTTCTGTCCAAGAATGGCCAGATGTAGTTTTAATTGGAGACATTCAGTGGTCTGCTCGGAACTGCTGGGTTTAATTCTTAGAGCAGCACAAATTGCTACCAGCTCTCAGAAATTGGACAGACTCCCAGTACATCTCAGTCTGGGGAACCACAGACTCACCTCAAGTTGCAAACTTTGGTTCCCCTACCTCAAGCACAAGTATCACACGGCTACAACCACAGAGTAGGCAGGCCTGGAAAGTCATGCCTTTAATGTTTCTTGCAATCTGGTTGGAACCGTCACCAAGTTTGATAGGAATGCAACTGTCAACAGTCCCAAATACTTTGGGGTCTAACACATGCACTTACCAGGACGACACTGTGTAAGTGGCTGTGCTGTTGTCATTGTCAAGGATATTTTGATCTGGTCCTTTCCAGGTGATGGTTGGCTTTGGGCGTCCACAGACTTTGCACTGCAACATCACCGTGTCGCCCAGCAAACAGGTAACATCCACTAGTGGCACAAGGAATTCAGGAGCCACTAGAGAAAACCACACGCACACAAGTCCTTTTAACTCAATAGAAGAAGTGTTCTTCCATCCAGGCTGGGTACTAGAGTAATGTACCTTATAAAGAGACCTGTCCCTTAATTATCCTTTAAAAAGCTTTGAACCAGATAAAGGACCTGCCAAGCTTACTGCCCCCATTCCCCTCGCCCCACATTATGCTACTGAGAGCAGGGGATGGGATGCTCCCTTGAATACATTACTATAATTCAACCGTATGAAGAAGTCCACTTCCATGGCTAGAGCACAGTTGCTAACGAACTCACCTTCTTGGATGAAATTTGGGTTAATGATCTGAAAAATACAAAGAAATAGCCATATTTATTTTTCTCGATGACAAAAGACAGGCATCTTCTTTCATTAAGTTCAAGTGGAGAAGCTGACATGAAATTCAGAGGCGCTGTCTAGACAGCACTCAGGACGTTTCTAACAACCAACTCATGGAGGAAGCTGCTGTAGGCGAGTTCTACAGCGATCGGGCATATTCAAAAGACTAACGAAAGTAGTGGCTCTTCATCAGTGTTAATTGCATCACAGGCAACAACCGAACTCCCTGAAAACTCCGGCCTACGTTTTCTGTTATCATCATGTACGTGGCCGTGATCTTCCTAGTCTTAATTCCTTTATTTCCACAATCATGTGATAAATTGCGTCCCCATGTAGTCTACTGCACTTATCCTGCCTCCTTGGCCATCTCCCCTATCCTCTCTCTCTCCACTAACCCTTCTTGGATATGTCTTTTAACCGCCAAGCACATTCAGCCAAAAGAAAAAAATGCCACAAAGCTGCTCACTTCCTTTCTCCAGCTATGCCACATGCCTTCCCTTTGCCCTATATGAAAGAGTGCAAACCCCAGTGCAGGCAAATTCCAGTCTAATATCATGATCCATCATAACTAAAAAACATTTATTTCCATGGATTGCTAGAGTTACACCCAGTCTTCATCTCTTGAGGGTTATCCTTTGCAGTTATGCAATGTAGCATAGAAATAATTTGAAAAACAACTGCCATTCAGTGATAACTAAAGCAACCTGACCTTTTACCTTAAAGCTGTAAAACTCCCAAAATAGCCTATTTCAGTTAAGTTTCTCTGAAGTTTACCTCTGAAGTTCCAGCTCTATTTTTCTTGATGGTAAACAGTGGGGTGATTATTTTACTGGCCCCGGGTTGTGGCTTCATCTCCCAAATTCATGTCCTTGCACTGTGACCAAACACCACACAGCCCACCATGCTTGCCCCTGCTTATCTCTCTCTGTGGCGGGGGCTGGCGATGTTTTTGGCCCCAGTGCCAAAAACAACCCAACCCAGACCCATGCCTCAACTTGGCGTGCCCAAGGCAGAGGGTGGGGCAGCCCCGATGGGCCTGATTCTTGCAGCTGGCAGTGGGTGCACACACACCTCTGGGTGGGTGGTGATGGAGGGGTCAGGCTTGTGCTGCCCCAGCCCCTTCCCAGCCATGGGCCCTGAGGAACACGTGCACCCGCTGCTGCCAAGGAGCTGGTGCCAGGACCTTGGACCCCAGTGCAGCTGTCTACAGCCTGCCCACCATCTGCTGCAGCTGCTCAGCACCTGGGCCAGCTGTGGCAGGCTGCTGGGAGGCTGCAAACAGCTGCGCTGGGCTCCAGACCGCTGACTGGGCTCCATGACGGTGGTGGCTTCATGTGTGCCTCAGGGTGCACAGCAGGAAAGGGGCCTGGGGCAGCACAACTCTGGTCCCTCCCTTGCCGTCAGCCTAGAGGTGCTCATGCAGCTGCCACTGCCACAGAGCCCGCTGCAGTTGTTTGCAGCCTCCCAGCTGCCTGCCACAACTGGCCTGGGTCCTGGGCAGAGCCCCGGCTGCTTGTGGCAGGGTGTGCAGCCCCTCGGCTGCCTACTGTGAACAGCCCGGGCTCCGTGGCTGGTGGTAGCTGCCCAGAGTTAGAGCTGGCTGTGGTGTGCTGGGCAAAATAGGCTTGCGTGCCATGCTCTGCCCTGCTCAATGGGCATTTACTTCAATGGATTGTGGATCAGGCCCCCAAGAGCACGTGTAGTGGTACTTGGGAATAAACTTTTGAAATGAAATGAAAATAACTTTCCATAGCACAGATGAGCCATGCACTGGAAGACATGTCCAGTGCAGGAAAAGGATGACCTTTGAGCTATATTCTGCCCGATAACACTCATACCCACAACCCCAGAAGCAGCGGAGATATGAGAATGTGCTGGCTGCTGGCCCATGCTAGAAGGTGATGAAGAGGATGCTCTGATGGTCCCCTTCAATACACAGCGTGGCAAGGTGCAACTGCAGGTGGTA
Source organism: Gavialis gangeticus (assembly GCF_001723915.1). Taxonomy (NCBI): domain Eukaryota; kingdom Metazoa; phylum Chordata; order Crocodylia; family Gavialidae; genus Gavialis; species Gavialis gangeticus. The sequence continues at coordinate 29,969,448 of NW_017729031.1, forward strand.
AAGGGAAAAGAAACGGACATGGCCTCTAGGTAGAGATACGCTGTTATGTTCACCCAGGGAACTCATGCATAAATGACCCCCAGGCGCGAGGCTGGGAAAGAGCACTGCCACACTGCCTGGCACAGCATATATTGTAAACGATGTACAACTATACATTCATTGGCACGAGCAGACTGAACAGACAGTAATTTTGGATTCACACATGCTTATTCACCACATTCACGTTGCTCACACGTATGCCTGCTCCTACAGATCTCCAGGTGATAAGTCCAGATCTCGGAGGCTGTGGAGCATTAGCTGCCTGCCTTCACAACCACAGAAAGTCGGAGGCGAGCCTACCCAGGCTGGTCTTAGGCAGAAAAATTTGAGATCTGAGATATTTTACTGCCTGATAATAGCCAGAACATAGCCCTTTAGGATAGGTCTCAAAAGAAATCAGGATTTACCACCCTGGATGAGATGATCGATCTTTCCAAGCCAGCACTCCCAAAGCAGTCATCATCTGTACATCTACACCCTTGTGCATCTGCACTAACTGCATGCCACGCCCAGGAGCACCACTATATCTGCTCATTCCTGCCAAACCCAGGGCAGGAGGCAGCCCTAAGCATGTGCCAATAAACACGCCCAAGGCAAAAAGCTTCAGAGCAGGGCTCTCAACATGGCCCCATGGAAGTACATTGCCTCTTTGGAGGGAGTTGGCTTGCACAGATTGAGAGTGAGTGGGTGGGCAAGGCAGGCTTCATGGCTGGGCTCTTGGCACAACAGAGAGTTAGAGACAAGCCCCAAGTGATGCTCTGGGGCAAAGTCCACAATACATTCCCTCATGGTGCAGCTGACTGGCCGTGCCCTTATGTCCGGGGGTGGATGCACACTTCCATGACATGTTCCAAGTACAAAGGAGATCACTAACCTTTCATTCCTGGGATCTGTATAAAAAACAAAAACACCTTCCTCATCCAAGGAGTCTTTGAGGACTTTTTTTTTCCAAGCCCAGTTTAGATGTTACTGTGAAAAAGAGTCTCAAATCAAATACACGTTAAATAAAGATCACTCATCTCCCCAAAATGCATGGCCATCCCTTCTGCTGGTAATCACCATCAGCTGGAGTATGCGTGCGCCAATGTGCTTTGTTGCCATCCATGCCATTGCAATCAGATATGGACAGCTGCTGGTTTGAATGCAAGCACTTTGTCTTCATGCACTTAAAAAGGCAGAAAAGCAGATGAAGCATCCTGGACATTTCTGTAGGAAACATCTGAAGAGCAGGTCAATCAGAAAAAATAATCATAGCACCTTTCACCCTTGATGGATCTGCCCCCGGTTCTACTGAGAAGCAGAGCTGCTGACTGCAGCGGTGAAACCGCTATGGTTTTTTCCCCCTTCCCTTTAGGCTTGGGTGCAGGAACTGGGTTCTGTTCCTTCTTGGGTATCGTTAACTAACTGTTTAACTAAACCAGCTGGAGCCTTGCACAGATGTCACTGAGGGTACAACTTGGCAGGAAAATCATCAGTACCAGCAGCAATACATGAGAAAGTGAAGGCACCTTCTTGGTGTTCAGATGCTAGGTGAGGTCTGCAGCTCTTACAGTTAGAGAGAGGTAGGGGGGACCTGGAAGATCTTTTTACTTGTGCACTGAGAAGATCTGACCTGGACCCCCAGAGACAAGGGTGCCCTTCAAGTAACTTTCAAAGCCGAATCACAGCTTATAACAGTTATTCACAGACGTTCCTGGAAAGAAAAGACGACCCTCCGTACATACTTGGCAATCTCAGACCGGGCTGCAGGGAGGAAGCACGGAGGAGCAGCTGGTTTAACCATGTCAGGACCAGCCAGTCCTCTGTGTGAAGAGCCTAATTCAAAGCCCACTGACGTCAGGGGGATTGAGAGAAGTCGCAGTGCAAGTCCGAACTGGAGAACGATATGCTCCCTTGCTGATCCCGGTGTGGGTTAATATTGGACTTGGGCTGTCCTTCTGGAACGGGGTCATGGGCACAGCTGTGAGCGATTAGTAGTAGGCAGGAGGGTCCAGCAGAGAGAGCCATGCTACCTCTGAAGAACTGATGGGGGTGGACTTGCTTGGACTGACTTAGCAGCACTTGAAAGCAAGCCCTAGGAGCCAACATCTGAGTCATTGCTCCCAGGCGCCGCATGTTCCCAGCAGCTTGTGATGTCTCGCCCCACCTCTAGGAAAGGAGATTGCAGCAGGGTAGAAAAACCCTTGATCTTCCTGGAGTGCTGTCTTGTTCAGCTGCTTTTTAGGTCGGACAAGGAGCTAAGCCACTCAAGCCTTCCAGCTCCCAGGTCCTGATTTTTGCTGCCCTTGTAGGGGTTCCCAGCTGGGTGTCTCCGTCTTGCACTCTCACTAGCCTCTCCACGGAGCGGTGGGCATGGGGGGGGAGACTGCTTCCGGCTGCACCTCCGTAGAGGCAGCACCACCCTCACCCCATGGCCTCCTTCACCCTACTAAAGCTGCAATGGCCCTTATCCCTATGCTGGGTGGGTGTGAGGGCTGTGGACAGGACTTTTTTAACGATGAGGAGAAAAGGAAGAGGAGATGGATGGGATGGATCTTGGAACGTCAACATCTAGACCAAGCCCCTGTGGCTGGTGTGAGGGCCCAAGCAATGCGAGGTCTCAGGAGAGAGGCAGAACTGCCCAGAGAAAAGCATGGGAGATGAAGGGAGGGCAGGTCAGTAGTGTAATTTGACGGGGGGAAGGGGATTGCACCAGCTCAGGGCACCTATTCAGAATAGGGGCTGGAACGGCCATCCTCAGGGACCCTGCGCCACTGCTGTCACAGCAGCCCGGGACTGGAGAGTTATGCTAAGGCAGCACCAGCTTACACTTACACACCTCTACCAGCCCCGCACGACATCTTTGCTTCGCCCAGTCTGGGATGCCAACATTTTAAATTACTCCTTTGGGGTGGCCAAGGGAAAGGACCCTCTTCCCTTCTCATGTACATCCCAGGCGATGGAAGGTGGGATGAGGACACATACCCTTGTGATCAACTCCTTGTCTCTTTAATAAAAAACAGTAAAAGGAATCAGTACATTTCCTGTTGCGACATTTGGAGCTGGGCAATCAGGACACTTGGTGCTATTTATGCAAAGCAAACTGCATATTCATCTACCTTGCAAATCAGGACATTAACTCACTTGCAGTAAGACGCCAGATTTCTGTATATTTTGACTCAACTGGGATGCACACAGAAAGAGACCTGATGCTAGAGTCCTTGAGTACATGAACTCCATGAAGCCCAATATCCCACGTGCCTCCCCTGAGCACACGTTAAAATCCTTTTATATTAAACTGATTTATTTTCTTATTGGGTACAAGAGAATGAAATGCTGCTAACAATTTACATTGATTTCCCATCCATAAATGCCTCAATCAATCAGCGCAGTTAGGACGATGTAGATACTACAGTGGTGAATGCAACAGCTTTCTCTATAAATACCTGACTCTACCTTCCTTAATAACTCTTCAGGCAGGACACATTTGCAATAATCACCTGACACGATTTTCATAGTTTCATAGTTTCTAGGGTCGGAAGGGAC
>NW_017729031.1:29973022-29973954 GCF_001723915.1 Gavialis gangeticus
ATTCTGTCCCTCCTGTACAGCCTATAGCCCGTGACATTCATTAGTGGAGTAGTCAAAGGCAAGCACTACCGCTGGATATTATTAAAAGCCTATGGGTAAAATTTCCATTGACTTTCAGCAAGACTTTCTTCACAACTTTTGACACCTTTACATGACACCCATATATTTTTGCAGGTCTTAAATTTAAAATTTCTCAACAGAAAACAACCAGCTTTGCAACCAGATTCTTAAAGCCAAGTGTTGCGGAAATGAAATATTGCCCAAGCGATTGTCACGGATTTGTAACACAATCAGTAAATGGTAATTAGATGATGCAGTAGCATAACTGTGGAAGATGAGGGGCACTAGCCTTGGGGTTGACTAAGTAGGGGCACTAAATTGCCCCTCTCCCACCCAGTCACGAACCAGTTGTAGCAGCCTTGTGCCACTCAGCCATATGAGCTGAGTGCGAAGACGCAGCAGCTGCCGTGGAGGCGTTTGGTCCCTGGAGCAGGTAAGACTCACCACCCTCCTTCCTCCTGCTTAATGTGCAACAGAGATTGGCCCATGCTGCATAACTTGTTACTTATGCCTCTGATTTAGGCAATAAAGTTTTACAGATGGGAAGTGAATATCACTCACAGTTAACCAAAGCAGGGAACGAACGGGAGGTACAGAAAGTTCAAATTACACAGAAGCCGAGAATGATCCAGCACCAAGACCTGACAGACAGCTTGTAGTTATTGACCCCCGGGCCAGGACCCTCTCCTCGTGTCCCCAGATTGCTAGTGGGCAGCAGGAGGTGGTGAAAATCTTACCAGCTCCTCTTTGTGATGGCCAGCTTGAACTAACTTCTCTTCTACCAAGTCAGGTTTTTCTACAATTGCTGAGCTGGCTTGTAACTGTTCATGTGGAGAGAAGAGGGCATTGAGACATCCAGCTGATGAGGACTA
>NW_017729031.1:29978954-29981066 GCF_001723915.1 Gavialis gangeticus
GGCAGCAGGAGGTGGTGAAAATCTTACCAGCTCCTCTTTGTGATGGCCAGCTTGAACTAACTTCTCTTCTACCAAGTCAGGTTTTTCTACAATTGCTGAGCTGGCTTGTAACTGTTCATGTGGAGAGAAGAGGGCATTGAGACATCCAGCTGATGAGGACTAATCAAACTTAACTGACCCGAATCAAGTTTAATTGCCGTCCGATGGACATCCGCTGAGGGTCTGGCTTGTTAACTTTGGCCAAACTCATGGAAAACTTTTCAAGCTACTTTTTACCTACACCCTTGGACAAGGTGGACTAAGGAGGCTTGTCAGGAATGGGGTTTCTCTCAGAGCCTCTTTAAGATGGCAACTTTTGCAAAGTCCAAGAGGGCTGTCAAAATACACACACAAGAAATGCTTTAAATTCCTTTCTAGCTCCTTCTTGGAAGATATCTAAAGAAGCTTAAACACAGCCTGTGCTATTTTGAAGATCTAAAATCTACCACCTGTCATGGGACTACACACTTCCTCCATCCACACCCACATACACTACTTTAACATTAGCTAGCTATATACTGCTCAAGGGTCTCTCTTTTTTCAACTTAACACAGGGCCAGAGTTTGCTTTGGTTTAAGAAGATGCTTCAACTTTGAAGTCACATCATACTTAGAGGAGCCATTATGGTTCAGGATCCAGTCCATCTCTCCTGGCTTCTTTCAGTCATAGTATCAGAGGCCTATTTATTTTTCAACGTGTGTTCAAGGAGTTGAGAAACTAGGGCATCCACCATTCTGAAATGGGCCCCATCAATAGCCAGCACGCACAGGATACCAAACCTTAAAAGGTTTGTTGGTCCCAATTACTTTGGTCATGAATCCCTCATTCAGAGAAGACTCAGATGCCCATTAGTGTGCTTGAGGCACAGGCTAATTAAAATGTCACCCTCCCCCTGCCCGTCTCAGCGGGGAATTTCATCAACTAAGCAAGTTGTAATGCAAAGTTTTGGGCCAACCACATGGGACAAATCAATTGGTGTTAACAGGAAGCTGTCTGAATACCATGTTCTTCACACCCAGGTCTGGCTGCCGCACTGTGAACTGCAACAGAAGATCATTTCCACCATGGGATAATCCACAGAAGGGAATTAGAAGAAGGCAACCTCTCTAAGGATTCCCTAATACAGGCAGTAGCTACCTATCAGCAGAGCTGCATTTTTACAACACCCACCCTGATAACTTTGATATTGAAAATTGGGGAGAGGCACAAGAACATCCACACTAAAGCCTGTGCCTCTGTACCTACAGTAAGAGTCCAGCTCTTGCCATCAAGAAGGCACAGCAGACCCCCTGGTTCTCCAGGGATCTAGCAGTCCTCCTGAGGCTAAAAAGAAAGGCCTACAAAGGATGGGATTCACCTCCAGAGAGGAATATTCTGCACTGGTCCGGTCCTGTAGGGAGCAAACGAGGAAAGCCAAGGCTGCAACTTAACTCCAACTAGCTTCGAGCATCAAGGACAATAAAAAGTCCTTTTTCAGATATGTGGGGAGCTGGAGGAAAAGCAAGGGCAACATTGGGCCCCTGCTGAACCAGATGGGACAACTGACAACTGATGCCCAGGAAAAAGCCAACCTATTAAATGGGTACTTTGCATCGGTCTTTAATCAGTCCCATGGGACGCCCATGCCCATTATGGGACAGGCAGGTCTGGGTGAGGGAGATCCCCTGCCCTCCATTAATGCTGACCTCGTGAAGGAACACCTTGAGAGGCTGGATACCTTTAAGTCAGCCGGCCCTGACAATCTACACCCCAAGGTACTCAAGGAGCTGGCGATCATCATAGCCCAGCCTCTGGCACGGATCTTTGAAAACTCCTGGCGTTCTGGTGTAGTGCCCGAAGACTGGAAGAGGCTAATGTGGTGCCGATCTTCAAGAAAGGGAGGAAAGTGGTTCTGGCTAACTATAGACCTGTCAGCTTGACTTCTGTCCCAGGGAAGGTCTTAGAAAAGTTTATTAAAGAGGCCATCCTTAATGGACTGGCCAATGCCAACATCCTGAGGGATAGCCAGCATGGGTTTGTTGCCGGTAGGTCTTGCTTGACCAATCTCATTTCCTTCTACGACCAGGTGACCTA
>NW_017729031.1:29986066-29995837 GCF_001723915.1 Gavialis gangeticus
AGCCCCCAAGGTCTGGAGCAGTCTGCCATCGGAGGTGGTTCAAGCACCTACATTGAACACCTTCAAGAGCAAATTGGATGCTTATCTTGCTGGGATCCTATGACCCCAGCTGACTTCCTGCCCTTTGGGTGGGGGGCTGGACTCGATGATCTTCCGAGGTCCCTTCCAGCCCTAATGTCTATGAAATCTATGAAATCGTGTCTTTAGGACTTTCTTTGGTCATGATGGCCCGTGGAGTCCAGAGGTGCTTTATGGGATTGCCTCTGTGGAAGCAAACAGAGCAGTCTCCAGCTAGCCTATCTTTATCGATAATGTCTGGTGAAGCGTCTGAACCCTCAGCAGCATAGGCATTGACCAGCCCAGAAGCTGCAGTGGATGCATCGGTAGTGGCAGTGACTGCTATTCTTGTACTCCTTCAAAACTGGCACCTAGGCCTGGTGCCCCTGTTGCTCACCCCAAGTTACACCCCTGCTCTAACCACATGCTGCCCCAACCTGCTTCTGACCTACTTGTTTTGGGCCTTGTTTCCAAAACACATTGCCCAAGAACTGCAAGGCTCTTTCCCGAGAGGAGGACCATGCCATCGTACAGACGACTGACCTTGTGGACAACACCAACAAGACCAGTGCAGACAGTCACGTCAGCGTGTGGCTCGAGGGATAGGAGCCATCCAGGACTATAAGGGCAGCTCCAATAAATGCATCACTTTAGCCTTGCCTTGAGAGTCCAGGCTGTAAATACCAGACATAAGCCATTTACAGTCGCAGGACACCTGGTCTACCAGCCACGCAGCCTCAAAACTGGAGACACTTCCTGAACCTGGGATAACTCCACTTTACAAACCCACAAACTCTAGCAGAGGAAGGAAAGCTAATGTACACACCTTGGTCCCCGAACTCACAGAAGCTGCTTTTGGGTGGATGAAAGTGCCATGGCTTTGAAGCTCTGAAAGATTATTGAGGGGCTTCTGGCCATATCTCCCTTTAAATGGCACCATCTCAGCAAACCTTTGGGAACGTGTCTGCAGGGATTACATTTACTGTGACTATTGCTGTCTACTCTGCACTTCAAACTTGGAATTATCTTAGCTATGGGGCCAGTAGCATGGGACCCAAATCAAGTTGCACTGTCAGCAAGGATGGAGTCTGCACATGATTTAAGAAAAAAGCTAAACAAAGACTTGACAAACAGGAAAAACACACTCAGACAGGTCAGTGCCCGACCACGACAGCTCCTTCCACTGCAAATCATGAGCTGAGTCCTAGAGACAACTGTAACAGAAACTCCTGAAAGTAATGACCACAGGATCTTCATTCATAGTTCTCAGTCCGTTTTGCTGAGTGCCACGTTGAGCCTGCTCCAGTTTGATCTGGCACATATTCATAACGGACCTACAATATCGAGCCAGGCTGAGGACAGTTTGACACTTCAACTAATTAGGCAGCAATTACAACTGAGTGCATTCTCCAGAAGAAGAGTTTCGGAGGGTGGGGGCAGAGGAACGTTGCTCAATGACGGCTTGTAGCTGATAAGGTGCAATCCAGTTGCATTTCAATTCAGCTCCATAAAGTGGTCAGACATCTACTCCCAGATGGCCCATAAAACATATCGGCAGACTAGGAACTGCAGTGCATACCAATGCAAGAGAAAAATGTAAAAAAAAATAAATAGGAGTACAGATAACATGTCCTTATCATCAAAGCAGGCACAAATCTGTAAATAATAAAGGGAAGAGAATAATAAAGAGAAGGGAGCCCGAGGGGCACAACAAGCAAAGGAAATGGGGCCTCACGAGTATGCATTAGCCTCCTGAGTTGGTCAGAGAATAGTGAGCTAATTGCTGTTAAAAAATAAAAATAAATAATCAACCTTCCTTAATGGGAATGAGTTAGATGAATACTGTGAAGGATATGGCCAAGAGGTCTAATGATACTATCAAGGGACAGGAGCTGCAGCCCTTAATGAATGGTTAGATCTCCTCACTCATGGAGGCTACAGGCCACGCATGCTTCAAGCTCTTCTACCAAGAACCAAATAAATAAGACTGCTAATGGACACCAGCTGCATACTTTGCTCCTAAAGCTGTGTTATCAACCTGGGGCAGCCCTTACTCAAGTAAGGAAACTTGCATTTAAGCAGGGAATGGGTTGTAGTCATGGGTCCAGCCGTGAGGCACACCAGGTTGGGACTCAGGAGACCTAAGTCCTACCCCTGATGTTAATGGCCAGAAGCCTTAGGTGGAAACCCTCTGTGCAAAAAGCCATGGGCACTGTGCAAAACCAATAAAGGGAAATCCCTGCCCTCAAAACATGAGGCATAGATGACAAGGCAAATGAAGGGTGACAAAGGACAACAAGGGGAAATGATTGACCCAAAGTCAGCAGCGGAGCTAGGAAAATGGGCCCAATCTCCTGACACCTACTTCTATTCTGTTCCTGGCCTGGAGACAGTTAAGAATCTAAGCAACTTGGGGGTTTTGATACCTGATATTTTCTTAAAGAGCTGGATCCTCACCTTTCTGGCAGCTTGGTATCTTTTATATAAATATTATATATTATGCTGTTGCTGCTTGTGCTCTCTCTCGCTCCATCTTCCCCCCTGCCCTCTGGTTTGCAAAATCTACCGGGCCTTCTACTTGACTTCAGACTAACACAGCTAACTACTGCTCTGAAGCCATATATTTAAATGCTCTTAATTAGAAAAGCAGCCTGGAAGCATGATGCATCTTCTCTTAAGATATTAGACAACAGTCCTTCACCCTTTTTGCTGCTAAAAATCAGGGTTTTGAAAGTTCAAGGGGGTGGCAATGGGAGGAACTAGCAGAGCAGAGAAAGAAAGCATTTGCTACCCCAGGGCAGTTGATTGCCTGCGAGTCCCTTTGAACATAGAATTTGTGGCGAGGGCCGATCTTCAGTTTGCGTGTGCTCTGTATTGCGCAGATTGCTGCTGTGTCCTACAAATTGAAATGCCCATTCCTATCCTGGCAAGGGCCAGAGCATTTGGAGGGGCTCATCCATCTAGGAAAAATCCGATTCCCTGTTATAAAGAGACCCCCCGCCTCACCATCACGTGTATTAAGCCCCTGCACATTTCAAAATGGCTGTGGTGGTGCTTTAGCTAAACCTTGTCGGATGAGCTTTGGAAAAAAACATCCCATGGCCATTTTGAAATGTGTGGGAACCACTCTAATTAAAATACCCCTCTCCACGCCCCAGCACCTGTATATAGGCAGCCCAAAAGCCTTCATAATAGGAATTACACTTCATGTGAACACCAGGGGAGAGGTTTACTCCAAGACAGCTGGACCTACCGTTTTGCAGACAGCTCACTGTTCTGTTTGTCCACCATGTTACCATAGACTATTATATTTGCAAATAAAGGCTGCAGAACCGGGCAACCTGTTTCTTTTCCTTTGTTAACTAAGAAAAATGTCTTAATGATCCCTGGTAAAACAAAATGATTACAAAAAAAGGAATGACAATGGTTTTTGGAAAAAAAAAATTCAACTGTATGTATAGCAAAGCTTCACTTATCAAACAAGCAGTCCTGTTTCCTTTTGAGAGTTTACAGTGATCTTGTGTTACCCACAAAAAAGGGCAAAGTTTGTTAAGGAAAAAAGAGCACTGGAAATTTGGGAAATGCCAGAAGATCTGAATGGACAGTGTCAAGGTGAAACATTTTCAGACAAAACAGTGCTGACCTCTGACACATCTGAGCAAGCTAGGAGAACTGTCAAGGTGTTTCCCTTTGGTATGAAGCCAGTGATCGTGACTCTACAGAAGAGGCTGGAGGCTTTGGCAACTACTTAAGAAATCGTGACACGTCTTTATCTTTTTGCAGGCATCAATGGGATGCGAAGGCTGCCACTGCGCACTACCTCTACACACCTTCCAGTTGGGATGATCTTGTTGCTGCGGCTGAAGCACTTTCTGCTTGACTGAGGTTTCTCCTGAGCAGCAGGCACTGGCAAATCCAGGGTGTGCGAGCATGAGGGCATCAGTAAGTAAAATCTACCATTTACACATGGAAATGTGTTAGCGAGCAGTTCTCTTTGCTCTTCTCCACCAGGTTACAACCAATGCTTTCCAAAGCCCTCAAAGTCACACTTAGTACGTGATAAAATGCCATTTAAGGGAGGATAATATACTTTTAGCCATCTGTTCTATTTCTATATTAGGCATCATTCTCCATTTAAGGCCTGGGGAAGAATAAGGCCCATAGGTATCAGAGGGAAAGACTGGAGGTCATCAGTATCTTAATTATTTGCATCATAGTCATACCAGAGAGACCAGGACTTCCAATTATGCCCAGTGCCATATGTGTCTAATAATGAAAGACAATCTTTGGAAAGCTTATCGTGTAAATAAATCAGACAGTACAGAAAATATTGTATCCATTTTACAACTAACGAAGTGAGGCAGAGGAATTAGGGGATGTGTCTAGGGTCTTATAGGAAGTCTGACAAAGCTGAGAATTGAACCCTGCTGTTGAGCCTAGCTCACACACCTTAAACCCAAGCTTATTTTTCCTCAGCCCTCTTGCTGGGTAGGTTAATGCAGTACTTACTGCTCCTCTGCTGAGTGCCTTTTCTAATGCTCCTCAAGCTGTTGTAGATGTCCTCTGATGTAGATGTCTAAGGGATCACATTAGTTATAGGTGGTGTTGTTTAAACCACACATATACACACCTTCCTTCCCTCCCCCTAGAACACCATCCTTTTTTTTTTTTTCATTAAGCATAAGAAATACCAACCTAAAATGCTCTGGGGTAAAATCTTGACTCTGTCCATCTTCAGTGCAGCCAGGATTTCACTTTCAATACACAAAGCTTAGAAATATGACTAGAAACTAAGCAATCAGGCATCTTTGTTGTAATGCTTGTGGTTACTTTTAATTGGCAAGCCTGAGATTGCTGATCGGAAGCAAAACCCACCCGCTCACGTGAGCCAATGCCAGGAAAATCAGGCAGCAGGGTCCATTTAATGCAGTCTAGCATGGGCTTGGGCACATGCTTACGGCTGTATTAAGCTGTTTCTGGGCACTGGGCCATCCTGAGTAATAGCAGAACATGTTTCTACATTAACCCTGTAGATGTGCCCCAAGAAAAGCAAACGCTGGGGGCCTGACAGATCTATGCCAGTCTGCCCATTGCGTACGAAGAGCTTTAGTGAAGAGCAGACCCTCCAAGTTGGAGAAGGATGTTTGCTTGACAATGGGGATAGACCAAGAAGGGCTTACTTTGTGAACTGACTCTTCCGGGAGCTCCGTCCCTTAGAAATATGAAAACAATGAGCCAGTCTTGCCATTCATTGTTTGAGACCCAGGCATGGATGGTACTCTCGGGTTTATGCCATAGAAGACATCAGCGTTTCAGGGGAGTGCGTTTGTCTGTTGGTATGTCATTAACCTGACATGCACAGGGGGATACACACCTTTCATAAAGGAAGGCTGCATCTTTCCCCTCACATGGGTAGGTGGTGAATGTACACAGCTCTTATTTGATGAAACAACACTACCAACTGCCTGCTGGCTTTCCACAGCCAAAAGAAAAAGGCACCACATCCAATTTATACCTGAGCTCTTTCAATCCACTTTGAATAAAGAGAAGCAGAGAGCCTACAGCTGATCATCACCAACAGAGGCAAGTACAATTCACAAGTGCCGACACCACCGTATTAGTGGAAGAGGCATAACAAGCTGGTTCTGTGCCTGGGGCAGTAATGGTGACTGGGCTGCTGTGGCCAGACTGGCAGAAGCAGTAATCTTGCCCCCTCCCATCCCCAAGTCAGTGCCTGGGAGGGTGCTCACAGCGAGTTATGCTAGGGATTAACATATAGGAATGAAGTGCTCTACAGTATCACCACACCATTGTCATGCCTGATTTAATGGGTCACTCTTGGACTTCCTGTGCCCCATCTTTGATCTCATCATTATGGCACCTTCGGAGTGCCAGCTGGGCCAGATCGCTGGGCAATCAGAGCCACGCAACTTGTGGGGTGCAGCCCATGGCCCCCTGGTCTGTGCATGGGGCAAGGGAAGGCTGGAGCTGTGCTCAGCCTGTTCCTGTTCTTGCTGCTGCTGCATCGACAGCAGCACGGTGCCACGTGCTTTGCTGCCTGGCCCGCCCAGTGGTGGGACTCATGCGGAGCTGCACTGTGCTGCTGTCAAAGCAGCAGCAGTGAGGCATGGAGCAGAGGCTGAGCACAGCCCACAGCTGCAGCCTGCCCTTGCCAACCCCAGACTGAGAGGCCATAGCCCCCTGCTTGCCTCCCCCACGTTGCACCCCTGGAGGAGCTGCCACGCTCCAAACGCCCCATGACCCAGCCTGGCCAGGGCCCCAATCACCGTGAACGGGGCCCCAGTTGGACTGGGCTGGGGCGCAATCAGAGCCCAGCAGCTCATTCAGGGGCTCAGCATAGGGGAGGCAAATGGGAGGGGGGTCACATGCCCCCCCTCCCCTGGCTTGTCCCATGTCTGGCCCCCTGGGCACACGTGGGGCGAGGTACGCGGGGGGGAGGGTTGTGTGGCCGCAGTGCGTGGTGTGGGGAGAGGCCACAGTGGGGGGAGCACCTGGTGGCTGCGGCCACGTGGTGTGGGGTTTGGCCCTGGGATGTGGCGAAGGACGTGCAGGGGGGCGTGGTGCATGGTTCTGTGAGGGCTGGTGCGTGGAGTGGCCATGGCATGGGGAGTGCCTGCTGGCTGCGGCCACATGGGGTGAGGCACAGCCCTGGTTTGTGAAGGAGAGCACACGGGGAGCATGGTGTGCAGCTACGGAGAGCCGTGCAGGGAATGGGTGTGGGGAGTGGGCGTGGGGCCTATGTCCCATTCTGCAGCCTTGTGACAGCTAGTAGGCACTGCCTGTGCCCCCTATGCCCTCTCCCCTCCTGGCACCCTGCGGCAGTGCACCACACCCCCCCTGCACCCTGCGTGCCCCGTGGTTGCACCTCGCAGGTGCTTCCCACGTGGGGTGGCATGTCTTGCAGCTGCTTCCAGCATGGTGGGAGGGCAACGTACAGCAGGGGGCATGGTGCATGGCTGCAGGGTGCTGCATGGGGAGAAGGCAGGGGGGCGCACCCAGCCCCATGGCCATGTGCTGCAGCCAGCAAGTGCTGCCCGTGCTCCCCGTGCCTGCTGTCCTTGCAACACTGTGCAGCTGTGCACCATGCCACCTCCCCCACCCCCCCAACAGTGCGTGCCCCGTGCTGGCTTTCCACATGGCATGTTCCCTGCCCCACCCCTCCAGTCTGCAGCCAACGGGCATTCCCCACACAGGGGGCATGGCACTTAGCCTCAGGGTGCCGTGTGGGGAGCAGGCATGAGAGTGCACCCTCCAGCTGTGTGCTGTAGCCGGCAGGCGTTGCCCATGGCCCTTTGCCCACTCTCTGTGCAGTACCCTGCAGCCACACACCATGCCCCCCACTGGCCACAGTCACAAGCCATGCTCCCCACACATCCTGTCCCCCCCATGGGGAGCACAGCCTAGCCCTGACCACCTCCACCTGCCTGTCTCTCCATCTGTAAGGCTCCAGGCCACACATGAGCAGTTGGCCCACAGTGTTACAGGAAGACGCACACAGATGGAAGTGGTAAGTCTTTTATTATAATAGAATAGAGAGAAGCAGAGTGACACTTCAAAAATTAAAAAGCAGATGCAAGTCTGGCTATATGGCTGCTGTGACTGACTTCTCATAGGCTGGCAACAGAGCTAGAAGGTGAAAGGCACTAATGGGCACCTATACATGTGATGAACCTCTGCTCTACTGCATGCTAATTAGCACGCATTAAAACAGACTCGATTGAGTCTGCTGGAGTGTGCCAATTCGTGCGCTCCAGCAGCCTCCGTGTCATAGAATCGCAGAAAATGAGGGCTGAAAGGGACCTCAAGAAGTCACATCTAGTCCAACCTCCTGCTCAAAGCAGGATCATCTCCAACTACATCAACCCAGCCAGGGCTTTGTCAAGCCAGGTTTTGAAAACCTCCAAGGATGGAGAGTCCACCACCTCTCTGGGTCACCTGTTCCAGTGCTTCACCACCCTCTTAGTGAGAAAATTCTTCCTAATATCTAACCTAAACTTTCCTTGCTGCAACTTGAGACCATTGCTCCTTGTTTCATCTGCCACCACTGAGAACAGTCCAGCTCCATCCTCCATCGAACCCCACTTCAGGTAGTTGAAAGCTGTCACATGTATTCAGCATCCCCACATTTCAAAATCGTGGTGCACATGTATAGACACCCAATATTTCCAAACAGTACTACTTTGCTTTTACTTCCGGCTTTGCTTGTTTAAAGCGCTGACGTGTACTCCACACAGAAAGCAGGGGATGAGGGTGGGGAGAGCAGTATCAGTAGTTTGCAGACAGGAGTCCTACAGCTGATGGGTGAAGTGACTTACACAAAAGTTGTAATAGCCACTGACACAGGTCTGACCTTATGTGACCCTAACCACTGTTGAGTGAATAGGGCCAGGCTACAAAGATTAGTCTTGTACTGGCACTCCCACATGCTTGATGTCTGTTAAAAAGGCCACACAGAGTCACTAGCTGAGCCAAGTGCAGGATTCACAACTTAACCCCGTGTTCAGACCTCAGGACACTGTGGCCAGCTAGCCTGGAGGTTTTTTTGACAGATTCCTTAATGCATACCATCCTAAAAGGCAAGGCAAAATATTGATAATAAGTTGTAAAAGAACTGAAGGAAGGGCGATGGGTGCCTCCCGAATCTGGGTGGGCACCCGCAGAACACAGCATCGGTGATGGGACTGGCAAGCACCTGCAGAAGCCACTGCTGGTGTTGGCAGTGGGGATGGCCCTGTCAGGGGGGGCACATGCCCCACCCCATGCCTCCCCTACCAGTTGCCTATGAACTGAAGGCCTTAGTCCATTTCTAAGGCCTAAGATCTTCCTCAATCACTAGAAAGAGCACGCATGCATGCACTTACTGCCTGTCTTGCATGCATACCAGCCCAGCCTCTGGCTTCTTTACTATTCATTCCATCCAGGAGGGGCACACACCAACTGCAGAGACTTCCTCAGCCTGACAAAGGGTTTTGAAACCCGAAAGCTTGCTGAAAATGTTTTTTCAAATATTTAAGTTGGTCTAATAAAAGATATCAGATTCACCCAAAGAACTTGTCTGCATGCACGCGCACACACACACAATTTCTACAACGTAACCTGAACCAAATCAGCTTCCTACAGCCAAGCATCTTGCACAGATTTTGAGGTTGTATGAGCTAATTATGTCCTACTCAGATACTTTGCAAGCACAGTTCTTCCAAGCAATAGAAGAGTTAGAGTTTGTGTGCATTTTCAGAATGATTTTAATAGAATTGTCAATAGGGCTTTTGCAATAATAGAAATATGCATATCAGGCAGCCAGGCAGTTCATTCTTCTAAATCAGGGATGGGCATCTGGTCAGCTGTCGATTCCATTTGCCAGCCGCCCCTGCCCATGTGACTTGGGCTGGTCTCTATGGCGACCCCAGCCGCACCTACGCGGGAAAGCTCAGGCTGGGGTCACCATGAAGACCAGTCTGAGCCACGCCACACTGCAGGGGGCTGCTCTGGAGCTGCTGGGAACTTGGGATGGGGGCAGGTTGCTCTGGAGCCAGGGCAGAGCTGCGATCTGTAGCCTGCATGCTCCAGGCAGAGGTGCATAGGCAGGGGATCGCAGTTCTGCCCTGGCTCCAGACCAGGCTGTCACCGCTGCACCAGGGCTGCTAGGAAATGGAGTCCGGCTGCTGACTGGATCGGCCGTTTTGCCCACCTGTT
>NW_017729031.1:30000837-30004089 GCF_001723915.1 Gavialis gangeticus
CTGATAGATTAAAAGTGGAATAGTGGGGTTTGTTGGCTATTTGTATACATTGTGGTTTTGCAGGTATGTAGGTTTCATAGTTTCATAGTTGGTCGGGTCAGAAGGGACCTGAGCAGATCACCAAGTCCGACCCCCTGCCATGGCAGGAAAAAGTACTGGGGTCAAACAACCCCAGCAAGGTGATTGTCAAGCCTTGTCTTAAAGACCCCCAGGGTAGGAGCCAGCCAGTTCTAAATGTTTCCTCTTCCCAGACCTGACTTAGGAGAAGATGAATAGTGGTGGGGGATGACTGAGCATGTGATGCAAAACCTTTTATCTCAAATGGCACTGGAAAGAGTGCGGGCTGGCAGTCCTGGAAATGATCTGGATGGGTTTCCTGGACTCTGCTCTCTCTTTGGCAATTCCAGGTTTCTGGTTTTCCAGACCACAAGAAAACCCTCTTGAGCTGCTAGCAGTCCAAGTGCAGAGACTGAATGAACATTAAGAACAGGGATATGCCTACATGGAGGTCAAAGATGACCACAGTGTGGTTCGAACTACTTGAGCCACTTCTAAAGTACCCAGCTCATGTACTAGCTCCCTGGCCATAGCATCATGGAGCTCAGCATGGACTAAATCACCCCGCTTCTTGGCTGGACTGCTGCTGGTGCCCTGGCTGCCTAACTTAATGAAAGCATAGAGTTACCCAAGTTATGGTACAGAGCGACCCTCCCAGTCGAGATTTAATGGCAAAGGGTGGGGTGTAACAAACCTCTGTTCTTTGGAGGGCAGGCATCAAATGACCCCATTGTCCATCAAGCACAATTCACTAAAAATCTAGACACATCAGGGGAAAAAAGGGGGGAACAATACTGGGCTTAATTAAAAAGACTTTAAAAAGCTGCTTAGCTTGAAAATGCTGTTATATAGAAAGGTAGCTTCCTTAGCTCTGCTTCTCCTAGGTCTTCTAGTTTTACTCATGCTTCATTGTTAAAAGCCTGGTTTGGCACCAAGCAATTCTGCTTTTATCCAGGTGCGAGTTTCAAGTGCTAATAGGAAGCCCTGTTGCTTCTGGTCATTGGAGGGCAAGTTTAATGGCATTTTCAGCTGTCTTAAACAATGAGCTAGGAGGTACACAGGTGGAAGCAGATATGCGACCAAGCTCCATGTTGGCGAGGGCACCACACCTGCCCAGAACTGGACTGGAATCTTGTTTTTTCCTTTCTAAGCATTGCTTGTTTCATTTCATTATTGGCTAGAAGAGGGGAAGGGTCCCAATTCTTTTCTCCGAGCCAAGAACAACACAACACCACTCCCACACAGATGGCACGACGAGAGTGGGCCTACAATGCAATCTGCCCTGGCGTTGGGGCCATCCCCTTTTCAGATATGTGAGTTTTATTTCCTGCCTTGAAGAAAAGCCACATTTCACATCACTGAAATCTTTTACCAAATGAATTACTTTCCCCATCCAGCTCCATGCACATCACATGCACCTCTACTATTCGCCTTCTCCTCTGCACAACCAGCTTCATTATCTACAGCTTTTACAAAATTTACATGCACTGTAGAGCAGACACATGAACTATCTACTAACCGTTGAAAGAGATTTCCCCCTAACTCTCCTTCCCAGCATCTCTCCAAAATGTCTTCACAGCTCTTTGAAATGCAAGTCACACATCACTGGAATGTAATTACCTTAAAGATAGTATTATTCAGTCTTAGGATACCTGCAGAGTCAAGATTTTCTTCTTTGGGCCATGTCTTTCCATCAAACACACTTAGAGAAACAAGTACGATACAAATACAAGAGCATTCATGGTGAGGTAACAGGCATCTGTGCGGCTTTCAACACCCCAATAAACTTAGTCCAGTCAGAATCGGAGAGGTTTCAGCTTTCCTTCATAGTCTGAACAAAACCGTCTGGCAGACGGCGTGCTGGATTGAGACACTACAAATCTAAATCCTAGTGCTCTTCCCATGATCTTGGACTATTCCAACCTCCCCACCATTCATTTCTATTATATATTTATATATACATATAGTGCCAGCTATATTGCAACCTACCAGGTGTTGCCGTCACGCCAGGCACCTATGCACACGCACGGAGGCTGCTCCGACATGCTGGAATTCCAGTGCATTGGCGTAGACTCGATTAATCGAGTCTGCTGGCGCGTGGCAATTACCATGCTGCAGCAGCTGCCTGCATCTCGTGTATCAACACCCCCACGCTTAAAAATGGTGATGGGGGAGCTTGAACTAAAGCTTGTTGAGCAAGCTTTAGTTCAAGTGCCCCCGCCACCATTTTTAAGCATGGGGATGCTGATACAGGAGACACGGTGCGGTGGCATGTCAATTAGATCAGCTCTTGAAGCCGCTCTAATTAAAGCGCCACCCCTGCACCCCTGGAGCATACGTAAAAGTGCCCAGTGATAGTGGAAATCATTAGCTATTACCATATTTATTTGAATACAAGACAAAGCTTCCACTGCCCCCAGTAACCACTGGGAAAAAGAGCTTTGTCCCTTGTCTTAGATTTGAGCATCTTCCAGGGCAGGTGGCAGTTCAGCTGTAGCATTAGCCCCAGGCTTGGAGCCAAAGCCGAAGCTGAGCCGCAGCCTGTGGTGGCTTGCGTGCCAGGCGTGCGTGGGGCAGATCTGCAAGGTGTGACTTGGGAGGGGGAAGCATGGGAGAGACTGCGCAGCCTGCCCCTCTCAACCATTTACTCCCCTTTTCCCCTCACTGATTACATTGAGCTGGAGCTGTAGTCGTAAACCAGCCAGGCCTGGAGCTGCCACCACTGCTTCTTTCTGGCTGGGTCGCAACTGGGGCTGGCACTGCTGCCGACTGCCCCAGAGCCAGAGCTGATGCCCAAAAAGTAAGTATCAGGAGGCAGGGGGTGGCACAGGAGGCAGAGGAGTAGGCTTGGGCATGGGGGGAAGAGGAACAAAGGGCAGGAGTATGGCCCCTTGCCCCCTGCTGCTGCTTTGGGGGTGGGGGCAGGTGATGAATTTAAGATGACAATTCAATAATTAATTAGATCCTATACATGGGAAATTATAAACAAATTAATAAATTCGCCATGTATAGAATCTTAAGTGTGTGGGGGGGAGGTCATCTTAAATTGGAAGTCACCTTGCATTTGGGTAAATATGGTAAATTTGAAGCTCCAGCGGTAGAGATCTGAAGTCGCTTGTAGAACTTCGGATCGACTCCAGCACGGGTGCGAATCAGAGTAACTCCACCGATGTGAATTGGGGGGGGGGGGGGTCA
>NW_017729031.1:30004391-30007172 GCF_001723915.1 Gavialis gangeticus
GGGGGGGGGGGGGGTTCACACGTGAATAAAATGTAACACACCCATTTATCCACAAAAGCCTTCCATGGGGCCAAGGCCAGTTTAGTGCAGCTAGGTCTACTTGTCTAATCATCTTCTAGTGCATAATTCAAACTTCCACATTGTTGCAGCTTCTTGCTGTTTAAAATATATGAATTTTGGGGAGAAATGAAGCGTCAAATTAAAAAGTTGCAGAGATCTCTCACTAAAGTCTAGTTCCTAACTTGAAACAACCAACCTCCCCCCAGCAAAAAAAAAGTATCAGTCTCTGTGGGACAACATTGGCCTGAATGGTTTATAAGACCAGTAATTCCAAATTCTACAGTAATTCCAAACAAGAATTATTATGCTGGTAATACAACACAGAAATATCTCTGTACTAACCAAGCACTAATATCTCTGTGAGATTTTATTGGGTGAGGTTTTTTGTGACGAAACCTAACGATTGCATGCACCCTGGAGGTGAATTAAGCTGCCAGCTCAGCGCTGGTTTCTCTCCCATTATCCACTGGTTCGTCCATCCCTCCCACTAACCTGACCTCAGCCCAGACCCCAACTAGCTTCTCAACCAACTGCGTTGGCAGCACGTTCTATACTGAATCTAAAGGATACATCCATCGTACTATGAGGACACACACAAGGGCCTCTGTTTTTAAAAAAGCTGTATTGAAATGGGTACATATTTCTCTGGGGGAAAAAAATGACATTAATATGGTTGTCTCTACCTCCATGCTAGTATTGGGGTCAAGGTCATCACACTCTGATTCCTCTGAGCTGTTCGTCTCCTTGTTTGGCAGCATAGAGAGGAAGAAAGAAAATAAGAGATTAGAAGAGAGATTAAAGATGCTGGGCAAAGCAGCACAGGACTTGCGAGCAGCATGGATGTATATACTGATAAAGGAAATGCTTAAAAATAAAGTCGCTGAAGGCAGCCACATGCTTTTTTGCCAAGGGAGAAAAGGCAGCAACAGTTGTTCAGCTAAAACAAAATGGCAAAGGAAGCAACAGAATGACAAGTCGTGTCTGCCAGGCCGGACCAGCTCCGGGATTCTTCACTGCCACGCATCTAGTGCGGTGGTTTTGCACTCTTCAAAATAGGTGCAAAATGCAATCAGCTTGCAAAGTAGAAGGGTACCCCCTTCACACCCATACTACCCCTTTTGTACCTCACTTGTGTGGTGTAATGTTCCAAATCGGAAAACCAACTCCATTTGCATGCTTTCATGAGCAGGAATGCAACTGAGCAAATTATGTCATGCTGTCCCAAATCAAGGCACGGGGGGTTGGTTTATAATCAAAATTGCTTGACAGCTTGCTTGTTCCCCAATGGGGCCACAAATACATGCTGAGCGGTCTTCCTTATCTGCTCCGATTTGCTCGAAGTTTGAGAACATTAGTCATGCAAGCACAGCAGAAAATGGGCTTGGAGCCCCTGATTCCCTTTCCGTACTGGGATGTCAACACTAACCAAGCAGCCCTCCCCATTAACCAATACAAAAAGACAAGGCTCTCAATCACCCCTCAAGTTTTCCAGCCCAGCAGCTACCTCACTGTCTTAAGATGAGAATAAAATCTTGACCCATATGAAGCCAATGACAAAACTTCTTGGAGTACAGCATGGCCAAGATTTCACCCAGGCCCTTGGCCCCCCTGGAGCTGGGGTGATGGAGCTCCAAGTTTACTCATCACCAAGGATCAAGAACTATTGGATTTCTGCCCATGTTTTGCATTTCTTCCACTGAATGCATACTTTTAATTGTATAAACATCTATACGTAAATGAATATTACTTACTTGATTTTGGATGCCAGGAAAAAAAATTGCATTTTATCTTGCATGCAAAAGTCCTGCTAAAATGGGTTCTACCAAAAAAAAAAAAAATCAAACAAAACCAAAAATCATTGCCCCTCCCCCTCTCTGCAGAGAGGGTGCTACAGCAGGTGACAAGGATGGGAAGCAGGAGAGCAGCACGCAGCTTTGGATGACCTTACTCACTTTAACAGAGACTTTGTTGCCCAGAATATCCTTGGATTTACGTGGCCCATTGGCTTCATTTTTGCCACTGCTCTCCATTTCCGCCCGCTTTCTCATGCGCAGGGTATGCCATGAACATGACTTCCTGTTGTACCAAAAAATGCACCAATCAAACGGCAGATCATAGCAGGAAGGAAGGATGTGGAAAGGGGACCAGCGTCCACATTTGGGATTACTGAAGTTCCCTAAACGTCGCAGCAATTGGCAATGCATCTATTACAGTTTGAGCATAGATTAAAAAACACGTTTTCAGAACAGTTCTACAAGCAGATGTTGTTTCCAGCTTGCTATTTTAATGCACTTAGCAAGAAAAATAATTCCCAGGATGCAAGCAGGCAACTGGGCTGTCTAAAGTTCAGAACTTGTCATCGAGCTTCAGGGAGTTCAGCAAGATATATTTGTGACAAATGCCAAAAAGTCAACCCAATCTTATATCTTGTTGATTCAAGCAGTGAAACCGATGAAAGTATGATGGGAAGGGTCTACATGGATTATTTCGCAAAGCAAATATGAGATTTCAAAACGTACAAGGTAAAGCCCTAAATGTTGCTAAGAGCATAAGAAATAGAATCTAGGTTATTTGATTTCCAAGAGATAAGTCATTTTCTGGAAATCACAAGCTTTACTATACTTATTTGGCCTAAGAATTTCCTGTTAGTTTAACACTGTTGCAATGTCAATCTAGTTGTCTAGGGTGTTAATCATGGGTTGTTGGTTTTTTTTTTTTGAA
>NW_017729031.1:30007302-30022064 GCF_001723915.1 Gavialis gangeticus
TTTTTTTTTTTTTGACTAAACAGAGACTGGAATAGGCAACTGTCATTATGTAGCCACCGCCATTACTGAGGACTTTATCCTTGGAAAAGTCATGTCACCTTTTATTAGAGCAATGCTGTGGAGGCAGTAGAAATCACATCTTGGAGCAGACATCAAATTAAGAAAAACAAAACTGCATTACATATGGTTTTAATTTAGCTTGAACAGTGCTTTTTCCTCCGCCTCAAAATGTTTGTCTAAAGCAGAAAGCTCTCGGAGAGCAGCAGCATGATGAGCTGGGATCCAGGTGAAAAGCATTACACTACATCTGCACCACGTTTAAAACATGCAAATTTGATTTGCATGGTGAAAGCCCAATGTTTGGCATATGTTGCAT
This sequence comes from Gavialis gangeticus, assembly GCF_001723915.1. Taxonomy (NCBI): domain Eukaryota; kingdom Metazoa; phylum Chordata; order Crocodylia; family Gavialidae; genus Gavialis; species Gavialis gangeticus. Next base: position 30,007,679 of record NW_017729031.1, read on the forward strand.
CTACAGTACCTTGACACATTTTACAAAGAAAGGTGCATGTAATCCCAACGATAACCTGCAGTACCAATAAAATGTGATATGTTAGCAAGGTAGGACTTTTCAACTCCAGAAAGAGCAGACATCCCTCCGTGAACACTCAGTTCCCATTCTAAAAGGTTCTTGCTTTGTTATATTTTGACATCAGATTACACCCGATACACAAGGCTACTGGCAACTCCAGCCTAAGACTAAACTGGTTTTGTGGACAAAGTGCAACTGTTCTCATACTCAGCAATAGAGTTTCCCATGCTAGAGCAACACTAATGAAGTCGCATGCACTAATGTTTGCAAAGAGGCATTGAGGTTCTGTTCAGATGAGCACCAGAAAGCTAGGATATTATGCCAACCTCTTACGCCTGCCAGGTACAATAAGCTCTGGTATAACATTCGGGCACTTTGGGGGAAGATCCAGATTGCATATGCAGGGCAGGAGCAAGTTATTCAACATATCAGAACCGTCACGAGAGTTCAGCTTAGGTTTCCTTTCCAGATACAGATAATGCAGTCAAGGGGCAGGGTTGATGAGTTCTAGACTCTCTCCAATTTTGGCCAAGAACCAGCAAGACCGCATACATAGACGGGTGTGAACATCACACTGCAACCGCTGCAGGAAAGTACACATACAGATGAGTCCTCTCTTTTAAGACACATAGTATGGCAGCATGGGAAGGGCCACAGCCAACACCCACAGTAGTCATTTTTTTCTCTTTTTAAACCAGATGCATATTAAAAGAGCAAGTCCATTCAAGTAGCTGTGTTTTTTGTAATCTGAAGAGAATGTCTGAACATTTAAATCTCACACAGGGGAGAAGAAGAAAAAAAAAAGTGAAACATGTATTATCCAGTTTTATCCAATTTTCCTTGCAGAGATCACTGCAGAATGGGCTGTACAGGGAATTCAATCTGACAGTAGTTACTGGAGATCTGGCACTGGGATAAAGATACTGGCACACCACACCAGTGCTGGAGAAGAGTGCCCACAAGACCCTAGGTGCGAGACATGCTAAATTAACGCTGTGCATTGAATACATCTAGACTGAACTCTCAGTTTTGAACCAATTATTATCTCCAAGTAAACCCAATGTTATCTGGCACAATTGAAACTTTAGAAGAGATCATATGATTTTTTTTAATTGGCAATTAAGGCTTTTCCATGTGAATCTACACCTTGAGGCACTCATGTGAGATAACAGTTCATAGCATCCATCATGCATTATGATCTAGTCATTTTAGATGTTAAAGAAATGAACAGGTATTACTAAAAAGGGGGTTGTACCTTCTGTATTTAATACCAAAAAACCACTTTCTTGCATTAGTCATTTCAGACTGACAAATTTCTAAAAATCAGAAAAGAAAAAAAAAATAATCCACACATTTGTTAAATAAGCAACAAAATGTTATAACAAAAAAAACCAAAAGAGGGTCAAACTAGTCCTTTTTACCTCATTAAAACATGCTCATGGTGAAAATTTATTTTACATATTTAAAATAGTACATTTAAAATTATTAGTTACATTACAGGTACAATGATGAACATTGCGACTATCCATTATATTGCACAACCTGACTTCATCAATATGAGCTTCTTTAAATAGTGCAAAATACTTTATACAGGAATGTATTTGGAAGGGGGGAAGGGTCTTGCAAACAAAAAAAAAATATTTTACAAAAGTTACCGTGAACAGAAAAAAAAATCAAAATAAAAGAAAAGAAAAAATACAAGCTGTACAAAGAAATTGCCATAGACAACAAAATTTCTCCTCCTTGAGAAGCAGGCCTCAGTCCAACAAGGCCTATATTTTTTTTGCTAGATGCTGTTATAACCAATATATAGATTAGTAACTTAATACAACATAAATAAGTCCAGTCCAAAACAGGTCCATGTTGGTTTAAGATGGATCAACGGAAAACATGCCTTTAAACTGTCTATGGTTTAATTCTGTACAAAGTATAAACAAAAACCAATGAACAAAAATAACCAAAACCCAGACTATCCAACATGGATGCCCCACGCTGTGGATTGAGCATTTCAGCTTGTTCCAATGGCACTGTAGATAAAAACCAGCAGGAACTCCCTACCATTGGGGGTGTTTTGTTTTGTTTTTTGTGTGTGTGTGGTTTTTTTTGTTTTGTGTTTTTTTTCCTCAAAAAATCCACATACTGCTCCCAGGGAAGCCAACTGGCACTTACTTGATGCTTCCGTCGGTATTATCTGTAGTGGATTTAGTGAGGGGAGCCAAGATATTTCCTGGAATCCATCCCTCAGCGGCTGGGGAGTGATCATTTGCAGGCTGGTACACCAGGAACATATTCTGCTGGTTGATGGCGAGGATCTGAACCACCTCACCCTGATTCACGCAGATCTCGTCCTCCTTCAGTGCATAGTAATCTTTGATTACCACCATGGAAGAGGTCCCATTGCACCCTCCCAGGTCATTCTGTGAAGTGGACACAATGGAAATATTTGAAGGCAGGTTTAGCAGGAGTAGGCTGGAATTCTTCTCTTTCAGTCGCAGCCATTTCCATTTTTTTAATACTTAATCTGTATGTTTATAATAGCAAAAATAAAGTATTTAAGAATTTGAAGGCATATAGAAATCCAAATACAAAGACAATTTAAGACAGAGTCCTGCTTCGTGTTATAAACCATACTGGTTTCTCTGCATTAAGATGCAAACAAGAACACCCCTGGGATAAAACCGCTGTTGCAATGGATTGGAGCAGGCAAAAAGAGCAGTGAAGGCTGATGTTTGCCGGTGAAGTGAACACTCAGCCTCTTCACAACAGCCGGTACAGATTGTACAGCGGTTTGACTTGTTCAAATGCTGCTTTGGCAAGGCCCACAAGCTTTCACCATCTGATAATGTATTTTCATGATCAGTGGTGGCCTGTGTGAACAGTCTCAGGTCAGTTTGCACTTAAGAGTTTCTTGGGGTGTTGATGTCTTTCTCCACAACTGACACAACTTGATACCAGCCTCAGAAAGGGCAAACACTAAACTACTTCAAACCCTTCTTAGGGATGACCTCTTCAGGACAGTATGCCAGGACCCTGCTTAAGGAGGGACGTGGAAGTTCGCACACCAGCTGTACTGAAGGGGGATTCGATAATAGTCTTCAGCTATCTGAAGGGCTGTGATACACAGGATGGTGACAGACTACTTTCTGTCTGCCGGGAGCCAGACAAAGAGTTAACCACCTTGTATGGCAGCAAGGCAAATTTAGGTTGGGTACAAGACGCACCTATCTCACTCCGACGGTGGTCAGGCATTGGAACAGGCTATCTAGAGACGTTGTGGCATCTCCATCCATGGAAGCTTTTAAGAGCAGGCTAGACACTTGTCTAGGATGATCCTGCCTTCAAGCAGAGGCTTGGACTAGATGACCTCCTGAGATGCCATCTAGGCCTACTTTTCTATGATGCCATATAGAGCAAACTGATATAAATCAGTGGATGTGGCTTCTTTCATGAGTACTAAGTTCATTTACAACTTTGTTTTCTAAGCAGTTAAGTTGTATTGTCAAGCTCTGTCTGGGTGCTACTATTGACACTAGGTACTGCTAAGCAGAAGGCCAGACTCAAGGAACTAATAAGTAGGCTTATCTTTGAACTGGGCCAATTTACTGTGCGTCACCTGCACTTGTTCAGTAGGCTGATTTCGACTGACCTGGTTAGCTTCTAATTATTGTTAAGCTTCTTGGATTGTCATGGGTACAAACAGTTGGGCTGTAACAATTGTCATCGGGTAAGTTCAGTACCTTGCTTTGTTCATATTTGTCCCCAGGCTGCTGGTGTTCATACCCTGCACTGCCATTGGAGGTAGATATCTTCAAGGGTGGGAGAGATGGGTTACGGCTTGCAGCCTTCAAAGGCTTCTCAGAGCTGACTGCAACAGAAGAATAGGGTCTGCTGTTGGGCTGAGGCACCCTACTAGTTTGGGGCCTCATTACTGCTGAGCTATTTTCTTTGCGTTGATACTCGATAGGAGACTGCAGTGCTGCAAGAGAGGAAGAGAATTAGAGGTACCACTTCCTGGAATGCCATGTACCCTAACATACAGTACACAGGATATTAACCACTTCAAACATGCTCCTCCACTTGCTCCAATTAGGCATCTTGAGATCACTTTACATAGCACCGCACATGGATTTAATACAAGACTCCCACTACTCTTGCACTGAAGAACTGATCATCTGATCCAAGAACATGGTAAAAAATTACGCCTTCACAAAAGAAACAAGCAAACTCTTATTTGAAATCGCATATATAAAGCAATCCTCGGTGATGGATGTTGTGTGTGTGTCATGTAACTTCAACAGCTCCAGATAGATCCTTTCCAGAAAATTCATAGTCTGTCAAGTAGGCCAGCTAAAATGGAAAGCTGAGCGACTTGCCATGTACTTTCCCATTGCTGGGCAAAGTGTCATGGCATCAGATTAATCTGGTCAAAAAACCACAACAGAAGCAGCATTTCTCCCAAAAATGAGAAAAGAGACCCACAGTTCACAGAGACGCATCAGCAAGTGGACCAAAGCACAAAACTAAGAAGAATATTTTGGTCCAGGTCAAAACAAAAGCCTGGAAAAATTTTGACCTGAAACAAAATGAAATGTTTTGTTCAAAACAACACCCGATTTGATGTGCTCTGTCATGCTTTTAAAAAGGAGTTAAGAAACATCTCCTTTCTTGACTTAGGCCAACTTTTAAACCAAATGTTCTTCTGAAATTTAAAAAAAAAGGACCCATATTTGGAGTCGCTCCCTTGACTTCCAGGCAGTTTTTTGCAGAACGTAATATTAGCACAGTGGCATGTTAATGTTATTACTGAAGCTTGGTAAGCTGCCCTCACTTTCAATTCCTTCCTTACTTTAACGGGAAGTTCTTCAGTGCAGGGACTCTCTGTACCAAAATAAACAGGGGTGTGATTTCTTATATAGCCCTTGAGTTTCTATATTTAAAATGTCTCGGTCTAAGTGGAAGGCAAGCACTGGAAAACATGACATTGAAGAGCTGAGGAAGTTTGTGAGGACTGCCACAGATACCACTGAGACGGGTCAGAGTGAAGGTTCTGGATCTCCAACAACACCCAAGACCAATCCATAGCCCTGGCTGATCTACTGGACCACCTGCAGAAACCCAGCTATCCACTTTAATAGGGGATCTGAGGGCTGCCAGGACCCGAACCCGAGACTCCACTAGTCACAATTACTCCGGAGGCAGGCACAAATTTCATGGAAACTTCAATAAAACACAGAGCCATCTCAACATTTGGGGGTAGCCTCCATGGGCCTATAAAAGGTGGTAGAGGTGGGATGATGTGCAAACTCCCACTCCTATGCATCCACTTCAGCCCAAAGGACAACCCAAGTTTCCTCTGCCCCCTGCACCATGCAACTCTGAATCAGGAGAGATCTCTGCATGGCATGATGTTGTAGGTAGCTTCCACCTATGTGAAGACTAGGAAGTCTACATATCAGGACCCTGACAGGTGATACTAAGGGATACAGCCTGGAGCCATGTCAAGACCTACTTACTGATGGACAGACTAAACTCTAGCATTCTCCTGAAGATCAGTTCTGATCAGAGGAAGCTGAGGAATAGTTTTCAATAGAAGACAGCAACATTTGAATGTCCTAGATCCATGTTAACTCAGATAAAGAAGAGTTCATGTACCATTTAGAAAGTCTCTTTGCGTTTCCAGGACCTGATTGATGTCCTGTACCCAAGCTTGCTGGATTTCAGGATTGGCAGCCTGTAGAATCACTCGCTCGGATGTTTCCCGGTTCATGACAGCAAACTTGCAGGGATCATTTTCCACGTTTTCTTCGAGGACTAGGTAGTTCATCTGCAACAAAGCAAGTGAATTCTGTTACAATGCATAAGACTCACCAGTACATACAAATAAGGAACAATTTCTGTACAGATTTGCTCCAAACCTGTAAGCTTGGTAAGCTTACAGACAGCTTGATCAGAGTCACTTAAAAGTGACTGGGCAACACACAAGGATATACAGAGGGACAAATTCACCAGGGAGGACCAATCAAATCTTTTCTATCTCGAGGGCTCTACTACCCAAGTCTTTATTAGGTTATGATCCCACAAATAATTGTGCTCGGCTTTGACTTTGCAGGACTTGTGTAGATTTGCAAAACATATCCTTTCCCCGAGCTGCTTCCGGAGAGGTTCACAATTCCCTGGATGCATGTAATTTGGAGGGACTTTACATGCTTGTTCATTATCTGTCAGCTTGGAAGACTGGTGTTTTACCTTGCAAACTCACAAAAATGAATCAGACGGAAAGGACAGATGGGTCAGCATGTAGCCAAGATATTCCAAATATGTCTGTCCATGAATACTAAACATGCAACACCATGAACAAATTCAAAGCAAGATCATGGCATTTTCAGTCCCTGACTATAAGAATCAACTGAGGGGAAACAGAGATAACAAAACAGAGATAACCCAGCTTTTTTTTTTTCTTCAAAAAGCAAAACAAAAAGATAGAGGGGAAGGACACCACCATCTGCATCACTCTAAAATGTTGTTTAACTGGAAAAGCATCTCATGTCCCTGAGCCAAAAACTAGCTGTATTGCCCCTGGAAAAGATTTATTCCCCTGAACCTCTCTACAGTACACAAAGCAGGAGTTGTTTCCAGCAACTAAAACGTCTATTGCCACACCTATACTAGCTTGGGTGGATCAATTTAAATCACGATTAACATTAGTGATTTAAAAATCACTGATTCAAATCAATCCATTTGATCTCATGAAACCCTGATTTACATCATTTATTTCGATTTTATTCACAACGTGTGCAATTTAGTTTTATTTCAGTTAATCTAGTTAGGGTGGAGATGAGCGTGGAGACGACTCCTGGTCAAGAAGCAATCAGACCGTAGGGATTTCTCTCGCTCCTTACCTTTATGCTTTTCTTGAACATGTAGCCTGGTGTCAGAGAGCCCTTCCTAAGAAGCTCGCTGAAGATGACTATTTGCTCAAAGAGGAAGACCCTCCGCTCTTTTGGCCGACACTGCATGCCAGAGTCCTGCTCGGTGACGTAGAAGGTATCCTGCTGCAGCAGCTTTCCTTGAGCCGTCAGCTTGCCCTGAGAAACAAAGAAAGTGCTAACCTCAGCAGGCAAGGACAACGCCGCGTGAGCCCATGGATGGATCTAATGGGACTTATGTATTTTGGGCTTCCAAGCAACACTGACTACTGGGACGCCTCCCCAGCTTAAGGAGACGTCAGGAACTCAGGACTGCTTAACAGCATTCTGCATTCCCACGGCCTCCAACTCTTCCTACACCTGTACTGGACTGACTACAAGTCTACCTAACCTCCACCAAGAAAAACCCATAAATAATGCACTGGATTTCTACATGCAGCTGAACTCTAATGAGACCCCTCCCATCCAGACTTTTGGCCTTGCAGCATTTTATACATATAATAAATATTCTAAGCTAGACATTTCAGTGCATTTTTATCTCCTGTGGGATTTGGGGAAGGCAAAAGCACTTCAAAAGATCAAAATGAAAGCACTTGCATTCAGGAAAAAAAAGCTCTTCTTCCTAAAATTAAGCCTCAGTAAGTGGGGTCAATTTATAAAATCAGAACAATACAGTAGTTGCAGATTTCATTCCCATTTGTATTACCATAGCACTTAGGAGTCCTAACCACCCATCTGCATCCGATGCAAAACCCCGGAAAAACAATCCCCCAGCTCCTGATCCAAGAGGTCCTCAACCTAAAGTACAGATTGACCAATGCAGGGAGTACCACAAAACAACGACAGGATGATTATAGTTTCATAGTTGGTCGGGTTGGAAGGGAACTGAGCAGATCATCAAGTCTGACCCCCTGCCATGGGCAGGAAAGAATGGAAATGATATCATCATGTTAACCAGTGGGTACAGCTCATCAGCCATCTCATCTGACTTTTGTTGGAATTATGGTTTGTGTTCTATTGTTTAAGACCTGCAGGTCCTTGTTTTGTAGATTAGGCATCTTACTAGGGCAGCCAATTCATGCCCATTCGACCACTGTAGTGCAAATCACCCAGGAGTTCCCTTTGTACTTGCAGAACTCTGAATACAGATGTTCACGGGCTCTCTTCCCAGGGTACCTTACTCAGGTGTCATAGGTTACCACACTACCCACCACAGGAATCTGGCAGTAGAAACAAACCTGCCATTTAAGCATGGGGAGCAGTAACAGGCCACAGGTGGAGAAGCAATATACCACCTGTCATGCTGTTTTGGGACTAGAGGGATACAACTCCTTTTCAACCTTGGGATCTCACAAAAGGACCAACATGTGCCATGTGGGGTGGGGTACTGGCTAACAAAACTAGAGAAAGTTTGGGGATTTTCCCGTGTTGTTTTTGATGACCCATAGCTCCTTGAGCACTAAAACACCGAACAAGCATAATTGAGATACATACCTCGAAGCCCTGAAGACGGCCCAGGTTCATCATATCATTGCAACGTTTTGGTACAAGGCACATTAATTCAACTGCTTTCTGTTAAAGAAGAACTTTGAACAGTCAGGAGAAAGCCAGAGGGAACCTTAACGGCAAACATTCGAGTCAATGCTGCCCTGAAACAAGGACCCAATGAAGCATACGTTTGGACCTAGGACTTTCACCCATGCCAGTTAAATTCTGGGGTGCCTCTACTATGCCCCATTTGAAAATCCTCTAAAGCCCAGCAGCCCATAAGGCATACTTTGCCCACACCAGCCAGTGCTGTAGCCAATGGTACACAAGGACCATAATAACATCCAGTCATCTTCAACATCCCAGCCTGAGTGACCAGGCACCCAGTTACAATTGGAGGCAGCCTATTGCACAAGCCTGATGTGAAGGTGAAAACTTACATCTCTGAAGCCATAGCATGATTTTAACCACTCTACCATGACATCCCATGCTACATCCAGCAGAGTTTAGTTTTGCTTCTGGTTTAACTTGTATGTCCCACTTCTTTCCCCCCCCCGCCCACTTCTTTGATCATTGCCAAACATCAGTGGGCATTTCCTCTATTCAAACTCATACTGCATTATGCTGCAATATACAGATGAATTAATATATCAATATTGCCTATGTACCTCTGTCTCAGAACATTCCAGTCCAGCTTTTTCACTGTATCTCAGGAAGTCCTAAAGACAATGAAGGCAGTTTGCATTAGCAAGTTTTAGGAAAGCAATTACTCCACAAAAAGTGAACAGCAGAATGTAACTCCACTGAAAGTGAAAAAAAGTACTTTGATAGCACTTCATTTCTGAGGATACCAGAGAAACTTATTTATCCTATCACATAAGCAAGCTTTGATTAACTCATTTAACATTACTGTTATACCCTTTCTATAGATGGGGAAAATAGTACCCAAGGTCAACTGACTGGTTGAAATCTGCATATTGAAATGGACTGAACTGTTACTAGTACATGGGAAAGCTGCCTTAGTCTCTTATTTTAAGCCACAAGATGACACACGTGTAGATACCATCTGGAGATTGTGTAGACCAGGGGTGGGCAATTATTTCGAGCAGAGGGCCGCTCACTGAGTTTTGGCAAGTCATCGAGGGCCGCAGGCCAGGCAGCCAGGTGCAGATAAATATTAATTTTCTAAATTTTTTATAGGCTCCGCATGCTGGATAGAATGGCCTAGCGGGCCACATCTGGCCCGCGGGCCGCATTTTGCCCACCTCTAGTGTCGACTAACACAATCATCTTTGGAACTACTACTTTTTCATGGCAATCAGCAAAAATGCAGGCAGATGACAGTCTGAGACTTTAGTTCAAATGAGGAAAAAAACCAAGAATCCCAGTAGTGTTAGTGATTACGGCCCAAGTTCTAGAAGTGTCTAATTTGGGGCATTCAACTTGATACCTTGCCAAGACTGGATTTTCAGGAGTGCTTTGAAGTTGAAGTTGTGGCCAAGTCACCTATGGGGGCCCTAATCTCGGAGCGGGCGGAGGGAAGGAAAACTAAGACAGGTTTCCAAGATGACATCCGAAACTACATACACTGGAAAATTTAGACTTTAGTTTCTCGTTGTGGGACACAGGACATCAATATTTCAAAGTTCAGTACACAACACCTGGAGACTACTTCCACCTCCTACCCCACCATTGCTACTTTGTTTTAGCAGCAGCTGTAGGTCTGTTTCAGTTAGAGCTGACTCGAGCACTGGGAAGTTTCCCTCTGGGTTGTTCATGGAAAAAGCACTCTCATTCGAAACTTATTCAATAGGAAGTTTGAAAAAATTAAACTAGGGAGGGGGAAAATCCTATTCTCTACCATACAACTGTTTTCCTCAGTTTTTGCTAGGGTTATTTTCTCCTCCAACAAAACTCAGTAATGAGCTGGGCACCTTCCCAAAATGCTTAATTAAGAAATTACAGAAATAGTACATGATTTCAGTTTTCCTTTTGAGAAAGATGAACTCAAAATGAGATTTTTCTGTAGAAGTTGTTTAATTCCCCCAATATTTTTCAATTAAAAAAAGAAAAAAAAAAGACATATTGAAATTGTGATTATTCCAATTCCAATGCAATCATACAGACCAGGAATACACTTGCTTACATGACTTATTTTTCCTGTCACGATATATCAAAGCATCTGAAACCTCAAGAGACCAGTCTCCGATTACTCCAACTTTATCTTGAGTATCGATTTCTATTACCTTGAGTAGAAGCTGGTATTTTGTTATTCTCTGGATGGGTTTGATCAAAAAGTCACTGAGAGTTAACCGCTGGTTTATTTCTTGCTGAAGCTCCTGAAAAAACATTGATAATTGCGGCCATTAAAAAACTGTAATTGCAACAAAATACAGAATAAGACATGCGAAGAACTATTCCATGAAGAAAGGCAGGATGCAATCGAGTGTGTCAAGTGACATTCGTTTCAGTATAAGATTGCTCTCTTTAGTCTTCTCTTCATCCTTCACGAAAATATTTTAGAAGTCTATGATTTAAGACTCTGACAGTGTCACATTTTGGCAAGCATCTTCTCCTGGTTGGAAGCTGGCATAAAGCCTGAGACTCTTGCTTCCAGCTGGAGTGACAGCTAAGGAGTCCGCCCTTCAGACTTCAGTGGGGTCAGGGTCAAACAGAAAGCCTTAAATGTCTGATACGATATAATGACCTGTACCCTTTATTAAAATGAAGCACTTGCCCTTTGTTGAAACCAGCTTCTTGCATCTGTGCACACACACTATTTATATACACACACGTGTACATGCACCCCAGATATATAGATACATAGCATATATAGACGAGTCAGTTCCCAAAGACTTCCACAAAAGCAGGTTCTCAGTATCAATATTTAAGACTCAACAATTGCCAGTAGTTGCCGGCCGGAATAATACTTTCCGAACAACAATCAGTCATGCCCTGTCAAAACCCTCAACTTTCCTCCCCACAGACGAAAGGCTGGAAAGACTACTTCAGACCAAAGAGGTTTGGCAAAAGGAAATATCATTGTTGAAAGTCAGTAGCTGAACTAATAGCTAGAAATTAATGGAATAAGAATTTGAGACAGATTTAAGAACCATTCCTGGACACAAGAGAAGATATAGAGTCAAAATAAATGAATGCTTGGTTTAGCCTAAACCATAGTTTGTCAGCTAACCCTCCAATTAAATTAGACACCACACATTTAAAAAGCACAGCATCTAGCACACATGGTCAGGCTTACCTCAAAATATGCATCGTATTCAGCTACTATGTATTCTGATCGTGGCTTGTTTTGGCAATACACCACGTACATGTGCAATCGTCTTTCCTGTGAAGGCAAAAAGCATGCCAGTCTGGTCATGTATTTAATGATAAAAAGCCTGCAGTAGCCAGGCTAGGAGGAAGCGCTAAAACTGCTCTGCTTGGTGTTGTCAATGCACTGATTTTCTAAAAGCATTTTGGACTTGATTCTCCAATCCCTTGAACTTCACATGCACATTTACACCTAAGAACAAGAGTATCTTATAAAAAGCATACGTCTCTCTTTAAGCCCTGCTTTTACAGGCATAAGGTACCAGAACAACGCCAGACGCACAGCAATGGGGAACTGGGATTGGTCCATCTGACCCAATCTGTCAATTTCCTTCGCTAAAAGGAAACGAGACAAAATTTGTTGCCCCTCCCCCTATGAAAACATCGACACAAATAGACTTATGCTTCAAGCATCCATCCCCACAAACAGCTTTCCTTTGAACAGTCCCATTGAGTTCAGTAGCACTATTGCCGGACGGAAGATTGAAAAAAATGGACTGAATGTTCAAGCACGAGAAATTCAACACGGCCGGTATATATTTTCAGTGCAACCAAGGCTCTGGCATAGTCTCTTGATATATCGTCATGAGACACCTGGAGTAAAAATGTCTAGGCAACAGCACCAAACCAGCACTACACCCGTGTTACATAGATGATATTTTCCTAATCCTGAACTGAACACCTGGACTCACTGACATCTACCACAGGTTTAATATTATCACCCTTCAAATCCAGCTCTCTCTGGAATACTCCTAAACTGACATCAAATTTCTAGATACCACAATCCAGATCCAAGATGGCACACTACAAATCACCACGTACAAAACCCTCCCCACCAAAAAACAACTCACAGACCACCAGACTTAAGCCCAAAAGATCAGCAATCATGCCAAGCACATCAAAAAAGAGCTGTAATCTACAGTCAGGCCCTTAGATGCCACTGCATCTGCTCAGAGGATAACATGTGTAAGCCTAAAATCTTCCCTTATGTAACAAGGACATTCTAGTACAATCTATTTCTTAACATGTGAAAGAGCTATCCAAATACCCCACATTAACCTGCTATAATATAAAAAGAAATCTTCCTGTGACCACACCCCCCTGGTAGTCACCTACCACCCCATACTGGAACTAATCAGAAGAACTGAACAACTACAGTCAACACACAAAGATCAGACCTGGAGAAAAATACGTCCAGATCCTTTGCTCCTGGCTTTCAACCTATCCTCTAACCTTGCCAAGCTCAGAAGCAAACTCCCCAGTAGACACCAAGTGGGACACAGCCTTGCCTTAGCAAGAAACAGTTAACCTCAAAACATCTGCACTGCTACTACAACCCACACCTCCTCATAATGAAAACATCAGAATCGGTGGTTCCTACCCATGACTTTCCCAAAGAGTGATATACCCGATCCAACGCACCAGATGTTGCAAGGGCAACTATGTGGATGAAATTAAACAAATTATATCTATGTGAAATTAAACACACACACACAGATATATATCTATATCTAAGACAAGGCTATCTATATCTATCTATATATAGTGTGTGTATTTAATTTCACCCACATAGTTGTCCGTGCAGCAGTTGATGCATTGGATCAATATATATATCGCACCAGAATGAACTCTTGCAGGAAAAATGAAAGACAGACACAAAAACACCATTAGGAGCACATTTGTCACAGAACAACCACTCCCTGTGACCTCGCTATCCTCATGCTCAAGGGAAGTCTACCTACCAACTTTCAAAGACAACCCTGGGAAAATTCATAAGCTGGCTGGACGCTACAAACCATGACCTTAACACTAATATTGGTTTAATGGCACATTATAAAACCTACCCAATTCCTGAATTCTTTTCACATATGAAAGCCCTCCTCCCTTTTGATGGGCCTTTATCTCCCAGTAATCAGCTTCCTTTCTTCCACTAATCATGTGTCTGCTACTTCTGGGAATTTCTCTCCTCCCACTTCTGAACGTCCTTTACTACTATGCTGCTCTGGCTTTAATGCCTCAGACCCAAAGAAGAGTGTCTTGCATTTGAGAGACTGCCTAACTACACAGCTGGTTCAATAAAAAATATATTGCCCTATGAAATCCTTGCTGGATACTATTCTAAAAAGTAGTTCTAAATTAAGACATGATAACTTTCTGGAAAGGCTAGATGGATATGAGATTTTGGCCGTTGCTGAAGAAGTCCTTGCCATTAGTCCATCCACCCTGACCAGCCCTGGTCCCTGTATAAGTTCTCCAATACTCCCAGCCTCTCCTCTGCTGCCAGGAGGGAACCTAGAGTAGAAAAACTTTTCGCCCTTTCTTTCAGGCTCACGTAGCAACTTCTAAAGTTTTAACCAAAGAAGCAGAAAGGATCTTTCACCCTTCCCTCCTACCAACAACAAGGACAAGAGAAGCCTCCTCCTATTTCCAACCTTTGGACCCAGTGATCGCGCGAGGTCCCTTCCAGTCCTAATGTCTATGAACCTAGCCCCCTGTGTGAGAATGGCACGTGGTTACTGAAAGGAGGAGGAGAGGCTCTACCTGCTCTGTTTTGCTGCTCTTCCTCAGAAAGTGGACAAATG
>NW_017729031.1:30022364-30024615 GCF_001723915.1 Gavialis gangeticus
AAAAAGAAAAAAAAAAAAAAATAAAAAAAAAAAAAAAAAAAAAAAAAAAAAAATCAGAAGAGGGTTCCCCTGCTCCGCCAGGGCTGAAATTTGCTAGGAGGCTGGAGTTTCCCATTGGGAGTCTAGCTCCAACCCCAACTCAAAGCCTCTTGACAATGACTCTGATAGTGTAAAGATGATTTATCATCTATTCATAGGCAATGGAGTGTCATCTTTTGTTCAACCCCCCCCGCACCCCCCTTCCCCCCCAAAAAACAACCAACAACCCCAAAACCCACAATTTTAAAACAGCTTTTTGCATTGTAGGGCATTTCAATAGCTACAACAAAATAACTCTAGGTCTTTTGGATATGTAGATTAACATTTAACACACATAAGAATAGCAAGTCAGCACAAATCAGACAACATGGGGAAAGAGGCTTTGCCTAAGACGATGACTGTGGGACACAGGAGACAACTCACATGTTTTATAAAGAGCTGCGCTAAGCGGTCAGGTTCCTGAAGACACTTTTCCAGTTCAGCCAGGAAAAAGCTAAAATTAAAGAAGAGGAATAACTTAGAAAGTCTCCCAATGCCACACTTGTCTTTCCTACCCTGAATTATCCAGCCTACCTAAAAGAAGTCAATAATAAAATTAATTGAGAGGGGAGTGGGGGAAAGGACCTGCTTTTTCCTTTAATGGCAGCATGCTGTATGCATTTAAGATGGTGTAGTGCAAGAGGTCTGCTCTTGGATATGAAGTATTCAGTTGTGTGTGTGCTGGTTTTCATTTCAGCTGGTTAACCTCCCCCACAAAAAACCCAAATGGAAAACAATGCAAAGCAGGGTGTTTTCAACTGAAGACTCCTCATCCAATAGCCAAAGAGAAGTGTGAAAACATCAGGTTTCACCGACGTTTTCCGTTGGTCAACAGAGACAGAGAAAAAGTCTTGACCAAATTAAAATTACTTTTCTGCCACACTTGTCAGTTTAGTTTCAAGAAAACAAGCTTTTAATTGAAAGTCTTTCAGAAAGTGGTAACGAGGGCAGGTTGATCAATGAGGCTGTTCGCGAATTTACAAAACACTGTCTAGCCTAGACCAGACGCTTTGAAGATCTATGGTTTAAAAACGTCTAAGAATTGGTTTACGTGCCTAAAAGTGAGGCAGAAACACTTCAACAAAGCTTTTAGAAACCTTTTGACCATCACCCTAAAGAGGTTTTGACCATCACCCTAAAGAGACACAGGACCCTTTTTTCATCGTCTTCCTCTCTGGAATTGAGGGATTTCTAGGTGGACTACCTCCATCGACAGCCTGGGCTTTTGCTAGCAGAGCTGCAGAGGTTGAAGATGTGATTTCTTTTCCACCAAGGGCCCAGAAAGGTTCTCAGAGCTGGGAAAAATTTCAAGGTGCCCCCTTATGGGGGTGCTCCCTGTGCACTACTGTTACAGCCCCTGGGAAATGGTTCTTCCTTGCCCCTTATGCCGACACATCTGGTTTTCATTCCCTCAGACATAACTCTGCTGAGAAAACTTAAGCCTAGGCCAGTGATTCTCAACCAGGATGCCAGGGCATTGTGGGGTGCTATCAGATCCTTTGAAGGGTGCTACAAGGTATGAAGAGATAAGCAAGTTGCACTGGTGATGAGTAGGGGGTGCATGTGGGTGCAAGTGCACCCCCTGAGATCGGCTGTGCACCTCCTGGAAGTGCCAGATGCAAAACTGGAAGTGCCGTTCCGGTTTTGCTGCCGGCTCGGCAACTGGCCGCTGGGGGACCCCCCGTCGGTGATCTGGTGTCCCCCCAGACTTGGGAGGCACCAGTCGCCCATGGCAAGTTGTGAAGGAGATGAGCTGATAAGCTAGGTAGATAAACAAAGGCTCAGGCTTATCCCTGCCAATAATCCTCCCCACCCATTGCCCAGCCCTGCCACAAGGAGGTAAGCACTGTAATACATAACGTAGTTTCTCAAGTTGGGGGTACAGACAGAAGTGACAATTCTTGCCTGATCTGGGCACAGGAAGCAGGCAGAGAAAGCGGTCTACAGCCATGTCCGAACAAGCGCGTGGCCACAGACCACTTAAAAAAAAGGTGACCGATCAGGTATAAATCTGACCCCTCATTGCAGGAGGATTTACATGAAGACGTTTCAAAACATAGCATCTTCTATAACTTGTGTCTGCCAGCCTGTCACTGTTTCAGAACGGGAGGGGGGGAATGAAGCTCCCCTGCCAACCCTAACCTCTCCCCCACAGATTGCTGGCTTGGGCTTT
>NW_017729031.1:30029615-30040692 GCF_001723915.1 Gavialis gangeticus
TGAATCTGGGGGGAGGGGTTTCAGCCCCCGCTGGAGGGTGGGGCAGGTGTATTGGAGCCGCCATGGGGTGGGGACCCACTGCACCCTCCAGCCCCAGCTGAGAAACCCCTCGAACAAGCTCCTTCTGCTCCCTTTCCCCCCCCCCCTCCCATTCTGAAAACAGCAGGGGCTGGAGGGGAGGAGGAGCCATTGGTAGGAGAAACTGGGTGCGGGGCAGCCAGCAGCTAAATTCCCTCCTGGAACCAACAGTGAACTTCTGTTTGCTCCACGGGATCGCTGTCACACAGGCCGCTTCCTGCAAAGCGTTCTCACTTACAGCGGGGAGCTGCATTTCTGTCTGCGCCCAGAGTGTCACAAGTACTCAGCAGAGAAGCAGACAGAAGCCTTATCTTGGCATGAATTGCTCAAGTTTACACTTTTTCCTCTAATTCAACACACGAGTATGGAAGTTTACAAATGCAAATGGACTACTGCCAAGACAAAAAAGCCACCTTCCAGATTTGAGCTCAGTGACCAGATATGGACATTTGGAGAATACTATTATAACAAAACATTCATAGGATTACAAATAAAATCAGGAAAGTATCAGCAGCCATCCTAATCTAGTTGCTTATGTGCATATTTCTAACCAGGGCCTCTATCGTGTTGTTAAAAAGCACTCTGTGCAGAATCAGACAAAAGTCTGCCTGAAGACACTATTCTATTCTAATTAAATCTTCTGTTCAAGGTATCTGATACTGCAAATTGATCATTTAGATCAAGAGAAAGGGGAGGGTCGGCCTGCCAGCCCAGGGCTGGTCCCCCCAGTTCAACATGCTGCAGAAGGGCTGCCTGGGGCGAAAAGGTACTTTAGCGTGGGGCTAGCTGACAGACAGCCCCCCACACTGAAGCACCCTTGTGACCCAGCCGGCCGGGGTAGTGTCTACATGTGCACTGCTGCTGAGTAAAAAATCTCGGCAGCAGGGTAGTACTTGTATTTACAAACACTACCCTGCTGTGGAGTTAATTATTTTACTCCAGCCTAATAGGGGGGCACTTGTAGATGCACAAGGTTTATTGTGGAGCTAATTAGTCAACTCTGCAGTAAACGGCTTGTGTAGATGTGCCCACTGAGACCAATGGAAGCAGAGGTTAAACAGAAGCACCTCTGAATAATCGGACTATTGTTATTTAGTTACCACACCTTGGAAATTTTGGCCTGAAAGTTTTCCAAGATGAATTTGAAGTAATCCAAGTGTAGAAGCATGGATAGAAGCCAAGCACCACAATTCTCATTTTATTTCTTTCCTTTAATAACGTACAATTATCAAAGATGCTTTAAAAAGACTTACTCTTTGTGCCAGTCATAAATCTGGTGGATATTGCCGAACACAATTTTGTCTTTCCCTTTCATATCTTCAGGAACCCCTTTTTCTTCTATTCTCTTCATGAAGCCCTTTAATGCAAGAGAGATCAGCAATTAGCAAATGGACCAACTGAAGAGGAAGAACAATTAGGCTCATTTGTTTCTGAGCAAGTACAAGTTACGTGTCACAATACATAGGATTTCTTGCCTTAGAAGAAAAGCAGGAGTTTATAAATGCCTTTTAACACATATTCAAAGCAAGATACTAGTCCTCGCTATTTTAAAAATTATACGACTTGCTTAAAAGTAAGCTATATGAGGATTTATTCTGCAGATGTACAATGGTTAACTAAGCCTTTGTTAAATGTCACTAAAGAGACAAGTGCAATTAGAAGAAAGTTAAATAAAAAGGTAGTTTTTGTTGAGTTTTTGGATTCCCAGAGAAGCACAAGATGACAAACTCTGAACAGATAATTTTTTCTTCCATTTATGAAAGAATGTATTTTGGGAGCACAAATCCACATAAGTAGGATTTCTCATGCCTCCTGAGCATTACATTAGGAGTCTTTGGAGCTTTGCAGCTCCATCGGTTTACATTTGTATCATATTTCACTAGTATGACAACACACAAGTTGAAAGCTTTTGAAAGCAACTACTGTGTGGAAGGGAGAACAGTCACTGAGTTGATAAACTGACAAACAGTAAAAAACCCCTGGTTTTGGATCCCCCATTTTGCTACAACTGGAATTTAGTACGCCGACTGCCTCAAAGTCAAGAGCTAAGGGTCCAGTTGGGGACCCAAACTTTAAGCCTCCAAGAATTAGCGCATAATTCTGCAAATATCAGACAACTTGTACCCTATTTCTTTTATCCCAAATCATTAAAAAAAACTAAGGCAAAAAAACTTTATAGGCCATGAAGCTTGGGTGTAGGTACCAGATTTTGGAGGTATTAAAAATGCCAGATTCTGGTTTGTGCCATGCTGAATTATGTTGATGTTATTAGTAGTCAGTTCTTTTTTCAAGGAGGATGGGAACCAACTCATTAAGCAGCAGGTCTACAGAAAATGACCTGGGGGGGAAAGTGGACAATAAAATGAATATGAACCAACAGCGTGCCCTTGTTGCCAGGAAGGTCAATGGCATACTGGGCTGTATTAGTAGGAGTGTTGGCAGAAGATCGAGGGAAGTGATTCTTCCCCTCTGTTCAGCACTACTGAGGCCACATCTGGAGTAGTGTCCAGTTTTGGGCCCCCCATTACAGAAAGGATGTAGACAAGTTGGAGAGAGGACAGTGGAGGGCAACAATAATGGTTCATGGGACTGGGGCACATAACTTATCAGAAAAGGCTGAGGGAACTGGGCTTATTGTCTCTGGAGAAGACAGAGAGGATTTAATAGCAGCTTTCACCTACCTAAAGGGTTGTTAAAAGAGGATGGAGCTGGACTGTTCTCAGTGATGACTGAACAAGCAGCAATGGGCTCAAGTTGCAGCAAAGGAAGTTTAGGTTAGATATTAGGGGGAAAAAATCTCTTACTAGGAGGGCAGTGAAGCACTGGAACAGAGAATCTCCATCCTTGGAAGTTTTGAAGACCCGGCTAGACAAAGCCTTGGCTGGGGATGGTCTAGTTGGGGATGGTCCTGCTTTGAGCAGGGGGTTGAACTAGATGACCTCCTGAGGTCCCTTCCAACCCTAATTTCCTATGATTTCCATGATCTCTGTATAGTAGTAAAAAGGTGATCTATTCTCCATCATAGTCTTGAAGCCTGGAAAGGTCTTGATCACAGTTGGAAAGGTCTCAATCACAACCCAGTTGAAGGAACACATTTGAGTTAAAACCTAACATTTGCTTTTATTAGACCAACTTACATAATAAAAGATATCTGATTCACCCAAAAAACCTCGTCTGCTTATGTCCTTAGACCCACACAGCTACAACCTACACCCTTGTAACCTAACATTTAGTAATATTTGCAGGTGGCATCAGCAGTTTCCAAAGTTATTAGCAGCAACCCCACAGCTTAGACTTAGGAAGCTGCATACCAGGCAAGACAGAAAAATGGTTTTAAACACACATTTTTAAATGGGTGCTCTCCAGCCCACTGTTGATTCTGATGGAAAATCACCATTTCATTCTAATGAGCTTGTAAGACCATTTCAACTCACCTCTACCACAGTTCCCAAATCTTTGACATAGTCTTTCTCAGTCTGTACCAGCTCATTTAAGACGAACCTAAATAAAATAAATAAGGTTTATAGTCAGGATTCTCAAAATACATTTCCTCTTCTCCACCATACACCATATTTTTACTAGAGATTAAAAAAAAAATCCTCCATCCAGTTCACATGAAATGTTTCTCCCAGCTTTACGGCTCAATTGTTGCTGTTAGATGAAACAATCCAGTTCAGCATATTTCTTAGCTATGGCAGAGATGACATCTTGAATCCTCTTTACTGATTTTTTTTTTCTATACTGGATTACATGGAATTATATTCCCACCACAAAAAAACTATATCCCTTGTACGTCTACTCTTCATTTGCTACATCCTGTATTTGCCATAGCAATCACCATAGAACATGTGCACAATCTGTGGCCTTGTCTCAAGCATGAAAAATTTTGCTGCCCAGCGTTTACAAACCCCTTCCTCTACTCAAATTTGCTCCAGACGACAGTAATTCAGTTTTATTTCTTGAGGTTCAACCTCAGGGCAGTGAATCCGATTTCTTTACTAAAGCAGTCAGTTTGTTATGGTAAATAATGCAGATAAGAGTCCAAGGTATCCTTATTTCAAAGCTAGCTCTGGGTAGAACAGTTATCTAATGAACCTCCAATGTACACAAACGAGGCCAGGCTAAAAACCAATGTTAACGAAACTGATAAATCATATGATGTTCTTTAGCTGGACAATTTCAAGATTTACGCTTTGCCACAAACTCCTCCCCGCTCAGTTACAGCAATACCAGTATTTGGCACTTTGTGAACTAAATTCCACCCGGGCCTCAACTCAATAATGCAGTGATGGGGCTAACAAAACAGGGGGATGGCTTTCTTGCATGGGTTCACTTTCCATACATCCATCGAGTGTCCCACTTCAAGAGAAAGGGACAAAAGTTGACTATTACCAGAGCTCGAGTAAAGGTCCCTACAAGGAGGACCTACTGTACGAAGAGGAAGCTTGAGCAATGTGGACTAAGGGGAATTCTGATGTTAGGCCACAGCTGTCAACTTGCAAACACGTACACATGCCCCACTGAAACTGGGCCATGAGCCAAAGGGGTGGGAGGCAAATCTCAGGCAGACTAACAGGCAGCATCCTGTGCAGTGGCTTGATACAGAGATACCTTGCTTAGTCAAGACAAAAATACAAGCAGCCATATGCTGTTTTACACAGAAAAGCACCCTTTCCTCCCAGAGAACTTCACGGACTACCTATGAAACATTAGTGCATCTTGCTAAATTACAGGGGTGTAAGTTGTAGTGCGTTGGTCATAGGCAGACAAGGTTCTTTGGGTGAATCTGATATTTTTTATTAGACCAACTTAAATAGTTGGAAATGTTTTTCTTAGCAAGCTTTCGGGCTTAAAAATCCTTTGTCATGCTAAATTAGGCATTCTGATCCCGTAGCAATAGCTGAGGGTCTGCATGCTCAGTCCAGACAGGTCGGATAACTTCACAATTCTCCTTAGTCCACATTGTTCACGTTTTCTCTTCATACTGGGGGTCCCTCTTTGTAGGTATCTTTATTTAAGCTCTGATAATAGTCAACTTTTGTCCCTTTCTCTTGAAGTGGCACACTCGATGGATGTATGGAAAGTAAAGCCATACAAGAAAGCCGTCCCCCTGTTTTGTTAGCCCCATCGCTGCATTATTGAGTGGAGGCCTAGGTGGAATTTAGGATGAGTGTGCCACACACACTGTTTTCACGCTATCGCCACAGTGTGACAACAGTGTATATAAACACTCTCGTCCTTTGTTTGGCAGGACACACAGTACACAAAGGTCCCTATCGTGGAGATGTCATACAGCTTCTTGCTCATCTAAGAGCTAAACTTGCCCCCTTGGGCAGGAGCTACTGAGTGCCAGTGGAAATGCCAGCTGCTCTAGGAAACATCCTGCCAAGTTGCGTGCGTGGGTGGTAGGCATGTGAGGCAAATCGTTGATCATGAGCCTCTGGGCAAGCATATGCTGCAGACTGTCCCCTGGCCCTACCCGCCATCCTTTGCCAAAAGATGCGCTGACTTTCATGCACCGACATGCCAGCAACAGTACCAGGTAGGACTCCTGCCCTGCTGCTATCCCTGAAAACTGGCTCTCAAAGAGAAAGGACCTTTCTGCTCTCTCCCCTCACCATGCAAGGCAGGGATTTTGTTTCCTGCATCCACAAGATCAAAAAAGTCTGCAAATCACAAGAGTACTGAAAAGATGCTCTCTCCAGAAGTGTGGCAGCTACTCCGTAACAAGGGCCAGGGCTCATTTCAGTGAGGCTTCACAACAAAAGTAAAAAGCATGACCTTATACTTCTGCTTCAGGAAGTTGGTTTGGCACCTGCACCGACTACTTTACTTTCAGGCACCTCATTTCGAGACCATCAAGGCTTTGCGCTCCATATATAGGAACAGAAAGTATGAGCATCTCTTGATATTTTTACATTCATTTCTTAACCATGTATGAAGACAAGTCCTTCTGCAATTACTTTTAAAAAATCCATTATTTGAAAGGGGGTGCTGCCAGAGAACAAGTTCCCTTGCCCATTTTTCTGATACTGCAGATTAGGAAAAAAGGAAGAAGTCATTTACAAAAAAAGTACCTGTATTCCCAACAACAGCCTGTTACTGTATATGCATTATTCTAATATAGAAGTGCTTTCTTCTACTTGGGTGTGGGAGTGAATAAGGAAGAGGGAAGAAGGACAGCCTTCTCACTTCTAAATAGACCCGAGTACTCAATATTGGTGTATCATGATAACCCCTTACATTTACTCCTCGAATGGTATTCCCAAGGACTACTGCTTTATTCTGGTAGAAATACTGTAGCCAAGCCTGTTCCTAGAGCTGTTTCTCCCGTCAAAGACATTTGCACAAACTGAAAGGCACACAGGCAATTATCACCTATGAATGCGTCTTTGCAAGGATTCACTTGCAATTTGCTGGGAAATGAGGGTCATAGCTTGAGTTTGGATCTCAGTTACCTAATATGGACATGGAATTAAACAAAGCTAGGAGCACCAGGCATGAAACACAGAAATAAAATAACTAAAGATGACAAGCTGCCTTGTTCTGAAAGCTACTAGCAGGTGTTCTCAAACAGCCTAGAATTAAAGACATTATTTATACAAACAGTCATGAAATACATGTAGCTCACTGCTGCCAGAGCTCTTGAACTGCTGAAAGTTATGGTATATTTATTAGCGCCATGGCAAGCTTTGCGGTAGCAAAAGGCTAGAATTACAACCAGTAGTGGTCGACTGGTAATGTATCAGTCAAACAGACACCGAAAGAGGTGTTTGCAGTGTTATCGAGATCCTAAGTGACAGAGATCCCAGTAAAGGACTTCTTCAGATGCGCAGAGCACTGCTCTTGTCTAACAGAACAATCTGCAAAAAAAATCACCCGTCTTGTTTAAGCACAACATCCTGTCCTTTACCCAGTTGCTTCTCTGGCTTCCCAAGGCAAAAACTCAAAGAGGCCTGTACTGACTTTCAGAGCCCCAGGCCATTTTACTCCCGCTTGCTTTCCTGTTCTCAGCTACTTCCTCTCCTTGGTTTCCTTCCCATGCTTTCAGTCATTCCCTAACTGGCTGATATTCCTCCAGCTCCCTACTTGGAGGTCTGTTTTCCATTCGGGTAACGCTATTTTAAAAGACTCAGTAGAGTTGCAGTGCTCACATGCCCGGGGCGTTCATAAATCAGAGCAGCCACATGAGCTTTTGTTATAACCCTTGACATGCCTTCTAACCCTGGACGGTTATTGTAAGACAGAGGCGAAGCACACAAGCTGCAAGACATGCCTTAAAAATCAAGAGCACTTCGAGAGAGGGGTATCCTCCTTGTCATACTCTTTATATTGTAATATAAAACAGGCTTGTGTAAACCAACCCTCCTCCTACTCCTCTTTCATTAGCAAGTATAAGCGGCGTTCCTGACTACACCTGAGTCTTTGTTGCCAAAATGTGACTTGTCACTCTTGCCCCAAAACCCAAGTGAAGACAAACTCCCCCATAGCTTTCAACTAAGGCAGATTGACCTTGCCTATCTTATATCCCCAGTCCACTGTTCATCTCATGCAAAACCAACAGTCTCTACTAGATTTTTATAGCAAGGAAGCCCTCATAACTTGGTACTATGGTAACAATCATGCTTTTAAAACAGTGAAGGCAAAATTAAGATTAAGAATCTCAGAGTGTTTTAAAACATCCTCATCTAAGAGTTTAAAAAAACCCAAAGTTGATACCAGCCCCTCTGCTATTGGTCCCATCTCTCATGCACTGGACTGTATCTTCTTTCTGGTAGTAACGTGAATCTGAGAAATAACAAAGACAACTTACATCCTGCCTCTCATTGCTTTGGCTTTTTGCTCCTCTTCAAGGTTTCTTGGGGGAGTGGAAGGCGTCATCCCTTCATTTAAGCAGCCAGTGGCATCTTTTAAGCTTCCGCGATAAGATCCTCCTTCTAGGGTCTAAAGGAAACCAAACAACCCGAAGCATTATGGAACAAGCATCGTCCTTGAACCCCAGTGCCGGAGTTATCCTCTGTTTCAAGTCAACTTGGCAATAGTGAAGAACAAAAAACCCCTCAAATGAACAGGAATATTCAGTTATGCTTTCCTTTAGGTTTAACAAAAAAACCCCAAACCCTGAATGTTGTTATATTTTAAGCTGAGTGGGGGGAGCAGCAAAACCCTCAGCATGATCATTGTAAGTGGACAAAGTATTCACCCTTATGCAGAGACGGAAAAAGTTATTTTAACTATATTGAAAGAATTCAGGACAAAGCGAAAGCTTTTGTTGCCCTTCGAAGTGTGAAAAAACTGAACTATACACGCTTTGTTGCAGATTATAATGGAGACTCCCTTCCGTAAAGCATCCAAGATTTCCCAAAAGTGGGTACATGGTTAGTTATATTTCCAGAATAGGTATTTAAAAGTTGCTCTGAATCCCATGAAAAATAACCGAGGTTGTGCTATGCAAGCATGTGTGAAATGGTTTGGGAATAAAGATTTTCTCAGAGCGGCTTTTAGTAGTGCTAGAAGGCAGAGTAGATTTGCACCTGATACACTAGCTCAGATATACATAGCATGAGCTTTCATGAACCCGAGCTCCCTTCATCAGATGCTGTAGCAGTCTTTAAGGTGCAAATCTACCCTGCCTTCTGTTTGGCTTCAGACTAACATAGCTAACTACCTCTTTCTAGTAGTGCCAGTGACTTTTACATTTGTCACCTCACTAAAATTGAGTCACAACAGGCCCGCTTCGTTATCCAGATGGTACAACCCTGTAGATATTTTCCCCAACTAGACAGCATCCTTTGTCTGGAGGTCTCAGACTGAGCTTTAAAGCCCAGTGGGATCACCTTACCAGGGAAAGATGCTTTCACTAATTCACAAGCATCCCAGCAGTCCTTTATTCTCCATATCCTTAAAACAAAGGCAAGGAAACGAACCTTCTCTTGCTTGCCATGGATCTGCTTCAATTCCCCAATTTTTCAATGAGCTTAAACCAAACATTTGCCTGAATTTAGACATCCTGGAATGTCTATGTAAGGTTTATCAAGTAGACTAGCATTTTTAATCATTTCAGGGAACAATTAAAAGGAGGCCAAGTAAGAATTACAACCTTCTAGACCACAGGCAGCAGCCCCCCGCAACAAGATCAGGAATTACACCACAATCTAACGCATAAGGTGAATCCTGCACCTGTTCATGGGGTTGATGTAGATGACCCTTGAGGTCCCTTCCGATCTTATATTTTCTATATCTAGGAGGTTAAGCTGTTTTCCTATTTAGGAGTACTGTTTAAAGACTTGAGTCACAAGTGACAGATGCCTTGTGTAGCTAAGTTAAACTGTCGGCATGGGGGATTCTGATAAATATAGGTGCTTTTTTCTTAATACAATGCAAAGGTGGAAGCTCATTCTGAAGAACGACTCCGATTCCAGAGTATATTTGAAACTCCATCATGCCAGGTAGCTCAAAAAACACGCTTTGAAAATTCAAAAAAATTTGGAGACTTCTGGAGGTGGAGTCTACATGACACCATCAACTGCATTTCACTCTTTGCTGACAGCTACTCAGATGAGCTACGATGGCTAAGAGTTAATAAGTATGCAGAAGGTAGAGGATGGAGAGCAAGGAAACAGAAGTCAAGGCAGACAGTGCTGTGTTCATGCTACAGAAGCAAGTTATGCCTATTCCCCACACAGTTTCCAAGGCACTACACTTACCAGCTTACTTTTGACCAACTTTTCTATTGCACTGACAAGATCCGCAGCAGTTGGCACATCGGAGGAGCTCTGACGAGCAGCTAGCAAAGAGGAGGACTGCAAGACACCAGTTTGCAAAGGAAAAAGCAGGTTAGCAGGATGTGAAGGGACTAGGAAAAAGTGACCAAACCGGCCATCAGTGAGGTTATGTTTGGGAAAGAAGCAGGGAGAACGTGGCACACAGGTGAAAGCGTTAAATGATCACATGCAAGTCAGTCATCGCCAGACCAGAACTGGAACTGGCGCTGCAGCTGGGGTCGAGTGCAGGGGTTCGAGTTAGTGGTTAGCGTGACATTGTTAGGTACAAGAGTGAGAGTTTGACAAAACAAGCATCTCTGCCCATCTTACATACAAGCCACATACTCCTGGTTCTTGTTTCCCCCCCCCCCCCCCCCAGGGACCTTTCTAGCTGAGAGGCAGGCAAGCACCCAAGACTGAAAACCAACCCTTTCAAAAGTGAAGGGCAGTCATGGACCCTTCTCCTGGGCAAAGGAAATAGGTCTCTTGTGTGAAGCGCTCCCAACCCTCGTTGAGATGGGGCATTTTCATTTGCAAGGTTTGCTTAGCTCCATGCTGAACAGTTGGTTTGCAACATTGTGACATGTTTTTATTTTAAGGTGAGGGGCACAGGGGACATCGGAGTCATGGCAGCGTTTCCCTTCACGGTAGGGTTTGCAAATTTAGGTGCCAGGATTTCAGTAGCCCAGTCTACATTCAGTTAGCAAAAACATAAGGGACATGCTCCAATTGTCGGGGTGAACATCAACAACTGAGCAAAAACGGTAGCTGTTCTGAGCTTTCGGCACCTTTGAACACAGGCTCACATGATTGCCCAAACACGGCTCATAGGATTGTAAAGAGGCAACGACCACCGGGAAAATGCAGCCTCATTTTGTAAAAGTCCACGTGCCGGCTTTGTTACTCTTTCTTTAAAGCTGCATTGATCTTTGGTCTCAGAAAGTCTCCTCTGAAAACAAGTAAGAGGCACTAGGGTTTATATTTCTGGAAAATAGATACATATTAGCTCATCTGAAAAAAATATTATATATAATATAATATATTATATACATATACACATATAAATATACACATACATACACACACACATATATAAATAATATATAATAATATTATATTATATATACGGTTCTTGTCAGCTGAAGATGAGAAGCGCAAACTGAATCTTTGAGCCTCCTGCTAATTGGCTCCCGGCATGCTTTAATAGCAACAAGACTGCAAACAATTGCTTTAAA
>NW_017729031.1:30045692-30070813 GCF_001723915.1 Gavialis gangeticus
TATTGGTATCAAAGTCTGACATCTCCATGGGTTAGGACCGAGACAGGTGAGGCAGACCCTGTGTCTCCCCATTTGAAAGGCATCGGGAGACTGCCAGAGCATTCAGTGGGATCGCATCAAAAGAAAATGTCTGCCATGCCAGGAAGTAGTGATGGGACAGCCTTCCAAAAAAATAGCTATTCCACTAGAATTATGAAAGGCTTTTTCATCTCTCAATCACCTAATAAAGGCTTACAGCTTTTGGACAGAGAAGGGTGTCTTCTTCAGGGAAGTCTCTACACAAGCACCACTGAATGAACACTGGAGATTAAGAAGTGTGGGTGAAGGAGCCCTGGAAGAAGTGACAGTGGAAATTGGGCAATTGGCCATCTCATTAAACAACCTACCGTGCCAGTAAGAGCTGGCAGGTGAGGGCTGGCTGAGGCTGAATGCCACAGCATCAGGACGAAGGTCAGGAGACTAATCCTCTCCAGTTTAGGGCAGTTCAGACTGCGCGAACACGTTGCGTTGCTTTTGCCCAAATGATGCATCTAATCAACAGCTTTAATTAAAAGCAGTTACACTTCATCAGACGGGCAATTTACCATTCAACGCAGAAACCGATTTCAGAATGCAGCAATTTTTAATAAGAATTTAAAGGCCGGGATTGTGAAGCTGCCAGATGAGCGAGGGGCATCGTCTGTAGCAAAAGTTAACTGACAAGTGTGGTCTTGAAGAGTGAAACTAGATGAATGCTTAGCCTGCAAATTTCAAAGTCAAGCACGTAAATAAAATGTAGGCCGGTTGTCAGGCGGTGCTAACCCCTTCTAACTCCCGCTCCCTTTAACCAGAGTCAGTCAACCCCACTGAAGAGACAGCAGGACAGCAGTTCAGAGAACTAAACAGATTTTAGGCAGCTAAGTTGGAAAGCATTTCTTGCATTCATCTTCCAAGCCCTGTATAGACATTTATAGAGTGTAGATGAAGTGAGAGCTGGAAGGGGGGAAGCATTTGTGCCAGTACTGGAACTTTTCAAGTGGTTTTGCAAGCATCTCTCCCCCTTGAAGTCTTGATATAAAATCCAAGTTATTGTGCAAGCCTTCAAGCTCCAAGTTAAAAAGTCCAATTAATCCTGGTGTATGTTTATAGGGACATAATAAATGGTGACAGAGTTCTCTGCCCCCCCATGTTGGGTAGATTATACAGCCCCATTACTTTAGTAGAAGTTTACCAGAGTCAGGCTGTTTCTTTCTACAACACCCCTGCGAGGCTGAGAAGTATTATTCCAACTTTACAGATGCAGACTGTAGGCAAAGAAACATTAAGGGACGGATCCTGTTCCATCGCTTAAATGTCCAAGTCGAACTTCATCATCTAAGTCTGATCTACTCCACCCTGCTCCAGTTTCTGGGTTTGTCTTAAAAGGTCAAGAGTAAGGTGCGTTACAGAAGTAATGGTTTTCAGGGACTCAAGCAAGGTGGAAGAACACCATTCCTAGACACCCGGATACCCTAGGACCTGGCCCTAAGTTACTGGAAGTCTACGGAAGAGCAGGAGACTGGAACCAAGTTCTCCCAGTTTTCACATTCGTGTTTTAACCATTGGACATTAACCACTTCTTCACAAGAGGCTGGCTCTCAAGACAGAGGAAATCTTTCCTGGCCGGCAAATCTGCGTAATGCTTGATGAGTCAGAAATCCAAGGTCTCTAGGCCCCTTAAATCAAGCTAATTTTTTGCAATTTCTCAGTGGGTCTAATAAAACGGTATCATTTCTGAACTAAGAGTTCTGGATTTTTGCATTTCTTTAAATCAAGATAAGCAGTGGAGAGAGGGAATGCTTGTTGCCCATGCCAATGGGGAACGAGCAAGGGGACTCACGCTCCAACCAGCCTGTTTCGAGCATTTGTTTCCGAGTTCAATGGCTGCAAGTTTGAATTCAAGACCAGCAGAATATTTGTGAGGAGCCCAGGTAGGTCTCCCCCCATCCAACCCTCCTCTCTGGGCTCAGAGAAGGGAACAGGATGTCAGAAGACTTTGTAAAACTTAGCTACCTTCAGAAGGAAAAAAACCTGAACACCCAAAAACCCAAATGCAAAATATTTATCTTGGCAAAATACCCAAATTGCCTGCATGTCAGGCATCAAAAGTGGAGACCAGGGACAGATTAAAGAAAAAACAGTATCTGAATGCTGCAGTGAACCAGACAGGGGCAATGTACTAGTAGTACACTTGGCGAGGAACCGCCGGTTCTTGGTTTCTCCATCCCCTCCTCTCTTCATCCAGCCAGCCGTGTACTGTATGAAACACTTACAGATCAAGTGTGCGTGACTCCAGCAGCTGCCTTCAGCCCTTTCTGCCACCACGCTGCGATGATACCCCCTGACAGGCTAGAAGAGCTTTCCCTGAAGCTATCTTTTGCATCCTGGATCTCTGCACTGGCTGGCAGGCACGCAGATCTTTGCTGCTGCCCTATAACCCGAGGCTCCCACCTTAACTCAACCCTTGGAGCAAGCAGCATTTTTGTGAGCGGGTTTCTTGCTGTCCCCTATTCTTGCCTCTCTCCATACAGCAATTACAGCGAGAGGCCACAGGGATGGAAGTGCAGAGCAATATCAGAGTTGGCAGGGGAGATAAAGGAAACAGCTAATGCAATGATGGATTTGCACAAGTGTGTTAAACTCAGGCAAAAGGAAGACAGATCTGTAGATCAGATAGGCAACTAACAGCCAACACAACAAGCGCCCGCAGGCTGCCTTCAGAAGCTGAAGTCTGTCCTTTCACTTCAACTCAAAAGCAATCAAATTTGAGCATCAGCCCTAAACACCATTACATGCAGGGGAAGAAAGGCCTGCAGATAAGTAACCATAAATTTAGAGCCCAGTTTCCAGATACAGGCACCTTAGGATTCTGGATTTGGGCGATTAAAAATTGATATTTAGTCACCCGCGTGCTCTGTTGGATACTCAGTGGTCCATGTGGCTACTTTAAGATAGCTGAGCCTGAAAGCTGGATGTGGAAACTCTGGGGTGCAAAGATAGGAAGGGACTTGCTAAGGGAACCCCAGAAGGCAACTGAGACTCAAGAATAGTGCCCAGGCTTCCTGACGCTCATCTTTTTTAATTTCATACATTTGTATTACACGATGTTTTTCTGAGTCACTCAACTCAAGAAGTCCCCAAGGAACATGTGAATTCCTACTGCCAGATATCAAGGGCACTTGTGAAACATAGCAACGTGGACGTAATAGGAAGGTCAACGAGAATTGCCTCATTTTAGTCGAGTTTATTATAAAGGAATGAAACCTAGATATGTGAAAACACGAGAAGTGCCCATATGCTCCACAGCATTGAATCCAAAGTGGAAGACCATTACTTAATGCCATTCAGTGAGGAGGTCTGGACACCAAGCTCCACTAGGCCATAAACATCTATTATAATCACGGGTTCAGCCTGAGGTTATGGGAAAACTCATTCACTGTAAATGCCGTATTCAAACAAATGTAGCCCAGTCATTTGGGAAGTAAAAATCAGTCAGCAAACTGGTATAGTAGATGATGTCTTACCATCTCATCCTGTGCAGGGTCATTATCAAAAATCTTCATCGGAGGGGGGAGTGGTGTGTGCGATTCTTCATCTGGTTCATCTTCTCCCCAACCTTTCTTGCTCTTCTGAAGGCAAGGCCAACATCATTAGACAAAAGGGAGGGAACAACTTTTTTTCCATACAAGCAGAGCCTAGTTATCTAGATTTCTGTTTAATCATAATACCATGGATGTTTTAACTTGGGGCTGGAGGGTGGTAGGGGGAGCGGTATGAATAAGACTGCTTGTCCTGGTGGAGAAGATACGGGAAGTTGCACGGAACAATTTTTTGCTATTAGAAGATATTAGTTGTGATGTATAAGAGGAAAAAAATTTACAAATGTCAAGATAATTTGTTAAATTATATAATAACATTTTAGTCCACCAAAAGGGATTTAAAGTCTCCATATCTGTCTTATTGCCTAACGACAAGCTCTTTTTCCATCTCTAAAAGTTATTGGTTACATTGAATTATTTTAAGTCTCCTGTTTTCCCACACATTCAAGTTATGCAACCTCTATTTTCCATTCAGCTTATCTGACAAGGACCATCATTAAAAAAAAGAAAGAAAGGGGGTAGGTCTTGTAAGGAATGTGCCCAGAGGGCAATTATGGTCATTACTACTACACATGGTTAGCATATTTAATAGCTATATAAATCTTTACAGCTTAAAAATAAGCATTTTCCTTTTATTTTAAAATGCGTAAGTCATAAGTTTCAGCATGAATTGATAACTGCTGCTCAGGAATGACTACTGTACATTCGAATTTGGAATCTCTCATTGAATATGTAAAACTGCAGAGGTTACCACCCAACATCCGGTGGCACAACATTTCCTACCTCTTAAAGCTAGGGCTGTGTTCTTTTTAGCCCAGCTGGTATCAGACCCAAGGTCCTAGGATGCTATCTGTGTGATCCATATAATTAGGTTTTGGTTTGGCACTTGATTGGGTATCCCCAAAGGAAGTGGTACCTGAATCTCTTCTGTTATATTGTAGTTTCCCTTGAAGATAAAATGGATATCCACCACCGGCCCCAGGCTACTTGGTCTCAAGCTGGAATTATGCAAAGAATGTGCCAGAGATCAGTCTCACCCAGGATAAAAAGTTACCACCTACCTCATCTGCACTGTCCCCTTGAGGCGTGGTCTCGTCTCCCGTCTTCGGGGAGCCCAGGTCAAAGCTCTTCCTGCCATCTCGGACCTTCTTCTGTTTTTTGATGTTACTCTCCGCCTTCCCGCTGTTCAGCCGACGCACGGGGCTTGTCAGCCATTTCTTGAGTGTGTTGGTTGACCGCTTTGGGCCCGGAGAGCTTTGGATTGAGTTGAGGGATGGCTGAGGCTGCAAATTGGCCACCGAGTCAGACTTGCCTCCATTTTCATTAGATGAGACCGAATATCCATCTGAAGGAAACAGAAGAAAGCAGATGACCCTATCGCCTGCTGGCTTTCTAGGACCTGCCCCAGTGATTAGGGCACGCTGTGTTACAGTGTGTACAGAAAGGCATTAACAAAACAAAGGATGATAAATTGCTGATGAGAACAACTGCTGAAAGAACAGGACTGACACGTTCAACAATGCACGGCATAGCAGAAGCCACTGGACTGCATACCAGAGAAAGAGGGCTGTATTTAAAATGGCTTATTTTTTAAGAGATGCTAAATACTTCTCATTCCCTTCCCTATTACTTACCGACTCAAGTTGGGTTTCAGCTCAAAGTTTCTCAGGCTTTGAGGTGGGGCACAGAAATCACGACAGCAACTGAATTACTGCACAGCTCTGACACCCATCAGCACCCCATCAGATGCTAATGCCTACGTATTTCTCACCAGCATCCAGACTCCTAAGTTACTGTTTGTCAGAACACTTATTCCACTTCTGTAGGGTACTTCAAATAACCTCGCTTGCAATCATCTCCCAGGCCCCTGAAAGCAACTTGTCAAGCAATTTCACACCTTGTCTAGTGCTGATGCACCATAAAAAGGAATAAATAATTAAAAAACATGTTTTAAAATATTCAAACCAAAAAGCACCACCCCAGAAAACAGAAAGACTTCTTAAATTCAGAAGCTGAAGTTTTGCTTGGCATTCACAAAGCCCATGAAATTTAGGAGGGGGGGGCTACACAGTTACAGTGGTCTGTGCATATTAAAAAGAGCTCCAGCTCTACCGCTTTGTCCAAGCAGTGGACAAAACAAAAATGCCGGGCTCAAGGAGCGTAGTGATAACTAAAAAAAGGATTGGTTAAGTCCTCTTTAGGAATAGCTGGCCTGGACTGACATTTGTGAGTCTCTAGCAGAGATATGTCCCTTCCCTCGCCAACAAGAACAACTAGTGACTACAGGCGTTTGATTTCACGGACAGCTAATATTCAGATATGCTGATTGAAGTGCCTGTTAAGAGGCACGTAGGAGTTGGACACCCAAACACCGGAGCTGAAGTCACTATGAACCTCCACGAATCTTGACCAGCGTTTCAGAACCTCCTCCCTCGATGCAAAGTAAAAAGTCTGGTGCAGGCGTGTACTAACCATAAACTGGATACCATTAGAAATAATAAGTAACACATGGGGCAGAAGGGCTTTTCACCAAGAGAATGGGCAGCTATATTTTAAAGGATGCTTAGTTTTAGAAGTCAAATGAAGTTAATTGCCCTATTTGAAGATTGAAGGATTGTGTCAAAAGTCCCTACTGACTATAGTGGGATATTTGTTCAAGTAAAGGGCTTAAGAAACCGGCCTCTTTGATTTTTAAAATAATAGATTCAGACTAAATCTCTTTTGGTAGTAATTTTTTTCCAACGGATAGCCTCTGCCCCAAGTCAAACCAAATAATTTATTGCACACACAGGGCAAGCATTAAGTTTAATTCCACATATTTTTCAACATTTAAGTAGTATTAAGTGGACAAAGTTAAACTGAAGCTTCTGAAACATTAGGCGTCATAGTGTACTTCCACTGGAAACAGAAGGAACTGCAGGCAGTCCTTGACTTGCAACGTTTCGAGTTACAACGTTTTGCACTTACAACGTTTCTAAACTGACACCCTGGTTCAACTTTCTGAGGTCCGTTTTGCCTTTACAACGCTTGATCCAATACGATGCCACACCAGCAAACAAGTTCGCTGCATCATCCATCTCCCTGGAGAACGTCTGTCCAAACGTCCTTGAACACTTTCTTTAAAAAAGCAGACGAGACTGCAGAAAAACCTGCAGCCAAGACCCCTGAGAAGACTGCAGCCAAGAGCCCTTCAGAAAGTCCAACTAAGAGCCCTTCAAAAAGTCCAGCAAAGTCACCTCAAAGAAGTCCTTCCCAATCAATATGATTGCTATTTACAATATAAATACATCAATGTAGCTATATTACTCATCTATAATTGACTGAGTACAAAATTCTGGGGTATTTTTGGTGAAAATAGGGTACTGGGCCTGGGCTCAGGAACCAATCCCCCATTTATAACATTGTTTCTCATAGAAAATTGGTTCCGAGTTACAACGTTTCGACTTAAGACGTGGTTTTCAGGAACCGATTGCGTCGTAAGTCCGAGGACTGCCTGTAGTTGAAAGTGGCCAGCTAACTGATTGACCTTTGAAAATGTACTATTCCCTGGGTATTTTGACCACTACATTTTAACCAGCTCTCTAAGACCAAAGCATCTGCCATATTTGTGAAAATGGCTGGTTTCAGTCAGTTACCACGGATATCATTTTTAGTTTATTTTGTTCACAGAAACAGTATTAAAGACCAACTGGTATGAGATAGCCTAGTCACTGAAAATGGCTCCATTTTCTGTGCTGCCTGACAGCATTCAGACACTTGCATTCACAGCCCTCACTGGTTTCTTTGCAAGCCAAGTTTCATTAGCAACATTCAAGGTTGTGAGAACGGTAACCTTGCACTTTTGAGCGATATGTAGTGCAAGCTCCCTTCCTCCCTAGCTTAGCTCGCACTTGCTGCACTTTACCGGTGAAATGCAAGCTTTCCACAGCTCTTGGCTCAAAGTATTCTTGCTGTTGAAGTGCTGCCCTTCGAAACAGAAGAGCTGTCTTTCCGGGCAAGTCTCTTAGCACCAAGCTGCTACCAGAGCAGCAAGAATGGCTTTTATGTACATGAGTGGAAGGCATCACGCCGACAAACCTAAGAGTGGATTGTCCTGTATTTCATGTACAGTACAACTAGGGCACAGGAGTATCTCCTTTTGCAGAGGAATGCAGGTTTCAAAGGTGGCATATTCCCCTGAAATGGAGGAGGAAGAGAGGAAAACTCTAGTCTTGCAGATCTGTTTTGATTTGTGTTTATAGTCAAACATGCACTTTTCACTTTAGTTAGATCACGGGTTTTCAGCCTCGTTAGATTATGGCACCCCTCAGAAAATGCCAGTTCTAATGGAACAATTCTTCTGTTGCAAAAAAACCCAAAAATACCCTCAGAAAGGCCACAGCAGGTCAAAGTGTTTTTAACACTATGAATTTTTATTTGAAATCTCTGGGTTTATTTTGTGAATCATACACACCCAGCAATGGTAATGTGCGGCACACTGCAGCACCCTTGATAGGGTCTTAAGGCACCCTCGGGTGCTGCAGCAGCCTAGTTGACAGTCACTGCGTTAGACAATCACAGAATCCAAATGCCCAGGTAACGCCAGCCAAAGAAGTATACACAGAGGCTTGAAACTAGCTCATACCCTCTTGAATTCACTATAGTAAGAAGTTGGCATTAATTCATCAGAACAAAGCTCTGATGGGAGGGACCCTAAATGATGAACTGAGAAATGGAACGAGTCGTGTCCACTTCTGCAGGGATGCATCACATTTTACAGGACATTACTGTTCTCATGTACTTCACCCTACATGTGAGGACATCCTTCCAGGACAGGCAACATATTAGTTCTCCAGGACTAATATACTAGCAAGATGAGATTAGAAAAAAAAGGAAAGCTTGTCAGGAAAATACTTCTGGCGAGATACATTATGCTGCAGTGATCTCCATTACCTCAAACTTTTCCCTTGTTCTTCTCACTTGCGACTCTAACCCTTATCCCCATCTTTTGCATGGCAATTTGCACCATTTTCCACGCACATGTAATCATTAGCCATACTGCTGCCACTGCCAAGGCAGGGTACCTATTAGTGCCCAATTTGGCACCTGTTTTTGTGATGTGCCAAACCAATTCCTGGGTAGAACCAGGCTTCTAAACAGCCAGTGGATGGTAACTTCACTCTTACTGACTGGTGATGTGGTGGGCAAAGATTTTTGAGTGATATCTTTTATTGGACCAACTGCATGGTTGGGATGAAGTTAGACAAGCATCAGATCTGTGATGCAGTTGACAGTTCACAGAGCACCTAAAGCAGGGCTGGACAAAGTCTGGCCCGCGGGCTGGCACCCAGTGTTCCCTCTAAGATGTAGCGATCTGTGATTAAGTGTCCCACGCCGGCCCCACTGTCTCTGCCCCGGGCCCTGAGCCACGCTCTGGAGGCAGCGCTCAAAGTTTCTGGGAAGCCGCAGCCCAGCTCCTCTCCAGAAAGGTCCTTGGTGCCGAGGGCTGCTGCCCCCCAGCCACAGCCGGCAGCGGAGCTCCCCCTCCCCAACCTGCATCCCCCCAAAGCCTAGTGAGAAAGAAAGAAACTTATCTGCCTGTGGCTATGATCCTGGCTGGGAGTGCGCGGGTATCTGTGTGCCCGCCTCTCCTGCAGCAGCCTGTGGCCAGGTTGGGGTGGGTGCATGGCATTAAAATCTTACTGCATGGCAAGACTTTTTATTGTGCATGGCCGCACATGTGCGCAGCTTAGAGGGAACCTTGGCCAGCAGTGGACTCCATTTCCCAGCAGCCCCTGCCAATATGGCTGGGGCCAGTCTCCATGGAGAACCCAGCCCCACCTGTGCTGTGATAGCACAAGGCTGGGGTTGCCATGGAGACCAACCCCAGCCACGCTGGCAGGGTGTGCAGCAGGGCGCTGCTCTGAAGTCGCTGGGATCTTGTGGTGGGGCAGGTTGGTCTGGGGCCAGGGCAAACCCATGATTTGCCCCGGCTCAGGATCAGGCTGTCACCTCTGCAAGGAGCCGGGGCAGAGCCGTGATCTGCTGCCTGCATGCCCCTTCCCAGAGCGTGCAGGCTGCAGATCACAGCTCTGCCCTGACCCTGGACCAAGCTGCGCCCACCACAAGATCCCAGTGGCTCCAGAATAGCTCCTTGCCCTGCTGCGCACCCTGCCAGCGTGGCTGGGGCCAGTCGCCATGGCAATTTCATCTGCCAAGGGTAAAGCATCCCTTCCAAACACTGAAGGACAGATAGGGTTTAGGGATAGTTCTGTTCGGTCTTCCTCACTTTAGGACAGCTTCCTAGGAACTTCCATGGCTTCCTTCTTGTGATAGGTTTAACAGCTACAGTGTTCAGCACCTTAGTATTGTCCTGCATCCATACAAGCAGAAAAACATTCCTAATCCCACTTAGGAAAAAACATAGTTAA
Organism: Gavialis gangeticus; assembly: GCF_001723915.1. NCBI lineage: Eukaryota > Metazoa > Chordata > Crocodylia > Gavialidae > Gavialis > Gavialis gangeticus. The sequence goes on from NW_017729031.1 coordinate 30,055,720, forward strand.
ATTCAAAGCTCGTCAACATTTGCCTTCTGCCAGACCAGATGTCACTAGCACACAATTTATGTAAGTAGTGCTGAGCACACAATTTGTATCTTGACCAGACCACCACTGACCTATGGGCTTGCCCTATGCCAGAAGCCTGGCTTACTGAATAGCAGGCAGAAACATGCTTTTCAATAGGCATGTGTTGGCTATCTTTGGCAACGCACTGAAATTCAGACCCTGAAAAGTATTAAACGAAAGAGGACAGATTTGCCTCTAATTTCTTCTATTCCCAGAAGTACCAGCATGATGAGCTATGCAAGCCCAATCCTACTGAAGCAGATGGAAACAATTTGCTAAAGAAAAAGCAGGGAGCAGCATGGGAAGGGCAGAGTCATGTTTCCTGTTAATTCAGGAATTTCCCATTATCCATAAAGACGGGCAGACCAGAACTGCTGGCCATGCCCTGAGAGCAGACTGCAGGTTTGTCAAGATCTTTGGGAACAGCTGCAGCATAAGCTGGTCTCATGTTCCCCCAAGTATAACATAACTACTGTGCTGGGAGACAAGCGTTTAGAAATGTATCTGTGAACCAAACTGTGCGCATTGGGTTTTGCAGATATTATGCCTGAACTTCATTCCCTGGCCAAGCCAGTCACTCAGAGGAGAGGAGTGTCACTAAAACACCTCTACATAAACCTTCAAGAAACATGTGGCTTGGCAGCACAGCTGCAAGAGACATTCACAATCCAGTTTAAAAGCCTTGACATTTGTGCTACCAGTTGCATGAACCCTGGTCACTTTAAACAAAAAGCTAAATAAACATCTGCAAAATTTAAAGGCATGTTTACTTGGAAACAGTCCACTTGAGCGCAAGTTGGAGGGGAAAAATAATCATACAGTAGTTTATTAATGCCAAATACTGTACATCCAGTCCCAGTAACATCCAGAACAGAGCAAATGGTTACTGGAGCTCAGTATAAGTCATTTTAAATGTCTCCATCACCTCCGCCATGCACTGGAAGAATGCAAGATGATATTGTTACACAGTGGACATGTCTACATGTGCAATTAAAGTAGATCAATAAACTCTGGCACTTAGTGCTGAGTTTATTACTCCTGGGCACACTGTTAGAACGTGCACCCAGGACTGCAGCACATAAAGCCAGGTTGGAGCAATCCCAGCTGGCAGAGGGTCCGGGGGTCAGCCTGCCAGCCTGGGGCTGCTCCTGCCAAGCTCAATGTGCTGTGGAGGGGCTGGCTGGGGCACAGGGGTGCTCCTGTGTGGGGCTAGCCAGAAGGCAGCCCCCACACTGAAGCATCCTCCTGCTCCAGCCACATGTGCTACACATGCTCTGCTGCAGAGTTATTTACTCTGCAGCAGAATAGAACTTGTATTTACAAGTACTACCCTCCTGTGGAATAAGTTAGTTTCCTGTGGCCTAATAGGAGTGCATGTGTAGACACGAGACATTTACTGTAAAGCCAATTAGTCGATTCCACAGTAAACATCTAGGATAGATGTGCCCAGTTAGTATCATCTCATTCCAAGTCCTGCAGACAGAAGAAACCCCAATGAATCAGACTTTTAAGGACAACTCAAGAAAGAGTCCTGCAGTATTTTCTTTCTTTCTTTCTTTCTTTCTTTCTAGTTTAGTGGCTTATGGATGGATGAAATGTTTTAGACCAGGGGAACAGTATCTTAATGGGAAGTTTAATCAGTGAACCTTGTCCGACTGTCTGAACTCAAGCAATTCTGGATGCGTCTACACGTGCCATTAGGGGGCAGCAATAAATGGCAAAGATTATTGCTCTGCAATTTGTTGTTCCTGGGAAGCTCCTGGGCACACATCTGCCTGTGCACCTGAACCGCAGCACATTGAGCTGGGTCGCTGCAGTCTGTTTTTACAAATTCTACCCTGCTGCGGAGTTTATTAGTTTCCCGTGGCCCAATAGGGCCACACGTGTAGACGCTAAGACATTTACTGTGGAGCTAATTAGGCAACTCCACAGTAAGAGTCTTGTGCAGACATGCTCACCACTGAGTAATATTTTACAGTCCAAGCCATCCAGTGAAGTCAATGGAATTATTCATGAGGATAATCTTCTTACTCAAATAGGTTGTCATTAAAATGCAATCTCATGGGATCTTTTGGGTGTGTTGGAAGCTGCGTTCAGAAGCTTTCGTGGGTGCCTATATGTTTGGTGCCCAAATCAGATTCCTAAGCTTTGGGATTTGGGGAGAGTGAAATCCATATCCCGATTTTATGGCTGGACCTGAATAGGCTTTGCCAAGCATTCAGGAGAGAAGAACATGGCGACAGTCCAGCACGATGCTGGGAAGGAAACTAACAATCAATTATTTACACTGATGCTAATTAACGCAGCCACCTGACAGAGAGCACATTTCCAATCACTGCTATCACAAAAGGCTCCAGGAACACAAGAGAACTCAACAACATTTCAACCTCTCATGTAGGACAGGGATAAAGAACAATTAGAGCACAAATCTTTTATGCCTGCAGTAACACTAAACTTTTACAATACAACGTTAAACCATGAAACCTGGAATGTGCCATGTACATTTCCTTGTATCGCTTTCATTAGGGTCAAAACGTTTCAGCACAATGAAGTACATTTCCCAAACAAACCCTGGCTACACTATTGCTTAAAAGGAAGTCAGGAGAAATTCCCCGGTACCTGACTTCAGAAGAATCAACAAAGACAAGCTCAAGCTACATAATTCATTTTCAAGGGCAGATTTTGCACATATCCTGTGAAGTCTGGGGACATGGATAGATCCAAAGGGGTTGGCTTGATTCCATCTCTGCTGAAAATGAGGTGGTAGTTGACAAGTGAATTTACATTTTGGAGTCTCACTGAAACCCCAACTTCTCCCCTCCAGCAATACTCAAGAGGTATGAACTAAAACTGCCAGGAAACGGTTGTATTTACATGGGTGAGATTAGGCACAAAGAAACAGTAGTTTGCAGAGTTGGTCTGAAACCAGGCAGGAGGCAGGGTAGATTTGCATCTTAATGAATTAGTTTATAGAGTGATATATATAGCACAATTTTTCAAGAGCTGGAGCTGTGAAAGGGCAGGAGATTATTTATCCCAAGATTCAAAATGACAAAGTTATATAGAATCCATTCATCGAATACACGTTCGTGTATTTGATTCTAGCACAGTGCCCAAACGGATATCCAGTAACACACACTGCTTAAAAGCTCAGAGGCAGAAGTGTCTGGCAAAGAGGAATTTTTCAGGCTTCTGAATTATAGGAGATTCAAATTTGACTTTCCGGTTTAGCGATGAATGTGCAAACGAGTCGAGTTCCAAAATTAACAGAAAATAGAAAGAGACTAAAAATCACACTAGGTATTTAAAAACTTAATAGTCTCAAAATTGCACTATGTATTTAAAAACTTAATAGCCTCTTTAGTGAATAACTTGGAATGAGCAAGAAACCAGGCTTATTCAATTCAGATGGATGTTTGGAAGCAGATACCCCACCTAGGTTGCCTAAGTCAGTAAAAGGGTTTTTGGGGTTTGTTTGGGGTTTTTTTTAAAACCCGCATTTTGTAGAGATTTCTCGAAAGCAGAGGGCGCCCCTAAGAGCTTATTTAGAAGACAGCACATAAAGGAAAGGGTCATTTGTCTCCCTGAGGTTCAGGAACATGCATCTTTCTGGTCATGCTTTCCAAACACAAAAGTAGGCCCCAGGCAAAATGGAAAGTTCAGACGCTTCATACTGTCCCCACCTCTGAGAAGGAAGTAATGAATTAAAGCTGAGTGCCTGGCAACTTATTCTAATGATCCACATAACTCATGGCAACCTGAGGTTCGTTTCAGTTAAGCAAATTTATTTTTAGGTGATGATCGCTCAGACAAGGAGTTCCCCACAAGGATCTGGGAACGATGACATCTCACACTGGGTCTCCGCTCTGCCCGTCAGAGGGCAAGCTCCTGTTTGCTGTCTGGAGGTCAGGTATAAGTTTGGCGCAACTTCAGGAAAGTTTCGAAGGCATACAGCCATTCAAAACAACCTGAGGCAGAATCCATCTAAGTTATGTGGGTTTCTGGGAGTGGCAGAGTTTAGATCGGGCAGGAGCGAACACAACACAGCCTCCCTTGCGGGGGCTGCAAATCTTACATCGGGTTCTGCCCTTTTTAAACCAAGCTTTTGTTCTGCTATGGGTATAGACCAGTTTCTGATCGAGCACTTCTACCGGTAGAAGTGCAATATCTGTAGCTGGCCAGAGATGGAGCTTTAAAAACCAAAATAAAACTGAAAGCCTGGGGAGCCAGCTTTAAAGAAGCCTGCAGCCTTCTGGGAGCGCAAATGAGGTATTGCAACCTGCGGGAATACGGCAAACGAGTGCCGTGGTTGCGGAAGGAGAGGCAGCAGCAGAAGGGAGCATAAGGGAGGTTGTGGAAGGAGAGGCGGCCGCTGAGCAACAGACCCCCCCCATGAATTCAGACATTGCATTGCTGCTGTTCTGCAAGAAACAGTCAATTTACTTTGGCAAGTGAAGTGTTCAGGGCAGTTAGTTTCTCTTACGCTCGGCATACCACGCGGGTAAGCCACTTTTGTAGGCAACCTTTCTTTTTCCGAGAGGGGCAGGGGGGAAATCTTAATGCCCAAGCATCTGGAGGATGGGAAATAGGCTGCAGCATCTAAAGCTATGCTAAGTATTTCCATGCTCTTGCAGCAGAAAGCTACAGCGGTTTGAGACCCGACCTAATGGAACAAAGGATCGGCGCGCAGCTGCCCACGGTCAGGCAAGCTCGTCGCACTCCCGATCACCAGTCAGCGGCCCTCGCACGTCCAACAGAACGGGCCGGCGAGAATGGCGGCTTTAGCGACGAGTAGTTGCTCTATTTGTCTCGCCTGCCTTCTTGACAAGCTAGCGCTGCTTTGACAGGCCGATCAGCCACCTGGCTTTTGTTATAGAGGGGCTCAGCCCTTGGCAAGCGTCTCAGTAGCACGGCACAGGGAAAAAGGGTTTCATTAAGTGATTCACTGTGCGAGGTACGCCGCAGACTCAAGTCTAATGGATGAAGTGCAATGGGGTGGGTGCCACACCCAGTAGGCTCTCCCCGAGACCATAAGGAAATCGTCCCTTCTTTCCCCAACGCGTCCAACAGCACTTTCCTTAAGCAAAGGACAACAGGTGGCTTCTCTGCGCTATGGGACATGTTCCTTTCCCTTTAGAAGAAGTTCCTACTAAATAAGCACACGTGAAAGAGGTCATGTACTTGTTAGCAACTGGCCCACACGATGCACAAGCTGCGGCCTTCCTCGTGTTCATCGGCTCCCCCAGAAACCTACCCTGCACCCCCCCAAAAAGCAGACAAAACCGAAAACCCATCGAAAACACATACTGAGATGACAGTCTGAAGCAGCTCAGACCAAAGCTGGAACAAGCACAACACAGCTGGCAAGAACTTGGATAGAAGTATTTCCCCCCAGAAAGCAACACAGCTGGCTAGCAGTTTTCTGGAGAAAGAGAAACTTTAAATACTACTTTGTAAAATCTATTTTTTTTTTTCTAAGTACAAACCAATATTTATGCCAAGGCAGCTGAGCAATTCTTTGAAATGATTTTAAGCACCAGGACTCTTTCAGGTTCACAAAGCGCTCCTTTTCCATGAAAAGGATGGAGCAATCCTGGAGGCTGCACAGGAAGGGGAATACTGCTATTCCCTGTGAAACTCCCCAGACCCCAATTTTGAATTTTTTTTCTTTAGATCCATATTTGGCAAGAGATTTTTGAAGGCTTAATACAAAACCAGCTCTCATGAAGCCTCCGCAGAAACTTGATGTTGGAAAGTAACCCAGGGAATAAAAGAGAAATGTTAATTGTGTGTGCGAAGCAATGTCTACAAAGGGGAAGCACTAATAAAACCAGGGATTAGCAATTACAAGTAGGCTTTTGTGGCTTTAAGCATTTTATGGCACCTTATGTTAAGGCACCCAGTGCAGAATCAAACCCAGCGTGTTTTTTGCTTTGATCTAGCTATTTTGTCACTCTCTGCTATGCATGTCAGCGTATGAGAGCCCAAGGAATACCCTCTATCAGCCCGGTGGTAGGCACAAAACCAAAATTTATTACACATGTTTTCCGAGCAGCTGTTAACACAACACAAGCCTTATTCTTTTAGAGAACATCAAGGGTCAGCTTCATTCAGCAGCTCCCAAATTGAACTACTGTATGAACTTTTCCACATGTCATGAAAAGATTCCTCGGCGGGCTGACATCACTGCTGAAGCCAACACCGCCTTATGCCTCCACTTGTAGTTCCCAGAACAACCTCAGAGAAGTCATATAAATGTCCTGATTTATTTACAGCTTCTTACCTCAAAAGGAAACTGAGGACGTGCCTGCAACCAATTCCTAGTAGAAATAACTGAAGCTCTAATCAGATCCGGACTGGGGACCAAAAATAGAAGATTTGCAAATAAATTTTTTGCAAAAAAGGCTTTTGGGTGTGGGAAGAAAAATCATTTTGAGAGCGGTTCCAAGGCCTTCCAGGCAGATGCATGGTTTACAAGCATGCATTGAAACCAAATGAAGCAAGTCTCCAATATTTAGCAGCTGCCGTTCAGCCACGTGGAACTCTCCTCTGATGTTCGGAAGCTATGAAGAACTCAGGGCAAAGACTAACTTTTTTAAATCTTTGGTCTGAGCAACGCCGAATACACTGCTCTTCACGTGATTGTATTAAGCCGTGGCAGGAGAACGTGGGTGTCTAGTGAAGTCCATCCCCGAGAAAAGGTCAGGAGAAGCCTCATATTAGCAAAAACACCGGTTGCAGCATGCACAATGGAAATGCATGCAACATTTGTTCGTTTTCCTCCTCCATTCACTCTTAAATTATTCAAGGCCCAACAGCCCCCGAAGAGAGAAGGATAGAATAAAAATAAGTCACAAAAAGTCCTGGGGCTACAGTGAGCATCACATAACCGACCATACTAATGAGTTTAGAGATGTTTGATGCTAAGCATTGCCGAAGTCGCACTGAATGCTCCCGCGCCTATGCTTCCAGTGGCAGCTTCCTCTACCCCTGGACTTCTAGAGCAACTTCAAAGGAAGATACAAGTTTATAGCAGAGATGCCAATTAGATGGGCTAAGAGAAGGAATGAATGAAGTGTATACAGCAAGGGCGGGCAATTATTTCGGGTGGAGGGCCGCTTACTGAGTTTTGGCAAGCCATCAAGGGCAGATAAATATTAATTTTCTAAATTTTTTAGGGGCCCTGCAGGCTGGCAGGCCGCATCCAGCCCATGGGCCATATTTTGCCCACACCGGTATACAGTGATCACAAAGATAATAAACACTGGTAATTCTTATATTTGACTTTTGGAAAGTTAGAGGGAGAATGGCTAGTGAGCTTGGAGGGCTTTAAATATATCCCCAAAAGCTGCTAGTTACATTTGCTAAAGGTTTCACTCAATGCAGCGAGCCTTTTTAGGGAATTTGTACCATCACCCAATAGCCCCAAATAGTGACAAGAAGAACTCAGTATCCCTGACCCGTCATTCTGTGTTCATTAGCGCTCCATAAAGGGAGTCTGGGGAACCAGCATCCGAAAAAACAAAACAAGAAGGACCTGCAAGACGCTCCAAAACTGCAATGCCAGATTTGTGAAAAGGCAGCAAGAAGAAAGATTTCTCATTTCTGCCCCCGTCTCAGAAGTTGGCTGGGTAGGAGAAAGTCTCTGGTGCATGCTGCCAAGCTCCTGCCCTTTGACAGTCACGTTAATGAACTGATTTAACAAGTGACCTTTCTGAAGTCAGACTTCAGGCCAATCCTGTTGATTCCGATTTCTACTGGGCTACTACAGTCCCTTGGCAGCTTTCAAAACCCAAAGCACCTATGCACACGCTCCTTTTCAGCTGTGTCAGAAAGGCTACTGTTTCACTTCCTTTAGTACGTCACGTTACTTGGCATCTTTGGTGCCTCGTGGATTAAATCAAATGACATGTTATACCCCACAACATTGGCAAGAAGGAGCCACCAACCTCAAAATAACTTTAAAAAGTGAAGAAAAGGTGCTTTATCAAATAGTTACTCAACTTGAAAACCAAATTTAAAAATAAAATCTGGGCAGAGTCATTGTTGCTACTTGCAAGGTGGCCTGGTCTGACCACAGGCACTCTCAGATTTCATTACAAACTCTTACTATTTTGCTGACATCATAGCTCAGTGCTGAAGTCTAGATAATTAACTTAGCTGATCTGCAGGAGTACATCTGGCAGTAATACTACACCGAAGTTGCAGAACACAGCTAGTGGCTTGAACAGCAGATAGGAAGCCAGAGCTTAACTGCTAAAGTCCACTTTGCCATCGATTGTCATCTTGGCCATCAGTCAACGAGTACTGCACCCCCAGAGAAGCTGACCTCACTTGAAATAAGGTGACTTGAATTAACATTTGAGAATCCTTTCAGATGACTGAACCTCAAGGATGAAAACACAGAAGACAGGAAAGGTGCCCGAGTCGATGCACTTCAATTATAAGCCTTTCTATCAGCTTTTATACAAAAAGCATCTAGCCAGTTGAGTACATCAAGTGAAAATACATCTGGATTTCTCATTAACATACATTACAATCAGTAATGAAGGGACATCTTAAATCAGAGTCCTTAGGCCATAAAATGCTAATTGCACGATGCTAAAACTGGCTCACAGAAATACACATATTATACCCCCTACAGGAATAATTAGCATCATCTTTTCAAAACATTCCCAAAAGAGTATTTGTTCAGTGTGTGCGGTTAAGTTATGCCAAGTGGCCCCACACTTTTAGAGGGCCTTACAGCACTGTTTGGTGGCACTGTACTGCTGTGGCCACGTTGTCATAGGTGGCCACAGCATAGATCTGCGTTTAAGTTACGGGAACTGCCAATGCTTCATGCCTCGAGAAGGGAGAAGGAATTCACAGTGCCAGTTGAACGCACTGTTTCACCAGCCTTACTCATGATGCTCTGTACTGCACGAGCCTGTAAACCTGAAGAAAGTGTCTAGCAATTAGAGCAAAAGGCTGGGGTGGCAGAAAGCTTGGCTTCTCATGCTCACTTCACCACTGACTGCCTGCATGAACTCAGGGAAATCACTTTGGGCACATTTGGCTCAGTCTTTAATATGGACATTGGACATATTACTCCAGGTTGGGCGTACCTACAAGGCTTTAACTCTGAAAAACCCTTTTTTGTGACGTCTGGTGCTGAAAGCAGGGGAGCAGGACACACTGTCACCATCACAGCAAAATATTGTAGCCAGCCTGGATAAAACGCAGTCCCACCAAAATACTGCGAAAGTCCTGGAGGCGTATCTCCAGATGTGCTACCACTGCGCACTGCAGGCCCCAGTTCTGTTACACGCTAAACCAGCATGGAGAAGAGATGCTTAAGAAAACAGGCCTGGAAGGGAGCTGCCGATTCCCCAAGTCCAGTGCCCAGCTATCATAGGCAACCACATCCTAATCCATTTAACAAAAAATTAAATGGACTCTTCTGTTGGCCAACCAGAAATATTTGATCAAAAAATGCAGTAAAAGGGTCTTAGGTTCTCACATCCTTTGAAACTGTTCATGAAACTTAAGCACCAAAAATCTACTGTTTTGAGAGCAGTGCATTGTGTCCGAAACCGTATGTTAGTGTTGGGTTTTGGAGAGCTGAATATGCTTAGTGTTCATGGTAGGTTTCTTACCAATCTGCTTCAGTGTTGTAGTCAGATATTCAGCATGAAACCACTTGGTACACATCACCCCGAGATGCATGACAAGGGAAATGAAGGCAGTACTTATTGGCTTTCCCTTGGGCCCACGGAGAGGGGAGCACACTGCAAATTTAAACACCGTTATGATTACCAGTTTCAGTTCCAGTGCTTGTTTTGTCAGGATTCAATAAGGACATTTTGATGCGCCAAAACTAAATGCACATGGCGGTCCAGAATGTGCACAAACAAGCTTAGTGGCCCATCACGCTGTAGGAAGAGGATGATGGCCAGGTTTTGTAATGGGAGAGCCGTAGACTTGATAGCAAGGCCAAAGCGTTGGTTAGACTCACAAGGGAGAGGCACGTACTTCACATCACTGAAACTTGTCACCCACAGCTGGGGTGAACCAACACGCTCCCAGAATAAGGCCGACACAACTAATTCCAGCCAAACAGAAACAAGTGCACATCCAAAGAATAAATACGGTTGCTTGCTGTACAGAAAAAAATTAGCGTTCTTCAAATACAGGAGGAAGAGTCTCATCGGCATATCTTAGTAAGAGCTCTCTTCACCCTGGCCCCTTTACTTCTTTACCTCTTTTCACCCCTGATTAAAGACTCAAGATTTGCAAGCTGTCCTTAAAAAGAAATTGTAGTTTTCTCTCCCTATTTTACATCACACCAAACTATTTAGTTAAGAGGGCAGCATAGCAATGCAAGTGTTAGGTGGCAACTGGTATTGTTTAGCTGCATGCAGTGAAGTGCTTTTCTAATAGCCTAACTTCCAGCATTTCTTGATGTGAAATCTACTTCCACAGATTCTTGCAGCGTGCAAAGTCTTTAATTGACTAGTGAGTCAGAGCTTTTACCAATTCTTCACCTTTTGGTGAAAAAAGTGCCGTTTTGGTAAAAAAAAAGACCCCTCATACCAAACTGTATTGAAACTACAACTAAAATTAGAAGTGCAATGAAAAATTAAAGTATTTCAACCTGATCAAAATGCCTTGATGTTTCAGGAACTGAATGCTTTGTCGTTTGGATGCAAAAATAAAGAAAAAAAAATTGAAAAGTTAATGGATTATATAAAAGCCACAGGTTTCTAGACAGGCCAAACTTAAACATTTCAAAAGACTTAACGAACAATTTCTGTTGCTATTTGTTTTCAGTGGAAGTAGAGAATGTGTTCATTTAGATTTCACTTTAGTCTGAAATGGGGCACTTTTCAATGTGGCCATTTTTCCCATGACACAGAAAACGCCGTTCTTGCCCAGCTCTAAAGCGCAACCCCAGTGGTTCAGAGAGTGGCTGGTTTTCCCTGTGTGCCACCTCTTCTGAATGAATACCATTTCCTAAAATCCCAGATCATGCCCGGGCACGGCAGTCCCTTCCTGGTCCACCACGCTTCCAACCTGAGCTGGCTGCAAAACATCCCGGAGAGAGATGGCAGGGTTTGGGGGGCTGCCTCCTTTTCCATTACTTCTGTGGATTTAAGCTGTCTCCTATCTCATTAATATATTCTGCTGTATCGAAAAGCAAAAGTAGCTCTATCCTTCTGCCCTGCTCCTCCTAGATGTGCTCTGTATAATCTATACTATTTTTAGAGTTTTGTATAGTTTCAAGTGTCTCAGTGGAGACAGCTTCCTAGGGAAAGAAGTCCACCAGCTAGTAGAGCATGGAGCCCAATGCAATGTCAGGAAATTTTCCCTAGGTCTTTCAAAGCTTTTCTTCTTATTTAAGCATTCTTCATACAATACCCAGAGCTCTTCCACTCCAATCTTTGAATGATGGTAGAAAAGCAACACAATTCACTTACCGCACGTGCTGTACAGCTGTCCAGCGGAGGTATACTTATTGCAATTGTTTTGTGTCTCCCCCTTAAATCGAATTTTTCATCTCACTACAAGTCTCAAGATAAATACAATTTTATAGTTTTGCATAGCCTCTTGCAGCAAGTGGAAAGGTTTTAGAGTTGCCAGCATGAAAGCAAAATTCATGTCGTTTCTTATATTGTCATATAAACTCATGGAAGTTAAAAACAGTGCTGTTATCTGAATAAATAATATCAACATCACTCATTCAGCTACAGACAGAAAGGTGTCAAGCTAATCTTTATAAAAGCTCTTGTTCTCTTGCTTATGTGTACAATTTGAAAACTGGAAAAAAAATCTTTTCTGTATGCCCCCTTTCCCATGTCGTGAATGGTAAATCAATCCCTGGAGGGACGTGGGAAGTGGGGTCCCCCAAGGCTCTGTCCTTGGACCAGTGCTGTTTAATTTCTTCATCAGAGATTTGGATGAAGGTGTTGAAAGCACCCTGTCCAAATTCGCAGGTGACACTAAACTATGGGGCATAGTAAACACACTGGGGGGCAGGGAGCGAATCCAGGCAGATCTGGACAGGCTGGGGAAGTGGGCAGATCAGAGTAGGATGCAATTCAACAAGGATAAATGCAAGGTGCTGCACCTGGGGAGAGAGACTCTCCAACACCCCTATAGCCTGGGGGGACCGTTCTGAGCACCACAACAGCGGGACGAGATCTCGGAGTCCCAGCTGATGCAAAAATGACCATGAGCCGCCGGTGTGACGAGGCAATAAGCAAGGCTAACCGCACTCTCTCTTGCATCAGCAGGAGCATCACGAGCAGGTCCAGGGACGTGATAATTCCCCTCTACGCGGCACAGGTGAGGCCACAGGTGGAGTACTGCGTCCGGTTTTGGGTGCCGCATTTCAAGAGGGATGCGGACAACCTTGAGAGGGTTCAGAGAAGGGCTACTCGTATAGTTGAGGGCCTGCAGGTAAGACCCTATGAAGACAGACTGAAGGATCTGAATCTCTTCAGCCTCCGCAAGAGAAGGCTGAGAGGCGATCTTGCATGCCCCCTTTCCCATCAGCCTACAAACTCATCATGGGGGGTCAGCCGGGAATAGGGGACACTCTGTTTACCAGGGCGCCCCTCGGGGTTACCAGAAATAATGGCCACAGACTGAAGGAGAACAGATTTAGATTGGACATAAGGAAGAAATTCTTTACGGTGAGGGTTGCCAAAATATGGAACGGGCGTCCAAGGGAGGTGGTGCTTTCCCCTGCCCTGGAGGTGTTCAAGAGGAGCTTAGACAGGCGTCCAGCTGGGGCTCCCTAACCCCAGCGCTCTTTCCTGCCTGGAGCAGGGGGTCGGACCCGATGATCTACCACGTCCCTTCCGCCTCTAGAAATCTATGAATGCTACTGGGTTCAAAGCAGGAAGCCACAAGTTTAAGGAGGAGAGATAAGAAAAGCTGAAGGACCGGAAAGGTAGCTGGTGTGTAGAGTTATAATTAGATTTCTCTTTTGGCATATGTAATGGTTCCAGGTAATGAAGAGATTAGGAAGCATGGGTCTACTACTCCCAGTACAAGCACACCCAGTAGGCCTCAAGAGATGCAAGAAAAGACGTAAATTAAGCAGTAGGGTGTCCTTCCAAAGTACTCGGACTGGGAGTGGCAATGTGTTTCTTTTGCAATACTAGATACCAATGGAAGAAGAGGACACATCCTTGGCAGGGCAGTAAAAAGCAGCTTTGCATGGTGATCAAGATTAAGAAACATTTCACAATGACACCCGTCCGTGATTGTAACTACAACATGACAACACACGTTCCCCGCTCCCAAAGTCTTGGCCTAACTTTTAATGTTCCAGTTAAAAAGAAATCTCTTGCACAAGTACAATTTAACAATGCTTAAACCCAAATAATCATGTAAAGAGCTTACTGCTAGCTGCTTAGAGGAACTTATGCTGGCAAAACAGTCTCAGAAGCTGTACCTGATTTAATTATTCATCTTCTGAGACTAACTGAAAGAGACAGCGACACCTACAAAGTTTTCAAGTGAAAAGAAAAGGCACCCACACAGACTTTAAAGCTCCAGGTTTCTGTAAAGCATAATGAAAGCTAAGTGGAAAAAAAAAAAGGTAAGGCATGGCAGTGTTCATCTCACTGGAAATGCTGTGTATACAGCTTGGAGAACACACCATGCCCACACACCATGCCCAGATGGCTTTATTTCACTTGCAATATATATTGTATTAAAGCATGTGCTGGAGGAAAAAAAAATGGACCAGCCAGAAAAATTCTTGTTGCTGGGAATCCAATGAAAACCGCACAGCAGAAAGGACTGGGCAGTACTCCAGCGTGTGCAAGAGCCTGTCCAGGTAGCAGGATGGTAGTGCCCAGACTACAAACTTTCTAAAAAGCCACAAGCAGTAACACAGAGACAGACTTTCCCCAGGAAGCCTACTTGGAGAATTCAGCAGCTTCCTCATATTTGTCTTTCATGAAGCACCAAGGAACTCAACAAACTTGTTCGACACCCTTCGTCTTCGCTATTGTTTCTCCCTGCCACATTGATTTCAACAGATCCTATTTGGACAGGCATTCCATTATGTTTGACAGTGTGTGGCCGTGGCTCCGTTTTAAATAGAAAATAATATATTCAAGCCCGTAACATTTCCTAATATGAACATACTTCATTGCAGATCATGTAGCAGAAAGGTACTAATTTCCTTAACAATACTCTGCCTTTCTCGTTAATGCCTGCAACTTTCATCCAAGCCAGCACCTTCTAAAAAAGATCCTTTTCACAAGGACTTGCTTTTTACCTAATAAAGAGATAGCTGGTATTAATGCTGTTGACAGCACTTGCAGCTGAGCCAAATATCCCCAACTTCCAGCAAGGCTCAGCATTTCTGACCATTTAGTCAAGACCTTGGAGGAGACTGACAGCACAGACTTTACCATACAGAGTCACTACTTGTGAAGCCAAGAAAAGTTGACTTGATTAATCTTACGCTACATGTCTTCCACTAGTCTGAAAAATAATCAGAAATCCATAAAGGAGGAGAAAAAAAAAAAAGAGAGAGAAAAAGGAGGAAGGAGGCAGTACAGCCAGACAGAGAAATAGAAGGGGAGAAGAAAAATTAGGCTAGTGAAAAGGAGAGACAAAGGACAGGGATTTTCAATTACAGTTTTCCTAAAGGCGGATGGGAAACACTGGGCCTCCTATTTTCCTTATATAATATACTGAAGTGGGAAGGCTTGACATTCAGTTAAGCTTCTTATCTTCTGCAATTAAAAAAAAAAACGTTCAGAGCTGGCATACATGAGCACGCAGCTATTCATATTCAGGCATTGACTGCTGAAGAAAAGGAAGGGGAGCATGCTCTTTATTTCAACTTTGCATAATACCGATTCAAATCAATCTGTCTTGTGCCCGGTCACCTTCCAATAAAGAATAACTATACAAAAAACATTTTATTTCCATTAAGGGTGGTGTAGTACCATTACTTCATTAAGCGCGGCTCTACTTAAATTTAAATATTGTACTACAACAGGTTGCTCATTTGTATTCTAGATTA
>NW_017729031.1:30075813-30078739 GCF_001723915.1 Gavialis gangeticus
TTAAATATTGTACTACAACAGGTTGCTCATTTGTATTCTAAATTATTCAGTAGACTGTCTGGCGCAGCTGTAGATGGATATCTTAACTGTCCTTTCAGTAATAGATATTTTGCTATGTTTCCAGAGGCGCAAGTTCAAACTCATCCCTGGACTCGTGTCAGAAGCTGCCCCCAGCTGGCTTAACAAATGGGTACCTGGGTAAAGACACGATGCTGGCCATCCCTCTCCCTGTGTGCTGTTGGCTTCAGGAACTGGCCTGCCCACTGGGACTAGGCATTTAGGCTTAGAAGTACCTTTGACTTGACGTACATAAATTCTCATCCGCCACTTGAAACGGCTCTCTTTCCTACCACACCTCCCTGTCTATATACAGCTTGCAGAGGACATCTTCTTTCAGATGCACATTGCACCAAAACATCCATATCTTTGTTGCCACTGAGCTTGGGGCAGCCTATCAGGGGCTGAAGTTGCACATTTTTAACAAATGCTGGGAGGCCGAGTGAGGCAGCGCTGTGAAGGTAGGTTGCATGCATGCTCTGCATTACCTATACATTTATCAATTACCTGTTTAACTCAGGTGCCTTGCAGCTCTCTATAAACATCAAGTGGCTTAGGGCCTGGAACTCGGCCCGTCTCCTGCCCACCATAGAACAAAACACCTTTCGTAGATGAGCCTACGAACTTCACTTCATCAATCTACTGGATACAAAAGAATAATCACGGACTCAATACAGACATAGGATTTACGACACATTACAACCTGCCTGACATCTGATTCACCATGTCTGGGCCAGACCTGACCTCTTACACTTTTCTTTCCTCCCCTCCCCTCCTTTTCTACCCTTTGTCTTCCTAATTTCCAGCTCTTTACTTTTCCACAGACAGCCTCTTTTCTACCTTGGGAAACTACAGTAAACCTTTGGCTTTTCCTTCCTCCCTTCCCTTCTCTACCTTTTGTTCTCCTAATTTCTATACATTTACATTCTCACTGCCTCCTACCACACTTTTAGCTTCTCTCCTTCCTTGCAGTCTCAGAACAGCAGAGACTCCCTATGCCTGAAGATGGGTGATTGCACCCAAAAGCTTGCAAAGAACTTTTTTTCCTTTCTTACTTGGTCGAATAAAAGCGATCACATCTACCCAAAGAACCTTGCCCACCACAGCACACACCCCTATCGACCATTAGTTGAACTTTGCTCCAGACTGAAGTTTGAGAGAACCTCAGACAGGACATGCTCCGTAGTGGGACTCTGGTTGTAAAATCTGGTCCTGACTGAAAGGCAAATAAAGCCCAGGCCTGGCCCTGTTTAGAATATATTGCAAGAATCTTCTCTTTAGCGCAGATGTCTTGCTGAGTAACAACACTTGCACTCGGGTTGCTCACTCCTTCAAGAGTTCAGGTGCTCCAGGGTAATGTTGTGCATTTACTCTTTAGAATTGGGAAATAATTGCTTCTAATCCACAGACAAACCAGGTGCCAGCCTGGGTACACTGGTGCTGTTTCAAAGAACACTGAATTATTCCAAGTGAGACGCAATCACTTTCTTTCTGCTTTTAAGAACAAATTTAGGATGTGAGCTTATTTTTTTTTTTATATCAGATTGCTTCCAGTCAGTTTTGTACTGTCAGGGTGCCTCTTTACATTAGCACACAAGATGACCTAAAGAGACACTGCAAAAGTTCTTGTGTTTCTTGGGCTTTGGCTGATTAAGTTAATCAGCCAGAGGAACAGCAGGAGGCCATTGCTGCCCTTACTGCTCTTTTTATGGATGAAAGCAAATGAGACGCTCGAAATGTGTTCCTATATTAGGATTCGCGGCTCTCTGCACTCGAGGGCAGAGCAGGAGTCCTTATCTAGTTCCTACAGAGGGCTGCACAGGGCAGGGAGAAACCACACACAATACCCAGCGTGTGTTGGATAACTTTTCCTGGCTGTTCATTTCTGTTCCTCTCTGCGGCCAGTTAGACCATGCACCCGTCATAGAGAAACTAAGCAAAGAAAACATGGTGTGCACGTGCACGCACACATTCAGGTGAAGGACAGGAGGTGGCTGAAATCCAAGAGCAGTACTCTGAGATATCTATGAAGACAACAAATCCCACTGCACAAATGCCCCGTCTCATGACGTCCGTGTTATTCAAACCAAAGTCAAGGCCACATGGATTTCACACCGTTTAGCTATCGCCTTTGGGAGTAAGCCTTGGACTCTTCCTCTCCCACACTGTCACTGCCTACCATCCCACACGCTGAAGATCAACCAATTCCTTGCAATCCTGCCATGTTAGGCAGCATACAAATCATTGGTGCCACTCAGGGGTGGCAGGAGACTTCTACATGAGAACGCACCAAAAAACTTCCGTCGATTTTTCCAAATCAGAAGTCACTCCGTGGGCATGATAAACTTAACCCAGTGCTGCCAAAGCACAAGACATGGCAGGCAGCTGTCACCAACAGGAGGAAGATCCACATCTTCCCAGTCAGAGGGAGAGGGCCTTTTACAGCCTAGCAGCAACAAGACCAAATCCAAGTCAGGCTGCCCCGAAACCTGCTGGCTCTGTGAACAAGTTATTCCTTTTCATTGCACATTTTCCACAGCAAGTCCATTGAAAAGCAGGGCTAGGGCACAAGTGAAAAGAGGAAGATCTCTGAAAATACAAAGGCTGCCACTGGCAATGAAGAGTCCATGCTTAGGCCTCTAGCGATCAAGCAGCATCATTAAGATACTTCTCTCTCCAAGCTTAAAAAGACATGCAGTACCAATGATGCCATAGCCTGAATGGCCCCAAACCGTCAGCGTATGTGTTTTCAGCGTTTCACCATCTCAGCAGCTTTCCTTTTTTAAGATGACAGCTTGACGGTGACATGCCTCTCCCCCAGCTGACACTGCACCCGTTGCACCCAGGAACAAGACAAGATGAAAACAGA
>NW_017729031.1:30083739-30107401 GCF_001723915.1 Gavialis gangeticus
CCATCTCAGCAGCTTTCCTTTTTTAAGATGACAGCTTGACAGTGACATGCCTCTCCCCCAGCTGACAATGCACCCGTTGCACCCAGGAACAAGACAAGATGAAAACAGGTATCACCAGTAACACAAGCATACCTTGTGTTGGCGTATGGGCAGCCAAGAGCCGAAAACCCAGAAGGTTAATATGGAAGGGAAGTAGCGACTCTCTCTTCCCCCCACCATACCCCCCTACCCTCTAGAAAGACGTCCTTTCTAGAGACGTTCCCAAGAACAGGCACTAGGGAGACACTAAATCTGTTAGACTCAACGAGTCCAGAAGTGTGTTGGAGGGCATTAACCAGACTGCTGGGCACGAGCCACCTGTCCTTGACGGCTGACATTTGTTTTGTACAGTGGCTTGTTCATTAAATTCTTTCCAGTCACATTCCTGCCGCTGTCTCTGTTCAGTAGCTATCGGGTTTTTAGAAGACTGCAACAGATAAGGACTCTGTGTACCAAGCTCAGAGGTCATTCCCTTGTTTGGCACCCAAAAGGTATTCCCTCCCCGCCTGGCACATGCTGTGCAGATTGGACACCCTGTAAAAGTCACACCAGAAATCAGGACAGGCCGAACACACAGCTGGGGCCGCTTCGTTGTCTTTGCAGGATCGTTTTGGGCCGAATGCAGTATCGGCTGAGCAGATCGCCTGCATTGCAAAGCCATGCATCGTGAGGTTAGAAAGGCAGTCTGTCCTAGAGCCCTTTTCAGTTACATTTTCCATTGATCAAATTAAAGCTCATAAAATGGACTGACGGGTCTGAATGACTCTGACCAGACCAGAATTAATCTTCACAGAGGTGCTGCAGGTCAGCCACGTTTTTCTTTGTTTTGTTAAGGTTCAGGTATCCATTTTCCTACCTGTTGATGGCATGGGAAGCACTGGAATATACTGCAGGTTCATTTCTGCGGCAGCCTGCTCTGCCAAACAAGGTCAAGAGCGATTTCTTGGAAGACCAGAGACTGCAGGCCAGCACACTCCACAGGCAGGGAAAGCTTTAGCTCGTGCACCTCAGTCCTGAAAGCCAAACCAAGTTTTTTTGGCGCCCTCAATCTTTGTGGCTTTGCCTACCTGGCTACCAGGACTGAATCAAGGGCCTTGGCTCAGGAAGACCTGGCATCTAGACAGCCCATCCAGCCCTAGACTTCACCAGCCAAAGGCTTGGTTGTACTTTGCTGCAAGGAGCAGCTGTTCTCAATGCATGTCAATCCCGTCCAAACCCAGGAAAAAGACTTTAAAAAAAGCTCCCAAATACTTCTCCTGTCCTATTGACCTTGCGATCCCATAGGATAAAATGTATCCTTTCAACTTTAGCCTAGTCCTCCTCTGGTTTGCATTGGCCCTTACTTCCCTTCTTGGCACAAATACTAACACTTATTTCTCCGAGGGAAGAGGGTCCAGGCACCATCCTCTTCTAAACCTTTGGGACAGAGAGGGCAGAAGTGAAGGGAAAGATGCACCAATAAGCTAGCAAAGGGGACACTTAGTTTCCCGTCTAATAAAGCCATCAGGCATTATTGCTTTTATTGAAGGGCCGGCTGCCACGCTGACCTCTGCCTCCAGCTCCTTTGGGTGCATCCATCAAGACCACTGACATCTCTGCCTTTTTCCCAGCCTGTCTCTCTCAACAATGAGTGCTTGCAGTGGGCTCCAGACTACCAAAGCAAGAGGCTTCCTAGGGCATTGCCTCTCTTTGTGTTCCTGGACAAGCATGCCAGAGAGGGAGCAAAGCAAACAGGGAGCAAAGCAAAATGCTAGCTATTAAAAAAAAAAAAAGAGGGGGCATATTTGGAAATGCAACATTGCCCTTCAATACACGCAAGGTAAGCAAAACTTTCCATCAGGGCATGGAAATGGGGATTTGAGTAAAAGGCCACATATTAGGCTGCTGACTCCTTAAATACAAGAATGCCAAGTCCCCGAAACATTTCTAGGAAAACTACAGCATCGGCCTGTGCCCATAATAGCCCCGAGCACACAACACATGGGGCTTACAAACCTGCTCAGCTGGCAACGTAAGCGGAGCGGTCTCTCCTGCAGAAAAGAGCCCAAACTGCTTTCCTAAGAACAATGTTCAAGTCTGCTCGTAGACTCAGACATGAACGAGATGCTTCTTAAGGATGGTGGATTGCTGCCAAAAGCTGCTCTGATGCAGAGTCGAGAGTACCAGACAGCAGGGGGGTGTAGTGGTTATGGTGGGTGGTAGGGATGGGGAGGAGGGGAGTGGAAGGACACAAGTGAATTAGGTTTTGTTTCTGTCAAAACAGCCTGGGGTGAGGAACTGTTCCTCACGCTGGCTCCTACAGAGTCCTAAGTGTCCTGCGTTAAAGTAAGTGTCATTCTGTGAAAACGCGGATTGACAGCGAGTGAAATTGGGAACCGCTCTTCTACAAGCCCTAAACTTGCATACCCCCTTCCCAATTTACCAGCTGCCCTCATCCCCCTACCCGCATAGCTTAACTCCTTAAATCCCACTTATAATGAAAATTAAATCTACCATTACACAATTTCTCCCACGAACCCCCCAGAGCTGTCTTGCGTACCCCCAGGGCTGTGTGTACCACCGTTTGGGGACCTCTGCTAGAGAGCATGGGACTGTTTCTACACTCCAAGATTTTGGCTTTTTTTTTTTTTAAATGGGTAAAAAAACCCAACACCCTCCTACCCTCCCCACAAAAAAAAAAAAAAGCCCCTCCACACCTCTCCTTTTACAAAAACCTCGCAGGAGAGACGGGGCAATGCCCTGCTATGGAATTTCAGTAGGTTTCTGCCAACCTAACTTTCCAAGCCTGTGTAACTAGGGCTAGTGTACTAAGAAGGTGAACAACGGGGTTTCTATTGGTGCTGTTACCCCACCACAGCTGGCAAGAACATCTGTTCTGTGAGCAGCTATGTCAGCCTAGGGCAATAAATACAGCTCTCCTTTAAATGGTTAAAAAAAAAAAGAAAGATGTTATTTCCCATGAGATGGTACAACCTCCATGTGCAAGTTCAGAACAGAAAATAAGATACTAAACAAACCCAGAAAGAATGATAATAAGGACACATTTAGATACTGTCCTGCTAAACAAACATTTCTAAGGCAGGTTTACCTGCCAAGGTTAGCTATTAATCAATGCACTGACTTCTGGATTTGTGATTACTCCACAGAAGGGTAATTAATCCCTGTCCTGTGCTCACAAGATCCCCACTGATTTCCCCCCCTCCAGTGGGTAGTGAAAACCCACGTCCCACAAACATTACCAGGCACGAAGTTGTTTTTATTTTGGGGCACGAAGTTTCACGTTCACTTACTCGGCGCTGATTAAGAGCAGCTGCGCTCTTGACAGCGCAAAGCATGAACATGACTTTAAAGGCACTTGTCACACTGTACGCTTGCTTGTCGCGCGGGATGATTTGTACGATCTCACAACAGCTGAGAAGTGTAGATCCACAGCCAAGCTGAGCCCCAGGCCACTGCCTCTGACCGGGGTTTCAAGATCTATCACGCAAGGCCCCTTCCCCCCCTGCTCCCCCAAACCCCTGGGTCCTACAGCAGAGGAGTCGTGCTCCCAGTGCCACCCCACCACTCCCAGTGCCACCCCACTTCAACCCAAGTGTTTAACTTGGCCAGTTTCAAAAGCCTAGCTCTGTACAGAGTTACAGACATCAAATCCTTCCCAAAAAGCTCTCCACCTCCACCCCCACCCTTCCCAACTCAGCTCTTTTCCCCACACAG
This sequence comes from Gavialis gangeticus, assembly GCF_001723915.1. NCBI lineage: Eukaryota > Metazoa > Chordata > Crocodylia > Gavialidae > Gavialis > Gavialis gangeticus. The sequence continues at coordinate 30,087,493 of NW_017729031.1, forward strand.
CTACTTTGGAAGAGAGCAGAGTTAAACAGCTACTGACCTTTGCACGCGCTGCAGCAGCAGCACTTTGCAAGGAACCATCCCAAACAGGAGCTGCTGGAAGAGCTGCACCTCCCACCTTTCATCCTGCTCTGGTGCTGCTCATGGCAAATAGCCCCCTCAAACTCCACCCGCCTCCGGGCACCAGCTGGACTCCTCGCCGAGCACTGTCTCTGCTCTTCACTTGGAAGCAAACCACCTTTGGAAACAGGAGGAGCCACTGGAGTGGGGAGGAGGAGCCAGCTGCTGGCTGCTTTCTCGTCCCAGAGGACAAGCTCACATGTCATGCAATGAAAAAACACTCGCTGTGGAGGTGAACAGCTTTCTGGGACGCACCGCCTATTAGGCACGCTACTCCTGTAGCCAAAATATTGTACAAGGAGCTTTTACCAAGAAAGCAAATTACGCCCACAGTGAAATGAAAGGAGGGTAGTGCAATGCACTTCTGCAGAAGGCCTGCCTGGGCGCGGTAAGAAAACCAAGTGCACCTCCTTCTGCTGCCCCATAGTTTTCAATAGGTTGGCTTTGGCCGAGGCAACAAAGCAGTGGTCAAGGATTAGGGCCTGTCTCAACCCTGCTGGCTGTACCAGGGGGACGGGCAGGAGGAAGCTCCGGGTTAATGGCACAATCAGCGTGCCGAGACACTACTATCTGTCATCAGTTTGAAATTTTGTAATGCAAGGGTCTCTGTCAGTACTCACATATACGCTGAAGCCTGCCCGTCTTGAATTCATTAGCGGTGACAAATCTTGGATCTCAAATTCCTTTCTTTTCCTTTCTATTTTTAACAGCAGCCAAAAGACTTGTTTTGTTCTTTTTTTTTATGTCATAACCAAGTTAGTACATGGAAATTGGATCAGAAAGCATAGTGGGAGTGCCGCATAACAGGCAGCATCTGATAGCATTTTGATGGGACTTTTTCATACCGCTTTCGCAAGAAGGGAGGGATTTGTTTGCATCTGGACGGGGCAGGGTTAAAAACCTGTTGGGGATGGATGGGATTGCTGTGGAACGAGAGCACCTGGCAGTCTGGCTGCCTGTGAGCAGTTAACAAAGGTTGGTGGATTAGGAGGTCTTCAGGGAAGAATGTGAAGTCCTGTGTCTCAAAAACAAATCACCTGTCAGAAAAACTTTAGCTTCAGCAGGACAGGCTACTCCGAGTGAAACAAGACTACAGTAAAAAAGAAACTGGTGGGCAGACAGCAAATGAGGATCAATAAGGGTTTGGCAGACTTAATATTCTTTTAAGGAGCTTTGTTTCTTCCAGTTTTCCTGGACAAAATTTCTTTCCTGATTAATTTGCAGGTGAGGAGGTCTCTTGAATTGCACCAATACTCTGCATTGCTAGAGAACTTAGTGTTTTCAAGCTTCTGTGCAATGCTTGGCTTGCTGATGCCGCGCCATCACCTTTGGCCACGGTTTTCCTAAAGTGGGTGTCCAGTTTCAGCAAAAAGCGGCCAGGTCCTTGAACCCCAGGTCCCTTCAAGCCGTGCTAGTGACTGTGGTATGCGGCACGTGTTAGCTTTTGAAAAATTAGGCCAATGGTGCTACAATTCCCATTTTATGCATAGTACCACTGAGGGCACTAGGGAGAGCCACGACCTTACTCAAGGCCACAGGTGAAGCAAGTGGCTCAGAGGAGGAGGGGACTCTGCCTACCAGTCCCATGGTCCATGCAATCGCTAAGTTTTCTGTGGTTCTTGCTGCTGCTATCTCGTGGTGCTCTTGTCCTAAGAAACGCCGGCCTGCCCGGCCTCTTCCGAGAAGGAGTATCTTGCAGAAAACAAACACATGACTGATGCTTCCCACTTCCTTCGTGCTGTCAGGCTGGTCTGTGGCTGAGGAAGGCTAGTATGTTGGTGACTTGAATAAAAGAACAGATGTTTTTGTTTCACCATAGACCACTTATGAATAAATCATGTCTCTCACGGTTAACTCTGGATGCTGGTGAAGGCCACCACTTCAGCAAAGAGTCCATATAGCCTGCTGCAGTGGAGGCCTTGGAGCTGTGCAGGACAACACCCGCCCGGGGCTGAGGATGGCAAGGGAGGGTGCATGCATGGGCTGATTTAGGACATTTGATGATTGAGCTTTTTTGTGGGTTTAGAGCTCCCATCTCCTCCGGGAGCCTCCAGGTAGCGATTATGTCCATGCTGGTGCACAGTAGATTGCACCGACTCTGTGCCACATACAGTGAACTTAGTCCAATGAATTTAGCAAGCAGAGCTCCTCGGGGCCCTCGGTGAGAATCTGATTGTGCTCCCGTTGCAAATAATACCGACCCTTCCCCATCGCACCTTGAACAGGAGCAAGGGCAGGACCAGGCCCCCAGCACTGTCACAGCCAATTTGTAATGCTGGCAATGTAGTAACCAGTTCAAAGTATGAAAGAGATCCTTGCAAGCGGGGATCCCTGGCATCAGGTTTCTCTTCAACATGCAAAACTGAAGTGAACCATCTTTCTTTGCTTCCACTTCCCTGGGTATTGTGTTTGTACCTGAAAAAATGCTGCGTCTACTTAGCTAAAAATGTGGGGGAATAGCTCTCAAAATAAATGTTGGGCTCCTGCACACAAAGAAAAGGAGAACCGGGGTTAGACAGACCCTGGACACCAGTAGCAGAAGCTGCCAAAACGAGAGATGTGGTATTTGTATGCAACTGAGTGCAATGGGGCTCCATTCCTGCACGGCCCCTTGGTATTAGCACAATAGATGTAATTAAGAAGTATTAAGTACTCTGGGTTTAGGAAGAAGCTAGTATACTTGCTGCAACCAACTCTTTAAATTGTGGGAAATCATTCCAATGATTGGAGGTTTTTAAGACCCAGCTAGACAAAGCCTTAGCTGGGATTAGGGCAGGCAAGGTCCTTCGGGTAGATGTGATCTCTTTTATCAGACCAACTGAGTAGTTGGAAAAAAGCTTTTAGCAAGCTTTTGGGTGCAGTCACCCTTCTTCAGGCATAGGGAGTCTCTGCTCTTCCGAGACTCCAGGGAATGGGGGAAGCTAAAAGTGTAGCAGGATGTCAGTGAAAATGTAAATAGGAAGAAATTAGAAAGGCAAAAAGGTAAAACAGGTAAGGGAGGGGGAAGCAAAATTGAAAAATTAGGCCAATGGTGCTACAATTCCCATTTTATGCACCGTACCACTGAGGGCACTAGGAAGGGAAAAAGAGACAGCAGTGATAAAATACAAGGTGGAAAGTTGTCAGTGAAAAAGCAGATCAACAAAACAGGAATGAGGGATGCAGAGAGTGTGGCAGGATGCCAGTGAAAGTGTAAATAAGTAGAAATTAGAAAAACCAGAAGGTAAAACAGGGAAAGGGGGGGGAGGGGGGGAGCAAGAAAAAAGGGGTATAAAAAGGCCAAAGGGATTATATAGTTGGCTGGGATGATGCAGTTGGGGATGGTCCTGCTTTGAGCAGGGGGTTGGATTAGATCAGCAGTTCTCAACCTTTTTTTGTACCAGGACTCATTTGTAAATGTTGATGGCCAGTCCCCAGCCAGTGCCCCTCACTCTGCCCCAGTGCCCCAGTGTGTGGGGCGTGGGAGGCCCCAAGCAGCCCCTTGCAGGCTGCAACTCTGGTGCAGTTCATTGCTCTGGAGTGCTGCTGCCGTCCTAGATGAGCAGCTTGTATTAGGCAACGAGAGCAATGCTAAGGTGTCGCTAAAGCCTTGCGCATTTGTATTTTTTTCTATCAAAGGATCTGGCAAAACAGAGCAGCCTCTTTTCTGCAGCATTCGCAGAGACACCTAGCGGCCAGCTCTGAGACCAGAGAGAAATAAGCTCATTTGCTGTCAGCAGCGATTCTGCCATTTCAGCTGGTCAGGCTTGATCCATTCACCTGCAACCAGCACCTTAGAAATGGGTTGTACGTTATACTGGAGACAGACTGGGATGCATTACTAAAATAGTGTTGCCAGCTCATGTGTCTTTGTTGAGAGTCTGGCACTGTTTCATGTTTTCCTTTTGTGGCTCTGGAGTTGCAATTTTGGATACTAGAGAATCTCAGCGCTTTATTTTTGAGAATGTTCTCCTAGTTTTTCAGAGGAAAGACTGAAAATATGATTAAAGTGCAAGATAAATGGTCAAAAACCAGAGGGAAATTAAAAGCCCCCAAATTTTATATGCATATTTATGTACAAGTAAATACTATGATTTGGGTGGGGGTAGCAGATGACTTTTGAACGTGGCAATATTGCGAAGACAATGCATACACTGGAAATTAGCCCTGTAGAGAAAATCACCAGTGCTAAATTACACTATAATATCTTAGTAAAACATTTACAAAGTAAGAAATAGCTGATCAAACTCAAAATCCTTGGCATTCATACTATCAATTTTCACTTCAAGGTGAAAAACGAGAAAGATATTATCAGCACAAGTCGGCTCCTGTTCAGCCCTAATGCTGCCATCAACTTCAGTGGCAAATTACCTGTGTGGCTGAATTTGGTCCTAGGGCTCCGAAGAGGAATTTCTTTATCTCAATGGCAGCATTTCCCAAACTGGCACACAGGGTGATCAGCTAGAGGGTGTGCGACAGAAGGGAATAGGGAGGCAGAAATATGAATGGAGAAATGGAAGAAAAAAATGAAAACCAACTCTAAAAGCTTGTGAGCCACTGCTGTCGCATATGAAAATACTTGTTAGGATGTAGAAACGGTCCGTATGGTCCAGGGATTATGATAAGTTTGTTTTAAGCTGAGCCTCAACTTCACGGTTTCTGTGAAGCAGAATACGTGACAATCAGAACAAAATTTCTGCAAATATGGCACTTGGCTACAATTTTAGGGCCTGATCTTGCTCCGTCTGAATCTCATGGGATGGCCTTATCCCACAGGGTTGAAGCACGGGGTGGCGCATCCTAGGCAGTAATTGTTCACACTCCCGTAAAAAGCAGCCATTACAGGGGTGTTAAATTCATCTGGCCCGCGGGGCTGGAGGAGTGTTGCAGGACCACGCCACAGGCATGTAGCTGGCCCCACAAGCCAGACTGGGCCAACGAAGCTGCCCCCCGTGCTGGATCCAGCACCTGCTCTGGCTGCTCCAGGACCCATGCTGCATGTGGCATCCACACTGGAGTGGTGGGGAAGAGAGGGGAGAACTGCAGGCAGCGTGGGTCCCGGGGTGGCGGGCAGGAGGCAGCATGTGTCCCAGGCCTTGCACATAGGGATGGGGCTGGTCCTGCATGCACTGCGTGCTGGTCCACCTTGGACCCAGGACAGCAGTGGAGGCTGGATAATAGGGCTGTCCCGGCCGTACCTGGCCCATGAGCCAGGTCGTTGTCATTCTTAAGCTAGTAAGTAGAGTAAAAAGCCTTCACATGTTTAGCCTTGCAGTGCGCAGCTACTAGGATGGAGGGCTGAGATGTTTTAATGTTGACGGGGAACTCCTTTGCCTTTTAAGGGCAGGATTGTGCTGCGAGGGAATGGGGTGATGTTCTGCACTTCAAAGTGATGGACATGGAACGGCGCCTTTCATGCTCTTGGAAAGAAGAGATGGAGGACACGTTTGGAGAGGAGGTGAAACACAGGGATGCTTAAAAAAATCAGGTCAGTCTGTTCATGCAACTGGGCTGAGGGCCACCAAGTACTCGTGAAGCCCTGAGCTCTATTATGGCAGCAGATTTAGCAAAGTATCTTGCTAACCACAGAGATGTTTTTCTCTAGCAACGGAGTGATTTGCTTGTCGATTTTTGCCAGTTCTCTTGCTGAAATCTTCGAGTAAAGGGAGCCACATACTGATGCAACAAAGACATATTTCCTCCATGCCACTGACGCATCCTCATATCTGAAGCTGCTGTTTAGTCATCTGGAAGGCACGAGTTAGGCTGAAAACTGAGGCACGTCTCACGGAGACAAAGGGCCAAATACTCAGCAGGGGTAGCTCAGCCTAAGTCCGCTCAGGTCAATGGAACAAGCCCAAGTTGGCTGAGAGGTATGTAAGCCAAAGCTGCAAGAGCAGGTAAAATTCATCACACCGTAACAGATATTACCGCCCTTCATCTACGTAGCAATAATAGTCATTAGCGTCCTCTATTCTCTACTTATACATGTCGGTCGCGAAGTGAATTGATCACCACTGGCTATCCATCCGCTTCAGTGCCATGACCAAAGAACTAGGTGCCTTGTGGGTGATATGTTTAAAACAAGCAATGCATGTTGGATGTGCCTGATCCTGACACCTGATGTTTGGACCTGGTACGGAAAATCCTTTTTAATAGAAACAGCACGTAGCTGAATACACTAAGTGCTGTGAACTTTGTCTGCACTCTGTGCACATGGAGATTACTGAGAAATCCAGAAAAAGATGTGCCCACCAGCTGGCAGGCCTGAGGCTGCTGGAGTCTGCACTGCCCAGTGGGAAGGACCCTGGGGGACGAGTGATTCGCGTCTGGTTCTCCCACTGACTTACCAAGTGACCTCGCGGATAATTCCTTCGCTTCCTGGACTCTAAGTTGTCCCATGTGTAAATTAGGGATAAAGATCCTATCTGTAAGCTGCAAACAGATGATCCACCAGTATGACTTACACTGGTGGAGTTGGACCCCTGATTCTTTCAGGGGTAATTCTATACCACATTGGCTAAAGGGACCCTGATGTAGGAGTTGGTTGTCCACTTGCTTTTTTTTTTTTAAAACCGGTGGAGGGGCTAACTATATCGCTGTAAACATATAATCTATCTGGGCTCCTTGAAATCCCCACGCACAAACTGAGGATCGTTACTGTTTTCAGACCATCACAGAAAAGCAGGGCGGGATGGGATCTCAGGAGGTCTTGTAGTCCAACCTCCTGCTCTACACAGGACCATCCCTATCTAAACCATCCCATACAAGCGCGTGGCTAACCCAGTCCTAAAACTACACAACCAGCCCCGGTGCATGGCTACAAGGCATGTTATTCTGTTATGTCTCAGGACAGGTAACGAACTATGAATCTGGTTTGTGCCGCCCGTTTTCTGATAAAACCTTAGAATAAACATTGTGTCAGGGATCCAGGTTGTAGCTGTATTGGTCTAGAGGCAAAAGGAATCAAAACTCATGGTAGAGATGATATCTTTTATTAGACCAACTAGATTTTTGCAAAAAAACCCCTCCAATGCCTGAAGCAGGATGCTTGTGCCCAAAAGCTTGCAATTAAAGAATTTTTTTTTGCAAAAATCTAGTGGATCTAATAAAAGATATCACCTCTACCACGAGTTCTGCTTCCTTTAGAATAAATATTCTCACTCCATGTATCCCCACTGACAAGCACAGCTCAAAACAGTCCTGGGGAAGGTGAACTAGCAGAGCTGCATGTTGCATGCTGACACAGCACATTGTGGAACATTATTCTTGGCTCTGGCTACAGCTATTTTGAACAGCACTGAACGCTCATTAAATGAAATCAAATGAACCACACTCTTAAAAATAGCTGGCGTCCTGTCATACCAGCTGTGGGGGGGAAGGAAACCGCCACACTTTATGGAGTAGTAAAACAGATCAAATATGCTTAAAAAAAATAAATAGATTGGGTCAGATTCTCAGGAGTGGGTACAACTCCCAGGAGAGGTTTTGGCCCAATAGTAGGGAGGGGAAAAAAGCATGCTCAACTAGTTGTAAAAAACAAAAGTGAAAGGAATATAATGCAATGCACACTCCTTACTGAACAGCCATGTGTGCATATGGTCACCACATGCTGGGCAGATCACAGAGGATGCAAGCTTAGGGCTGGATAGCCATGCCACGCCACAGCTCCATCCTAACACGAGGTGGAGCAGAGGGAAAAGTCCTCCTCATCTCCCAGAGGAGTGGTGGGAAAGTCATGGGACTCCAGGACTCTTTTTCCCAACTCTCCCCTCCCCAGTGCCCGATTGCACAGGCGCAACAGCCGTGGCCCCGTCCCCTTTGGAAACAGCGAGGACAGTAGCAGCCTTGTCTTCTACCTGGAGGAGTGGTGGTGCCGGGGGCCACAAGGGGGTCTCCTAGTTTTTGCACATGTGAGTGGGATGGACCTGTTGCATCTCTGTTCTGGACTGCACACTGTCTTCTGCGGAGGTGGTGATGGCAGGACCCAGAGCATCCCTGGGGTCCTGGCATCCCACTGGGCACGTAGTGTACACCTCAGGGTTATTGTTGCAGGCTCTGTGCAAACTCAGGCAGAAAACACTCCATCAATTATTCTGGACTCAGATTGACCATTTTTCCTTTGTAAACTTTTTTTTTAAATTTAAACTGAAAATGAGGAAGTTGATATCATTACAAGATTCCAGAACCCCAGCCCTAGGCCTTGGCCTGTGGTGCAAATGCCTTAAATTGGCGTGTCTACCCATGTCTTGAAGTGGGCATTCCTTGGGTGCCCCTGGAGTACAAGCCCTCTGAGCTTCAACGAAAATCCTATGCAGGCAGGTCCCGGAGTCGTACCGGGTTTTCCACTGAGCCCAGCAGGCTTTCCATGCTATATACTTACCTTGTTCTTTTATAATACGTGTTGCCTCCTTAATGCAATTTTTAAAATATAAAAACTGCTATCCTGTACTGTTTCCACTCATTTCCTAGTCTCACTGCTTGCTCGTATTGCATGTCATACTATGATATAATCAAAGTGGCCAGTTTCTTTCAGGAGCTTGCTTAGGCAGAACAGAAAAAAGCCACAGAAAGTCCAGGGTGGTGGGTGTTGCATGGATGGTCCGCAATACGTAATTGCCTGATCTCATTCCAGACTGGGGTATAGCCAGAAAGTAAAGTTCACTTCTTTTGCAACTGTTTCAGTGCAAACCCTCCTGCTAGCATTTCATCCAGACAGTTTGTGTTTCCATATGACAGCAGGATCAACCAACAGATGTTTAAACTGCGCCAAACCATCTTTACGGTACCAGAAAGGATTTTTCTGATGAATCAGTGAGAACGTCTGATAAATTAGGATTGACTGTAGCTGCAACAACGATCCCTCCCTGGTATCCTCATATAGCTATTCCAACTCATAATGACCAGCGTGATGGGGCTGAAGATGAGGTTCTCTCATGGACTGCACGAATTGCCATCAAGACAGCTATATCAGTGATGGATACAAGCTGAAAAAGGGTATTTGTCAGCGCAAAAAATTACTGCATCTCTAGTCCAGCAATAAAAAAACAGGCCTTGCATTGGTTTTCCAAAATGCTTATCTCGTTAGATCAAAATCAGATGTGTGGGAATGACAGCCTGCGCACAGTATCAAAGGAAAGAGGACACAAAAAGCATATGCTAGTGCTGCCCTTTGAACTAGTTTTGCCTCCAATAGTTCAGTGTCTATCACATGGAGAAATGATGAGCTTATCCCTCACATGTCTCTTCCATGCTCCTTTTCAAAGAAAACCTGGGTGCCTCCCACCCGTGTGACAAACATGAAATTATTGTCTTTAGCTGTTGCAATCACAACCTCACGGTGTAATTTGTGGGAGCCGGCTCTTGCAATGATGAGTAATCAGTATATACAAAATAGGAGGACATGAAAAGTGCTGGAAGTTCTTAACTATTCTTCCTTGTTCTCAACCTCACCTGACTTATCAGACCAAGTTTGCTCTTCGATAACAAAACTGAAGCTGGTTTTCTCTTCTGATGCCACCGCTCTCTCCTAAGGTAATCTGCTCCTGGCCGCCTTCTTAGAAAATGATCACTCTGGCCCCCTAAGGTGGTTTAGAGACAGCAGCACATGCTGTTCCAGGGCCTTTTGCTTTTCCTACAAAAGTATCCAACAGGGCTGTACTTTAAGACAAAAACAAAATCTGGCATAAACTGCTTGCTAGATAAAGATGAAAACTGCTTGTTGTGGCCAGTTCTTCTGCTAGAGAGGATCGAGGCTGAGATTAAAATGCATGCATGCTGAGTCATTGTTGTCAAACATTTCACTTGGTTGGCCATGCTGCTGTATTAACATCACTGGATGTGACCCTTTGCCCACTTAGCCTTGTGCTAGGGTAACTGTAGATGGCAGAGGAATTCTTACCAGGAGGCAGTGACTAGGGCAAATCTGCCATCGTTGCAAAAGTTTCTCGTGTGCTGCACCTAATTTAAGACCAGCATAAAAGAAAATGTAAAGCTGGGATTGCAACTTATGGTGGAAATAAATAACAAAGCCAGAAGCAACAGGAAAACTTATGTGAGGGGAAAATAAAGCAAGATGACTTTATCGTTTGTAGAATGGCTTCTGGCAGGAATAAAAGCCCTCTGTACTGGATTACCATCATGCGTTATCTCTGTCCAATTTAATTTTGTGGTTTCCAAAGCATGGGGACAGTGACTTTTCTAAGGGGTTTCATGCATCTCAGGTGGGATTTCCACAGGTGTTCAGCACTAAAATTACACTTCGGTTGAAGCTGTTGTCAATCTAGTAGGCTATAACCATGTACCTTTGAAAATCCAATGTACAGCGTCTTACCACCACGAGGCAGTAACTGGAGCTGAAAATCTATGTACCTAGACTATCCAGGTAGATATTGCCTTCTTGTACGACAGTATGGCACAGGATGACTAGGAACATTTTAATTTTTTTATGATATTCAACCAGTTTCTTGGTTAACAATGAAAACCAAGTATTTTCACATCTGTTTCATATGATAGTACTGCATAATCATGGTATGTGACTTACTATTTGTATTGCTGCTACACTTACGAGACCTCAATAAATGATCAAGGCCTCATGGCAGTAGGCACTGTGCACGCACATCTGTCCCAAAGTATATGATAAGGGATCATCCATCTATTCCTAAAACTGGAAAATACCTCTCTACCAGAGGAGATGTAGCTTTTCCAAACTGTGTTTGAGATGAGTTGATGCTGTGACTGTAAGAGGAAAGGATATTGCCATGGGCATATGTAACATTTTGAAAAGTGGGGTGTAGATGGTGTGGCATATCATCACCTATAACACAACGCATATTTTTTCTCCGCTTAAAGAAAACTAGAAGCTTTACTCATATGCTGGGGGGTGTATTATTCAGTTTAAGATCACAGCAAAACCAGACATAACTATTGGGTTGTGCACTGATTTGCTAAATAATGTATTCATTTTAACCCCCCCATCAAACTAGGCCAAAATAGTCAAAAAGATATGGTGTCATTATTCCCATAGTCACTATAGTTAAGCTTATGGATCCATCCCTTTATATTTCTGTACCTTAAATTCAGAAGCCCACATTTTCTACCCCACGTAGAGCCTGTAGAAGGGTTTGAATGCGGTAGAATACATACAGCTCCGTGCAGTTTCAGCGGCCCACGCTTGTTCACGTTAGTGAATACCGTGTTCGCAGTGGTAACCCAGAGGCTCTACTGGTGACAGCAATAGAGCAACCTCATAGAGAGGATTTACCATCAAGCCAGATTACTGATGGACCCACTTCTGGGCACAATTCCCAGACCCAAGATCTCAACAGGAGTTTCATGTACACATTCAAAGGCAGGATTTGGCTATTATTTTACAACCTGAAAGAATGCACATATGGTGCCCAATAGACAGGACCAGGCAGTGTGTGAAATAAAACTGGCATTTACAGACATGTGAGGTCTCCAAGACTGAAAAAGACACTGACCTCAAGGAAGAATGATTTTGTGGAATAAGCATTCACTGTTTCTTCCTAATCTACAAAAGAGAAAGATGCTGTTGACCCATACATGCTACAATCCTCTGTTTAACTTTTAGTCTCTCTTGCTTAGAAAAGTGTCTTAATAAAAACACCAAGATGGGCATCAATCAGTTTAATGTTACCAGGAGTGTTATACATCAGGGCTACATTCCCCCCGTCACCCGCCGTCATTCACCCTTTCATTGCCTCAATTTGCATTTTAACTGACTGGCTCTCTCGCATGCACGCTGGCCTCTGGCTTCTGTTCTATCCCATCCAGGAAGAGTGCAGACCAACTGCACGTGTTTCCTCAGCCCGACGAAGGATGTTTGTACCTGAAAGTTTGCAAAGAAGAATTTTTTCCAACTATTTTAGTTGGTCTAATGAAAGAGAGTGGATTTACCCAAAGATCTTGTCTGCCTATGGTCTTAGGCCAACACAGCTACAACCTATACCCCAGGAGTGTTATATACCTTTCTGAAAACCCAGAGATCCTGCAGATGTGACTTTCATCTCTCATTATTAAATGAAAAGTTATAGTGCTGCCTTATTACATGCTTTCAGGGCAATGAACTCCTGTTATGCCTATGAAATGACATACTTCCTGGGAGACTGAAAACCACACCAACTTTCATTGTGGTCCATAAGCATCATTTCCTTGATTTCTGCAAACATTATAATACTTTAAAAACTTATAAGTATTGCAGAAGTAAAGGGCATAATTTTACTAGGTAAAAGGTCTGTAGAATCAACACATTCTTTTATGCTCAGCATTTACAAAGAATACCACGATTATACTCCTTAGTTGATAAGGAAATATATGCAAATAGATCCTTTGAATATCCTCTGAAGAAGAATATAGCCAAGACTGCTTTACCCTCTCATAACACGGAAAGGAACTGTTCTTCAACTGAGACAGTTGAGAGGACCCTTTTATTTAAGCAGAGCCACTGAAAAGCCATAGTGAATAGCCCATATGTTGTTGAAGATGACATATATTATACATAGACAAATGCATATTGGGTATTTAGAATTAATCTGCACTTAATGAAAAGTGAGGTAGGATCAGATTCTCCTTTCACTTGGAAAGGTATAAAAGTGGAACAACTACATTGAAATCCATACACTGATGTAAACAAGGGGAGAAGCAGGCTCATTGCCTGTACAGCAAATCTGTGAAACATCTCTATGTGCAGCTTTGCAGAAATATCATTTCAATTATTTGCCATAAATTATTTAGTACCTGCGTGCTATGCCTTTCTGTCAGCCGGCCCCTGCTCTGCCTGATCAGGGAAATTAAGAGTTTCAGTCTAGCGAGTGCACTTGAAAACGGGTTCATAAAATATTTGTTTAGGATGAATGCAGGAGGAGCCAGCCCAGCAGTCTACCGGCAGCTGGGGATGTAAATACTGGTCCTGGAACCATTCCCCTTGCTTTCTTGGAGCTGGTAGGACTCAGAAGGGAACACATTTGGGGGATTTTTTTTAATTAGGATATGTTGCTTAAATTATTATTTATACTACCATAACTCCTAGGGGCATTAGTCATGTACTGACACCCCATTGTGCTGGGTGCTGTATAAATACATCCATGCACACACATTACATCAGTAACAACATGGGATATAAACCCAGAATCTAGTATCTCTGCCTCTCAGTGCTCCTTCACTCTTAAGACTCATGCATTTCAGAGAGAAAGCCAGGGAAACAAACTACAGCATGTTCAGCGGACCAGGAAACCACTGAGGTCAGAATAATGAATGGTGCCCCACTGAAACTGGTTACATAGCAGAAAACCTAGGCAAAAGGCCCAGAGCCTGCTCTTCCCACCACAGTCCCAGCCGGATTATGGTGAGACGTACATCAGTGAATTTGCTATATTTAGTTCAGCCACAGCCACAAAGGACAAGCGAGACCTAAGCCATTCACATGTTCCAGTCACCGTCTTTTGGCAACACTTGTTGGTGACCTTCCTGTTAGTTTAGTGGGGCAAACGCTACTATGCAGTCCTCCACCCTGATGTGTATATGTCAAGGCACCAGAGTAAATACCGGTACAAATGACACAGTGTATATATTATAACTAAACCCATACAAGTTATTTTTAAACCCTTCCTTGGGGATGAATGTTTTCATTTTGGGAGAAGGAGGCAGGGATGTTATGGGTGTTGGCTTCAGGTCCACACTAATAAGAAGCCCTCTTCTATTCACTGAAACTTGTAATCGTACTACATGGAAACACCCTTTGGACCCATGCACCTATACAATTGAGGCGACATCCTATTTGGTTGTCCTTTTGTTTCCATATGCATATCGAGAATTTACTAAAGGCAGGTGAAGCACACCACCCCTGAGACCATGAGGCCATGGGGGTTATGCATGGCTGACCTGGGCCTGGGGGATCCCCAGAACCACTCCTGACCTGCTCAAGTTGCAAGGAGCAGCTGCATGGGGGGTTGGCCTCAGCTGGGGACAGCAGCAGAACTGTGCAGGTTCCTCCTTCCAGCCCTGATGTCCAGGAGCAGGCGTTGGAAGGAGAAACCTGTATTTAGTGAGCTCAGCAGCCCATGCAGCTGCTTCTGCAACCTATGGCTGGAGTGGGGCAAGAGAAGCTGTGACATCCAGGTCAACTGACAACACTGGTGCTGGTGGGTGGATCCTCCTTCCTGAGTCCCCTGTCAGCCTGGGGGCTCCAGTTTCAGAGAGCAGCCAGGGACCGTGGTGGTAGCTGTAAAAGTGGGGGCAAATACTCCGCTGCACCTCCCTAGGATCTGTCCCTGTCTATTTCCAGCTGGCCATCTAAGTTGCCATTAACCAAATATCTTTGTTCAATATCTTCAACTTCCTGGAAGATACAATGGAGTGCACCCTTGGCCAGTTTGCAGAGGACACTAAGCTGGGTGGAGTGGTAGATATGCTGGAGGGTAGGGCTAGGATTTAGAGAGACCTAGATGAATTGGAGGATTGCACCAAAAGAAATCTCATGAGGTTCAGTAAGGACAAGTGCAAAGTCCTGCACTTAGGGTGGAATAATCCCATGCACCAGTACAGGCTGGGGACCAACTCGCTAACCAGCAGCTCTGAAGAAAAGGACCTGGGTGTTACAGTGGACAATAAGCTTAATATGAGCCAGCAGTGTGTCCTTCTTGCCAAGAAAGCTAATGGCATATTTGGCTGCATTAGTAGAAGTGTTGGCAGAGGATCGAGGGAAGCAATTCTTCCCTTCTTTTAAGCACTGGTGAGGCCACATCTGGAGTACTGTGTCCAGTTTTGGGCCCCCCACTACAGAAAGGATGTGGACAAATAGGAGAGAGTCCAGAGGAGGGCAACGAAAATGGTGAGGGGGCTGGAGCACATGACTTACGAGGAGAGGCTGAGGGACAAGGGCTTATTTAGTCTGAAGAAGACAAGACTGAGAAGGGGTTTAACAGCAGCCTTCAACTACCTGAAGAGTGTTTCCAAAGAGGATGGAGCTGGACTGCTGTCAGTGGTGGCAGATGCAGAACAAGAAACAATTGTCTTAAGTTGCAGCAAGGGAAGTCTAGGTTAGATATTAGGAATTACACTAGAACAGGTTTCCCAGAGAGGTGGTGGACTCTCCATCCTTGGAGGTTTTTAAGACCCAGCTAGACAAAGCCTTGGCTGCATTGATCTAGTTGGGGCTGGTCTTGGTTTGAGCAGGGGGTTGGACTAGATGCGACCTCCTGAGGTCCCTTCAACCCTCATTTTCTACGATTTGATGAATGGCAACCAAAGTGACCAGCTGGAAGTAGAATACCAAACTGGACAACCAAATGTGAACAGAATGACACCCTTGGGGGTGAAACTTGGCTACTGTTACGAGAGTTTGATCAGTTTGTGAAGGTGATTATTTGACGTGACTGCCTATGATAGCAGGGGACTGGACGTGGCACTGGTTTAAGTGTGCAGTGTTTATCTAATGGAGCATTCTTTGGCACGTGGCTTGTGGGTAGGTGTGAGGATCACTCCAGCTGGGGGATAAGTCATCTCTCCGGCAACCAGTCGTTGACAGGAAGCTGACTTTGCTCCCAACACGGTATATCTTGTGCGGACTACAGTTTACCAACAAGTCTCCCGGTGGCTTGTTGACTGCCCTGATCCCAGCACCTTTTGTGTCCTCTGGTCCTTGCTATCCTGGTAGCTGTCCATCTTCTTCTGCTTGGTCTCGACCACTGGACTAATCCTGTCTAATAGCTCCTGACTCTGGCACCTGGCCCTAGCTAGTGTCTCAGCTCCTGCCTCTGCTCCCTGGTCATGGCTCTAATCACTAGGGTGGATAACCCACCTTCTGGTCACTGATATGACTTTCAAAGCCCTAATACTTACACATGAAAATCTCAATTTTCACTCAGAAAGAAAAGTTAATTTGTCACACTCAGCTATAAGGCGAAGCTTGAAAATGTGTCCCAAATGTGGCAGTCTCTGCTTAAATGAATGGCTAAAATGATGTCTTTGAGGAGGAAGAGCAGCCCCACCCACCTCAGTAAAGCCAGAACTCCAAGACCCATTGCCCTGGGGGGGGGGTCCAACCAGGAGTCCCTCTCATCAGAGGACTCCCTGGGGATGTCCATACTGCACAATGAAGTTTTGTGGAGATATTTAGCTCTAAAATAGCATATCTCAGATAGATACTCATCCTCACATGGCTATGCCTTTTCTAGTACTGAGTTAGCTCAGCTAGACATTGCACTGTGCAGTACAGACATACACTGTGTGCGGGAAGAGAAGACAGTAGCAGTGGCACCAGCTTATTAACTAAACCAAGCAAACACCCAAACAGAAGCTGGGGCAGGTGCTGGTCTATTTTTGCCCCATTTGGTCTTTCAGTGATACAGGTAACTCCTGTTGCCGTCTTTGTGCCACCACTCGAGGATGCAGAAGCACCATGGCACAGACTATGAGGGGATAAGAGCCATTGCCAGCACCAACGGTTATATTTCATTGGGTACTTACTGTTCACCCCTGTCTTAATTAAGCCCTGACAAATGAGGTAGCCTTGGAAGAAAGAGGGATGAAGAAGGTCAAGAGAGGCATGCATGGGGGTCTGTAATTACATGAATTCACAGGTCACCGTCCTTCACAGAAGGGGGATGTACTGGCATGAAGGGCACTGCAGCTCTGATGTGGTGGGTAGTTCTGATCACAGGCTCTGTTATATATTTTTTTCCTTTGTAGGGTCCCAAAATGTCCCTGACTCCAAGAATGTACAGCAAAGTCAAGAGACAGCAGAAGAGAAATGCCAGTAACTCTGGAAGGCATCTACATATCTTGATGGTTTTGTTCCCTATTTGCTTCTCCGCCTCCAATCCCTTTCCTGAGACCTGATGAAAAAATTCTTTGCCTCTGTGTATAACATAAAAGAAAATCTTAGTTAAATAGATACGTGAAGCGTCTTAGGGAGCAGGTTTGGGGAGATTATGAGAGAGACTCTCAGAAGATCTTTTTTGCTCCCCCATAACTGGGTTGTACACTGGGTTTCACGGTTTGATCCTATGTTGAAGAAAGGGCCATCTTTTTACAAAATGAAAGAGCTGCAATGTGAGCATCTAAACTCAGTTCCCAAAAAAGAAAAAAAGCCTCATCAGCAAAGCCACAAGTATATCAGAAGAAAAGAAAAACCACTTGTCCCGAAAGGGAATATTTTACAATTGAAATGGCTATTTCAGCAGTACCACTAAGAGTAATGTTGACAGCCTCCAAACCCTCTCTTTGCTCTAGTTTCCACAAGAACTAGTCTTTAACCCTTTTGAAGTGTTATATCCCTGTTCTCAGAGACACCAGTAGAAGCAGGTTTGACATCATCATTTGACAACCTTTCCCCTGACACCTGCCTGATGTCTTACTCCTTCCCATTTTGACACTATGGGGTTATTGCAATTTATGCTCTATTTTCTATACCATCAAAGTTAGCTAGCTTGAGGGATGACTTGCTGATCTCCACAGGTAGCAGTATTATTCCATGTTCAGGCACAAAGTGAGAAAACAGTGCCAATATTTTAACAAAGACCTTCAGGCGACCCAAACTCACACTTGCCAGGAGATGCAAAACTTCAGGCCAAAGTAAGCGGCAATTGAACCGATGCTGTAAGCGTACATTAAAAAATGAGTGCAAGTGGTATGACGGTACAATTTTCAGAGATTTTAAGGTGGGAAGGGACATTAGATGATCTAATGCAACTTCCTATATAACATGGAGCATATATTTTCATCCAGTTTCAGTTCTATCCACTTTAACTATGTGCTCCCCACGTTTGTTACCGCCATCCTCTTGGGCTACACATGGATGACAAGCTCCTTGGGTAGGGACCATCTTTTTGTTACGTAGGTACATGGCTGGCAGAGAGGTATTCTACTCCTCAGCCCATAGGCATTAACACAGTGTAAGTAATAGCGTGGACCTCAGACGTAAGTTAGAGTCCTTTTGCATGGCACGCTGAAGGGGCAGAAGGGCATGGAGTGATAAAAGCCAACCATGACAGGATTCGTCTCATCTTACTGCTGTTAACTGCTTTTTCAGTTACATGTTCCCTTCTGGTCTCTTCATGTGCAAGTTATATTCCCAGGGGCCGTATCTTCTCATTTCCACTGGAATAACTGCATTGACTACACTGGGGTTATTCCTTTTTCACTCTGATGTAAATGAGAAGAATGTCAGAGTGAAGTTATAGCACCTCTTCTACTCTTTATCAACACAGATGTATTACAACATCACCACCAGGTTTGATTGCCTTCTCTACAAGGGCAAGATCCACAATGCCCTTAACTTTCTTGATGATCTGGCTCCTCCACAGTATGCCCACGTGATGCTCTTGTTTATCATACTGAAACCACGAAATGACCTACGCTATTGCTGAGTTCTAGGTTATTCTGACAGGGGATAATTGGGTGAAATTTCACTCCACATTACAGCTAAGTACAGGCAGTCAAAATGCCCAAGGCTGAATTCACTCAATCGTCACAGGGTAGTTTAAGCTGCATTGACTGAACCGAGCAGCAAGTGAACAGACATTTACTTTTGATTCTGGAAATGCAGCCACATGCCTGCAGTGGCCCAGGCCAGAAGCCGAGGGGTGCTAGAGCATGCCACCCTGCTTGGCTGGAGCAGACAGCTTGGGCCAAGGCTAGCCCGCTCACCCTATGAGGCAGAGAGAGAGAGAGAGAGAGAGAGAGAGAGTGTGTGTGTGTGGAGGTGCAAAGCATCCTGGGATACTGGAGGACTGCAAGCTAACTTGAATCTAGAGGGGATCTGGGACAGAAGTTTAATAAACCAATTAAACCTAAATCAGTTAAGTCTGATACTATATCTACCCAAGTTTATCTTAAACTGGTCTTGGCCACTTTGGAAGTGGCTTATGTGCACTGAACTTCTGTTGTGTTACAGATCTGAACCGGTTTCTGATCACTTATACCAGTTTATGTGCAACTGCTGTCCCTAGCCTAAAAGAAGTAAAGGCAAAGGAACTGAAGAAATTAATTGGCCTCCTCTCTTTGAACAAAGGTAACTTTTTTTAAATGAAGAAAATCAGCAGATCAATAGCAATTTGCTTTTCCTTCTTTACCACATTGTGCATCAAGTTTACTTCTCATTAAAAACATGGAATCATGTAGAGGACTAGAGCTAGGAGGGGGGGGAAGGCTCCTGCTTTGGATTTGCAGTAATGACATCTGTTGCTTCCCAAATTTTTTTATGTGGCTTAGCACTACCTGACATTCTGGGTGACACCATACTGACATACAGACCAGGTGGGATAAAAGGCATTCATAGCTTCAAGTGGACAGCACAGTCAAAACAGTAGGTTATCGTGCAATGAAGTCCCAAGTAGCTATATAAAATTTCTCTCCATATTAATATGATTTTAATGTGTAAGAACAAAGTGAAGCCATAAGCACAGAATTTGCCAGACTTGTCTGGCTTATCTGTTTAGACATTAAGGGCACCTATAACATGCCAGATGTCTATTCAGTGTCCCCCTGCTTCAAAATGGCAGCAGGGGCGCTTGAACTAAAGCTCGTCAAATGAGCTTTTGTTCAAGTGCTCCCACAACCATTTTTTGAAGTGTGGGATGCTGAATACACATGACACTGCAGGTGCTTTAATTAGAGCAGTTCCCAGAGCCACTCTATTTAAAATGCACCCCCCCCACACTGGAGCATGTGTATAGATGGCCAAAGTTTTCAGGACTGAGACTGTTTTTAGGGTAGATCAGGGCACAGTGGGCATGGGGACGGGTGTGGTGTGTGGCTGCACGGTGCCACACGGGGAGCTGGCGCGGAAGCA
>NW_017729031.1:30112401-30112748 GCF_001723915.1 Gavialis gangeticus
GTGTGTGGCTGCACGGTGCCACACGGGGAGCTGGCGCGGAAGCACCTGCCGGCTGCAGCGCCAGGCGCGTGAGGTGGAGGTGGCACAGGGAGCTGGCGTGGCAGGCGTGGGCAGTGTCCACTGGCGGCAGCTTGTGGCTGCAGGGTGCAGCGTGTCCCCAGCGCAGCACCCTGTGGCTGCAAGCCACGTCCCCTGCGCATGGAGTGCCAACTGGCTATGGCTGTGGGTTGTGCAGAGTGTATCGGGGGGGGAGGCGCACGGGCTTGTGAGGAGCTGGCATGGGGGGTGCATGGGCAGTGCTTGCCAGCTACAGCACATGGGTACAGGGCATGTTGGGGGGGGGGGGG
>NW_017729031.1:30112836-30134200 GCF_001723915.1 Gavialis gangeticus
CGCGGGGGGACGGGGGGGTTGGGGGGGGGGGTGGCTGCAGGGCGCACCATGGGAAACCAGCGTGGGTGCACATAATTGCGGGGTGGGACCCCCCCCCCCATGCCTGCTCCCCATGCGGCACCCTGAGGCTGCACACCATGCCCCCAGTGCACACCCTATGCCACACTCCAGGGCTGTGTCCCATGCCACGCAGCCAGCAAGTGCTCCCCCCACTATGGTTGCTCCTCATGCCATGCCCCTTGGCTGTGTGCCACCCACCCTGGGGCCGCTCCCCGTGCCACATGGCTGGCAGGTGGCAGGTGCTCTGTGATTACCCTGTGCACTCCTGTGGCACCAGTGTCTCCTTGTCTTGGGATGACTGTGTGGAATTTCATTATGTAGGAGATCAGACTAAATGAAACAGAGTTCTTTCTTGCCTTAAAACCCATGCATCTCAAACTTTTAAAAGCTGAACTTGGTGGTGGTGGTAGCAGCAGTAGTGATAATAATAAAGGCACGTGTGAAGTAAGACACGGTTGGTTTCATCTTCCTCAACCATCACCATGCCTTTTGGCCTACCATCTGATTGCACCTGACAAATTGTAGTATTTATGAAACTACCCCTCAAGGCATACTCTGTATTATGAACTCTAAAGTTTGAGACTCCTGGCTAGAGCGCCATTAGGAGCAGAAGTTTTTTTTTGTTTTATTAAATGTTATTTAAATCCTGAATATTTATATTGACAACATAAGCCTGCTTATTGCTTGTTCAATAGAAACTCCGTGACCCCTGTTTATACGCCAGTTATATTGATTGTGTTACCTAGTAAAAGGCTTCTCGAGACCACAGCCTTATAAACTGTTTAAATGACTGCCCTTAATTAAAACTTCTAGAAACCATAACAATTTCTCAGCCTTTGTATGAGGCCAGCTGAAGGTTTCCTGTAATACACTGCAACTTCTGAATTGTCCTCTAAGGGCTCCCTTGGGAATCAGGGATCATTACCATTAAATAGGTTTTGCAGTAAAGATTATTTAAGCCAAAGCAGGGAAACCACACAAGCTGACGTCGACTGTAATTTAATACCCAGCCCAGTCGGAGTTGAAGAGGGGCCGAAGGAAGCAGCGTACACGCAGAATTGTCAGAAAACGCAAAGTGAAACTAATGAACCGTCAGGTGGGAAGAAATCATCATGACTGTCAGGACAGGGGCATTTATTTAAATTGCTTTTCTGGGGGTGTGGGAGGAAGGGCACAGAAGCCAAGGTGCCCAATTAAGAGCCACTCTTGCCCTTGCAGCTTTGCGCAATAAGAAGCTAAAAGAACTTTCACCTCCATGAGGCAGTGACCACGGCATTCAGAAACTCTTATCTCCTATCAGTGCCTTTGTTCACTGATAACACTCTTCTTGCCTCAGCCTTAATTCCTTCCTTCTCCTTCAAATCTCCTTACTCAGAGAAAGCTGCCAATATGCTGGCATGTGACCGCCTATCAGCTGTGCGTTCCTGCTGGTTGCATGTTCTGCCCCGGGTCTCTTGCCCTTAGGCTCTGCAGGCTTGAAGAGGCAGAAATCCATGCCAGACAGACAGTCACAGGGCTGTGGCCTTTCAGGGCTCATCGTGGTCTGTTACTGGGATTCCTGACAGTACCAGTGTAAAAGACACTTTTTGTAAGCATCAGAGTCAGCTTTAGAGTCAGAAAATGCAAAAGATTTCAGCATCAAATTAATTTAGCCATGTGAAACACATGGAGCACTTGGATTACTGGCGTGCACAGACAGATCTGGGATTTACTAAAGGGGGTGCAGCACACCACCCCTCAGAAGGCATAGGGGAAAGGCATGGCTGGAAACCCTGGGGCAGTGGAGGATGCCAGGAAGCTGGGCCAGGAGCAGATGCATCTGCCTGCCATAGCCACTGTCCCCAGCTGACCCAGAAGGCAGGGGGAGCTTCAGAGCCTCTCCTGCCTCGCTCTAGCTGGGGACTGCAGGGAGCAGCTGTGCAGGGTGCCAGGTTCAGCTGGGGACAACGACAGCAGCACTCAGGTTACCCCTACTTGCTCCTTACCCACCCTTCCCCCCTGGCTGGAAGGAGGAACATGTGCACTGCTGCCACTGTCCCCGGTGCAGCCTGGCTCCTTGCACAATTACCCATGGATGCAGACGGGCAGGAGTGGCTCTGGGGGCCCTGTGCTTGCAGTAGTAGCAGGTGTGTTCCTTCTTCCAGCGCCTGTCCTTGGCTAGCGGGAGACACCCGAGGCAGAGGAGGCAGGAAGCAGGAGAAGGAAAACCACCCTCTGCTACTGCAGTCCCCCACTGAGCTTAGCACCCTGAACAGTTGCAGCCCATGGCTGGAGCAGGGCAGGAGTGGCTCTGGCATTGCCCCTGCACCCCGGTCAGCCAGGGTCTGTGGGAGTGGTGGCAGAAGGGGAGTTGCAACCACGCTACTGTGCCCCCTGGACCCACCATAGCTGGTATGAAACTAAATATAAAATTCAGCGGACACCTAGTTAAACCTTTTGCACTTGAAAGTACAGCTTCCGCTGAGTTTAACAGAAGTTGCATGGGCATCTAATCAGTTAGTGCAGAATGCTACGCCATGGATCCAAAACAATTCTTTAGGTTTTGTGGTGGACTCTTGTCTTCCCAGAGTGAGTTGCTTAAAATTACTGAGAGAATCCTAAATTGTTATTCCAGAATTGTAAATTATTTGCAATTTTTGGTGTTACATTAAAAACACCAAGCAACTTGACAAGACCCCAGTGCACTCCATAGTGAATTGTATTTCATCTAAATGCAGCCTTAGCTAAACTAATCCTCAGCGTCACTCCGTCGTGACTGAGCGAGCGCCACCATGGATGAGTTTGCCCTATTGTGTTCGATGTGCTTTTGCTGGGGTATTAAGTTACTTTTCCAGCCACACAGCTTTTTCCTCCAATTCAACAATTATTAGTTTAATACCTTAGAGCTCAGATGCAGAGCAAAACAGACAGCAATAAAAACCACTGGTTTCCTGTGACGTGCCATGTGGGAGAGTACAAACAGAATTTCAATCTTAGTGGGTAATATTTCTCTCTCTTCCTGGGGATGCTATTTGGAGTGGGAAAACCCAGGAATTTAAGTACAGTACCAAAAGCTGTGGGGACAGTTCCTTTAACACATGGTCACCGCAAATTTCTGGTAGAGAGTTAACCCTGGAAACCATGCACCTCTTTACAAAGGGATCATTTCAAAATTTCAAGCACTGCTGGAATATTAGAAATAAAGAACATCCAAGCCTGTGTGGGGAGTCTATGCTGTCTAGTCACAAAAAGTGCATGGTGCATCTTCAAAAAGTAAGCAAGCGGGAGTGAGAGGGCAAGGAAAGGCTGACGGTGTAGTAGTGGGGCTGGGAATTTGGGGGTAGGGCATGCAGGGGAGGGGCTCACATGCTGCTGGGTCCTGATCCTAGCCATGGTGAGCCACATGATCTGGATCTGGTCCACAAGGATGGGCCAACTTGACAGCCCTGATCTAGATCTACTGACCAACAGCAACAGAAATCTGTAGAGAAACTGAGCAAAAAACTTTTGGGGATTCTTAGCTGTTATCTGCTCTATGCTATGTGGCCTCTCCCATTTCCTTTCTGCTAGCTTTTTGGTATTACCTTTATTATTATCTTCAAAGAAATAACACAACCATAATGCAGATTCCAGACACAGCACAACTGGAATCCAAGTTGCTCCTTGGCAGCTGGTAAGGGTCAGAGGTTGCCTGAGTGCATCCTCATTTATCAGCTTGTTTTTACATTTGCAACGGTCTTCAGTGAAGCTGGAGGGTTATTAAAAATAATGCTTATTATTATGTGATCACTTGTACTGACAGTAGACAAAACATCCTAGGAAATTCACCAAATCCAGAAACTACTTTTTCTTCCCCAGTTGATGGATGATGGAAATTATATTTTGAAGCTTTCCATTTTTAAAGGACATTAGCCAGCAACTTGACTCCACACACAATGTGATTTATATAAAACGGTACAAAATATGAGGAGCATAATAAAATTATCTGCCATTTCCCACCAAGAGGATGCAATTACTTTTTAATATTTGACCGAAGACTGCTAATTTATGTCACAGATGGTCAATTTACTGCTAAAAGACACTAGGTTTTAAGTGCAGAGACTTTCTGTCCTTGAAATTATATGGTCTGTAAAGGCAATGAATCATACATCCTGTTAACTCCAAGACTTCAACAGTTATCCTACTACTCCAGTGGACTATGTAGGCTATGTATTCAAAACAGGTGGCTAGAGTGTGGGTGACAGGCCAGCATATATGTCTGTGTTGCAATTGCTAGATAGGCCAGAAATTGAATCATTTGCCCAAACTCTGCCCCAAACTTTGGAGACTTGGAAAAAATGGATCCTGAACCCAAGCACCCCCAAGCTAACTGGGAAGCATAAGTGGTCTCGATCTGAAAGCCTCTACCTGTCCATCTACGGGGCAACTTCATGGCAGGTTCTATACACATAGTAAGAGACCAAAGGGTAAGGGGAACCAGAGAAATTAAAAGTTTAAGCCAAGTAGCAAGCCTGGGTTGATCCCCAGGTTTCTCAAGCCCCAGTCTAAGTCCCTTTTCATTTGCTTATAACATTTTAGAATTTTTCTGCTCCTCTTTAATGTAAATCCAAGAACGCAGTGATTCCCAATCTGTAGTCCACATGGCTAACTGGTCTGTGGCTGGCCCATAGACTGCACCAGGCCCCTGTTCAAAATAGCACGACTATGTGGCACACCTCCTGCCTTTATACTGCTTTCAGTTAAAAGTCTGAGGACTGGAGTGCCAGTGGTCCATGAAAAATTGTGAGAGCTGTCAGTGGTCTGTTGGCTTAAAAAGCCCAGAAATTACTTTAGTAATATGCAGTTGCATTTTCATACCAACGATGCTTGACTGGATTTTCCTTTAGGTACAGTAAAATTGTCAATCCATTGTCTAATCAGTTTGTCCAATTGTGGTGCATTGTCCATTGAAGGCCCATAAAGAGTTGGCTCCATTTCTGGTACTGACTTTCCTCTTTGATTCCAGATGCTTAAACCTATTACAGATAGCAACAAATAGATTGGCTATCATTTTTTTCCTGTACAATTGGTTGCTATAGTAGCTGTGAAGGAAGTAAAAGGGGCTGGAGATTGCTCACCCTCTCCTGCAGGGATGGTAGCGCCAGCAGCATCGAGGGGAGGATGAGAGCCCCGTTTTGCGAGTTCCTGCTCCTTCCAGATTGGAGCTTGCCAAAGGGCCAATGAGATATGCAGTGGTCCAGGGCAACCAGAGGGGGGAGAAGAGGTGTGGAGAAACTGTGCAGAGCTGTGCCATGTAGCAAAACTGCAGAGAATAATGCTGGGACTGGGGAAGTGAGAAAGCTCAAGTCTGGGAGCTCGGAGGAGCGCCTGGCATCCCACACTGTTGTCTGGGAGAAGCAGTGGCAACAGATGGTCCTGGGGACTTTCTCCAAACCAGGTAGACAGAGGGGAAGGAGGAGAGTGAAAGGACCTGACCGTGATCGAGCAGGGATGTTTTGTGTGACTTGATGGACGTCTATTCAACAGACTGCTAGGAAGGAGGTTAATCCAAAGTGATGCCAGAGAAGCTGATTGTCTTAATTGAGTCTTGTAAGGAACTGCCCAGGAGCTAATTGAGGCTCAGACTTCACCAGAGGAATGGGCTGGGAGTTAAAGGACTATATGTTTTTTGGGGGTTTAATTGCTTGATTTGAAGAGTTGCGGCAAAGCTGTCCGACTCAATTGATTCATACAAGAAAACCACCAGGGATGCATTGTAGCACCGATCCATTTTTCTTAGGAAATGCCTAAAAATTAATTTGGACTGCACTGTTAAATCATGGGTGGCTGTTTGAGTATAACTTTGTGGTTTTGATTTTGTCTAAATTAGTGGGTCTCACCATTTTTTGTACTAGGACACATTTGTAAACATCGATGGCCAGTCCCAGCTCAGTACCCCTCACTCCCAACCTGCTCCCTGCCACCCGGCTCCAACCCCCCAGTGTGTGGGGCAGGGTGGGGTGTGTATGGGGCAAAAAGGTCTCCAAGTTTGTTTACAACCCTTTCATATATTCTTGCCACAGGTTGAGAAATGCTGGTCTAAAAGGACCACAGAAGAATTAATTGGACCCAGTGATTTTGATTAGGGGCTGCTGGAGGGGCAGAATAACTGGACTCTTTTTTTTTTTTTTTATTTATTCAGTGAAGTGCAGGAAGGCTGGCTGGGTTGACTGACGTTACCTGTTGAAAGACCACAGATGCCACTGAACTGACCCAGAACCAGTTGTCCTGGTTCAAGTAAGACCGACATATGTCGAAGGCCATTTCTGGAAACTATATGCCCTACTGACCCAGGTGTGATGGAAGCAACACAGGGTGACTGCCGTTGCATCTGCTCTGCTGAGAACGGGTTGAGGTGAGGGTGGGGTGTGAAGGGAGGAAGGACCTCCACGGAAAGAATTGGCCCAGGTGAGTCCGGAAGACAATCGCTCAACCTGCAATCCACCTTGCAACTAACCTCTATTAACATCAGGCGTGGCAGGTGAGAAGCAGGTAATCTAGGCTGGGTGATTTTTAAAATATTATCAGACTCCTCACAGCTCACCCCAACAAGGCGTCAGGCTGCGGAGAACTGCGGCTGTATAGTATCCCCGCTCGACAGTAGCCACATGGATATTCTGTAGTTGTGAACTAGGGACCATAACTTTAAAAAGCTGGAGATCCACTGAGGTATTGAAACAACACTGACAATTCAGAATTAAGCTAACAAGTACCTATCTGGTTTGGTATAAAATGTAGGAGTTTTGGATAGACTCTTATAGACTGCAAGTACCACACAGAACCTAAGCTGCTCAACAGAAATTAAACCAGAAAAAGAGGAACATTTTTTCTCATTAATAATTGGTCCACTTTTTCAAGTATACACTTCAAAATACAAGTATTATTACAGAGGCCAGACTGATTTCTCTCCTCTCCATTCCCCAGTATAAATTGCCTCAGCTCTACATAGGAGTAAGCAAATTTATTACAGTGATAATCAGCAGCACCCTCTAGCGAATGCAAGGAAAAGGACGTTCTATAGCAAAGCAAAGCTGATGCAGAACAGCTGATGAACTATATTAGAGAAGCAGTGGTCAGAGTGAAGAAAATACAAGTGAAACAGTCCGGGCTTGTTGGGCAATTTAGAGAGTCCCTGAAGGACTCCTGGGGGCTTGAACGCTAAACAATCTTTACAACCAGTATAACTGACAACAAAATAGATTTCTGACCCTCTCGGCCATAATTACAAAATGGAGTATGAGGAAAGGTCTAAAATTGAGAAAGACCAGTGGAAAGGATGGGATCCAGAAGGACCTCCTTGCCGTTCCCTCGCCTTCAATTTTGAGGGTGATCCGACATGGGTCTTTTTTAGTTCAAACTCATCTTTAATAAAAAACATTGCTCAAAATCTTTAGTTCAAAACAGGAGTTTGCTCTGATTGCTCTTTTATTTCCTTCTGCCTTTATTCAAAGTTCCTATTGATGGCAGCGGGATGTCATGGAAGAAGGGCAAAAAAGAGTCCCAGGTCCCCGAGGGTAATGAAGAGCCCCAGGTACCTGAGTTTTCTATGAGAAAAAACTCAGGGACCTGGTGGGCAAGATCCCTTGGGAGGCAAGTCCAAGGGGTAAAGGAGTCCAGGAGAGCTGTCTCTACTTCAAAGAGTCTCTCTTAAGTGTGGAGGAGCAAGCTATTCTCATGAGACAGAAAAATGGTAAGTGCAATATGAGACCAGTCTGGCTGGGTTGCAATCTCTTCAAGGAGCTGAAACTCAATAAGGAACCCTATAAAAAAGTGGAAACTTGGTCATAGTACCAGGGAAGAGTATAGGAGTATTGCATGGCCATGCAGGGAGAAAATTAGGAAGTCCAAGGCACAATTTGAGATGCAGCTGGTAAGGGACATACAAGGCAATAGAAAGGGATTCTACAGTTATGTAAAAAGTAAGAAGAGCAGAGAATCCATAGGTCCATTATGGAAGGCCAAAGCCAGTCTGGTCACGGATGATGCAGAGAAGACTGAAATATTTAACGCCTTTTTTTCTTCCATTTTCACACATGGCACGGGAGCAGCGGGGATCACCCCCTGCTGGCAGGAACCGGTTAGTCCAGGGAGTTTTCTTGTTTGTTTTTTTTTCTCTTAAAATCAGATTTGGACAAATTGATTCGGAACAGTGATTCAAATCATTGAATCAAATCACTGTTCCCCAAATTGGCCAAATCCAAAGTGAATACTACCCACTTTGCTCTGCCCCACCCCCCCAATTAGACCTGTGCAATGGACATGACATGCCTTGACTTTAGCAAGACAAGGCTCCTTGGGTAAATGTGATCTCTTTCATTCGACCAACTAAATAGTTGGAAAAAATTGTTCTTTGCAAAGTTTTGGGCACAAACACTTTTCTTTAAGCATAGGGAGACTCCTTATCTATGCCTGAAGAAAGGTATTTTGCCCAAAAGCTTGCAAAGAACAAATTTTCCAACTATTTAGTTGGTCTAATGAAAGATATCACATTTACCCAAAAAGCCTTGTCTGCCTATGTCCTTAGAGCAACACGACTACAACCAACACCCCCAAAACATGGAAGATATTGACTTTAGCAAGGCTTTTGACATTGTGTCCCATGACATCCTCATTAACAAGCTAAAGAGATAGACTAGATGAACATACTATAAAGGTGGATACATAACTAGCTGGATCATCCTTCTCAGCAATTACTCCTCAATGGCTCAATGTCTAGCTGGGAGGAGGTATCAAGTAAGGTTCTCCAAGTGTCTGTCGGTGGTCTGGTAATCATCTTCATTAATGATTTCGATGACGGGATAAAGTGCACACTTAGCAAGTTCGCAGATGACACCAAGTTGGGTGGAATTATGGACACTTTGGAGGGCAGGGCTAGGATCCAGAATGACCTGGATAAATGGCTCGTATCCCATCAGATTAGATTCAACAAGGATGTGGGCGAAGTCCTGCACACGGGAAGGAATAACTACATGCACAAATACAGACTGGGGAATCTGGCATAGTTGCAGCACTGCAGAGAAGGACCTGGGGGTTATGATAGACTGTCAGCTGAACAGGAGCCAAGAGTGTACTTTTGTTCTAGAAAAAGCCAACAGCATCTTGCGTTGTAGTACGAAGAGTGTCTCTTGCAAATCAAGGGATGCAATTCTTCTGCTTCATTCAGCACTGGTGAGGCCTCACCTGGAGTACTGTGTTCAGTTTTGGGCCACACACTTCAAGAAAGGTATGGACAGATTGGAAAGAGTCCAGTGTGGGGCAATAAAAATGATTAGGGTCCTCAGAGGCTGAAACAGCTAGGGTTATTTAGCCTGGAGAAGAGAAAACTGAGGGGAGATTTGATCATTTGTCAAAGACCTAGTCATCAAAGGCTGATTACAGGGAAGATGGAGATGGGCTTTCCTCTGTGGCTGTAGGGGACAGGACTAGGAGCAACAGCCTTAAGCTGCAGCAGGGCAGGAACTTTCTGACTATGAGAGTGGTCAGGTATTGGAACAAGATACCTAGAGAAGCTACGGCACATCCATGCAGGTAGTCCCCAACTTAAGACCTTTCGAGTTACAATGAACAGCACTTACGACGTTTATAAACTGACACCCTGTTTCGACTCGACAACGCTTGATCCGATGCCACGCCATGCCAAACAAGTTCGCTGCATCATCCATCTCCCTGGAGAACGTCTGTCCAAACGTCCTTGGACACTTTCTTTAAGAAAGCAGACAAAACTCCAGAAGAACCTGCGGCCAAGACCCCTGAGAAGACTCCAGCCAAGAGCCCTTCAAAAAGTCCAAAGTCACCTCCAAGAAGTCCTTCCAAATCAGTATGATTGCCATTTACAATATGAATGCATTAGTGTAGTTATATTACTCATCTATAATTGATTGAGTACAAAATTCTGGGTTATTTTTGGTGAAAATAGGGTATCAGGCCTGGGTTCAGGAACGAATCCCACATTTATAACATTGTTTCCTATGGGAAAAATCAGTTCTGAGTTATGATGTTTTGACTTAAGACACGGTTTTCAGGAACCAACTGTGTCATAAATCTGAGGCCTGCCTGTACTTGAAAACTTTCAAGAGTAGGTTAGACACTTGGCTGGAAAGATTTAGTCAGGGATGATCCTGCTTTGAGCAGAGGGCTGCACTAGATGAACATGTAATGTCCCTTCCAACCCTATTGTCCTATGATCCTACAACAAACAGAATAACTCCAAGCTTGTGCTGCTAAAACAAGAACAGATCAAATTCTATGTCTTAAGGAAAATATTTAAAACAAAACAGCCAGGGCAGGCTGGTGTGTTAGGAGTCAGGCATAGCATGAAAGAAGCCTCTTCTTCCTCACTTCCTTAGGTGACCCTGTATGATGGAAGTCTCTTCTCCCACTCAATGGTCTGCTGAAAAGGGACCCGACTACTATATTGACCAGGGAACCACAGGCCCAAATAATCTGCCACTTTGCAGGCATGCTTGATTTTCCAGCATATAAGCTATGTAGTGCAGTGCCTGCTAGTGAGAGTACCATGCTACACCAGACAGAGTTTGGACATGATCTAAAATGACACTGTATCACCTTTAAATAGTGGGCATTTATATCAAAAGGAATATCGCTTTGTATTAAAATTAACTATGTGCAAAAGTTACGAGGACAGCCTCTGTCCCTTGGTTTCACAGCGTAAATGGTTATGAGGGAACCTCTCCCACCCAAGCGCACCCCTGAATGAACTGTCATTTCAACTTCCTCCTAAAGCATAGGTATAAGCCATTTCTAGAGGCAAGATTAAGTTGAACTTCAAACGTCTACTTTCACATGACAATTCCTGTACTCTGATCATCCTTTTCCAAGAAACTGTATTTGACTCAACATTTTGCCCTGGGGGACTGTTAAATTGTCACATCGCGGGAAATCTGCGGAGCCGACGGAGCTTCAGCTTGAGACAAGTAATAATCCAATATTCCTAGAGCCAAACTTGGCGTCACCAGGACTCGCCTAGAAATTTCTGAGCAGCGCACCCATGAAAGACGGGGTTCATGTGCAGCTATCCACAGAGAGATCAACAGGCAGGAATATAAGAAAGAAAACTTGCTTGCTGGATGCTGCAGTGCACTGTAATGCAATACCTAATAGTGTACCATAATGCAATACCTAATGTAATACTCCTAATCTTGACTTTCACTCCCCATAGACTATTAGGTATTATAAGTGGTCCCATGAGCTATTCAGAAGACAGATTTTCCTAGCTGTATAGAAAGGGCTAGTATATACTTTTTTTCTACCAGTTTCTCACACTAAAAGCCATCTCTGCACAGGCAAGAGATAAATGCACAGAAAAACAGTGACTTAAGGAAGTCTGGTGGAGCTACGGTGATTTACAAGGAACTTGTGTCAGAACGCCTTAATGACCGACATGTAATGTATACACACCCGTTCCTTAGCGCAGGTATATTACAATTGATATTGGCTGCCAAGATGAAAACTGTGAGTGACCTCTGCTTAATGTCATCCGGGGGCGCAATCCTCCCAATTTCAGCCTACCTTTTCCTGAAGGGAAGAAGCAGTCCATCTCCACGCTGCTCCGGGAGTGGGAGATGCAGAGAGTGCTGCTGGGGACGAGACCTTCCTGAGGCGGGCTCCGCTCCGTCGTCCGTACCAAACACCAGCCCGGCCTTTCACTCGGTCTCTCTAGTAACTCCACGGTCTGTCCCACTTGGATGCTCAGCTCGCTGCTATGGCTGGCAGTGAAGTCTTGTAGCACCACGGTGAGTTCACAGCCTCCAGACAGCTGCCAGGTGAAGCAGGGGAGGAAAAGAAATAGTGAAAAAGTTAAAGGCGGCAGAAGGCAACAGCACTGTCTTCTACGGTGCAAATGCATTGGCAATCCTACATGTCTGCTAGACAGGAATTCACTCCCAGTTCCCCAAAAGTAGGTTAATGATTTTCTACATCTAAGTTTAACTAGCCGTGCCTCCACTTTCCTTTCTTTCCTATGGACTTTACCAACCTGCGGCAAGAAATTCAAAGCCGCCCACTGGTTAACTCTTAGATTGCTGACCCCTTCCTGGGCGTAGGTTCTGGCTGGCATCCATTACAACACTTAATTTTCTTGCTTTCCTTCCTTTAGTGACTTGAAGCAAAGCAAGTATTGGAGTTCAAAATTCCCCTGTTTTCTGAGCCATCTTAGAGTAAGCTCCAACTCTCCCACCTGCAGTCAGGATTGCAGCTGGGTTCCCGTGCACCATCAGGAGGGATTTCAATAAGGGAACACATGCAAAATACTGCACACGTGAAGCTGGCGCTGATTTTTGCCAAGAGGACGTGGTCCAGGGACCTCTGCAATGACTGGGGTGTCCTGACTCGGGAGATAAAACTTTCTCCTGTGGAAAGTTCTGTTTCGAAGAACAGGGGCGTCCTTTGGCAAATAACAAACACCAGAGTAATTACATATGCTCTGCCAGGACCCTGGCCTAAGAATAAATGCATCATCCTGTTTCTACTAGTCTTGCTGGAAAAATTGAGTGTGTTTCTTCATTTACTCATATTTCTGTTGCTCACGATGAATTACAAAGGTCTTGACAAACAAGTGCCAGTACAGGCTTTTTACCACACTATTAAAGTTTTCTGCCTGGCTGCTCATGGATAGGCCAGAAACACAAGGGGGGGGTGAGGGGATGGGGAAAGGAAGTTTCAAAAAAAAGTTTTAAAAATCACTGTAAATCCAAGTGATTTGGGCCTGATCCTATAAGGTACTCCAGTGAAGCTAATGATGTTGACAGTAATGATCCACTCAAGGAGTTGCTAGCACCTTGCAGTACTGGGTTCGCTCTCACTATGCATCCAAAATTAGAGCACTGTGGACACGTCTACAGTGCACTGGAGACTGCAAGGGAGCACAGCCATGAAAATATGCCTTATCCATTCACTGGTACTCTGGGTGCCCCCTGCTGAATAAAGTTATGTGGCTGCTCTCTTGAGATGCCCCCCAAAAAAGAACTGATGGTTTAGCTGTCTTCTTGAGACTGAGATCTATCAATGGCATCCTTTTAAAGTCTATTATCCAAGGCTCCTCAACTCTACAGGCTTCATTCCATGAAACTGAACCCAATGGAATAATTTCTCTTGAACCAATAATCCTTGTGTCTCTTAAACTTTGCCAAGTTGTGGGGTACCTGACCCACAACTGTGACATTTTCATCTATAGTGGACACCTTCATCTCAGCTGTCCTGGGCCTCGAGGTCAGAGGAAACATTTTATCTGTAAGCTGGGTTTGTTTTTTAAATAAAATGATACTCATTTGAAGTCACTCAGGTGTTTAAATCCTGGTAGAGAGGACTCAGAGCGCAGCTGGAGTGGTTGCAAGGAAGTAATATTTTAATTTAGCATATATGAGCTCATACCTGTGTTGTTTATCATGTGATTTCACCATTTATCATAGTGAGCATACACATATACATGTGGTACAGTAATGATAACATGAAGCAGCAGGATTGGGTTGCTGTAGAATAATCTGATTTTTTTATTTTTTTTTTTAAAGACTTC
Organism: Gavialis gangeticus; assembly: GCF_001723915.1. Classification (NCBI taxonomy): domain Eukaryota; kingdom Metazoa; phylum Chordata; order Crocodylia; family Gavialidae; genus Gavialis; species Gavialis gangeticus. The sequence continues at coordinate 30,126,446 of NW_017729031.1, forward strand.
CTGGTCTGGAGTCCTGAGAGGTTTAATACACAGGAAATCAGGCATGTAAATACTTTTAGTACCCTTTTCAAAAAGGGGGGAATTTGGCTTCTCCTTTGTGGTGAGAATCTGCACCTACAACCAGATCCATGGGTGTAAAACTGAGTCGTTGAACCCATCACTTACTGCTTTGTGCCCCAATCTGCACATGGAAAATAGAAGGTTCCTCATTTCTCATGAGTGTTGGTGATAGCTGTGTTGGTCTAAGGACACAGGCAGACAAAATTCTTTGGGTAAATGTGATGTCTTTTATTAGATCAACTAAATAGTTGGAAAAAATTGTTCTTTACAAGCTTTTGGACACAAACACCCTTCTTCAGGCAGAGGGAGAGTCTCATAGAGGGAGGGCAAACACCACCAGTACTATATACACAACTTTGTAACCTCATACTTGATGAAACCGAGAAAACTAGTCAACCCTCCAATATTATCACTCTCTCCACACTTGTACTTACCAAAGGTGAAACATCTGTCTTCTCTAAAGCCCTTAATTTCTGTCCAGATAAATACCCTAATAATATACTACAATGTGGAGAACCAGAATAATTTTTCCGACACAAACACCAGTAGACTCTCCCCATACCTGAAGAAGGGTGCTTGTGCCGGAAAGGTTGTAGAGAACATTTTTCTAATTATTTAGTTGGTCTAATGAAAGATTCACCCAAAGAGCCTCGACCGTCTCAGTTCTCATGTTTTTTCTCCCTTCCAAAGAAGGCCCCCTTCCCCTGACCCCCATTCTTCTCTCTCTACCACTTCCCTTGGAGAGACAAATCAAACCTTTCCTTCTTTTAATGCAAATCACTGGCAGAAGCAGCCTGGATGTCTCCGTTTCTCTTTTGGAAAAATAATCACATAATCTCTGTGCTCTGCACTGACATGCCACTAGGTGTCCATGTTTGCCATCATACAGCAAGCCAGCTGGCTGTAAGGAATTCACTTGCCCTTAGCTTCAGTAGTTTTTTCTCAACTGGGATGTATGCACGACTCACTGAGTATCACGCTAATGACGGTCATCTCAGACAAATGGGGAACACATCAAAGAAATGAGTGGATGCATGCTCCCCCCGATGACAGCCGAGCACCAGCCATGTCCAGTAATAAAAGGTGGCAGGTACTACAAGCCAGGGACAGGCTTTGTTCAGGCAGGTGATTTGATTGTTTGAGAAATATGTCCTTTTTTATTGTTAAACCACAAGAAGAGAAACCACGCTGGCAGCTCTTCAGGGAAAGTGCTGTGGGAGATGCTGTTTCAGAAAGTCCAAAAAGAGTACAGCGAGGACAGGGAACATTAATCTGCAAAGTGCTGCTCTGAATATCAGACATGTTCCCAACAATTACTTCTGAGGTGGGACCTCATACAACAGGCGGATGAACGGCGAGCATAAAAATCAATGGATAAGATGGCTTTGTCAATACCTTGTTCAACTGCTCGGGTTCTGTGATAACTAAGGGTGCTTCAGCCACGATGGCTCTTCTAAACACTGCCACACAAGAGGGATCTGCAGGGACCCTGTCATTACCTAGGGACTTATTGTTTCTCTTAGTTGTTAAAAATAGTCATTCAAAGCAATAGGCTAAATTGAGAGCAAAGGATTTCCTTGCAAATCCAGTGAATGCATTGGTAGACAGAGCCTGAGAACTACCATCTGAAAGGCATCTGGGCCTGGGGAGAGGGGAGATGATCTCTGGTTATCTCACACTAGTTGTGGTGGCAGCTCATTTCAATCACTGCTCAGCAAGAGGGGTCAGCAGGAGTAAAAACAGATGTTGCTAGATGAGGTGGATCAGGTGTGCTGGGACACGTCCTGGCACAGCTGATCTGCTCCACTGAATGAAATGCATGTTGCCCATTGATCCTGTGGGACAACAGGCGACATGGTCCCCCTTTCACAAATGTGACCTCTGCAATATTTTAGGCACGTCTCTATAAGCAGGGAAAGCTGACTGGTGGTCCCACCCCAGGACTGGTGTGGTCTTGCTCTGGGGTGATCCTGAGGCTGGGAGGAAGTTTGACACCGGTGCGGTCCCAGGGCTGGGACTAACCAATCGGCCGACTGGCGGTCTCAGCCCTGGGGCTACACTGGAGTATTGACAGGTGCCCGGGGAATCCCGAATGGGAGGACCAGTTTAGCCTTGGCTGAGATGATCTAGATGGGGATGGTCTTGCTTTGGACTAGATGACCTCCTGAGGTCCCTTCCAACCCTAATTATTCTTTGATTCGATGACCCAGGAGAGTGCTCCTGTGAGTACGGGGGCCAAATCCTGCCTGCCTTGGGAATGGGAGCTCAGGCTGGCCATGCTCTCCTGCCGTAAACCTAAACAAATGACTGCTGTAATAAGGCAGCACAAATTGATGCCACCTATGTATTGGCCATCAATTTTGGGCATTTGTGGTGTGATGAGGGGTATGGATGTCTGTTTGCTTGGCCTGGTTGACACCAATAACTTCAAACTGGTTTATCTTTTTACAGATGCCCAGGTTGTTCCTCAGGTTTTCCATTTTTCCCCTAAAAGGAGGAGAGCTTCTCCCAAAAGAAAGGTACAGGCCTCATCACTTTCAAAAAGAGAATATTCTGTAAGAGAAAGAACTTATCCTTGGCAAGGAAGGTAGACTCCCTTTTGCAGATGCAGACTGTGCATGTAATTAGGTAGAAAGAAGTGCAAACACTCAGATCGGCATCTGCAAAAACAGTCTGTAGGTGCCAATTATAGCCACAAGAGCAAAAGCAATAGTTAATCCCTTTGTACAGGTGACTTGAAGCATTTCCCATCTTTGATTTTCTTCTGTCTTAGAAATTCTGCACTTCAGGAAGAACTTCTACTTATCACATTAGTCCACAGCAAAGAAACCACACCAGAAAGATTGATGGTATGTTAATACTATAATACACCCACCCCTGCAGGCAGAAATGAAGGTTGATTGGATTCATTATGATAAACATCCTCTCACTTCTGTAGTGTTCCTGTAAGCTATTATGTAATACTTTCCTAAGAAGTGCCTTTTTCAGCCATAAGCACGTGACATTCCTCTTCTCTCTCGGTCTGATTTTGGGAAAAAAAAATCACATACATAACATACTACATTACAGTTCATATGAGGAAAGAAAGAAAACATATCATCCTAGAGTCACAGAATAACAGAACTGGAAAGGACCCAAGGAGGACGTCTAGTCCAACCTCCCATCCAAGGCAGGAACATCCCCGTCTAAACCATTCCCAACAAGTAGATAATGTCTCACGGGATATATTTCAGGGTAAATGGTTTAATATTTTTCCTCTATGCCAGGCTCATTATTTTTGTCATAAAACCCATCGTTGCATTTTGTTAATTTCATGTATTAATGACCCGCCTGTCATGTCTGCATGTAGACGCTGTTCCATAGGATCAGCCAGAAATATACATGTAGAGCCCAGCAGGCCAAAGTAGATCCCAAAGTGGAAGAGAAAGAACTGACACAAGGGCAAACCCAACTGTCCACCAGGCAATGAGAGGAATTTCTAATTACTGCCAAAATCAGCAAGAAGTGGGGGAGCAGGAGAAAGAGAGAATAAAATTACCAGGACAAAACAAAGGGACTCCACACAGACAACAGGATAGGACTGTATCAAGCCCTGCTTGTTGCCTCCGGGAAACTGGCCCCACGTGGAGACTCCAAAACCGGGAGTGAAAAAGCCCTGCCACTGCCCTGGTTGGGCCTTCATTGCTTGTATAGCCAAAGCAGGAGTCACAGCAGTGGCTGTTCATGGTGGCCAGGAAACCATCTTCACCATTTTATTTTATTTTTTTCCAGCGGGGCCAGTGACCACAATCGATGCGTTTAATGCTACAGGTTGAGATGCGTCTACAAGGTGGCACTTAGTCCTCCTGCGTGGCTCTCAGAAATAGTTCCCTAGGCCATCAACCCCATTTGAGGAGGCAGTAAGCAGGAACAAGTGATAAGCACTGGCATTTCCTAGCCAAGGATCAGGTGCAGGAAAGAAGGAAGAGGCTGCACAGAGCCAGGCCCAGTCCACTAAGGCAGCACAGACAGCCACCACCAGCTCGTGGATCACGTGGAGTAGTTCTAGCAGCAGAATGACAAGCAGGCATCGAGCAACAGGCCCCCCCGCTATCTGTGTGAAGAGCTGCAGCAATTCTGACCCTGTCCCTCCATGCTACATCATGGGCTCCAATTTAAACACCACAACCTGCCCTAGGGAGTCAGAGCCGTTTGGTGATGTAACTATGAAAACAGAGATGGCAAGAGCTGCAAGTGTCAAGTCCAGATCTCACCATCTGGAAAGGGTTGGTCCCATAGTCCTCTCTACTACTAAGCGCATTTATTCATTACTGATTATTCAGCTCAGCTATCTCTGTTACTAACTAGACATTTTAAAATCTTCATCTGTGCCTGGTATACCAGTAGCATTGGAGAAAAGGCACATCTTTTCCATTCACACCAGTTATGGGAGGTTACCAGACCTCAGATGAACGTTGGAGCTAAGACTTCTTAGCCTTGAGTCACTCCTGATCTTGAGGAGCAGAGCTGGACCGGGGAACCCACAGTGCAGCAGCTTAAAAAAAAAAAATATCACAGCTAAAAAACCCCCAACATAGATACAACTTGATCTGAGCAGGGGAAACTGCTTGCAAAACACTGATGAAAATGATTTACATGAGGTCTTGACCCAACCAAAGAGCTTTGCAACGCTTCATGGCCTGTCCAGGAGCTTTCACTTGGAAACTCCCTGCTAACCGTCTGTCAGCTTTAGAAATGATCCCAAACATGGAAACAGCCTGCTGTGTGGAAACCCAGGCTGCTCCAAACAAAGGAGCCAAAGCTGCTTCCCAAACATAAGGTAATGGTTAGGGTTGCATGAGCACGTGATGATTTCTTCTGAATCATACTTCAGTATGTGCACATGGGAATCAGTAATTTGGGTAGAAGATTAGAAGTGCACAGGAAGAGTGACACAGATGAAGTCTCCAAAGTTCATTTATCATGAAAATTGCAGTTAGAAAAGCCCACTGCCTTGCCAGAGCACAACTGCTCATTGCAGAACATTTTCTGCTGTTTTAGCCACTTAGATTTTAAGACAAGTGGGAATAATTCGCCAGATGGAGAGGAAGAAGCCTAAGTACTTTTAAATTGAGGACAAGTTTGGCTCAGGTAAAATAAGCCTAGGGGTGGTCAGGCAATAGGAGAAGACTTAGCTGGGGTTTGTATCATTTCTAAGTGCCTTTTATTACTAAACTACTTGGCAGGCGTGATGCTAAAAACAGGTTCTGACAGCTATCCTGGTCACGAGGCAGGCACGCCACCCTCCTACAAGTATAGGGATAAAGCCAACCCTCACTGCCTAAACTGTTCAACTCACATGGCACGGCAAGAGCTCCAGTAACATGACTGCTGGCAGACCAGCCCCAAGCCCCGTCAGAAAAGCAGAAAGTCGATGAAAACACTTCCTCGGTTGTTGCTTGCATCAGTGTTAAGGAAATGAATAAATACTCTCTTGGCACATCAGAGCTGTCGTAAAGATGGTATGAACTGGACAACTCCTACTGTGTTGGCAGGATCTAAGTGTTGTGGACTAATTACAGCTCAAACACTCTAGCTCCTCATTGCAGAGTAAGGTACATAATCTAACGCCGCATTGGACTGACTCCAGCCCGTATCTCTGAATTCCCCTGGACTTCGGGATCGGTCAGATTTGCACCCAGGCTCTGCAGCTCAGGTCTGCCTCCAAACTGAAAAGGGCTGGGGGCAGCAGGTGAGAAAGTACTCCCTGCTCTACTGCCACTTCAAATAACTTCTTGGGGGCGTCACACTGGACTACAAACTCTGTAACCCAAGATTTCTTGCCAGAGGTATTTTTGCTACAACAGAACTGCTGTGCCCGTGGCCCATTAAAACTGTCCTTCATCAAGGCATGTGAATGACTGGGCAAGAACTCAGCTGCTTCCCCTGAAGAGAGCATGCGCCATGTAATATTAATCTCTTTCAGAATAAAACGTGGGTAAAACGTTCCAGTCCTGCCCCACCTGTAATTAGGCTAGATGAACACGTGCACAGATGACAAACTCCCATGCTCATCTCATCTGCTTTTTATATTGAATCCATTCCTCGCCCACCGAATCAGTTCACCGCATGGGCGACTGCAGTTTGAATACATTTGTTAGCTCCAAAAGCAAAGCTGTCTGGAAGCAGAATCAGTACTCTGCAGCACATATGGATCTAGGTGGTGCGCAGAATGCATTTCAAAGGGGGGCAATAACTCTTCACCTCAATCTCAAACAAACATCTAATTTACCTCCAAGCAACAGGCAAAGGAAGATGAATTTGCTAGCCGTGGTAAGAACTGCTTGGTCTGTTTAAGTAATCTCGAATATGCAAGCATCATTATAAAAACCCACAGCAGATCCTTGTTATATATATATATTCAGTAGGACAAAGCCCCGCACCGGGTTAAACAAAGTGTTTCTGTGTGCTGCTGTATTGCGTACTAATATACATAGCTAGTTTTCTGTTGCTGTTAGGATTTCTGCCCATCTGGTTTTGGATGACAGCCAGTTTTGGGCAGAAGCATTTGGTCGCCATAATCAAACTACTCGGAAAGGGTGAAAGGAGAAGAGACAGTGAGGATGGGATTTGCATCCATATTGTAACGGGGGCCTACAGGGGCCGATCTCCATGTGGCCCACGCACCTGTTCTTGGGCTAACCGCCCACCTTCTCACCCACCATGCCTTGGTCTTAATTGATTAATTAATAGATGTAATTAGGCAGGAGGCTGCCCATTTTCTGTCCCGCTGCTAGGGGGCGCTATCTGCAGCTCCACTCCTCCCCTACACCGCAGCCCAAGACTCACTGATGACATCATGTTCTCATACGTGCCAGTCCCTCACGATGGGGCCCAGAATCCTAGTGTAGGACCCTACCTGGGTTCCTCCCTTCAGGCAGGCTCTGCCGCCATCATACTGGGCCATATATCTTCCTGCCACTGGTTCCCCTTCAGGTGTGGTCCCCTCACTGGGACCTTCAGCTCACACTAGCCCCGGCCCACCTCCAGGCCAGTCGGGACCCCAGGACCCTGGCTCTTGGGCGTCCCTCTCATTGGGCCTCCTTGCCCTTCTGACCCTCCTGGTCCTGGCCCCCTGCCTGGGCCAGTCAGGGGCAGCTATGGCAGGCCTCGAGGTATGACCTGTACTCTTTTCCCAGGGTCCCCCTCTCTGGGTCCTCCTTTACGGACGTGGGGAAGCTAGGGTTACCTCACACCATGACTGGTGCCTCAGGGTCTCACAGGGGACTCTCACTCTCCGCCTGGGCAACAGATCATGGTACTATTACTGGTGTTATATTCAACCCAAACTCTGCCTCCCCACACTGGAGGACTTACTGGGGTCAGGACTCAGCTCTCTCTGGCTGAGCCCCCTCTCCTTTCACAGGGCTGCACATGCTGCCCCTCTCACGCTGGGGGCTCCACATGCTCATAACGCCCCCCTTACTTGGGGTCTCAGGGCTTCCCTCTACAGGTGGGCTCAGGTGGCCATAGCCGTGCCTGGCCCCAACTCTCCTCTTCAGAGTCTTGAACCCCCGCAGGGCTCAGGCAACCTTGGCCACACCTGGCCTCCAACTCTCCTCCTCGGGGCTTGCACCCCCACAACTACCTCCAGTGTACACAACCCACCCAAAGGTGAGGGCTAGGGGTTAAGGCACCCCAACCCACCTTTCACCA
>NW_017729031.1:30134330-30137772 GCF_001723915.1 Gavialis gangeticus
CCAAACTGCCTTGTTTATATAGGCAGCCCTGAGCCTAAAATGGCTGCCCTCATTAGGCACCTGGAGGCTGCCAGCTCCAGGACCTTAAAGTGGCAGGCACACCTAGTGACCTGCCACACATATCAAGAGATAAGGAAGAAAACAAATTAGATACTTAGATGTTGACTCTGCCTAACTGAAAAATGATCTGAGAGCTGTCCATACAGCCTGGCTGAGTCCTGCACTGTTCAAATGAGAGTGAGAGGAATGCTTTGTGTGCAACTTTTTGAAATGTCATAGGAAACTGTTTTTAAAGAGGGCCGGTCAAGAAGGATTACACCCAGAGGAAATCTTTGAGGATGTTCGGGGCCAGAGAATTCCTTTGTTTTCATCCTGGTGTGACCTGTGCTGTCGAAGAGAGCACATGGGGTGGCACTCAGCTGCCTTCAGCTGGAGCTTGGGCAGCTTTGAACTGGGAGCTCTGGGAATCTAGTTAAGAGGGCGCCTATACATGGGCAGCACATCGGAGCAGACTCAATTAATCATGGATGCTGGCGCATGGTAATTACCATGCTCCAGCTGATTCCAGCACCTCATGTATCAGTGTCCCCACACTGAAAAATGGTGGTGGGGGAGCTTTGTTTAACGAGCTTTAGTTAAAGTGCCCCCACTGCCATTTTTCAGCCTGACACATGAGATGCTCTGGGTGCTTTAATTAAAGAGGCTCTTGGAGCTGCTCTAATTAATGCGTCCCCCCACCCCCCCGCACTCCCGAAGCATGTGTATAAACACCCCTAGTTAACTCTTCATTGCACCCTGGGAACAGGGGAAGAGGGTTCAACACAGGCTGGGGTGGGATCCCATTCACAATGGACTAACTTGCGGGAGACTTCACTGAGGCAAACGGCTTGACTTCCAGATTTACATCAGAAGTGAACCAACCCCCTGTCTAGAAAACCTTTGACTAATTGGTCAAAACAAGATAAAATGCAAATGGGCTGTGGTATTCAACTGTTTTTTTAGGCGGGGATGTAATTCTTATTTGTGTGTGTCCAGTGTCAGCTACATAAGTGACCTTCTGGGCCACTTCCACAGGTATTAGAGCCACTTCCCTCCTTGTGCATTTTGCCATGCTCTGGACACCTACACTTCATTCAATTCTATCCGACCCAGGAAGGAATAGGGGACAGAGCCCAGGTCCTCTCCCTTTTAAGCTACCACCCCTCTCGCTGAGCCACAGGCTCATCCTTTTTCTGCCCTACGTATCTTTCCCTCTACATCAGGCCAACTCTATCTGGAGGGTACTTTTGGTCCTAACTAGTGCCTGGCCTGGTGGTTACGGCAATTTTCTGGAAAATGGGAGATGTGGATTCAAACCCTTACCAGCTGAAGGGACAGGGCTAGAACTTGGTCGGTGTCAGTATATGAACCCCAGTTCTATGGGAAGATCCCTTTATATGTGATCTGTGAGTGCCCTGTCTGGTTTAGATTTTGGCAATTGCTCTGCAATGCAAATCTACTACTTTTGCTGCCAGGAGTAAGGAGGCTTATGCCAGAGGCATATAAACAGTCTCCTATAAATCAAGATGTGCTTCATTTCATGGCAGGTAGAAGAGACCATGATAGAAAGTGTGACATATAAACTGAAAACAGTTTTTATGGGCTCAGACATCATATACCTTCCATGTTAAACATCTTGTTGCCAGACTGGGGCCATGCTAGAGTCCCTTTAGAACAAACACATCCTAGATGTGCTGGGCACATGCTAACACATCTGCAGTACAGCTTGAGCTGAGTTGTCTGAAGCATTTCAGAGGCATTTTCTCAGGAAAATAAGGTTATACTTTACCCAGATAAGCAGTGAGTCCAAATTGGGCTGGAATGTGTTCAAAGGTAGGGATGACCAGACATCCAGATTATTCTGTTTTCTCAACAAACTGCTGTAGGTAGCATCAGTATGGGTTTGATCCTGCAGAATCTGGAATAGCCTCAAGGGCACCTGACATCTCCCAGAAGTGGCTCTGACAGCTAGACCTTGGCTCCTCAATTGTTTCCTACAGCAGCACAAAAGGGAGCCAACAACAACCAGCTGCATCTCCCTAGCAGACACAGAGTTATCCTAGCTGGTCCCATGCCACCTACCATTCTTGTAGCCAGTTCCTGAGAGGGTAAAGAAGAGGCATGATAAGATGCACACTGTGATCACCCTGTTATACTTGGCAATGGCCTGGTGATTCTCCACTCCTTTGGAGTTGCAGTTGGTATATGGTTTGAGGATCAGTGAGCAATACCCAGTCTCCTTGGCTAAGGACAAGACATTTAAAAAGCCTGAGCCTGAACTGATTCAACCTTTGCAGGTTAGTCTAACCTACCTAGGTTGAACCAGTTTGTAAGTGCACAGATATTCCCGCTAGACTGAAAAAATCCAGGCACATGCCTGTAGTGGCTCAGGTTAGAAGCTGGGGGAGGAGGGGTGCTAGAGCAGCCCTCCCTTCCCTTCTACAGTGCTGAGCTGAGGAGGGATGTGGCCAGGCCCTAGCAGGTCCTCTGATTAGGGCGGGGTGTTAACCTCAACCCTGGCTGCACTGTCCAAGGCTTTTCCCTGCTTGCTGCTCAAGGGATGGGAGTGTTGCCAGACCCTAGGCCCCAGCTAGCACTCTGAGGCAAAGAGGGGGGAGTGCAGTGCATGCATCTGTTAATTATACTGTGCTTTTCAGTCTTCCTTTCCTTGCTTCTTCACACTGTTTGCAAACCTGACAGGCGAGGGAGCCAGCAGGGAGCTGATCATAGTATCATAGTGCTTAGGGTCAGAAGGGAAGTAAACAAATCATCAGGTCTGACCCCTTGCCCCAGGCAGGAACAGGTGCCAGGTTCATATCACCCCGGCCAAACATCTGTCCAGCCTCCTTTTGAAGATCCCCAAGGTAGGAGAGAGCACCATCTCACTTGGGAGCCCATTCCAGAGCCTGGCAGGCCTAACTGTAAAGTAATGTCTCCTGATGTCCAGCCTGAACCTTCTCTCTAACAATCTGTGGCCATTATTCCTAGTAACCTCAGGTGGTGCCCAGGGGAACAGAGGCTCCCCCAATTCCCACTGGACTCCCCTGGTGAGTTTGTAAATGGCCACCAGATCCCCTCTCAGCCTTCTCTTGTGGAGGCTGAATAGGTTCAGGCCCTTTAGCCTCTCTTCATAGGGCCTGCCCTGCTGCCCCTTGACCATGGGTGTGGCCCTCCTCTGGACCCTCTCCATGCTAGCCACATCCCTCTTGAAGTGCAGCACCCAGAACCGGACACAGTACTCCAACTGTGGCCTGATCAATGCTGCATAGAGGGGAAAGATTACCTCCCTGGGCCTGCTCGTGATTCACCTGTAGATGTGAGACAAAGTGTGGTTAGCCTCACTGATCACTTCCTTGGAGTAAACAATGACTCCAAGATCCCTTTCTACCACTGTGTTGACAAA
>NW_017729031.1:30138376-30138585 GCF_001723915.1 Gavialis gangeticus
CAGGAGGTTCCTGGCCGAGATACAGGACCTCCACTTAATTCAGGAGGTGCACAGTCCCACCAGAGGAAAAGCCCTGTTGAACCTGGTTCTGGCCACAGGTGACGACCTGATAAGGGGCCTCCAGGTTATTGACCAGCTGTGTGATAGCGATCATCGCTTGCTGGAATTACCATCCAGCGCAGGGTGTCAAGGGCCTGCAGCAAGGCGGT
>NW_017729031.1:30139187-30147590 GCF_001723915.1 Gavialis gangeticus
TTCTGTCTGCCTTTGTTCCAGTGAAATTGGAGACACACAAACACACACATACACAGTCACCTCTCAGCATAAGATAGCATACCACATGCCTAGGGTCCATGCTGTTGGAGATGGGAGGAAGGGGTGGGGGGGGAATCCCTACTTGAGTAGTGAGTGGTGAGGGGCAGGTGGGGCAGGGGGAAGCCAGGCAGACCCTGCTGTGCTTGCAGTCTCCACCGGAGCTCTGGGTAGAGAGCAGAATGGTGGGGCCAGCCCTGATCTCTGAAGCAAACAGCAGAGCCCAGGGCTGCAAAGCCTGCCAGGATACCGGGGGACTCTGGTTTCACTTAAATCAGGAAGGGGTCTGGGACAGACATTGCATAACCCCGTTTGACCCAAATCAGTTAAGTTTGATACTAGTTTCAACCAGGTTTATCTTAAACCAGTTTCAGCCATTTTGAAACTCATTTATGTGCACAGAACTTATGTTCTGTTACAGGTGTAAACCAGTTTAAACCAGTTTCTGATCACTTAAATTGGTTTATGTGTAATGTCCATCCCTAGCTCTTCTCTCTCACCCAGGAGAGTGTGCAAAGCAGTGAAGATGGACTGAAAAGGACAAGAGTTTCTTCAGTGGAACTATTACACATCAGATATTGACTCCCAAGAAACTGTGCAACAGCTGACTGTATATCACAGTCAGGAAATCACAGCATTATAGAATCATAGAAAATTAGGGTTAGAAGGGAACATAGGAGGTCATCTAGTCCAATCCCCTGCTCAATGAAGGACCATCCCAAAGTACATCATAAAACTTAGAGCGAACATCTCAAGGTGTTGTAAAAATAATCTAGAAAAGCTACTGGGCTTTTATACACATGCTTTGGAGTGGCGGGGGGCATTTTAATTAGAGCGGCTCTGGGAGCCACTCTAATTCAAGTGCTGAATGTCACATGTATCAGTGTCCCTGTGCTGAAAAATGGTGGCAGAGGCACTTTAATTAAAGCTTGTCAAATGAGCTTTAGTTAAAGGGGTCCCCTCCACCATTTTTCAGCTCGGGGACACTGATACATGTGACCCTGGAGTCTGCTGGAGTCTGGTAATTACCACACTCCAGCAGACTGAAGATTAATAAAGTGTGCTCCGATGCACTGCAATTACAATGCATCGGAGCAGCCTCTTTGCATATGTATAGGCGCCCATTGTGTTGCAGGTTAAAATGCACATGAAACTAACCATGGGACTCTGATGCGTGTAATATATGCTCTGGATATAGTTTCCACACACAACAGCAATACAATTTGGCTGGGAGAGCATTGTATTTTAACAAAAATTTGATTGTCTTTATTTAGATAACTGTTAATGAATGCCATACCCATTAGGGCTGTGAAAAACGGCTATGTTTCCATTTGGTTTCAGATTTGGCCATGTCGGAAGACAGTGATTTGTTTCGGTGTTTCAGATGACTGCCTTGTTTTGTTTCGGCCGAATCTGTTTTGGAGATCTGGCTCTGCCAAATCTTCTCTGAATCTGTTTTGAACAGGCTGCAAGGGAAACTTAGCACAGTCCTATCCAGCTGGGCGGGACTTGGGGCCGGGGCCTGTACGGTCCTAGAAGGGAGCAGGATCTGGCTGTGGGTGGCTCGGTTGGGGGAAGGGAAAGGGGAAGGGGAAGGGGAACAGCCGCTGCTCTCCATAAAGGCAAGGAGACCCCTGCACAGATCTCTGATCCCCATCACACCAGGTCACGGGGCAGGGAAGCAGTGAGCAAGCCTGCTGGTCCCTGCCATGCGACTCAGCTCTGCAGGGAGCAGAGATCCACATTGGAGGTCTCCTCGCTGCCCCTGCCTGCCCTGCGCTGCCCCAGTGACATGGGGCTGCATGGGGGGGGCAGTGGCAGCGAGGAGACCCTGGCACAGATCTTTGCTCCTTGCAGAGCCAGGTCGCATGGCAGGGACCAGCACTGCCCTGCTGCGGGACCTGGCTCTGCAGGGAGCAGAGATCTGAGGCAACAGTGCCAAAGAGACCCCAGCACAGATCTCTGCTCTCTACGGAGCCAGGTCGTGGGGCAGGGATTGCCCAGCCCCCGGTTAATGTTCCTAGCCCTGGTTTGAGTCCCCAGCTTTTCCCGGGGGGCATGGGACCCCGATCTGTGTGCCGTGTTTTAGCAGGCTGCCGCTGCAAGCTGGGGCCAACAGCAGCACCACAGTCTTTCTGGTGCTCGGCAAGGGCTGTGCTGAGTGGCTGCCACTGGCCCCAGCCTTTAGTGGCAGCCTGCTGAAACCCTGCATGCAGATTGGGAGCCAGCGCTCCCCAGGAAGAGCTGGAGAAATGATCAGAGAGCTGGGGAATTGAACTAGGAGCTAGATGTCAAGATCAGAGCAGTCCTTGCCCCACTCTTTCCCCTTCCTCTCCTTAGTTTTTGTTTCCCCGCAAGCCCAGCTCTGAAACTCTGAAATTCTCCGAAACATTTCCGAAATTTTTCGGCAACTTCCAATTCGTTTTGGATTTGGTGTTTTGGGTGCTGAAACGGCCCAAAACACCTCTGAAACGAAACGGCTGCCGAAATTCCGCACAGCCCTAATACCCATTGTTTCAGTGGTTTATTAGGGTCTTCCTAATGCTTATGTAAACAGCTTTTTTCTGAGGCTCTCCACTATCAAAGCATTTTTCAAATATTGATAAACCAAACTGCACGGAATCTTTGTAAAATCAAAAAGTATTAATAAACCTACATTGTGGAGGGGTTATCTGAAATCCTCTAATGTTTCCTAGCAATTCAGCGGCAGTTAGTAAAACACCCATGGCCCCCACCTGCCAGTCTCCAATGCAATCTCAAAATGTACTTAATTGTTAAACAGGTATTGGATGGACCCTGCTTTCTGTGACAACCATGTGCAAAGTCTCTTCCTTGAGGTATCTGGCGTACTGGGGTCCTCCACAACTTGTAAGACAGACTTGTGGCTTGCATGACCATGTCACGTGGTCCACGGAAGAGGTTTCCTCAGCACAATATCTGCCTCCTTCTGGCCTCTGCTTCCAGAGCAGATAGAATGGGACGTGCATCATGAGTTCCTTTTACAAGAGCAGAGTTGCACATCCTATTCTTTACTTGACCTTGCTGGAGTGGTAAGGTGGCAGTAGCATAATTAAGTGGAGGGGACGAGTGTGGCAACAGCCCTGGGAGCTGATTTTGAAGGGCTGCAGGAATGGCCACAGCCACCATTGTTTGCCTGGTTGCTGTCACTGCTACCCAGGGCACCGAACCAGCTCGTTACGCCTCCGAAAGAAGGAATCAAACCTTTTTCTTGTTCCCTGCTAAAAGTCCAGGCCTCAGCAGGATATGCCCCAAAGTATTAATTGCCAGTTGACAGCTACAGTTGTATCCACGGTATATTAACAGTCTCTTCTTTTAAAGTATACTGAACTAAAAGTATTTGCCTGAAGCCTGGGAGAGGCGAGACTGCAGATGAAACTTCTCCCTAGGAGGCAGAAAATTAAGTGCAAGGATTTTGTGGTTCACAGAATATCTTTTTAGGACTGAACAAATCCTGCCTTGTGGAAGGAGCTGAAGTTTGGTAGCACAGCTCTTAAGTATGGGTTTACCCGACACTATCAAACATAGATGATGCCCAAAGGGATTAATATCCCCAGGATCAAGTTTTCTTTATTATAATCCAATGCCTACTCTAAATAACAATGTTGCTGAATGGTAGGAAGAGTGATGATAACTGCTACAAGCACCTGCCATAAATCTGTACTCAGTCAAACCCAGAAGAGCCTCCCAAGACAAAAAGCCACAGTTCAAGGCTGTGTTCTTCCTGTAATGTGCTGTGGTTAGACACAAACCATGTGGTCTTTCAGAAGCAATTTGAGAGGCAGCATGCACAAAAGTGATGCTGTTACGCTCTTATCTCTGCTTGTGCTGCCACCCTGGGTTTGGGATTGATGCCTAGATACCACAGGACCTTATAAACATATAAAGTAGATTAGTTGAGAGAGCTCTTCTCCCACTGATACATGTACATACTTCACTCAATGTTAATCAGAACAGCGTGTGACCACTGATAGACGGATTAGCCTTCCTTGGGCCTCAACAGTAGAGACGCCACATTACTGCTTCACTGCAAGACTCTCCCTCCTTATTCACCTGATTTAGGTCAAATATTCCTAAAACTCAAAGGATTCATCAAATAAATCCATCCAGCTGAAATGAAGGTTGGCTGCCACATGTGGTAGATGCAAAAAAGAACGTCTTGTCAACAGAAACATAAGAGTCTGCAATACCACTTGACAGCATCACTTCTAGCAAGCAAAAAAGGCTTTGGTACAAACCTTGGATTCTCAAAATAGGCAAATGAAAGTGAAAACGTGGTGAAGGATTTATGCTTATCCCCTGCCATTTTTCTTGCCCCAAATGCTGAAATCAGAGAACAGATGTTTTATATAAAATAGGTTTTATTTTTAATTGGAAGAGATTATTCAAACGATGTCTAAGCCATATGGTCCAGTAAGCCAAACTCCCTTTTGCCAGTTCTGGCAAGGCTAGCTTGGCATGCTTTGTCCTCTTCCACATTGTTTCCCTTTTATACATTTTAATAGCTGCAATTTTTCATTTTTATTGAGGGTCCCTAAGCGTGGTTCCTGTAAATAAGGGCCTTAGGCCCAGCATTAACTCAAGGGTGGATTTAGATAAATTGCTCTTAATGATTTTCAGTAGGCTTGTCTAATAGGGCATAAAGTCATACTCATCCTTGAGATTAGAGAGAAATGTATCCTGAGGAATTAGCAAAATAAGTAGCATTCTTCACATAACTAGGGATAGTGCAATACTCTGATATTAGAAACAGAAGGTTATTAGGAGCTGGCATAGTTTCATTCCTTTTGACCATCACAGGTGCTGGGTTACAAAAGGGCAATTTCCAGTGGGACTTTATTACGTGGCTGAAAATTGCACAGAGCATGTTATATGCAGTGATACTTCAGATTCAGGCCTCAACCCCTTCCCCCCTACACAAACTTGCATACGGGACAGGTGAAGGAAGAGGACTTTTGAAACCTCACCAAGCACCTGTGGACTTCATACTTCACCAATCCCCCATAGTTGGAGGAGGTGTTCTGGGTTGCAGCTGGATTGGGCATGGGCTGTTTTATTACATCCCTGCTCCTGCTAGCATATCTTGTGTGCATTGCTCCAGGAGTCATCTTTGTGGCTAGTTTTGTGTGCACAGTATTCCTAATCCCAGGTGAGCCGTAACGGAAAGCCAAGCTTTGTGTCACATTGCTGAGTACCCCTGCTCCTTGTCTGCAATTGGCATTTATAGTGAGCAGAAGACTTCAAAGGTGTGATCTCCCATATGCCCTGATCTTACCACTTCTGTGGTTTGCCCCATGCACTTGTGTTAGTCTCCTTCAGACTTTTCAGCTCTTTTCGTTGCTGCTTCCCTGCTTCTCAATGCGCTTTCCATCAACAGGGAGATGCAGCCAAATCCCTGGGGTTTAAACCTCCTCCTACTGAACTGAACTACTTCAAACCAGATGTTTTCCCACTAGACTAAAGCACGTGGAATCAGCTGCTTCTCGTGAGTCACAGATACAGGAGCAGACCAGGATCATGCCTCTGTGGAAGGATCTGCAGCCTCAGCTCAAGGAGAAGGTATGGATGGGGAAGGTGCTGGCCCGCGGGAGGAGGCTGCCATTCTAGACTTGCAGAAAAATCTGGTTAGAAGTGACATAAGAGCTGCAATTTCCTGGACAAGACCACAGGTTCATCTTGCCCAGCATCTCGTGTCACTCATTGGCAGAGCGGATGCTGAAAGGAAGAGTGAACTGGGTATGATCAGGGTGTGATTCCAGGTGCCAATTTGTGTAACAGGATGAACAATGAGGCCTGGAGTGTCTAAGGCAGATGCATTTAAGGGACAGAGGCAACACATTATGGAAATAAGGGGCTGCTTAAAACCCTCACCAAGGGTGAGACTACAATAGCCTTTATGCAGATCAGCTTACCTAAAAGCACGATGAAAGGACTTTGGCTGCGGTAATACGCTTCCCTCTTCCGAATGAAAGATTGCTGTTCTTGCTACTGTAATATGACTCTCAAAGGAGCCAACAGCTGCAGGTTTTGAATTTTATAATTCTTCACTTTTTCTTTTGACATAAATGATCTGAGAATGCCCAGAGGACCCAGCTGTCATAACATTTATTCTCCCTTTACAACAATTGCAGAAAAATAATTGCAGGGTTTTTTTTGTTCTTAGATAGGCAGTAAATCCTATTGAAATTAAGAACCCCAGTCCAAAGGCTCATATAATACATCTGGTCTCCTTTAAGAGACAGACTTATCTGAAAGCAAATGCTCATTGACTTTTCCAGTTACCTTTGCCATCATGTCCCATTATAAGAGGGCTAAAAATGGATCAATGGCATCTAGCACAAACAAGAAAAGAGTGAAAGGATTCAGAAAGAACTTGCTGTGCTCATTTGACCAGAGGATGAATGGGAAAATAATGGCTACTGATAAGCAAATTCAAAAGCTTCTGCTTCAATTCTTTCCCTGAAGAAGTTTCAAATCACACCCCCTACCCTGTGCAATCACTGTCACATGCAAATAGCTCCCTGACAAAGCTCCTTCCTTCTCTGGCTCAATTTGGGTTGTATGGAGGGCCTCATTTACAAAGACAGGCAGCCATTTTGCACTAACAAAACTTGTGCATGGATTAGCCTTGCTCGCCATTTCTGTCTTTTTTACTTTCTGTCCGATGCACAAGAGTCCAATCCACTCTGAGTTTAAAATGCCACTTGGATTCCTGGCAACATTAACTGCGACAATGCCCAGGCTAAAGACAAAAATGTTCTGGCAGCTAAGGATAAAGTTTTCAGGATGACATTCATGCCCATGCAATGCTTTGCATTACCATATCCAATATACCTATCAAGCTACGTGGAGGACACATACAAGGCAGTTCACATTAGGAGATAAAGATGGGATTTTGAGGCACTGAAGAAACTTTTGTCCCTTGGAATTCCTTGAAAATCCTGCACTAAAGCTATGTGGTGCAGTTGTTAATCCAGAATAAAACCAAGCTGAGTAAAAAGTGTCTGCTTCATGGAGCTGCTTTGAGCGTGATGAATGCACAGTAACTAGGAAAGAAAAGAGCTCCTCAGAAACAACTGGAGGCACTGTGGGGGATGTTGTAGTTATGACTGAACTGGGATTTGCACTGCAAGCAAAACTAAAATCTTTCTCCACTGGGCTAAGTACAGACAGTCAAAAAGCCTGAGGCTGCATCAATTCAGTCTTTGCAGGTTAGTCTAAGCTGCATAGATTGAACCGATAAGCAAGTGAACAGACATTCACTTTTGATTCAAGAAATGCAGCCACATGCCTGCAGTGGCCCAGGCCAGAAGCTGGGGGGTGCTAGAGCATGCCTCCCTGTTGGGTTGGAGCAGACAGCTTGGCCCACCCACCCTGCAAGGGGCGAGGTTTGCAGTGGAGGTACAAAGCATCCTGGGATGCTGGGGGACTGTGAGTTGATTTGAATCTGGAGGGGACCTGGGACAGAAGTTCAATAAATCAATTTAACCTAAATCAGTGAGGTCTGATACTACATCCATCCAGGTTTATCTTAAACTGGTTTCAGCCATTTTAAAAGTGGTTTATGAGCACTGAACTTCTGTTGCATTACAGATTTGAACTGGTTTCCAATCACCTATACCAGTTTGTGTGCAATTTCTGTCCATAGTCTTATAGTTGAATGAATGATCTGAGTCTGCATTCGACATATTCATTTTGCACAGGATATTTGAGTTTTCCATTCTGAGTAAAAGCAGATGCATTCAGAATCAAAATTTAAGGAAACTCCCTTTACAGCATCTGTCCTTGTTTCCTCACATTTCCTTGGGCTTCCCTAGTTAAACGATGATGATTCTGACAAACTACCTCCTCCCGTCCATGCACATAAAAAGAGAGAAAGTGACTGAGAATATTACAGTCTCAGGTCACAATGGAAATTTAAAACTAAACACCTAAAGGGATACTGCTGAAGCAGCCCCAGCTCCAACAACTGCTTCTCTGTTACTTTCATTGGTCATCTATGCAGCTTCTCCTCCCTGACGCACACCGAGTATGCCATAGGATGAGGTCTCCCCTTGCAGAACTCCAGCCCCAACTCAAGTCTTACTTCCTCCAGTCCATGTTTCCTGGTATTCTCACTACTGACTTACTGTCCCATGATGTCCTCCTTAAGCCCTATACCCCCACATGCTCCCAGGACTCTGCTTTCTGTAGGTGCCTCCTACAAGGCCCTCTCATTGCTGCACATTTCACATCCCCACCAGTCCACTATTTCAAAATGTTCCTGCCAACCATTATTCTCCCCACATACATGCATGCAGATTCACGTGTGCGTGTGCCTGCACACAC
>NW_017729031.1:30152590-30153237 GCF_001723915.1 Gavialis gangeticus
ATTCTCCCCATTATTTTCCCTACCCTCCCACTACCATGTTCCACATTCGAGTTGTGTGGGTATACATATGTATGTATAAACACACACTATTTTCTCAAAACTTCTCCCTCTCACGCAGCTAAGATATACGTCTGGCTTTTGGCAGACAGAATGCAGGAATTTTTTTTTCTAGAGTCATGCCCGACTGTGTGCCATAGAGAAAGTCCTCCAGGAAACAGAGTGTGTAAGCTGTGTAGTATCCCATGAGACCATCTGGGTGAGATAGCTGGATCTTCCTGGTGTGGCAGGAAGGCTAGGCTTCAGACCCTTGCTAGGGCAGTAGCAAGACTGCTAATTCTTTACAGTGTGTGTGTGTGTGTGTGCGTACCCCCCCCATATATATTTATACATATATATGCGTGTGCATACACACACATATATATACATACATATACATATTTATACATATATGTGTGTGCATACACACACATATATACATACATATACATACATATGTATATATACACATTATATATATATATCTGTATATCTCTATATATACACATACACACACACACATATATGTATAAATAGATACACACCCACCCACCCATATATATGTATATGTATATATATGGGTGTGTGTGTGTGTAACTAGTTACAATAAA
>NW_017729031.1:30153251-30162177 GCF_001723915.1 Gavialis gangeticus
TATATGTATATATATGGGTGTGTGTGTGTGTAACTAGTCACAATAAACTGTACATATATACATTCATAGTTTATACACACACACACACACAAAACAGCGAGGGTCTACTTTATATATATCAAATTATAAAGTGTTGTTTCCAAATCATGAGCCTTATCAAGACACTACAGACTGCATACAACAACTCGCTTGCCTCAATCCAGCTCAGCCGCTCTGTCAGGAACGAGTGTCCACGCTCAATGATGGGTATAAAAGGGTTAACACGAGGCTCTGCCCCTTCTGCTTACTGGGGCTAGGAACAAGTGGCAGTCATGTTGGCAGCTGGAAGCAATCAGACCCTGTGCTCTAACAGTGTTCCCTGCTTCTATTCCAGTGATGAAAATCAGCCTCCCTGTTTAAGACATGCCCCCCAGTTTTGGAGGGCTGATTTGGGAGGGGAAGGTGCGTGTGCTATGTGGGTGAATATGGTATGCGGCGATATTCAAAACCTGCTGCCTTTGCTTGTCGACCTGACAATGCAACACTGACACACAGGGGTGTTCACAGCCCCGAGAGGGTAAGGAAGCAGGAAGCTGACGGAGGAGGACATGAAAGGCTGTTTACCGTAAAGTGGGGCCGCAAAGTTCCTGGAAAAAAATGAGGCTGTCAGGGAGGACAAAACAGGACAACCTGGGTTGTGGACAAAGGAACTGCAACAGGAAAAGAACGGGTTTCTGCAGCAGAGCACGTGGTAAGAGTGCATGGAGAGGAAATGGAGTCGTCAAAAGGAAGGTATTGTCTCTGCAGAAGGACCCAAAAGGACAATATAGATCATTGCTAAGAGCCATCCATTTGGCTGTTAATGGGGACAAGTATTATTAAACGCCCTGATAAATTCCTATATGAAAAAACCCTTTCTTTGCTGTGAGTGAAGCTTCATGGATTGCATCTCCCAGTAACACAAAACCCTTAAAACCGGGGAAACGAACAATGAAGTCATTTTGTACCCTACCGCAATTCTCCTGATTAAAGGCTCTTGCCCATCTTCTACAGATTTAAAGTACGTCATTGTATTTCTGGCGGGCGATCTCCTGGATAAACTGGTTGAAGCTCTCATTTTCTGTTGATATCACAGTGTATCTATACCTGGTCCCTTAACATGTTAGCTTTGGGGGAATGTGGCGTGTTAATCTGTGCTTGCATTAAAAAAATTAACTTACTCTTCGTAGCCTAAAAAACGATTTTATTGTGGCATCACCACTCCCGATCCTGCAACTGCAGGCCTATAGCACTTCCCATGATAAATTCCTATCTTATGGAAATGATCAAAACTTGTTGAAAACACCTTTCCCCCAGCCTAAAGGTGGGCATACATGGTTGTGGCTAAGGAACGATCCTATTAAGTATGTATACATAATTTATAGCAGCATGTGCCACTTGCTTATCTTCTATCTTCCCTTCTCCACCTGTCTGATATGATTTTGTCATAGTCCCCTGTACTGTACTATATATCTCTGTACCGTACTATACCACACACATGGACTGATTCCAAAGGGCCAGGGAAAGGCACTTACCTATTTCCCAAATGAAATAATCCTTTTCACCCTAAAAAGTCTCCTGGGAGAAGACTAAACAAAGGAGAAAGAGTGGTGCCCTCCACATCTGAAAACCTCCAAGATCCCTGTGCACCTATTCTATTGCACAACAATAGTATAACTGCCAATCCCCTTCTAAGAAAAATGGTCCTAAACTTGAATTAGTGAGGATATGGCTGGGAGAAAAGCCAAACCAAATAATTTTTGTCCAAAAATTTCTTAGAATGTTTTCTGTCAAAAGACTCACACAGGCAGAATTGGCAGAGCTAGCTTTTTTCATGGAAAACTGTAACAAACTATCAGTAAAAGGAAACATTTCCTAGCAGAAATTTCCATTTAGACAAAACTACTTTTGAGAGAAAGCTTTCGCCCATATCTAATTTGACTCCGCAGATAATGCAATGGCAGGTATCTAAATGATAACCTTAATTCAGGAAAGCACTTAAAGATGAGCTTAAGTACCGTTAAGGGAAAAAGGATTGAAGCATGGGTGCAAATTCTTCTCTGAATCAGGCCTGGTCTATGTGATGCCTTAAAGCCAAGACAACAATACAAGTAAAGTAATACAGGGGTCAGGTTTTCTCTTTCAAGGCTAGATAGCTCTTTGTGCATTCTTCTATCGTAATTTGAACTGTATGTTGCTCACCAGTACTTATAAATGACTCTTTTTTGTACACCTTTAACTGCGTTTTTGGATGCAACACACATTGCTCCCTGTCCCACCCCGATGGTATGGGACAAGGGGCAACATGATCTCCCCGGGTTCCCCGTTTCATCAGACCTGCCCCCTGTGATTGTGCCTTTCTCACTCCTAGCAGTTTTCCCTTTTACGCACGAGAGGAAGCTTTGCAACTGCTTGGATTTTGCTGAGCGAGATGTCCGGGTACTTGAAGTCCCCCATGACAACCATGGTCCTGGAGCATGCGGCCTCAGCCAGTTCCCGGGCGAACTCCTGGTCAAGCTCAGGACTTTGGGTGGGAGGTCTGTAGTAAGAGAGCTTAAGTCTACTTCCAGCTCTGTCCTGATTCTTCCTCTGTTGCTTCGCGCATATTAGTACCTTATTATAGGAGGTCCTGAGTATGCTCAACTTTCAGTGATGCAGAAAACAAAGCCAGTAGAAATCCCATTGAAAATCAGGCTCTAAATCTGTTTTCCCCCCAAGCGCGTCTATGAAGCCCTTTTAGCATGTTCAGGTGGAAACAGATGTTGCCTGATGTCTCATCTGTACCACCATAAAAATGTTCACAGCAGCACAAATGGTGAGCTAATGGATGTCGCTACCCTTTGTCATGCCACATCAGTGGAAAAAATCAGTGGTGCGGCAAAAGGCAGTAACAGACTCTCCTGCTTCATTGTGGCAGGTGTCTCGTAGCTTTGTAGTGGAAGAGTAGAGCAGTCTGAGCTGCTCATATTCTCTAGCCACCCTGGACAGGTGCTCTGTGGGCCTTACAGCTCCTCAAGCCCCTGGAGCACCTGCCCACTTTTACAGAGAGGCAAACCAGAGCATGTTGGGTGCCTTTCCATAAGCTGGGATTGCTCCAGGACCATGGCTGTCATGGGTGACTTTCCATAAGTTAGGGTTCCCTGCTCAGCCAGACCCATCCCCTGCAATCACAGGGGGCAGGTCTGATGAAACGGGGAACCCAGGGAGATCATGTTGCCCCTTGTCCCATACCATCAGGGTGGAACAAGGAGCAATGTGTGTTGCAGCCATTAACGCAGTTAAGGGCGTACAAAAAAGAGTCATTTATAAGTACTGGTGAGCAACCTACAGTTCAAATTACAATAGAAGAATACACAAAGAGCTATCCAGCCCTGAAAGAGAAAACCTGACCCCTGCATTACTTTACTTGGTATGTCCATAATAATAACAACTACTGACCGCAAGGGCAGTAATGTCATCAAGCAGAATTCATATCTATTACTTTCTCACTCGTAGCAGTTTTCCCTTTTACGTAGAAAACAAAGCTCCTATGTATCACTGTGCCTTTCTCTCAACTTCTTGAACCTCGCCAATCCCGTGACATTATCCATCGCCATTGCGATCCTGCTGTCTCACCAGTGGTTGCTTGTTAAAAGACACATTACTTCATCAGGTTTGGGGGAAATCATAATTTGATGTCCTTTGTTTTCAGATTCTGATTAAGTTCTGCCATCATCTTCAGTCATTTCTTTCTGTTGGTAAATGCCACTTGAGAGTGGACCGTCATCCATTTTCCTTGCGTCCATTTGCTCAGTGTAATTTAATCTCTCTCAGCCTTATACCTACTTGGCAATCCCACACAATCTTTATTGTCGTCGTTCATATGACTAGACTATATATCTTTCTCCCTCACTTATAAACCACGACTAGGACCTTGGCCGTTTCATGCATATCATTTAGCAATAATGATTAGGCAGTTCAATCTATTAAGTTCACGGTGTGCTGCCACAGCTAGGATGCAAATGATTGTTTTAGCTGTGGTAAGAGCCATGGCATCAACTACCTGCATGGTACAGCTCCTTTACTGATTCAAGTGATAATAAAAACACATCATATCAGCTCAGACATGCATACAGTTTTGCTGACTCACAGGAACAGAAACAGTCCATTTTCTTCACCAATGCATTTTTCGTATAGAAAGCTCAATTTTAATGCGCTCTAAAAGCTGGTCTTTCAGGACTTTATAATATATGGAAGCCGCAGAGCAGTCATATATATCTGGTGCACAACTATGACAAAATAAAATGAAGACCTGGTCCCACGTCCCTAAAGAAAATGTAACCGATCAGCAACACTAAACATGAACATCAGCTTCCCAGCAAAAAACACACAGGGAAAAGTCATTTTGAATGAATCGCAGCTTTTGTAGGGGAGCACAATAAATGCAGGTAGACGACTCATGTTACAAATGGTACCTTGCTCGTTTGATCAGCGCCATCAAAACATTATTATTCCCGTGCAACGAGCATCTACACAGCGGCGGGAGTTAACGATTAACTCACAAAGGCGCAAACTGATATCACCGATTCCCAAAATTTTACCCAGACCACGAAGATTTAATAGCTAATTAATAACCAACTAAATGAAGAGCTAATACATAAACAAACATGCCAGGTCAAACTCCTATTAACTAGAGTTAGACTTGCTTGATGACAGTTCAGTGTTTTCCCAAGGCTCAGGAAAGGTGCCCTGCCCTTGGGACAACGCGTTCAACATGCACACGAGTTGTCTAGTACCCAGGCTGGGAAATGTAAAAGCCGACGTACCTTGCACTCCTGCAGCTGAACAGGTGTGTGCCAAAGAAACTAACACCGTCTCTGTGCCACTGTCCCCTTGACGTCATTGTTACTGGGTTGACAAGAGGTTTCCATGACAAATTCGAAAGCTGAGCCACTACCCTCCATTCGGAGGAAAGTGAACTGCCTCTCTCCCTTTGCACAGGAAACACCCATCTTTTTTTTGGCAGGAGGCACAGAGGGTGCATTAGTGCGATTTGATTTCAGACTATATCCACAGTGGAAAAGTGAAACCAAGTGCTTTGTTGTTCCCCCCACAATTTGCAATACAGCGCATTAGCCTCATCCTGCTGCGACCGCACCTGTGTGACCTGTGACACCGTGCTCCCTCGAGATCTGTTGACTACTTTCCATGCTAATGAAAACAACAGATAATCCAGGAAGCGAGCAAATGTTTGAAAGCAATGAACAAAAATACGACTAAGTCATTTGACTCTCCCCTTGCCTCTAATTTATTACCTCTAGCAGGGAGAGCCCATAATAGCTAGCAGATGTCTGAGGCATCTCATTTTGAACTTTGCCGAAGATTAAAAAGAGATTTCATACTGTTTACATAGCAGCTGTACAGTGAAATAAGGTTGCCTTCCTGATGCGATAGAAACATCCAGCCTAACATTTTCTAAGGCAGATTGTTTTTTATGTTCTGCAAACATGGATGAAACTGAACTGCTATATGAGCGTGTGTGCACACGGACGTATATCATTCTTGTTTCCCTTTTATTCCAGGAATTGTCTGTTAGACAATTAGAGAGAGGGGAACAAGGTGGTGGGGGGAAGACTGGATCACGGGCTGCATGTTTCATGAGTTCTCTTTTGTTCCTCTTCAGGACTACAAATTATGGCATATGAAATGTTAA
Organism: Gavialis gangeticus; assembly: GCF_001723915.1. Lineage (NCBI taxonomy): Eukaryota > Metazoa > Chordata > Crocodylia > Gavialidae > Gavialis > Gavialis gangeticus. Next base: position 30,158,962 of record NW_017729031.1, read on the forward strand.
TCATCTGTTGACGGACAGCACATTAACAAAAGTGTAGTTTTTGTATGCAGGCCCAAGTGGTGATGTTCTTAGTACCCAACAGAGGGTGTGTCTACGCATGCAATTAATAACGCAAAGCCATTTGAACCTGCACCCAGGACCGCAGCACGTTGAGCTGAGTTGGAGCAGCCCCAGCTGGCAGGGGGCTCCAGGGCCTGCCGGCCTGGGGTTGCTCTCCCCCAGCTCAATGTGCTGTGGAGGGGCTGGCTGGGGCACGAGGGTGCTCCAGTGTGGGGCTAGCCGGCAGGCAGCCCCCACATTGAAGCACCCTCATACCTCAGCCAGCTGGGATCGCGTCTACACATGTGTTGCAGCAGAGTAAAAAACAACTACAATACTGCTGTGGAGTATATTAGTTTAATCCAGCCTAATAGGGGCACACGTGTAGACATGTAACATTTACTGCGGAGCTAATTAATCCACTCTGCAGTAAAGGTGCCCAGAAACAAGATTCCTACCTTGAAGATTTTATATTGTTTATTTCTACCAGTGCAAACACATTGACTCTACTGTTAATACTCAGAGCAGAATTTGACGCACCGAAAGAATGTTACTACACACAGTCATACAGATACTCCCTTGTATTTAAATCCTGAGACCAGGTGCTGAGTTAGTCTGAACTGGCAAAGTTTCTGGGAACCTGGTAAAGAATTCAGCTGAAAAGTTTATTACTTAACCTGGTAAAGAATTCAGCTGAAAAGTTTATTACTTAAGGAAAACAGAAATAGGTGGGGCTTTGGTGGGAAAGTTATCACTGGGCTAACACAACTAAACTAAAGCAGTTTATATTTCAAAGCAAATTATCCTCTCCTTTCAAAGTGCACTTACGTCCACGTTAGTAGATGGCGTGACAACATTTTGAGCTTTTTAATGGATTCCTGGTAGTTGTGCATCACACACAGAATTTGTTCCTTATGTGGCCAGTCAGACCAATTAAAAACATGTTCCCAATGTTATTTTTGTGCCTGAAGTGTCCTGACCTTTATGCATCTGGTTTAGATTTATATTTTTATCCCCTTTAGAATATACAGCACTTTTTCTTGTAAGCCAGGTCTTTCCTAATACACATTTTCTCCTCTTTGTGGGATGAGGCTGTAGTATGCTGCTTTGGAACAAATGTGAGTTTGGTCCCCCTCATGAAGTACTGAGCACCTTCAGAGGAAGGCAAAGACTTACCCATTCATGCAGTATTGTTTTTGGGGAGGGTAAAAGCCCTTCTTGGCCCTGTTAAGATCAGCTGAAATCCTAAAACAGGAGTGCTGATTACATCAATTTTGCATGCATAATGAGAGGTTTTATCTGTGAAAATTTACATAGTCCTTGCTTTGAAAATACAGGTACAGTAGTTTATCATCGTCTTAAAGAGGACCACCCTTTGAGGCAGCAATTCAGCACAGACCTTAAACATGCTTTATTTGAAGCAAGTGCAAAACCCATCCTAGTGCACACAGCACACTACATGCTTAGTGTTATATATGTCGGGCCTGGTTGCTGGAGTAGGCACATGTGTGCGGCAGCACACGTGAGCCCTTGGCTTCCCACCAACCCCACTGAGCGGAGCGGCAAGACCAGCAAGAGAGGAGCCACGGGGGAAAGGTAAGTGGGCAAGGGGGGAAGGGCAAGGAGCACCCAGGCCAGCTGTAGGGAATTGGGAAGGGTTTTTTTCCCCCCTCCCGTCCCTACTTAGTGGCATCGCCTGGGAGCCGCGCTCCTGAGCCGGGCTAGCAGGCGTGCTCTTCAGGAGCGTGCCGCAGTTTGCAAGGGAGTTCGCGCAGGGGGGAGATCAAGGGGGCCTGAAATGCCACGCGGCAGGAGCCCCTGCCGCAGTTCCTCCTGCTGGGAGGAGCAGTTGGCCAGGTCTGCCCGTTCACATAGGTTCTTAAACTGCATCTAACGCAGGAGGTATACAGCCCCACTAGGGGAGATGCCTTACTTGACTTGGTGCTGGCCTCAGGGGAGGACTTGGTGGGGGAGCTACAGGTACAAGGTAACCTAGGGGACAGAGACCACCAGGATTCATTATCTGGCATAAGGTGGGAAAGACAGATAGTAGGGCATTAGTGCTAGACTTCCAGAAGGCCAACTTCAAGAAGCTCAGGAGATTGGTTAGGGTGGGTCTGAGGGGTAATCACATCTGTGAGATGGGGGTCCAAGAAGGGTGGGAGTTCCTCAAGGGACTGATCCTACAGGCACAGAGGGACACCATCCCGGTACATGCAAAGGGTGGCAAAAGAGCCAAACAACCTTCTTGTCAGAGCAGTGAAATCCAGGGGAGCCTTCAGAGGAAAAAAGAGGCCTACAGGCTGTGGAAGCAGGAGGCAGCCACCAAGGAGGAGTATACCTACTTGGCTCGTGCTTGCAGGGAAGCAGTGAGAAAGGCCAAAGCAGATACAGAACTCAAGTTGGCAACAAAGATTAAGGATACCAAGAAGTCCTTCTTTAAGTCCATAGGGAGCAGGAAGAAGGCGCAGAGTAATATAGGGCTGCTACAGAATGGATCAGGGCAACTCATAACTGATAGGATGGAAAAAGCAGAGCTCTTAAACAATTTCTTTGCTTCTGTTTTCCTGGACACAGATAGAAATGCACCTCCCAATGAGTCTTTAGTCTGGAGTGAGTGTAGTACCAATCCACCAACAGTTAGCACTGACCTAGTGAAGGGCACTTGGAAGGGTTGGACGTATTTAAGTCGGCGGGCCCCTGGAGTACTGCGTCCAGTTCTGTGCACCCCACTTCAAGAGGGATGCGGACAACATGGAGAGGGCACAGAGGAGGGCCACTCATATGATCCGGGGACTACAGGGCAGACCCTACAGTGAGAGACTGCGGGACCTAAACCTGTTCAGCCTTCACAAGAGAAGGCTGAGGGGGGACCTGGTGACAGTCTATAAACTCACTGGGGGGGCCAGAAGGGTTTGGGAGAGACCTTGTTTCCCCGAGTGCCCCCCGCATAACAAGGAATAACGGCCACAAGTTGTTGGAGAGGAGGTTTAGATTGGACATCCACAAGAACTACTTCACTGTCAGGGCGGCTAGGATCTGGAACCAACTTCCAAGAGAAGTGGCACTGGCTCCTACCCTGGGAGTCTTTAAGAGGAGGCTTGATGCCTACCTGGATGGGATCATTTGAGCCCAGTTTTTCTCCTGCCCAAGCAGGGGGTCAGACTTGAAGATCTA
>NW_017729031.1:30167177-30167920 GCF_001723915.1 Gavialis gangeticus
GTATGATTCTATGATCTTCACCCAAGGGTACTAAAGGAATTGGCTGATGACATAGCAGAACCACTGGCACAACTGTTTGAGCGCTCATGGCACTTGGGACAGGTCCCAGAGGACTGAAAAAGGGCCAACGTGGTCCCTATCTTCAAGAAGGGGAGGAAGGAGGACCCGGGTAATTATAGGCCAGTTAGCCTCACCTTTATTCTCGGCAAGACCTTAGAAAAAATAATTAAGGAACACATTTCCAGGGGGCCAGTGGGTAGCACAATGGTGAGGGGCAACCAGTAGGGGTTTATAGCAGGCAGATTCTGCCTGACTAACCTGGTCTCTTTTTATGACCAGGTCACAAAGTGCTTAGATGCAGGGGAGGACGTACATTTTATTTACCTGGATTTTAAAAAGGTTTTTGACACAGTGTCGCACCCAGTTCTTAAGAGTAAACTGAGTAGCTATGATGTGGATATTTTCACAGTAAGGTGGGTGAAAAACTGACTTATGGGATGCAACCAGAGAGTGGTGGCGGATGGGGCGGTTTCTCCCTGGAGGGACATGGGCAGTGGGGTCCCCTAAGGCTCTGTCCTTGGACCAGTGCTGTTTAATTTCTTCATCAGAGATTTGGATGAAGGTGTTGAAAGCACTGTGCCCAAATTTGCAGGTGACACTAAACTATGGGGCATAGTAAACACACTGGGGGACAGGGAGCAAATCCAGGCAGATCTGGACAGGCTGGGGAAGTGGGCAGATCA
>NW_017729031.1:30167931-30171578 GCF_001723915.1 Gavialis gangeticus
TTCCTGCCTGGAGCAGGGGGTCGGACCTGATGATCTACCACGTGAAATCTATGAATCTACGAGCTTAAATCTCACAAACCCAGCCCTAAATTAGGATTCAATCCAAACTATTTGCAGCTGCCTCCCTTCTTATTCCAGAATACGTAATGTACCCAGGAAAGCAGGAAAAAATGGTGGAAGGGGTAGAGAGTCACCAGGAACCATGATAAGAAATTTAGGATTTAGGCTACACCCACCAGATCTAAATGAATTATGTTTGGTCAGTGCACAGAAGAAAAGCAACCCCCCCAAAAAACCCCCAAAGATGAGACTAAAGCAAAACAGCCTCTTCTCCATCCATCCCAGAATGTCCCAGTCAACATGTCCACGAGAACAATCCCTCTCCAACTGCATGTGTCTCTTTAAAACAGAAGAGGCGAGCAAAAAAAATTAGCATGGCTAATTAAGCACAGTAGCCATATAGCATAAATGCAGTATATATGAAATTAACTTCCACAGATGCTTGTACGATGTACCTGCACAGCAATTTTCCAAATCCCAGCAGGTGTCAACAATCCCCACATTGCAAACAGCAACTGTATGTGCTTTTATTTAATTGCCATAATTTTCAGAAATTTGCTTCACAGTGCTCTCGCCGTGATGTTATTAATCTTCAGTAATCTCCTTGAACAACAATGCATAATTCAGTGCTTCAATAATTTCAACTCTTACAAGCCAGAAACCTTTTTCTAAAAAGTGCCCGTATTGTCTGAAAACTGTATGTTAAGCAAGGCAGTCGTCATGGTAACACAAAGGGGGAATTAGAACCCCCCCCCCCAAACAATAAATATGCAAAACAAAATAATAACATGCAAACTTCAGGAAGAGATTTCATACTAGAGTGACTGGCCCTCCGAACTGCAGGGTTTAAAGCTTAGAAGGGCTGAATATTATTATGTGCCCCCTCAATATGGCTATATTCTAGTAACATATTGTTGGTGATGTGTTGTCATTTTAATCCGTCGGCTTCAGTGAAAGGACAGTGCTAATCAGAGAGTGCAAAGCAACCTGGAGAGGACCAGTTGTGCAGCTAAGCTCTTAAAAGAAAAAGAAAAAAAAAAAAAAGAGAAAGGCGCAGGAAAAGGATATAATCAAAACTAGACTTCAATAGTGTGCTTGTCCGTTGTAAAAATAATAACGGTCTTGGCTAGGTGTTTGTTGTGAAATAATGAACTTTTCTGGACCTTTATAATATTATTGCAGGCTTGGTATGGAACACCCTAATCAGAAGAGATGGCGAACTAAATGAGAAAAAGCTGCTGTGTTGTTTTCTAAGGCAATAATCCAGTTTTAGAGAGGCTAAACCGGAAGCCAAAGACTTTATTCTGGATGGTTGCTTCAAAGACCACAGTGCATCTTACTATTATCGATACCTTACTTTTGCCTTTACAGAAGTGATTTCAAAATAATTAAACCCCTAACAATTCTAGGCAGATTACAGCAGGAGGTGTTCGGTTTGATCCTGAGGAGTACCGAGCACCCCTAAGTATTATCAATTCTGATACAAGGATATATACATACAAGGATCATAGTTTCATAGTTGGTCGGGTCAGAAGGGACCTGAGCAGATCATCTAGTCCGACCCCCTGCCATGGCAGGAAAGAGTACTGGGGTCAAACGACCCCAGCAAGGTGATTGTCTAGCCTTGATCGATCTCTGTCTCGCTGCATAAGTTTGCTTTAGGAGGTTGAGAATATTACCAATAAGGCATGTTGGGCCAGTGAGCTTGGCACTGAACTGGCATTTGGGAAGACCCAGTCTTTAGTCCTAAAATCTGCTATTAGTCCTTTGTGTGATTTTGATCTCCTCAGCATCCATGCCTCTGCTTCCCCAAGTTAAAAACTGAAGTACTGAGAAATATCTTCTCCTTAAGGAACTGGGCAAGTGATACGTAGAGAAGTCTCGTACATGAGTGAAGTATCACTACACACAGACTGAATACTCAGAATAGACGCCTGGGATTATCTAAGCCACTTCTCCAATAACACAGGTTATTGGACTTCCCTGAATTGATTCCTGTTTGAACTAGAGCAGATTTGTAAAGAAAAAAACCCATTCAATCTTGTTTTGAAAATTCACAGTGGGGGGAAAATGTGCCACAGCCTCTGGAAAATTCAGTGATTAATTAGCATCGGTGTTAACATTTTGCACGTTCAGTCTCAAGCTGCTGGCATTTGTTACACCTTTGCCTCATAGACCGAATAGCCCCCGCCCCATCAGATTTTGATGTCTGTGTAGGCCCTCCTAGATGTGACCAGGACATCTCTTAACTTCCCTTTGCTAAGTCAAACTGATTGAGCTCCTTCAGTCTTGCACTATACGTCATATTTTTCAATCTTTTCATCGTACTTGTGGCTCTTCTTTGAACCTTTTCCAATTCACCACCATATTCTTTGCATGATGGACACCAGTCTGCAGCATCCAGTAACATTCACAAGAGTGCCCAATTTAGTGGCAATATAACCTTTCTATTTAATATTCCTGTTTACACACCCAAGGATTGGCGCTCCCCGCATTGGGGGGCTATTGTTCGGATGACCGTCCACCATGATCCTCCAGTCCTTTTTTGAATCATGGGTTCTCAGGATAAAGCCCCCCCCAGATGTTTGACTTCATATTTAGAGGTACTAAAACAGTTGTTTATTTGAGCCCAATTTACCAAATGATTTGGGTTGCTCTGTATGAGTGATGTCCTCTTTATTATTATGATAAAAGTGTTAAAGAGTCTAGGGCCAAGAACCAAGTCCCGAGGGAACCTGCTAGAGACAAGTCTGCCTGAAGCGGATTCCCTATTTATGACTGCATTTTCAGACCTGCCAGTTAGCATGTTTTTAATCCATTTAATATGTGCCATGTTCATTTTCTATTGTTCCATTTTCTTAATCACAACACTATGATGTACTAAGTCAGATGCCTTACAGTAATCTAAATATATTGACACTACTTCCTTTACTGCCTAACCTGTAATCTCCTCAAAAAAAGATTTCAAGTTAATTTGACAAGATCTGTCTCTCTCCCTCAATTCCTTATTATATTGAATTCTGTATCAGTTATTTCATTATTTTGCCTGGGATCAATATCCCGGCTGACAGAGCTATATCAGCTTGAGAACTAAAAATGAAAAGTAACAAGATGTTGAGATCAGCAAGCCCTGGAAGTAGCAAAAATCTCAGGAGCTTACAGCACTTATTGCCTTTTTATTTCAGCAAATTCAATCAATGCCTACAACTTTTTCAGGATCTTTTATAGTTGTTATATCTCCTGGGCTCATATAGATACTATTACTCTGTTCTGAGTTACTGTATACTGCATACAGGAAGTCAGATTCAGGCATTTTGACTAGTGGAAGTCAGTCAATTTTCCTAATGCATTAGAGGTTAAGACTCAGCTTTAAAAGCTTGCATTAAGATCTGGGATATGACAATAAGTTTCCCTAAAGAACAAGGGCAGGTAAATGTCCTTAGAGACCATCATGATGGCTACAGCCAAAAACCCTAAAGGACAAGATAATGTATGTATTTGTGAAAGGGGAAGACAGGCCATTTCCTACTGGGCAGATGTCTACATTACACACACACACACACACACACACACACACACACACACAC
>NW_017729031.1:30171613-30183038 GCF_001723915.1 Gavialis gangeticus
ACACACACACACACACACACACACACACACACACACGTATATAAACATATATATACACACATATAATGGCTTTTCCTTGCTTTCCAGTAGTGTTATTCCATCATCTTTCACTAATACTAGCTCCATAATATGATATCTTAAGGACATCAGTTGTGCTGCTTGATGGGTTGGGTAGTACTAGCAGTGCAGTAGGCTTCAATCATCCTTCAGTAAGGAAAATTGAAAGTTAAAAAAAATGTCTGTTTTACTGAAGCTTTTTTTTGTTGTTGCATATTTTGATAGGAAATAATTGTCCAAGAATATTCTCAGCTTTATATCCATTCATCCTAGTGTTTCAGTAGCCTCTGCATGGCCATTCACTGTCCCAAGGCACAGTTATAGTGTATTGACAGTTTCCCTGCATCACAGCCTATCACTTCAATAGTCTATTTTATTAGACTACTGCATGGAGTCTTATTGCCCAGGATATTAGTGTTAAATAATTTCTTTTGCAGCATATTTAATAGTCTTGCTTTGATTTCATCTTGCGCCAGTGTTCACTTGAGCGCATCTATAAAGTATCAACATGCTCACTCATGACGCACTCTTTCTGAAACGTCCAGCTGATCTGGGGACATTTTAGACTATGGTGTAGTAGAACCAACTGTAGACAGGATGCCTGCATCATGGTGCTCAGGTTGTTAAAAGTGAGATATCAGAGGCAGGCAATGTTACAAATGGTGCTTCAGCTCCAGACTGTCTATTTCCAGAACAATTCATATTAGAACAGAGGTCTGATTTCACCCAGACCACGTGAGATTACTTGGGAATGCTGAGAAAACGCTCTATGTCTCATCATCTTTATCATGTATGTATTTTAATACAACAAGTTGCCAAATTCTTGGACTCAAAGCTTGACTGTCATTTAAGAAGTGCCCTGTGTAAGATGCAGCACCGTGCAGAAGGGGCTGCAGAAGTGGGGAGAGGTTTTTTAAGGGTTCCTCTGTGCTGTAAGCCCAACAAGCTCCAAACGGAAACTGGCTTCTGTATCTCTTCAGTACTTTGCCAGCAGGAACCCCTATGTATTGACACACACCTCTTGTTTCCCCATTTCACAAAGGATTTAAACAACTGGCATATGTTTACAAGGAGAATCAGTGCAAAAGCAGTTATCACTTGAGTCTATTGGTTCTAATACTTGGGGTTCAAGCTATCACGCTCTGTCCAGTTACATGAAAGAGTCCAAGACTACAGTTGTACCCCCCTGGGCTACTTATCTCTCGCTGCTGTTCTTGTTCCCAGGTTGAGGCAGTATTTATTAATACACTCCACAACCTGAGAGGCTCATTGAACATCAAAGCTCAAATTAACAAGATTTCTGCACAATATGAAACCCGCAAAATAAAGCACAACAAAACAAAGCAAAGCACCAGCACATTGGGATAATACCACGCAATACAATCTAACTGGAGTACACATGAGACGCCCCTTACACAACAGCTCACCCATCCCAAGGTGATGGATGGCGGCAACAATTTAAGGAAGTCTGTGCATGCAAATGGAACCGTGTCTGGGTCTGAAACATAAAGGAAACCAGGAAATAAAGGGAAACCAGGTATAGAAGTTATTTAAGATCAAGATGGAGTAATACATGCTGGGGTACCCCTCATTCTCTCCACCAGTTCGACAGCCCTGGTACAACTGGAGGGATAGGGCAATTCTAGGTTTCAGTGGCTTATATACCTGCTGATGCCAGAACTGTGTTTGGCCCCCAGGACCAGATTCTGCTCTCTGCCACACTGCTGCAAATCAAGAGCAACTCCAGCGATGCCAGTGGAATTGGAGCATTAAAAAACTGGCTGAAGGTAAAGCAGAGTCAGGCCTTCTACAGGTATGAGACTATCATTGGGCAAAACTACCTACAAATCAGGAGGCGAAAAGGCAAAGCAGCAGCTTCTTTCTGAACAACCCCATTTTCCAGCGCTCATGCTGGAGGTCATTCTTCACCTAGGCCCAGATGAGCCAGCATGTCTACAGAGCCTTCGAAAGACTGCTGCACATTCAGATCGTGGAGAAACATCAAGTAAAATGACCAAGTGCCCAGCTCACAGCAGATCAGAGATGTGAAGACATCCAAGAAAGTGAGACAAATGCTCCATCAAGGACAAAGAACGCATTTCTACTGGAAGCCAGGTACCAATCGTTTCTCAAGGTAGAAATGACCGACAGTGGCACTTCTTCTTGTAATATGCCCCTCCTGGATGGGCTGTCAGCCTGCATGGCCACTGCTTGAGCTCCATGACTCAGCTGTGCTAGCTGACAGCCAGCAGCAAAGCCATCAACATTTCCATGGTCCAGCCACAGTGGAAGAGACTCAAGAGTACCATACTGTGTGCATGGTAGTGTTGAAGGGATGTCGTCGTCATGATGGTCTAGGAAATACGTGAAAGGCAAGGATACTGTAAGTGTGACGATGCTGTAAGTGTGAGTTACGGTGACCAGAGACCAAATCCTGGTCCACTGAGGCAGTTGTACAACTCCCGGCAGCTTCAGTGAGGCCAGGATTTGACCCACTCACATGACTGAACTTGCAGTCAGATGTGGGAGCGACAAGGAATTGAACTGCGGTGCTGGCTGGCAGGTACCTTGGGCAGCTCTGCTTGCCTCCCTTTGAAACACTGCTGGCATCAGGCAACACCTCGCAGGGAATCAGTTTCCTCCAATTAGTCCGATGGACACTAATTGCACCTGCTTCTTTCCAGCTCCTACGTCTATCTACCAAATAAAGACATTAAACAAATGCTCAAGTCAATGATTCCTTTGTGATCGTTTGCCCGTTGGAAGTGATTAAGAGAGAAAGCATCCACTACCCATTCCAAGAAACAGCCACAACCGATTTCATAATGAAAACGTACTGCTTTGCAACAGTTTCTGGAGAAGCCACTTTGCGCTGTGCGTCCGCTCATTCTGCCCTCCTTTTGTCCCAGAAAGAGCTCTGTATACAGGCCAGGATTTAGCAAAGCCATCCTGAATTCAGCACAGCATGGAAGCATGTATTTAGGTCCCACTGGCTTGAAAGACACTTGAGCCCATGCATAGCTGATGAATGGGGGCCACGATTACCCTTCCTACCTGCCACTGCTTAACTGCGTATGGTGCTCCACTACCCAAGCTCTGTGCAGGACACAGGGCAGGCAGTTTTCGACTGTACCTAGGAAAAAGACGTCCTAATGCACATTCATTGTCGATACTAACCACTGTCCCGTCCTTCCTGCTCATTCAGAATAGTTCCTGTTGCCATGAAGAAAGCTGTGCAATGGGAATGGTTGCACCTGGACAGTCTAACCGCCCTAAACTGCTCAAGTCCAACAATTGGAAATCTCATGCACAATCTCTTATATGTGCTCACCAAACTCATCCTCCCGTAGGAGTAAATACTCAGAACAACTGACACTTTTAAGTCAAACAGATTGCAGCAAATGCTCGGTTCCCACGATAAAAGACTTTTTCTTTTAAAAAGAAATGTCCGCTGCCATATACCCAGCCATATGAAACGCTCATGTGAAAAGTTGCTTTGCAGCCGTAAGTTTTTTTCGACCCAGGCATTTTTGAAAAGCAAAACAGAGGGCGTTCTGCAGGCTCTTGACTCCTGCCTTAATTTTCTGAATTTGAAAGTACATTTAATTTGCAACCTCTCAGTCATCCCTTGGAGGGTGGGTTTTTTTTAAACACAGATGGCATCTTTCTCAACAAAGCAAAAGCATTGCTGCACAAAACAGCCATCTCTTATCGACCTGTGCTACTCATACAGCTCGTAACAAGTATACGAAGCCAAGGGATGCTTTCATGACATACTAGGGTGCGATAGCCAAGATTCCTCCCCAATCCAAATGAAAGCCAGGAGATCTTCTATATATTCTGGGCAAAGCAGGCAAAAAACTTCCGAGTGAAAGTAGTTATAAGCAACAATGCATAGTCCTTTAATTAAAATTAAAATTTCTTATGAACAACCCGCCATTGATTTTTAAGAGTCTAGAGGCAGAGAGATACTTTTTGTATCAATTATTATGCCTGACACTATCCTCTAATAAATAGGGACCCCTCCTACCATATCAGAAATCTGTTTCTAAGTGTTTCTCTATACGTCACATACCAAGCTACTGTTTTTGAAGCAGAGTTTTCCAGTAGCTTCTCTAGAGAGGTGTGGATCAATATGCAGAGATGTGAACCATCACTGGCATGCACACAGCTTGTGCAATAGAAACTGGGAGCCATCAAGGAACCCCCAAGACAATCCAACCACCAAGATGAAAAAGAAAACACACTTGATCCATATCAGTTGATTTGAGATTGTTTTACGTGGTGACTTCATTTCTTGATTGCAAATACCTAGATGAGAGGAGCTTCAGACCCATTACTATTAAAGAGATTCAGATGAAAACGACTTAAATTCCTTTCCTTAAACACCAGCGTTTATCTTACCCATATGAGCGGGAGGGAGGCAAGGTTGTCTTCTGTGGCCCTTACAGACTAGGTGCCTAATCCTGGGTCCTACTGGAAGCTTTTCATGGCTGATTTTCCCTCATCCAGCTTTGCCGTGAGCTGTCAATATACTACTTCCCTTGGACTCTCAAGCAGCCAAGAGCAAAACCCTGCAGCATAAAAACCTTTGTGGGTCAGACTGCCCATGCACCAGACAAGTCGGTGCCTGCGTCTGGCCTGACGTGCCAGCTCCTGAGTGATTCATTCCACATTTAGGTTAAACTCTTATAATTATACATGTGCAGAAGTTTCATTTGTCTCCTCCCTTCTGTTTTATTCCCCAGGCTCAGCCAGCAAACCTTGAATCACTCTAATAAATTCAGGGTTTAAATTAAATGTACAGCTTGTTTGTCTGGGAATTTAGATGCCTGATACAGCTCCCCAGCCAAAAAAATCCCACTGTAGGGATCTGGGCATTTGAAGAAATTTGTAGGTGGATACCCAGATTTGACTTCATAGCTAACCATCAGCTTCATAACAGGCTGATGCAAAATACTGGAACCAAACAACCCTTTCTCCAGATGTGATCTTTGCACCTGACCCCTTCTGGGATGAACCAAATACACCCTTAGAGGAAATCTGGATCCAAAGCGTGCAGCTTGGATTGAACTTTAGTATCATGTAAATGAGTAAGGTTAGAGTTGGATGCTTAGATCATGACAACTAGAACCTGGAGAAGAAAAATACATAAAGATGGTACCTTGGATAGCATTTTTGGTACCAGCCTGGATAAACAGTGTGACATGATTTTCTAGACAGGTGGTTTGTTCGAGGCCTAGAGCCAGAAGCGGATCTAGAATTTTACAGTGGGGGTGCAAAACAGTGACTGGCCCTACAGAGGTGGTTGCACCCCTCGCTCTGAGCTTCTTCTCCACTTCCCCTCTCACACTGGGTAGGCAGACTGCACCACGGGAGCAGCAGCTGTGAACTTTAAGTCCTCCAAACAGGCAAGAAGTTTCCCCTGCAAAGGAAGCTCTAGAGCCACTCAAGCTGGGCTGCATGGGAGCTGAGCTCATCCCTGGACATCAGCTGCTCCTGAGCTGGTGGGGAATGCTGGGGAGAGCCAGCAGGGGAGGGGGAACCCACCTGCCTGCTACCACTGCTGCTGCCTCTGTCCCAGGCTGAGCCCAACCCCTCGTGCAGCCCAGCAAAAGCAGCTCAGTAGGAATAGCGGCAGTGGCACATGAGGGAGAGGGACCAGCAGGGGAGTTGATGCTTAGAGGCAACCAACATGGGTTCATTAGAGGCAGGTCCTATCAGACCAACCTGGTGGCCTTCAACAACCATGTAACAAAATCCTTGGACACAGGTGTTCCGGTGGACATAGTCTTTCTGGATTTTAGGAAGGCCTTCGACACTGTCTCTCACCCTGTTCTCATTAAAAAATTAGGCGACTGGCGTCGATGCCTACACAGTCACTTGGATTACAAATTGGCTGGAAGGCCGTACCCAGAGAATGGTGGTGGACGGGTCTTTTTCAACCTGGAGGGATGTGGGCAATGGGGTCTCCCAGGGCTTGGTCCTCGGGCCCGCACTGTTCAACATCTTCATCAGCGACTTGGACGAGGGGGTGAAAAGCACCTTGTTCAAATTCGCAGATGACACTAAGGTGTGGGGAGAAGTGGGCATGCTGGACGAGAGGGACAGGCTACAACTAGATCTGGGCAGGTTACAGGGGTGGGCGGATGAGAACAGGATGGGATTCAACACTGACAAGTGCAAAGTGCTGCACCTGGGGAGGAAGAACCAGCACCATACCTACAGGCTGGGGAACTCCCTTCTTGTCAGTGCAGAGGCACAAAAGGATCTTGGAGTCATCATTGATGCCAAAATGAACATGGGCCGGCAGTGTGGGGATGCAGCCAGGAAGGCCAACTGCACCTTGTCATGCATCCACAGATGCATCTTGAGCAGGTCCAAGGAGGTGATCCTCCCCCTCTATGTGACACTGGTCAGGCCACAGCTGGAGTACTGCGTCCAGTTCTGGGCGCTGCACTTCAAGAGGGACGTGGACAACATGGAGAGGGTCCAGAGGAGGCCACTCGCATGATCGGGGGCAGCAGGACAGGCCCTACGATGACAGGCTACAGGACCTGAACCTGTTCAGCCTCCATAACAGAAGGCTGAGAGGGGATCTGGTGGCTGTCTACAAACTGGCCAAGGGGGACCTGCAGGCACTGGGGGACTCCCTGTTCCCCCCGAGCACTGCCAGGAGTGACCAGGAATAACGGTCACAAGCTGGCAGAGAGTAGATTCAGGCTAGACATCAGGAGGCGCTACTTCACTGTCAGAGCGGCTAGGATCTGGAACCAACTTCCAAGAGAAGTGGTGCTGGCTCCTACCCTGGGGACCTTCAATAGGAGGCTAGATGGACACCTAGCCGGGGTCAGTTGACCCCAGCATTCATTCCTGCCCATGGCAGGGGCTCGGACTTGATGATATGCTCAGGTCCCTTCGACCCTACCAACTATGAAACTATGAAGGGAATGGGAGGAGAGGCGACCAGAAGGGGAGGGGAGCTGATGTACGTGTGAGCATGGAAGAGAAGGAAGGGAGGGAATTCTTAACTTCTTAAAAAAGTCCCCAGTTATTGCCTTTGCTACACTGTCAGAAAGGGGGAGCTATAGCAGGGATTGGGGCTAAGAAGACCTGACTGCTAATCTAATTTGTAGCATGAACTTAAGCAAAGCATTTCATTATTCTATGCCCCGATTTCCCCATCTGTAAAATGGGGATAATATACCAACCTCCACTGAAAAGCACTTAGGGAATCCATGTACAAAAGAACCTTGGAGGAGAGCTCAGAATTATTATTAAAATCGTTAACATTAGGCCCTATGCTTAGAGGATGCAAAGGAACATAGCTTCAATGACTCGATAAAAACAATACAACAAAGCTGATTTAAATCAACTTGGCCTCTGGCTTTCCCTCATTCTTCTATCCTAATGGGCTGGCTTTTATTTATTAGCATTGATTTGTGGAGCCTGTAAGAGATACGAGTTACTGTAACTCTGGAAGAATGGAAAAAGGAGGCTTCATTCTAGGAGACTTCTGCAACAACCAAAACAGGAAATTCCTAAAGGTGGAGGCACCGCTGCCAAACCAGGAGGCCAGGGGTGTCAAAGACATGGCCCTGGTGCTCCACCTGGGTCTGGAGTTGACCCATGTGCTGTATATGGTATACACTGGACTGGCCTTGCAGGCAAGGCTCAAGATGTATGCCTCAAGAGTCACCCACATCAGCTCACGTGGGACCTGTGCTACCCATGGTGCCTACTCCAGCCAGTTTGGGACATGGACCACATGGTGCCTGCCCCTGCCAGTCTGGGACACGTGCTGTATGTGGCTTCTTCCCCCAGCTGGTCCGGGACCTGACTCCATGTGGCACTTCACTGGCCACTCCAGATGGGTGCTATATGTAGCCTGTGTCCTGGACTGGCCAGAAGAAGCACCACATGCAGTACACATCTCAGATCACCCCGCGTGGGCACCACATACAGTGCAGTCCTACATTGGCTGGCGTGAGTACCACAGGTGCCAGATCCCATCATGCAGGGGGGCCAGATGAGTTTGACACCTCTGCAATGGACAATGAAAGGTACATACAGTCTTGTGTCTGTCACGCTAACCCCATTCGATGCCTCTCAGCTGACACTTTTTTCCAACTCTTCCAGGGCGCACAATGTTTCAGCCAAAACATTACTAACCTTTGTAAGTATTCTGCGATGGAGCTAAGCATCTCACACTCATGCAGCTGTTGCCCTGAAGGGTCATGCCCAAGCATAACACCAAAGAGCGTCATAAACCAAAAAGGGGCTGAAGGAAGAGGATAACAACAGTATCACACGATAACCATGCCAAGTGTGCACACATCTCAATGCTCATATTAAGCAACCGGGTTTTTCAACTCCCTTCTCATGGCCAAAGTTCCTTTCTTGGAAGGATCTGAGGTGTCTTGATGCACAGGCTTGGTGAGGGTGGTCAGCACCCTAAGGCAGTATGCCAGGGTGGGAGGTATGAAAGAAAGAAATGAAAGTGGTACCCAGGTCCGTGCCTCTGGGAGAACGCTGGAAGACAGAGGGAAGGTGAAAAAAGAAAAGCTCAAAGACGGTGCCATGATGAATGCTGGCAGGTCTTGAAAGCAAGGAGCAGGAGCCTGAAGACTTTTTATCTGATCAAACGCTCCGTAGTAATTTCTTACTAGACACAGGTCGTAAGACATTACTAGGTCCGCAGAGGAGTCATTAAATGGCAGCACAAATGATAACTCTGGTTGAATTCCCCGGACGGTGGAATAGCCATTATCTGGAGGACACACGTTGCAAGGGAAAAACCAACCGCTCGCACGTGCGTATTTATTTCATTTCACTTTTCTTCTCCCTGTAACAGTCTTACTGTTCCAACGGCTGGCGTTTGGGACTGTTGGTTAACAAGTAAAATTCTAACAGCAAGGGTTTTACAAATAAACATCATTCATTTTGGATGGAGAAAGTGCTGCTCCCTTCGGGATCCCCAGCAGCCATGTGCTCTTGAATTCCAGAGAAAAGACAGTAAGAAGCAACTAGAAGCAATGAGGCAAACTGAAGTCCTACCCTGATATGGTGCCAAGATCTCCCAGCCAGAAGCCACTGGATGCTGGGAATGCTAAGAAAGCCTGTGCCCTGAAGACACAACAACAAACCCAGTGGCCTCTCGTAAAAATAAATAGCAACCACCAGCCCCAGAGTTTTTCCACATGAGGATGGAAAATGTGTGTGGTCCAGACACATTCTTTCAATAATTGCTTTATTTGCAAGTATGGCCAAGAAATGATGCTTTGCAGCCAGTGAGACTGAGCTGCTTGTGCAAAGCAGCATGCCCAAGGGGCTGTGGAGGTGTGTTACCACTCATCCAGCCCTCCCTTTCTAGCCCACACACAAATAGGGCAAGTTTGGGTTTTTTTCAAAAAGGAAAAATTAGATGTGGAATCCAAACAGAAAAATGAGATTGGTCCGGTGGGTGAGTGAGATCCTGGACATCCAA
The DNA here is from genome assembly GCF_001723915.1 of Gavialis gangeticus. Classification (NCBI taxonomy): domain Eukaryota; kingdom Metazoa; phylum Chordata; order Crocodylia; family Gavialidae; genus Gavialis; species Gavialis gangeticus. The sequence continues at coordinate 30,181,158 of NW_017729031.1, forward strand.
ACTTGGGATGAGCTCTGGGTCTCCATCCAAGCTGCCAGCGGTCAGCTGTGTTTGGGATACTAGATGGTGAGGATGATGATGGGCTGGCGAGGGAGGGCCTCCTACTGGCTAATTTGCAAACTTAGAGGGCTGCAGTAAAAATTCTGACTGGTTTCAGGATGAACACTGCCTCAGATCATTGAAAACAAGAAATGTATGGATAGGACCAGGGAAAATAAGGTCCCCAGAGCCCCTGGCCCTTGGCCTTCTAAGTCATGTAGAGAATGAGAAGAACCTGAGCTGAAATGCTTAAAGGATGGAAGCGAGGTCAGGACATCTCTAAACCTCGTCTGATTCTCTCATATCTAATATCTCTACATGTCAGTCCCTCATGTAATCCTTTTATTGTGCCCTTTTCCTGCGCCAAAATTAACCTAAGTGGCAGCACATTCGAAGGCTCCACACCTGTCTGCAATACCCCTCTGTTTGCAATACCCTTCTATGCACTGCCTCTGGTTCTATCCTGCATCCAATTCCATATTATCATCATCCAGAATTTCTATTATAGTGACACAGGCATGTCTACACCATGTCCCTGGGGCTTCTGCAGGCAATTGCTCCCACTCGTATGTGACAAAGCATGAAATGTCCTGGTGAAACCACTCTCAAGGGTTAGGGACAGAAATTCAAAAAGCCTGAGCCTGAATTGATTCAATTGTTGCAGGTTAGTTTAACTAGTTTGTAACCACACAGACATCTGCTCTGGATTGAAAAAATGCAGGCACATGCCTGCAGTGGCTCAAGCTAGAAGCTGGGGGTGCTAGAGCAGCCCTCCCTTCCCTTCTACAATACTGAGATGTATTGGGAGGGGTGTCCCCCTCACCTACTTCTGACAAATCCAACAGGGAATTGATAACACAGTGTTTATCACCCCTAACTCCATGTTTATTAGCCCATCAGGAAAACAAAAGCCTCTCTCCACTAGTTCAAGCTCTTCTTAACCAGCTTTTTCTAAGGAAGGAACTGAGGGACACTACCAGCTACCTGCTGATTAGCTCCAAAAAGCTGGGGGACTCTGATATAACTTAAATCAGGAAGGGGCCTGGGACAGACATTGAATAAACTGGTTGGACACAAATCAGTTAAATCTGATACTACATTCAACCAGGTTTAACTCAAACTGGTTTCAGTCATTTCAAACTGGTTTATGTGCACCAAACATCTGTTTGGTTATAGGTTTAAACCAATTTCTGATCACTTAGACTGGTTTATATGTAATGTCTGTCCCTAGTCAAGGTGTCCCTCTACAGCTGCCCTTAGGGCCTCTGTCTCTGGCCTGCTTGAGCCATAAAAGATGCCCCAGGAGCGGCCTCAACCAACACCACATTTCTGAGTGTGGAGGGCATGAGTGGAAGCAGGCACTTCCTACACATCATAGTCATATGATCTGAGACCCGAGAATAATGAGTGCCCCAGGCACTGGATAGAGATAGAATATGAGACAGACATTGTCCCCACCCAGCCTCTCAGCAAGAAAGCCTGAAGTGTGGCCCTTTCCTTCTCCTTTACACCCACTTGTGGGCCACTTTCGAAAATTGATCTTCTCATTGATCTTTGAGCTCGTAGGTCTCTTCTCCTCCTACATACTGTTGTTCCAAGATCTGCTGACCACCGATGTTTGATGTTTTCTAATCATGCCTGATCTGGATATTTCTTCCTTTGTACAGGATTTGATTCTGTTACATTATAAGCTCCTCATGGCTGGGACCATGTCTTTTGAGTTTGTAGAGCAGCATGTACAATTCTGACAGTTTATAAATGATAAGTCGTGACCATACAAAAAGGATGAATACCAATAGGGAACCCCTCCCTTCCCACTCCTGACCCACAAATGGCATATTG
>NW_017729031.1:30188038-30190915 GCF_001723915.1 Gavialis gangeticus
ATTCTAATACACACACACACACACACACACACAAATGGCATATTGTTTCAGGCACCGTTCAAGACAAGAATATTCTGAGAAGCCAAGTCAAACAAATATTCCCTAATCCACAGAATGAAAACTTGAAAGAAACAACTTGCACTGACTACTACTGGGATAAATAAATGTAAACTCCCTGGTTCTTGGAAGAACAGCAACAGTGCTATCACCACATTAGGAAGGAAAATGGCTTCTTGCTCGGTAATGACACACAATATGAAACAGAAGGGGATGGACACCAACAAATATCACTCTGTTGTAACTCTGATTAAGCCTGCTTAATTCTTTAAATAGCTTGGCATTATATACAGGCTGCAGGGGGTAGCTCTCAAGTACGTTCCTTGCCAACACAATCCTAAAACTGGAAATGGAAAAAAATACAAAACGCCTCTTCTATACAAGTCCTCATCTGTAGAGATGCACACGATCTATCCTGTCCTGTCCCTTTCTCAGAATGTATCTCTGGGGAGAGTTGTCCCCTGTGAACAATATACTGAGGGTGCTTACCTGTGCTATTTGCTAGTTGGAGTCCTGTAGTACGCAGGGCCCCTGCCTATGGGCCAAGACACCACTCTGCCAGGTGCTGTACAATCTCAGAAGAACAAGGCCCTCCCTGCATCAAAGAACTTGCAATGTAAGGAGCAGGCAAGAGACAGCTGCTTTCACATCTGAGCTAGTTAGTTTTGCATCAACATTAACACAATGCTGTCATTACACTCAACATCTCCCTGGCCTTGTGCAAACATCAAGGAATCACATGAGCCTCACAGGACTTTGCGGATCAGCCTCATGTTCTTTCATTTTTAGGTGCCTCTTTTCGTCCCTTCTATGCACTGGTGACACCAAAGACTACTGCGAAAAAAGTGAGGCTACCGACGTGAGATCATCTGTTTCATTCCAAGGTGCACCTCTCCCAAAGGAGAACCTGGTCGCTAAAATGACGACTGTGCTGCAAAATGCCTTACCTCCTTTTATATGTAGTGAGACAGTTAAGCTGTGGGCAGCTTGAGAGATCATCTTATTGATCCTCTTCAAACTCCTGACGCTCTCGCTGCCCAGAGTGGAGGGATCACAATGACACGCAATCAAGGGAAAGGAAAAGGTTAGCGTGATGGTTTCACAGGTCCATCCCACAATCCTAATGCTGGCTCTGATGGGCAAACAGTCTTCAACACACTGCAATTTAACTTGCATTCCTGCTAGCAGATATTGAAAGGAAAAAAACATCTAACTCTAAGAAAACGTGACTTCTTCAATCTCTGAACAGCACAGCACACCCGACAGTTGAACAGCAGCTGATGTACCCTTATCTAAAAAACAGAATGTACTTTTGTGCCTTCCTGTGAATCAATGACTGATTTTAATCAGGGCTTTTTACAACAGATTACTATCCTCTTGTATCCACCATGCCACTAAGAGATACGAATTTAATTGTACTCACTCTCTGCTTCCTCTCTTTTGATTGCTTCAAACAGATCCACTGTAACTTCCCAACAGTTCACTTGCTGAAGCCTCTCTTTCCAGCAGTAATTAAACCAAAAATGGTTTTCCTTGTTGGATTTTGTAAGGAAGCTTTACCTGTTTGCAGCATGATTTATTTCTTGCCATTGACCACCGTAACGTAATCCAGGTCTGCACCTTTGAATTATCTTTCCAACTCATTGTCAACATAGGTTAAATTCAATCCTAGGAACTAAATGTGCTGGATTACTTTACAAGCTACAGCCATTCTGCCCGGAGCAAGATCACATGTACGTCAGAAGCATCTTGTGATTTACAGATACGGTGTTTGCCATTCAGCTGGGAAATGTATTATTTAAGCTAACATGACCTTAAACTGTGTGGCCACGTGCTTTCCTGATGGATACATTTATCAACATATTCGTTTTTCTAATTTGATTTTCACGCTGCCTGCACTAATAGACAGGATGTATCCAATGAGCTGCTATGGAAACAGCGGCATACGTAGTGCTGATCCCACCGGTCTATTCTTAATGTGTATGGATCCTTTCCATTTCTAACCCTTCCCTGCTTGAAGGATTCACCAGCCATATTGTCCTCCGTGTTTCTGCTGCCCACAGGAGACTCGCATTCATGTTTCTTCTCACCAAGACTTTACCTTGCTTGTCACCGTTTTTCTCGTTTGACATCAGAAGTCACGTGAGACTGAAATTATTTAGATATAGGGCCAAAGATTTAGGTGCAAAAGTCCCATTTTTCTAAGCTAGAAAAATTAGACTTACAGATACCAATTGTAGAATCAAGAGAAAAATTCCTTCATTATGGACAGAAGGTATGGCATACAGCTCAAGTATACGTAAGAATTGCTGCAGGGAGGGTTGAAAAATACCTTTGAAGGATGCGAGTCAGTAGGAACATATTTTTAAAGGGGTCTCCTCCAGATCTCAAGCTGGCATCTAGTTACCCGATTGGGCCAGCATTTGTGTCTGCATTTACGTATGAATAAATGGCAGTGGGAACGGTAGCTTAGTCCAGAAAGGCTCGGCTGATTCTAGTGTTGTGCACCTCAGGGTGAATCAGCCTGTCCGAGTGGATGATCCTCCTTTTTCAGGCAACCTAGAAATACCTTGTTATAAGGTGTGGGGTTTTCAGGACTGTCTGTTTTAGGAGTGCGAGTCCCACGGAAACTTCACGGCACTTCTGAAACCACCACCAAAGCTTTTTTCGGAAAGAAATATGGTCATTCTACCTAAAATCTTTTAGGAAGCACTCTCATGGGAATATTACCCAGCGCTGGGTACAGTTTCTATTAGCATCAACACAGAAAACCTGCCAAATCTTCAGATATTTTTGTTCCTTTTTTCTTTTTCTTTTTTT
>NW_017729031.1:30191128-30196704 GCF_001723915.1 Gavialis gangeticus
GGGGGGGGGGGGGGGTAAGGGAATGACATTGCAGCTTGCTCCATAGCAAATAAGACTAGATCATGTAAAAGAGCAAAACCTATACAGCTAGAAATCTGAGCGAAAAAGATTCTGGACTGAATATATTAGGCCACCATTAGAAATAATTGTACCAGGGAACAGAGCACGGAAGATTTCTTTTTATGCTACATATTTAAAACCTGGGACTATTCATCTCTCATCCTGGTAGACAAAGAAAAGAAGGAACAAGTAGCAACACTTCCTTTTGCACTTCCCTACACTTTAGCTTTGATGTTTTTTTACAACGTCGTTACTACTTTACAGATCACTGATGAAGCCAGGGATGTGGGGATGAAACAATGAACAGCCACTGGCTACAGTTCAACCACTAGATAAGAAAGCAGAGTAAAAAGCTTTCTCTGCCTTTGATGAGACTCACCCAAGCTCATCGTTCCTGAAAGGCAGCAATTATCTTACAACTCGGAATAAAAATGAAGTGGATCAGACTCCACAAGGAGGCTGGGATTTTTTAAAAACTCCCCCAGCAACCTACAGGTTACACTCACCCACAGTGACCACCATGTTTTATTATCAATGTGCTCTTTTGAGAGGTGAATAAATTGGAGGTGGGGGAAGGAGATATATAACTTTTTCCAGCAAAAGCCATCTGATCCGTGAGTGCGATTAGCGACGCTTCCATCCATGGCTGTGAGGAAGCGCTATCTGTGTATGCGAGCACAAAGAAGTACATTTCCTGCTCCATCTCTCCAGCACAAGTGTCAGCAACCTATAGCCCGTGAGCCGGATCCAGCTTGCAAAGAGACTGAATTTAGCCTACGGAGGTCTGATCCACTCCAAGTTTTACTACCAGTACGCTGACCCCTGCTGCCACTCTTCCTACTGACCCAGCCCATATCTGCACTCTGCATTTTACTCGTGGTGGGCTAATTCCCTGCTGCCGATCCAGCCGTCACTGCTCTGCTTTCTTGACCCCCACCCTCCCCATGCAGCCTCTGCTTTTGGCCATTGCCAAATGAACCAATCCAAATTCTTGATTGCCCATGCTTTTTGGCACCACATTTATTGATGGAGGCAAGAGAGCAGCCCGGGACAGCTGGGGTGGCAGCAGACGACTGGTGGCCCGTGGCAGTGGCTGGGGCATTAGTAAAAAGTTGCCGACCCCCACTCTAGCACATGCACTCCTGGAACGGGACCTGTCCCATGACAGCCCTCTTTGCGATTGTCTCCGTGTTGTAGGTACAGAAAGGGGGAGGACATAGTTGGTGTCCCAGAATCCAAAGGTGCAAGAGGAGGATTAGAACAGAAAAGTAAAGTTCTCCAGTTCACCGGATTATTATTTTTTTTTGGTTTTGTTCTGAGTCAAATATTTCTCAAAATTGGCAGGGAACCAGAAACTCCTGACATCCTAAAGCTGCTCTGTGGACTTGGTGTTTGTGTCAAATTTCACTGCTAAGGCCAGCTGTCAACATCAGCATCATTCAGCACATCAAGGAGGCTCCAAGGTCACCTGCTAGCTATTCCCGGGGCTAGAAACCAGGTACATCTGCCCTTCAGGATGGGGAGTCTCTACCTTTCTGGCCTACCATTTCCCTGCCAGATTTACCAGGGATCCAGGTAAGGTTTCCACAGCAGCATGCCTTGCATTTCCAGAATGAAACAGTTCCTGCTTCAAGCAGGGGATGAGCCCTGGAGAGCCCTTCCAGCCCTACTTTTCTACAATTTTAGGTTCAATAAGCTGGCATTAAACTTTCTGGCCAGTGCTACTGAGGATAATCAAGCTGATGAGAAACTCATTCGTATCTCCACTCTGTATCAAATGCAGATGACAGGAAGGACGATTAATAGCCAAGCTTTTTTAAACTGTCCCTTTTGTTTCCAACCCAATGTGAACATTTCCCAACAGACCAAAAAAGAAAAAGTCATCGTTGAATTAGGGAAATCCACAATGTCCTGGACTGTCCGCATCTCCTTCCTATTTTTGCTCCTCACATATGCTCACAGATATTTTTCACTACAAGTGCGTAAACCTCTTTTATAATTATGAATCCAGAGTGTTTCCAGGCTTTGCTTACAGCAACCACAGATGTCTGAAGGCAGAAACAGGCTCAGTCTTCTGACATCTCGCAGTAGCCAGCTGTTCGAAAATGTTGGCAAGATATCAGAAGAGTCAAAATGACTATAAAGCCATCAGCCAGAAGAACATTGTGCACAGAGGGAAAATATAAAACTAAATCTCCTTTCAATTTTGGACTTGTTTGCATTTTCTCTGGCAATGCAACAGCCTCAGTGGAATCAGCATAAATAGCTGCAATGGGGAAGACCAGCTGACTGCTTCGACCAATGTGTCTGTGCCCTGCGGGAATGTGCAGCTTTTTACAGTGGACTCTCCTGTGGTGCCCCAGGGACCAAGGGGAATAGTTTGCAACTCATTAGAAAATGTGTAAGGAAGAACACGGCTTGCCTGAGAGAGAATGGAGAGAACGGGGCACCGGTAGGACAGGATCCTTCACTTTACTGTACAAGATAGTGGCCTTCACGATCCAACAGGGAATAGTTCAACTGATTGCACGTGCAGGTGGCACGTTAAAAGACAGAACCCCTGTAAGTATTTGCACAAATAAAGGAAAGTCATAATGAAGCTACAATTAGATGCAAGAAGCGTCTTTGTTCCATAGGTCAAGAAAACATCCTTTAGTCTCTCTCTAACATGGCCATGTTCAGCCTTGGAGAGAAGGTTGGGAGAAAGCTTATGTATCATTGAAGCCCCCCAAAATAGTCAGGCTGGACCTGATCAAAGCACAGGCTCTGTGTGGAGGAGTCTTGTACCTGCTCTGACCAGCTCCAGGGTGAGGATACCCTGATGGCGCCATTCACCTCTGTGAATAAAGTCTACGAGACACACACATCCCAGAAACTCCTGTATTAGGCTTAGACAAAATCTAAAAGATGCCCTGATTTTGCGTTGTCTATCTGAACAGATTACATTTCCCTCTGAGACCTTAAAGCCTGTCTCCAGAAGCACTGAGAACCTTTAACGATGGAGGCTGAGACTGCCCAGAAACATATAGTCCACCAGACAGATCCAGAAGTGCTGGCAGGGCTGGGTGCCTAACAGGGTAAAGTGGGAAGTCCTAACTTCTGTCCTGGAAAAGGCAGAAGGAACTAACTGCAGGGTTATTACCTGACATCAGGAACAAGACAAAAATTGTAAAGACAGGCTGGCTCAAGTGTGAGCAAATGCACAAGGTATTACTAACAAGGGTAAAAATAATTCTCCCCATACACCAGCTATATGGGTCCCCCCCACGGTCTTTTTTGCTCAAAGAAGAGAAGAATTTGCAGGATTCGTAGCTAGGATTCAAATTACTTACAGCAGAAGAGCAAGCATTCAGCGGTGGCCTCCTAAGAGCAGGAGAGATGTGAAGAGAACGACACCACACCAGGCCGAGATGTGGATACCTGGCTGAACAATTTATTATCTGATAAGATAAGCATTTTGCTACAGTGTTAGAACAGCCTAAACAAAGTGTGCTGGGTGCATTAATGCATGTGTAGACGTGCTCCAGAAGCATTATATAGAAGCAAATAAGGAAATGCTAAAATGCTTCATGGAAGGGTATCCCTTTGGTGGCTGTTGTAGCTGTTGGAGTCTCCTCTCTCCACAGAAGGGATAGTTAGAAGGCAGCGGGGTAGCTGAAATCAGACTCAACAAGGCCGAAGACAGGAGGACATAGCCCCAGAGGTCAGACTTCACTCTCCTCCTCTCTATCCTATTTTAAGGCGCCCAGCTCACTTCAACAGGAAGCAATCACTTTACCTGATGTACTATATCCCCGACTGCAGCTTATTATTAGTCAGCTGCGAGACTGTGCCACAGCCACGATGTTTCCTGCCCACTGATGTTCGGCACTGGCTTCATCAAGAGGAAACAGAATGATTAGTTGTTTATATAAGATCACGTCCCTTCTCTGTCGCATCAAGAAATAAAGCACAAAGGCTACAGAAAGACGTTTTCTTGAGTCTCTACAGCAGGGACGGGCAATTATTTTGGGCCGAGGGCCGCTTACTGAGTTTTGACAAGCCATCAAGGGCCGCATGACAGGAAGCCCAGGGAAGATAAATATTAATTTTCTAAATTTTTTAGGGGCCCCGCAGGCCGGATAGAGTGGCCTGGCGGGCCGCATCTGGCCCCCGGGCCACATTTTGCCCACCCCTGCTCCACAGCTTCACCAGGTATATATACTCCTCCTCACAGGACTCCCAAATACTAGAAATGGCTTCAATGAACACCTAATATTCTGTATTAAAGTCAATATTTGTTTTGAGTTTAAATCTACAGAGCAAAACTTCCAACTTCCAACGATATCGTTGGCCTCATGTAAAACCCAGAGTGGATTCCTACACAGCAATCTAGTCTTCGGGTGATTTGCATTCCTGAAATGGTATATCCATAATATCCTCCTTGGTTAGGCTGCCTGGAAGTTACATAGCTTTTTCCAACTCCCCACACATCTGTTAGCTCCCATAATGGCCATTACCCACTACTTTCCATGGTAAAGGATATGTATGCTTTCCAGCAGTACAGACTCATGGTTCAAATACCGTAAGAGTCCTTCTGGGAGACTCAGATGAAATGCTATATACTTTACAGATGCACAAAGGCTGTAGAGCATCTACATGCCTCACCTTCCCAACGTGCAGGAGAGGGGTGTCTCCTGTGCAGGACCTCACACTGATTCAGTGAAAATCATCTTGCAGGCACGGAGAAATTTAAAAGACCTAACGGTAGCACAGGGGACCTCATAGATGGCATCAGGATCATACAAGCAGGACAGGAGATTTGGTTAATACCTAAATTACTCTCCTCCGAGTAGGTACTGCACATCTGGGGGCAATGACCCAATGGAACTAGTTCCTTCCTTCAATAAAGCCTGCCCATCGCTTGACGGACACATTTTGTTGACAGCCCAGCCATAGGAGATTGGCAGGAGAATCTGGACTCCTACTTTGTAGAGCTGGAGACTTTACTAGAAATTAAACTGTCAGCTAAGCAGTAGTGAGAGCAGTATGAGCAGATATCTGGGAGACAGGCATTTCTGCGCTCTAATCTGAGCCATGTCAATACTTCGCCACGTCAGTGAAGTTGCTTCGTTCCCTTAGTTTCCTTCTCTGTAATGGAGGCTCATACCTCCTGTTTTTGCCATTTCTGGATTTCTTGCATGTAGCCATGTACTGCTGAGCGCTGATATTAGACAACGTTTTTCCAGTTGACTTTTTCCTGGTTGTTGTTCCTCATCTTAGTTGCACTGGGGATTTTAACTGACTGAAGTCTAGTTCATGATTTTTGCCTGTTTTTGCCTACTTATTTTTTGGTATAAAGTGTTTCTACATATGCTGAGATTCACTCTTGACACCAGACCCCGTTTCACTGTTCCGTCAGCACAAAAGGAAACAGGATATTCCCAGGCGGAGAATCCCCCAGTGGGACCGAGCCCCCTGCAGATGCACTGCTGTCAGAGCTTCCTCCCCCCCCCCCCCCCCCCCCCCCCCACGCC
>NW_017729031.1:30196967-30204587 GCF_001723915.1 Gavialis gangeticus
TCCTGCCATGCTTTGTGGGTGTTATGCTGTCAAGTGGCCAGACACAGCTGGCCTTGAGGCCATGCTACACCACACTTAGGCTGGCTGGGTTCACCAGAGATGCAGACAAAGAATTGTGAAGCCACAACTGGCTTCTCTCCAGCGCCCCTTCCTAGAGACACCCCCCTGCATCCTCAGCACTGCTCAGAATTTAGCTGAAAGCAATTTGGAGAAAAACACCTCTCCCGGTGTCTGTGTGATAATGCTTATCCACGTATATGTTGCACAGCAGTTGGAAGATTCAAAGGCAATGGAAAGTACTAATTATTATCCGATGGTAGAGCTTGACAAGCGCTAAAAACAGTCACGAGCTATTAAAAAAACAGCATACAATGACCCAGAGGAAAAGAAGAATTCAAAATGCTGTGTGTAGGGAATGTGCACAGGTCCTGGCACTCTCTGCTCTTTTGCATAGCTACATTTCCACTCAGGCTCTGCTTTGAAGCTTTATCTCTCTAGACAGGCAAATCCTCTTGAACATACCAGAGGAAGGAGAACATCACTCTTCACTTCCCAGCATAGGAAGAGCAGGCCAAAGTTGGCTCTGAGGCAGGAGAAGATGCACCAGATGGACGCTACTTCAAGAGACCAGACTTTGGCTCAGTGACTTTTAGGAAACAGTCATCAACCATCAGCAATATAGAGCTCCCTGCTTCTCACAAGCAGGTTTCTAAAAAGCAGCAGCGAAAGTGGGTCATTGACTTCCAGCTGGTGAAGCCAATAGTTCAAGATGCTACGTTGCTTTATAAACCTTCTGCTCTACTGGCAGGTGTTGTGTTGCTCCTTCCAGTCATGCACCCAGGCTGCACATTCTTGTCACACTGCCGGGCTTTAGTATCCTCTGGCTTCATCCTGAGCTGCCTATTGAGAAATGCTTTTGGCATTTTAACTTTGATCTCAGGCATTTTAATTGAGTTGAACACAATTTATAACCTAACAACAATTTATGGATTAACTTCCATGCTAGGCAGCAGCTCTCACTCATGCAATTCTGTATATCTTAGCTTAGTGATGCCAGCATCTAGTAAATGCAATGATTTCCCTTTATGCAGCCCTGTGAAGTAGGCAATAGAGCAGGGGTGGGCAAATATTTGGGCTGGAGGGCTATTTAAGGCATTTTGGCGAACTGTTGAGGGCCAGGGGGGTGCTGACCCATCACGGTTGTTTATACCACCTAGCATAGCAGTAAGGCGAGGCTGGGGAGATGCCAGTTGATCTTATCCAGCCCTGGGCCCATCTGCCCTGCACCCACTGCCAGGGCATGAGATGGAGCGGGTGGGCTCTGCATGGGCAGGGCACACTCAGCTGAGCAGATACCACTTCCCGTCTACCCACGGCCCCATCTCACAGCTGAGTGTGCCCTGCCCATAGGGCGTTCCCACCTGCCTGCCCACTCCATCCAACACCCAAGCTGGTGGGTGAAGGGTGGATGGGCTGGGGTGCCTGGGCAGTGGGGCTGGGGCTGGCGGTGGTAGCAGAGACACTAGCAGTGGCAGCCAGCAGTGTGAGGACAGAGTGAGCTGCCACCACGAGGGATGCTGTGAAGTCGAATCCGGCTGTCACACCATCCCCTCCCTGATGCCACACTGTCCAGTCCTGTGGACCATAGCTCCTGGCGAGCCTGAGAACCGTGTGCAGGGATGGGGTGGGCTGTGCTCCATGCTAGGCAGCACCTCTGTGTCTGGGGGCAGTGGGACCAGCTGCACACGCCATGGCCTGGGCTGCACCCCCATGCCTGGACTGGGCAAGGCCAAGGGACCTGCCACAAGCTGCAAGGAATCACTTAGCAGGCCAGATCCAGCATGCAGGCTGCATTCTGCCCACCCCTGAGATACAGCAAGAATGCTGCTGGCTATTGAAATGCAGTGGCTATGTGTGTTTGGAAATTAGTTAGCTGTTTTTTGAGCACACTGGGCACTTATACACATACATTTGTCTGCTCCCTCCAGCACATCAGAGCAGACTCGATTAATCAAGTCTGCTCCGCACGCGAGCTGACCCTCCTGGCACTGGGTCACATACATTTGTATAAATGGCAAAACACGCATCAGCACTGAGAAACTGGTGGTGGTGTGCTTTTGAACTAACATACCTTGATGCGTTTTAGTTCAAAAGCACACTGTTGCCTTTTTCTTAGCACTGATGCACATTTTGCCGTTTATATAAACGCATATGCTGTACACCCTGTGTACAAATGCACCCTGTGTACAAATGCATGGTGGAACCATGTTTCCACTATGATATTGGACAACAGTTAAGACCCCCTTTGAGGGACACATGCATATGTAAGAAAGCACTTAAGCTCGCACTCAACTTTAATGCCAACTCTGCACAAGACAATGGGATTTAAGCATCTGATTAGGGTTGAGGTCTAAGGCAGAAAGTGAGGGGCAATTATATATCCCTTTGTATCTCATGCAAGAAGCTAGGCAAATAGAACATTTTTGCCTGAAGGGTTTTTCAGGGAAACCAAGGTTAACACCTCCAGTCCTATAAGAAGCATCACAATCACTGAAATTATAGGTTTTGTGGCCCAAAGGCATCATTATAATAATTCAGTCTGACCTTCATAACGCGCATCATATGACTTCATCCAGTAATGCCTGCCTTGAAGCCGTAACATCTGTTTGAGCAATAGTGTCTTGATTGAAAGACTTCAAGTACAACAAGCCCCTAGGTAAGTTGTGCCAATGATCAAATTACCTTCCCCACGTAATATATACTATTATATATAATAGTATATATATATTATTATATATTACTATATAATAATACATGGCAAATAAAAATTATTCTTCTTTTTACTGTTATTTATACAGTACCGCCTAGCGGTGGGGATGACAGAGGAGGCTGAAAGAGAGGTGGCTAACCTGTGGTATGGATGCCACAACTGGCACAGGCAGCCTGTGTGTGTGGCATGCAGCAGATTGCAGGGGGATAAGCAGCACGGCAGCAGATAGAGCAGGGAACAGAAAGCAGAGAAGCGTATCAGGCAGGGAGCACAGCGCAGAGAACAAAAAGCAGGGCAGCAGAGGAGCACAGGGCACAGAGCAGGGAGCGGAGCCATGGACTCAGCAGGGGAAGGGGGATCGACTGGCACTTGGAAAGGTTGTGGGGCTGAATTTGTGAAACATGCCAAAAAGGTTGGCCCTGCTGTGCAAATACTTGAGTCTTAATGGCTCCTCCAAAAGATGGGTAGTTGGATTGAGGCCATTTTCTATATGAAGATCTAAAGCATACATTGTATATTTATCTGTAGAGAGTCTCAACTTCCTAGTTCACGTTGAAGGAGTTTTATCCACATCCAAAAACAACATGAGGGGGTGGGGACATTCCTCTCCCACCTACCTCCAAGGGGGGAAAGGAGATTAGTTCATTAGGAACCAGACCAGAAAAAGCCAATTCTTCAAGCCAGTAAATCAGTCCCTTAAGCAAAAAAGAATACCCTTCGTGTTAGCATGTTTCTTGGTGACTGTCACACTAGGAAGCTAATTCCGGAAGGTAAAATATGGCAAGGTTTGCACTGTATGAAAGGCTTTCATAGAGTTTGTTGGTCAGGCTTATGATATCAAAGAAAAGCAGAACTGGATGGCCTTTTTGAAGGTAACAAACACATTTTGGCATGGCAGGTTATACAGGGTCTGACCTGGGCAGACATTCAGGGCACCTATATATGTGCCCACCACCTGCTGTAATGCATGCTGATTAGCACGCGTCGGAACAGACTCGATTAGCTCCAGCAGCCTCCGCATCGGATGTATTCAGCGTTCCCGTGTTTCAAAATGGCAGCAGGTGCACTTTAACTAAAACTCCTTGAACAACCTTTAGTTAAAGCATCCCTGCTGCCACTTTGAAGCATGGGACACTAAATCCATGTGATGCTGTGGGTGCTTTAGTTAGAACAGCTCACAAGAGCTGCTCTAATTTAAGCACCCCCAGCCCACCCCGGAGGACGTGTAAAGACACCCTCAGCGTGCCTTCTGGTTGCTACCTTATTATAAGGCTTCTGTTGTTTTTGCTTTCAGAGAAAGGAGAATCCACTTTTGCAATATAAAAACACTTTTCCAAACGATAATTTTGTTTTATTACTTAAGATTATAGGCTTACTTGAAAAAAAGGTGGTTTATCTATTTAAATTCCAGGGTTTTTTCTCTTCTAAATAGCATATAATAAAAAGACAAAGCATTTGTAGCTTAGGGATACTCATTTTAAACATTTATATGCTATTTCTTCTAAGATCAAATCCAATTTAAAAAAAAAGCTTGTTAAAAAACATTAAGGACCAGGCCTTGTATTCAGGAAGTTATGTAAACCAGGGGAAGCTGTTTAAACCATTTGTGCATGTGCAGCCATGGGACCTGGCAGATACAGGAGGAGCCAGGCAATGCGGTGGCAGATAGGTCAGGGTGCAGAAAGCAGAGCAGCAGGCTGGGCAGTGGGAGGGGATTACAACAGCACTTGGGGATGGTGTGGGGCTAGTTAGTGGCCATTTGGCTCCCACTGATTTAAACACATGTCTAGTTTATCTAGCCATGATCAATAACAGTGCCCAAAAATCAGGAAACTGGCTTGAAAATAATCTCAAGAATGTATAAATAAGAAAGATGGTGTCCTTTTATTCAGCCATCTTGTTTTTGAACCTCTGTGGTTTGTGTTTTCCAGTTTTCCTCCACACAATGAGTGTGTGACAGGACCTGGAACAGAATCCAATTCTTCTGACCCATAGACCAATGCCAAATCTAGGCACTACAATAGCCCTGCTGCTTACTGTTACTCTTTAATATATAGAGAAATCAAAAATGATTTTTCAGGCTGTTGGAGTTGCCATTGTATCAGCATTCCCAATCAGAAAGCAACAAAACACCAGTACACAGGAGCTCTAAAAACTTGGCTTGCAAGCTGAAACTGATAAGACGACGGAAATGATCTTTTTCAACAAAAAGGGAAAAAATGAACGTAACTGTAAGCTTAAGGAAAGCAATGAAACCAATGCTTTAGATAAGTGGCATTTAACCTCCAGCCCACGGGCCAGATTCAGGCCACAAGGCAGTGTCATGTGGCCCATTTGCCTCCCTACAGGTCCAGAGAGAAAGAAACTGGCTGAAAATGGCTGTTCATAAAATCTGTAAAAATAATTGAGCCATTCTTAAAAACTCTAAGCAGCTGGAGCTGATTGAAGTTCCATGATGGGAAAGCAGCTGGAGGCATCATTGAAGCACAGACTGAGCACAGCAGTACCATTTGGTGTCTGAATGGGAGGGAGGCTTCTTTCTCCCAGTGATCTGTAGACCCTTCCCACCAGCCCAATGCTGCTTCTGCTGCTGGATCCTGCAGGCTACCTACACTACTGCTGGGTTGCATGTAGGTTTCTTCAGGGGTCTGTGCTGGGATAAGGAGAGCAGGGCCAGTGAGAGTAAAACTGCGGTGGGAGGGTGAGCTGTGGGGGGGAGCATGGGTAGGGTGCGCATCAAGGTATGCGGGCTAGTAGGGGACCTCTGGGAGTAGCACAGACTAAAACGGCAGTCAAACAGGGTTGCCAACACAAAATTTTTTTATGGCAAACTTGTTACTGACAACCAATTTTTTTAAAAACTTTTTTACTATAGTTGCTTTTAAACCCTTACATTAGAAACCAGCCCTTCTAACTGGGGCCTGGCAGAGCATGGCAAAACAGTTATGCTTACATTATGTAACGCAGATTAGTAAAACCGTGTCAGTAAAAGGTTCTTTGGGTAGATATGATATCTTTTATTAGACCAACTAAATAGTTGGAAAAAATGTTCTTCGCAAGCTTTTGGGCACAAACACCCTACTTCAGGCATAGGGAGAGTCAGTCAGAAATTTGCAGATTGTCAGCAAAAACATTTTCTTGGATTGGCAACCATGGCCGGCGTGCAAGGTTACTCAGCATTCAGATCTAGTACATGGGGCTGAGCTTGTCTGCGGGACCTGATCTGGTACACAGGGCTGGACACAGCACGCGGGGTCACACCACCTGAAGAGATGGCACGCAGAGCCAGGCTGGCATGCAGGGTCACACCCAAAAACCAACCTTGCATGCCAACTGGATCCAGCTAGACTGACCCTGCCCATGCACCACTCATCTGGCCCGCAGAGTAGTAAGGTTGAACACCATTTTAAAAAAATGGTATTACATATTGAGGCCTGAGTAGGGTTGTTATCTGCAACTTGTGAATTCATTATAGTGCATGTGTTACAAAGTGTGCTCAAGTGCCACAAGCTATATCAATGTGTTGGGATCACACTTGAAGGCAGTTTCAGCTTCTTTAAGATCTCATTAGACAGCTCAAAGTGATGCCACTCCAAGGCGGGATTATCTTTGATCCGTGCTACCCAGCTTGTGTTACACAACGCCGGGTAACCTAGCCTCAGTCTCTCCAACCACTACCCCTTTCACTAGAGATTCACACAAGAATAGAAACCAAGACTTTCTAAGTCTATCGCAAGAGAAGGCTGAGAGGTGATCTTGTGGCTGCCTACAAATTCATTGGGTGAGGTGGGGTGAGGGGAAGCAAGGAATAGGAGAATAAGAGATGCTCTGTTTACCAAGTACCCCTTGGAGTAACTAGGAACAATGGCCACAAACTGATGGACAGCAGATTTAGGGTGCACATCAGGAAGAGCTTCTTTATGGTAAGGGTTGCCAGAATCTGCAATGGGCTTCCAGGGGAGGCTAGACATGCACCTGCCCGGGGTCATCTGATCCCAGCGCTCTTTCCTGCCCAGGGCAGGGGGTCGGACTCGATGACCTACTGAGGTCCCTTCCGACCCAAACATCTATGAATCATGGTCTCACATCAGATCTCCTACGAGACAAACACCCACGTGTGAGGTGCGGAGGGCTATTTAGAACCCCAGGCTAAATCCCACAAGCACTGGGAAAGTTTCCTACTTCAGACTGGTCAGTAGTGGAGGGGCTAAGCCCTGGTATTGCTTCTCCTTACCCAGAAGCTCCTGACAGCAGGTCCAAATTCAGGCTCAAAGGGTTGGTTTTTAATGTATCAGGATGTGGAAAAAGTGAAAACGGGGTGAAATGGAGAGTTTTATCCAATTTCCTTAGAACTCAGGTGCCTTAATGGAGCAAGGCGGAGGCTAAATCCTTTTCCTCTTGCTTCCACAATTTATCATCCTTAACATCAAGGATGAAAACCCTTTAGTGGGGCTTGGCTCTGTGTCTACAGCTCTGATTCAATACAGCACTGAGGCAAGGTGTACACTGTAAATTAACTTTTTTCTTGGCAGCACCCTTAAGCATGCTGCACTTTGAAGCTATGAACACAGTAGCCAAGTCTGCATAGTACTGCGGGTGGGTTAATTTAGGGGTGAGCCAATTCATCCCACCCTTCAGTAGTACTAGAGCAGTGGTTTTCAACCTTTTTTTCATTTGTGGACCCCTAAAAATTTTGGAATGGGGGTGTGGAGCCCTTTGGAAATTTCAAATGGAGGTGTGGACCCTTTGAAGTGTAAGTGTGGGTATTCAGCTGTTTCGGATTGATCACAGTCCTCTTTCATGTAGCCCTGAGACAGTCTGCAGAGCCTCATGGATCTGCAGACCACAGG
>NW_017729031.1:30209587-30214394 GCF_001723915.1 Gavialis gangeticus
AGTCCTCTTTCATGTAGCCCTGAGACAGTCTGCAGAGCCTCATGGGTCTGTAGACCACAGGTTGAAAACTGCTGTGCTAGACCACTGCACTGTTTATCCTGCTTCTAGTTTGAGAGGCAGCCTTCATGGAGAAACACAGCATGTCTGGAGGCACCAGTAGGCACGATAGGTTGTGCAGGCATGGCCTTAAACGCATACTTAGATTTAGACCTCTTCCTACTGAGCAGTGCTTTTGAACATGTACTTAACTGTATGCACATCCCTAAGTCACATTAGGACTTAGACATGCACTCCAGTGCTTTGGCAAATCAGACCCTTTCTCAAGAATAACACAGATGAATTGCATTTGGAAGGAACTGCCTTCTTGTGCAGAATTGCAAAATTAAATATGTATAAAGCAAAGAAGTAAAAACATATTCTCCACCACCCAACAAAGTACTTGTGCAGGTTTACAAGGGCCTTTGGAACATGGACAGGCTACATTATCATCTGATTTGCATTACTGGTGGAAAAAGCACGTAACTACATCGGATTGTGCCTTTAACGTAAACATAACTTATTACCTTGGGACTTATGTATAAAGGTTATTCATTTACAATTCGTTCATGTTTCCAGGCCCAGCTCAGGTGTACCGGAGCTCAGTTGTGAGCTGGACAGTCACAAATACAAGGTCTACAGCTGCAAAAGCACTTTCTGCTCAACATCACTGGCAGCTTAACTGAACCACTGACAAAAGGATCCAACTCTGGGTGATCCTAGAGAAAGCATTGTTTTGCCCGTTTGCATTCGTAAAAACAGGGATAAATCTCTTGATGGATACAAGAACTGCAACAAAGGTGAGCTTGAAAACCTGATTATCAATGCTACATTTCTGTTGAATTAGTGATTCTACACTGGGACTTCTGAGTGACTGGAAGTGTGGCTGGAGATCACAGAGGGAAGAATTAGGGTGACCTACCAATATCAGTCCTCATAGTGGGATGTAAATCCTCAGATCATTCAATAAATAGGACAACAGATCGTACACACAAGCCAACAATATACAGGATTATAATGGAATATAATGAGCCACAAAAGTGCTATCAATGTGTTCTACCATATGTTCAAGAGGAACGGATTCCAGCATCGTTCTCTTTGGACATGAGTCTCAAAACTGGAGTGTTAGTTGCCCCAGCATGTCATCTCATTACATTTACTGCTGCCCGTGCACCCGTGGTCCTTCCAACAGGATTTTACTCGAGCTCAGGTGGGATTTACGGAAGATAACACACTTCTTGGTGACTGACAATCTGCCTCACTTTGGCACAGTGCTAATAAGAAAAAAATAAAAAGCTGTAGGCTGTATTTTTTTAGAGCCAATTCAAACTCGAAGTTTTGGCAGAAGCTGTGCTTCAAAGACACCACCGTTTGGAAGCAAACAATGTACCGCAACAGAGATGAGGAATGCCTTCGTAGGCTAGCTTATACGATTTCAGCAAGTGGATTCACAGCTGTAATTGCAACTAAAAGCCCCACATGAATGGTGATTGATTTTTGTCTTCTATTTGACTCGTATCCTAAATTGCCCTGGGGGAACTGACTTCTGTGTATGTTCAGAGGTAAAGCCTACCTTATCACTGTCCACTGTGTTTTGTGAGGTCCTGGATGCAATGGAAATGGTGTCGGGCTGACTGCTACCATCTCCTTGGCTGTCCGCATCTTCTATTCCATCTCTGCAGGGAGACAATGGGAAAACAACCTGGTTTACACTAGCCCCGAGGAGCACAAAACGTTGTAGCTGGACCTGAGAAGTGCCGACTCAGCACATTAGAGCAAGATTGGTGCAAAGATTACCCCACTGATAGAGTTTGTGTTACTACCCGCCGTGTAATTTAAAATGACGTCGCTTCTGCCATAAGGTTAGGATTAGCACATAATGACTAGGTTGCTGGAAGCAGAGTGGCCATTGCTTGAATATTTACAGCAGCCAAGGCCCATGTTCCTAGGAATAGCTCCATAATGAAGGTGCAAGGCAGATATTTCACTTAACTTAGATTTCTCACTTAACCAAAACAAGTCATCCAAATTATAGCATTGCTGTTTGTTACCCTGCACAGAAATGGCCTTTCTGCAGCCTCACGGTAACCCACATTTTCAGGGATTTAAAAACAAGCCATGAAGATGATAGGATTGTCTTTCAGACGATAAATAAAGAAACTATAGATCAGTCTTGCTGGCACGGAGCATCTCTTTCTTGCCTGAAATTCCTTTTTTTTTTGCATTTCTGGTTTCTCTGCTGTTCTCAGTTTTGAAGAAAGTCTTTGTTGAAACAAGTATTCAAGAAACAATCCTTCTTCTGAAAGTTCTGCTACATTTGGCATGACTTCGGGGCCGCAAAAGAGAACTCCTAAGTCCTTGCATAATCTCACAAAAGTCTGCGATGAGAAAAATGACCTAGGCCCCTAGGAGCTGATCTGGGGTTCACTTCCCAGCTCTGCCACCGAGTTCCTGGAGGACCTTGAGCAAATCACTTTGCCTTTGGGTGCACAGTTCCACATCTCTAATAGGGGGATAATAGCACTAGCCAAGGTCATGGGAAGTTATGATGGTAAGTACACTAAATATTTATGAGATGCTCGAATCCCTCTGTGATAGCGGCCATGTAAAGAACAAAAACATACTGCTTCTGTATGTACTCATAGGGTCTAGTTTTGAGGCTCTTAACTGTGGGAGGGAGCCTTCATTAGCACAACACTGGAAACGGTTTAATTCATGTAATTTATCTAATCGAGTATTCAAAATAGTCTGCAAAGTCTCGTTATTTCTCAGTGTCTAAACCAGCTCATCCTTGATCGTGATATGAATATTCTCAAGTTCATCCACATACTTATGCTTTTCACTGGCTAGCAGCACAAGAAACTGTGTATTCCTTTCCTTTGTTCAAATGCTTGATTGTGACAATCTGCTTGGGGCAACATCAGCATGAGAAATATCCTTTGATTTAATTGAGAATTCATATTCTGTTCTAGCAGTTAATTCATTACTTGATTGCGAATAGTTTGGGACCAGGGAGATGGTACATATTTTTGCATAAATGTTGCCTGACTAGCTCCCACACAAAAAGGTTTCATGAAGTTTGCCCACAATTTCACAGACAGAAAAATAGCCAAATTTGTGGAAAGTGGGTTTAACTGCAGTATAAATTCTAAGTGAATCCAGTGCAGGGACGGGCAAAATGCAGCCCACGGGTCGGATGCGGCCCTCCAGGCCATTCTATGCACCCTGCGGGGCCCCCCAAAAATTTAGAAAATTAATATTTATCTGCCCTTGGCTGCCTGTCATGCAGCCCTCAATGGCTCGCCAAAACTCAGTAAGCGGCCCTCCGCCCAAAATAACTGCCCGCCCCATATCCAGTGAAAAGCGAAGGGTGGTTATACACATACAGGGAGGCTGCTCCAGTGCACTGTAATTACAGCACTTCAGAGCAAACTTCATTCATCAGCTAATTAGCATGCTAATTAACGTGCTCCAGCCAGCCTTCGTGTCTCATGTATCAGTGCCCCCACACTTCAAAATGGAGGCAGGGACACTTGAACTAAAGCTCGTTCAATAAGCTCTAGTTTAAGCGCCCCCAATGTGTTTTGGAAAGCGCTCAACTAATAGTCTTTATTTTTTTCACTTGTACAGATCGAGCCGTTTACAGATCCTCTATTCAAAGGACTAATGGGAGCAAACCTGCTCTGGTGAAGTAAGTAATCCCACCAGAAATTGGACACACAACGCATCAGAGAAGGCTGGCTGGCAAGATGGAGGTTACCTTTTACTGTTGTTTCTCTGCTTTGCTGGTGTCTTCGGGAGCTGGATTGGTTCCTTCAAAGCTCCTTTCAAATGGATAATCCTTTCTTGAATGACTTCCCGGATATTTTTGATCCATTCCTGTTTTGTTTCAATACTGGATGCCTAAAGTCCCAAAAGCAAAAGAAGACACACTTTATTATATATTTGGCATGTTTTCCCCCATATGGAGAAGAGCCTTGATTTGGTACTGCAAATGTATGATTAATTGTTTTCGTGTTGGTTCTCCACTTCCATCGTCCTGAGATACTTAGTAAACTACACAGAACTGGAGGTATATTTTTGTCAGACCTACTGCTTGGCAAGTAAGAGCAGAAGTAGTTAAGCTTTGGACATGTATATTTAATACTAAAAATACAACGTGTTGCATGGAGGGAAAATGAGTTATCAGTGTAGAGTTAGGGTTTCTCAAAGGTAAGTGTTTGTTTAAACGTCAGTTAACATACATGACTATCCTGTGTGTAGGCTTGGTGAAAAGCACAACTGTTAACAAATCCAGTGGTAATGAACTGAGCACAATCGCAGTCCTCATGGCGATACAACGTGAAGTCAGAAGACTTGCAGCCTCTCAATTCAATGATTGCAGTGGGCAGAGGACTGCAGTGAGACCGGGCAGCCACAGAACTGGACCCCCTTGATCCATGTTATAGTACAGGTTTCCCTTAATTTACTCGGTACGTGTTCCCAGAGAACAGCGCAAAAATCAAATTCACATACAGCAAACCCACTTTACAGTGTAATAAATAGGGATAGGTTCCCATGCCGGTGAGAGAGGGAGGGAGGGAGTGAGGCTGGGACTAGGGAAGGGGTGGGGGGAGGGGTGCCGCTCCTGGGGCTGCACAAGGCAGCAAAGCAGAGGGAACAGGCATTCACCCCAGCCCCAGCTGCAGCGGCCCCGGGAGCGGCCGACTCCAGCTGCCTGCAGCCGCTGTGCTGCACTGTGTCCTGGTGCAGGCGGCTGGTGTCAGCTGCT
>NW_017729031.1:30214663-30214983 GCF_001723915.1 Gavialis gangeticus
TGCCTCACCTCGGGGAGGAGCTGCTGCCTGCCCCAAGTGAGGCTCTGCTGGCTCCAGGACACTGCTCCCTCCCCAGCATCGCCTTGGGGAGCGAGGAGGCACGTGGCATCAGGGCTGGGGAGGGAGCAGTGTCCTGGAGCCGGCGAAGCCTCACTGGGGCAGGCAGCGGCTCCTCCCTGATGTGAGGCAAGGCAGGGATGGAGGCTGGGGCGGGGGCCGGCACGGGCTCTGCCGGCTGTGGGGAAGTGCTGCATTCACCATCCCTGATGATGGGAGTGGAGTGTGGCAAAAAGCCACCTTGGTTTCTCCCCAAAAATCTC
>NW_017729031.1:30214994-30216164 GCF_001723915.1 Gavialis gangeticus
CAGCTGTTTTCCTGAGGTGGGATCTCTGCACCCGCTACATGGAGCGCTTCCCCAGAGCCAGGGAGCCCGTGCCAGGCTCCGGCTCCAGCCCCTGGCCCCAGCCTCCAGCCCCCAGCTCCAGCCCCTGGCCCCTGGTTCCAGCTTCCAGCCCCCTTCAGTAAGTGTCCCATGCCGGACTGAGGCGGCGCGTTCACATACTGACGCGGCGCGCTCATGAACCGCTGCTCCTTAGAGGGAACACTGGCAGAGCTCCGGAGGTTTTGGGGCACGGTTCAGCCCAGTTGCTACAGGCAGCTGGTGTTGGCTGCTCCTGGGACCAGGATGAGTGCCATGCCCTGTGCCAGCCAGGGCTCTGCTTGTCTGCACTCACTCCAGCCTGTGCTGGAGCGGCCCCAGGGGCAGCTGACACCAGCTGCTTGCACCAGGGCATGGTGCAGCCTAGAAGCAGAGGTGAGTGTGGACACGCGGAGTCCTGGGCAGCGCAGGACACGGCACTCACCCCAGAGGCCAGGTGTGGGGGGGGTCAGGGGGAGCACAGTGCAGCTGGCCGCTCCCAGGACGAGTGGGGCCATGGCCCTTTCCCCTCCCCCACAGACTTACCTGCTTGGGCAGGGGGGACGTCAATGCTGATCGCATAGGAGTGAATTTACCCCACATAAAACAAATTATGGGTCTAAATATGCTCATTGCATAAGAGCAAATTTGCATGTGAAGAACCTGCATAAATTGAGGGAAACCTGTATTAGAGAGAAATCTGCCCCAGCATGTAGACAAAAGTCTTTTGATTGCACTGAGAACCATAACCTGACCTCCCATTAGCATTCGAAAGTCCCAGAAGTTAATGCTTTGCAGGCAAACAAACCAAGCCCAAAAGACTTACCTTCAACACTGTTTTATTGTCTGAAGATGGTGTCCGCCCAGACCACAAGGCAAACTTACAGGGATCTCCTTCAACATGCTCAGTCACTCCCAGTTCTGAGGTCTAGGAGAGAAGAAGTGATGGGAGAAACGACTTTGTGACTGAAGCATTTTGGTTTCAAAAACTTTTACACTGAGAACTTGTCTCTTTTGGTATGCTGCACCCTGATGAAATCAATGCAAACCCAGCAATGGCTGCCAGGCAGAGGTGTCCGACTGGCTCAGATGACCCCCACCCACACAATCATTTTT
>NW_017729031.1:30221164-30222965 GCF_001723915.1 Gavialis gangeticus
CCCTGATGAAATCAATGCAAACCCAGCAATGGCTGCCAGGCAGAGGTGTCCGACTGGCTCAGATGACCCCCACCCACACAATCATTTTTAACCTTTCCAGAAACACTCCAAGTCCAATCGGGCTTTGCGAGTCCTGATGAAATCCAAGCTGCTGATCCAGGTGCGTATGCATCCCAAACCTGTTGCAGAAAGAAGCAAGCCACCCACTACCACCCCTACTGACAAACAGTGCGAGTCCAGGATATTTTCATGCCTGGCAGACCTACCAGTAATTTGTTCTTGTAAACATATTTTGTGTGTCCTGAAGAATCTTTGATCTCCTTGCTAAAAACCAAAGAGATTTCAAAGAGGAACAAGTGCCTCTCCCGGCCTTTCCGAATGAGAGACTTGGGGTCCCACACCTGGAAGGAATCCTGCAGAATCAGCTCTCCCTGAACATCCAGGTTCTCATCAAATCCTAAAGGAAACACACAAAATGTTTTAGCCAGGATTTGTTCCTGGATCCATGTTTTCACTGCTCAACAAAGCAAACCTAGAGTGTTAGGGAAATCTTGAACTCCTGGGTCACTCCTTGCTATACAACTCATTCTTGAAGGGACATTGTGAAGAGGAAGTATCATAGGCAATGCGTCCCTTGCTTTATTCTTTACCACCAGGGATTTAATTATTTCAGTGATGCTTTGTATATCACATGTAGCAGGCAAAAAGTACCACTGTGACTGTGGATGGGGTCATATAAATGAGACGAAGATAAATGTGTGCAAAATGTCAGTGGTTCCCCAACTGCATGTTGGGCAGTAATGCAGGGCAGGGATAGCCAACCTGGGGCAAGCACGCCACACGTGGCACTGGCAACCTCTGTGTGGGGCAAATGGCAAACTGGGGAGGAGACATGCAGCGCAGTGGCAGACAGGGCAGGGAGCAAAAAGCAGAGCAGCAGATCAAGCAGGGAGCACAAGGCAGGAAGCACAAAGCAGAGCGGATGGGGGAAGAGAATAAGAGTGGCACTTCAGGAGGGTGCCAGGCTAACCTGGTGAAAAGTCTGGCCCCCACTGACACAGGGAATCCTGTGTGTGCCATCCCCGCCTTGCAATTCACACTGGAAAGACTTTGGTGGTGAACACTGTCCTACGTGGCAGTGCAGGGCATTATATTTACCTTCAAGAGCAAATTGGATGCTTATCTTGCTGGGATCCTATGACCCCAGCTGACTTCCTGCCCTTTGGGCAGGGGGCTCGACTCGATGATCTTCTGAGGTCCCTTCCAGCCCTAATGTCTATGAAATCTATATCTTGCCATAGCCTCTTTAACCAACAATGGACAAATATGGTCTTTTCTGATATGACAGCAGTGTAAATCAGGAGTAACTGCACTGAATAAATGGGGCTAAATTATTATAAATTGGGTGGGATATCAGAATCAAGCTGAGGTTTAGTTTAGAAAAAAAAAATCACCTTTCCATACGCTTGTCACAACCTTAGACCAACTATTCATAGTTCTCAACTCACTCCCAGCTGGCTAGGGATCTCCTAGGAACCAATTCTCCTACTGTATTTTCTTGCATGCCACGTGTCCCCAGATAAGACGTGCACCTTGTTCTTTGGAAAGTTAAATGTAGAAAAAAAAGATTTTTCTAGAGTCAGGGTATAAGGCTGGCTTTTTCATAGAGAGGCTGTGCTGCAAAACAGCTGCCAGCTTGTCTCGCAGCCAGCAAGACGAGCCAAGCTATGCAAGGCTTGACACTGGACTCCACCCTCCTTGCTGGCTTGTTGAGAGAGGAGCTGGAAGACATCTTGCAACA
>NW_017729031.1:30227965-30232206 GCF_001723915.1 Gavialis gangeticus
AGGCTTGACACTGGACTCCACCCTCCTTGCTGGCTTGTTGAGAGAGGAGCTGGAAGACATCTTGCAAAACAGCATCTTCATGCTTCCGTTCCAGTGACAGGTACACACCCCAATTTTGGACAGCTGACTTTTGGGGAAAAGGTGCATATGGTTTTGCAAGCAAACACAATATTTGGGCAATTTTGTTTTTGCTAGGCACCAGAATGAGAGTATGGACAGAAGCAATATTAACATGGGTGTAGTGGGAATTGCACTAGTATAAAAGAGCAGGCAAATTGTTAAACTAAGATAACTCTGCCTTACCTGGTCAGGTATTACCCTTGAAAGAACCAGGACAAAACACTATTGGTATAAGCTATACTGGTTTAGTTTCTGTCTGGCTAGGTATGTAAACAGGCTCCAATTTGCCCCCCTCTACTTAGTGGCAAGGTACCATCATAGCCATGTACTACGTAATAGCTACTGGGATAATTTCATGTCTGTTTGTTCCTACCCCGGTGTAATCTAGTTCAGTACACAAATGGATAGAAGTTACACCAGAGCATGGGTTCATTAGTCCAGGCCCTGATAAACATTCAAGCCTTAAAGCTTCTCAGAAAAGTTTGGCTTAGATTTTACTGTCAAACCAGGGAGATTTCAAGGTGTTCTCACTTCTTCAGACCAGTGTGCCAACTGGTTATTTTCAACCACCCAGGCATGGCACACTTTAGAGCTCGAAGTGGCACAGTCCTTGTATCTTTTGTTTCAGTACCCTTCTTCTTTGTCAGTTCTGCCTAGATCTGGAAGGGAAATGATTTTGCCATTCTGGGACAATTTTGAAACTATCAAAAAATAGTCCTGTCCAGAATCAGAGAGAAAATTCACAGTCTTGCAAATTTTCATGAACCAAAAAAAAAAAAAAAAATCATTTGGGCCAATTAAGATGTTTCATTTTTGTAATTTTGAAACACTGTTTTCATGTTGACCTTTCTTTTGCAATGTATTCTTTAATATAAATATTCTTTTTGTAAAAAAGAAAAGAAAAGAAAAGAAAAGAAAAGAAAAGAAAATTGCTTTGGTTCAAACCCCCTTCCCCAAACTTTTCATTTGGAAAGTGTTAAAATAGGACATTTAAACAATTGTAAAACTCATCCACAATATCTTTTAGGAGAACACTTTTGCTTCCAGTGAGTGGGAATTTGTGGCAAGGAAAAAGCTTCACTGAAATATCTGGATCAGCTCTTGCCCTGACAAGCCTTTCAGAGAAATCTCCCAAGGAGCTGGGATGCAGCAGAGACCCAAAGGACCAGTCAGCCGTCAAAAGCCTGTCACTGCAAACTCTGAACCAGGACCTCTGCCCAAGACATTCGGGATTCGTTCATGCACAGCTTCCCCCCTTGGAACTGCCGGAGTCAGCTACCTTCCAGCATGCTGACATGCATGGCATCATTGGCTTTCTTAGGGACGCTAAGCATTACTTCTAGGCCATCTTTGAGTTCCCCTTTGCCTTCTTCACAGCATGTTAACAGCTCCTGAGGAAAAAAAAAACCAGAATATATACAAATAAGCTCCATGCAGGAGGTTGCACATTCTCACTTCTTAGATTCAGGTTGCATTTCCACGCCTAAAGCCTGGTCTCCTTGCAGAGGTTTAACAACTTCCACTAAAGAAGGGATTTCAAATTAATGTCCTTAGAGCTATTACGAATGGTTATGTGGGCATTCAGAAATTGATATAAACCTGGTGGAAACTCACAAGAAACATTAAAAGTACAAGACAATTAACCTCTCTGAAATCAAATAAGAGTGTGCACACAGAGGTTTAGCTAAGCTGATTTAACTAAACTGGTTTAATTAAGGCTGTGTCCACACTACAAGCTTTAGCCAGCAGAATAGGCCAAGCAGGAGAATGAAGAGGTGTGTGCCTACATCAACAGAAGAGCCCAATCAAAAGTCATACCAGCAACACTGCTATAATTGGTATAGTTTCTCTGTTACTCATATCATTTCTTTTGCTTGTGGGAAGTGGTTTTATTATACAGGTGCAAAGCCCAGGCTTCCCAGCACACCTGTGTCCACTATGCCACAGCTTTGCAGGGATAATCTACCAGTATTTCCACACCTGCACATACTCCACAGTTGTGTATGCTACCTGAGGATCAGATGAGGAAACATGGGAGTGAAGCTCACCATGGCTGCTCCATGCATACTACACCCAGAAAAAGCCGTCTCAGTGTGGCATGTGTTGCAAACCAAGAACCCTGCTCTGTTAGAAGTGGCTCAGGGTTGGATACAGAGGGAGTGGGGGGCATATACACCCACTTTTGATCTGGACTATGCTGCAGGAGCCTCTGGGGACTTTCATAAAATCCCCAAACCACACAAAAATTCCCTTTCTTCCCCTTTCCCTTCTCCCCTGCCTGCTGCTGATGCTTTCTTCACTGTCCTGGGGGCAGGGGAAGCTTCAAAGCTGCTCCTGCCAGATCCATCCAGGCTGCAAGGGGGCTAGGCTCAGTGCCAGCAGTGTGCCTTTGAGCAGAGGGGATTCTTACTTGCTTTGGGGACTCTGAAAAAGTCTGCAGGGGGTCCTCTGGCATGCTCTGCTGCAACTAGTGGGGAAGGAGCTGGGATCTAATATGCAGCTACCCTTGCAGCACACTCTTTGCCAAATCCTGGATCTGTCCCTGGAGTGGCTACATTGCATCAGCGATTTGAAGGATAATGCACGTGGAGTGTGCATGGCAAATGATGCTGCAACACTTCCAAATGTAGTTCTCAGGCAGTGCCAGAACGGCTTAAATTCATTCATGGCCATAAGGCTGCAGTTGTTTGCTTACTACCAGAGAGGTTCTTCCAGCTGTTTTTTGTCTGAAGGTAAGGTGTCTTGGCACCTTACAGACTATCTGAATTAGAGTTATACATAGCACAATCTCTTGTTTCAGATAACATCTAGACAAGTTAGGCACACAAGTCAGTGTTTTTGCAAAAGATTTGCCCAACCTAAGCTCATTTCACAAGTAATGGAAACTTTCCATTGCGTTTCCACATTCAAATCCCAAAGGCTTTTTATTGGTATGTGACCATATTCTCCTAAGACAGCTGCCAGCTTTTTCCAAAAAAATTGAGGCTGATGCACAGCTTCCAAAAGGAGGCAGATGCTAGAAGGGGTCTCTGCCCAGAGCCAGGATAAGAGACAGATGTTTGGTATTCCTTAAAACATCTGAACTTTCCATTTTCCACCAAAATGTTGCAAAAAGCAAAGCAAATATAAAAGAAAACAATTTTCTCTCCCTTGGCTCTCCCCTCTTCATTCCCTTTCCTCTTCAAAGCACTCACTTCCCAGGTGCTCGACATTCATTCATAGTAGAGACTCAATCTCTCTCTCTTTTCCAACTCAACACATCTTTTCTCCAGTGCTTTGCAGATTACAATCTGACTTCTTCACAGGGTTTTCCCACCCTTGCGTTTTCTTTTCCACTTCGTATCTTCACTCTTTCTGCAAGATATTTGTCTCTTCCAAAATCAGCTTTTCTCCCTCAATTTATTTTTATATTAGTGTTTTCTCTGTCATTTCTCCATCCCGGTTACTCTCTACCATCAAATCCCTCCTGATTTCTGCACCCAGCCTCCGCTTGAGCCAATGGCTAAAGTCAACTGGAGTCTTCCCATCACCTTCACTGAGGGTTCAAAATCAGGTGAATAGTCCCCTTCTCCTGCCACTTCTCCCTTGTGTCCCTTGGTCGTCTGAACATGGAGACGGCCTTCAGTTGCAGACTGGAGAAGGGGAGAAGCAGCCCAGCCGTAGCTGCTCGGCCCTGCTTCCTACACAAGTTGCTGCATTTCTCTGTGACCCCATCTGGACTATTTGGCTTCTCAGAATAGGTCATTGCCTCACCTTCAGTAAAAGCTGGTATTTGGTGATCCTCTGGACAGGCTTGATTAAATACGAGGAGATGGAGTTGGCTAGACCATGTCTTTGCTGAATTTCCTACAAGAGACAACAAGATACGATTAAACACATACACACAGAAAAAAAGCAACCTGATCCCTGATTTCACCCAATCCTTGGCAGAACTAACCAGAACCAATTTTAATGCAGGTCCTTAATTTAGCTTCTTTCTTAGGTTCATGCACAAATAATGTGGTTTGGCAAAGGGCAGCAATAAACTGCCGAGTTCTCCTCCCATCGTTTAGGTAGGCAGAACTGGGCAACCCCTCCAGCAAGGACTCTGTCATGTAAATGATATAGTTTTGCCTTCAATG
>NW_017729031.1:30237206-30258946 GCF_001723915.1 Gavialis gangeticus
TGGCAAAGGGCAGCAATAAACTGCCGAGTTCTCCTCCCATCGTTTAGATAGGCAGAACTGGGCAACCCCTCCAGCAAGGACTCTGTCGTGTAAATGATATAGTTTTGCCTTCAGTGTATATTAACTGTCACATGA
This sequence comes from Gavialis gangeticus, assembly GCF_001723915.1. Lineage (NCBI taxonomy): Eukaryota > Metazoa > Chordata > Crocodylia > Gavialidae > Gavialis > Gavialis gangeticus. The sequence goes on from NW_017729031.1 coordinate 30,237,342, forward strand.
ACTGTTTTTCTTTAGCTGGGAGGATTGAAATCAGATCCATAACTTTAAATCTTGGGTTAATTTAATGTCCAGGGGGTGGATTATAGCTGCACTTCTTTGCATTACTGGAAGCTTTTAGTTATTCCAGTTTTTTTAGAAGTTTTTGGATTTCAAAAGAGGCAGACGGGTGCCCCGTGGGATTTTCAAAAATCCCACTGGGTTGCCAGGGTGCCTACCACAGTGAGAGCTAGAGACTGGTGTTTTTTTTAAATATCACTCATGCCCATCTGCTTTTTGGGAACCTAGAAACCTTTAAATATTTGGCAGGATGCAGGAAGGAGCTATTTTAACTTGTCCCGGCCAGTCAGTCCCAAGGAACATTTAACCAAAGGAGAAAAGTGATAGCAAGTGAATTCTGACCTCTCCTCTCCCCATCCCCTGACCCAGCCTTCCCAGAGCACATGTCCTCTCGTGGGGCACTATATGGAGATAGCTATAGGAACTGGCTATACTGGCTCGTTGCCTCTAGGGGCTCCCCACTTCCAGGAGACTCTCTGGCCAGCTTCCAGTCATAGAAAATTGAGAGGGATTGGTAAGGATCGCGAGAGGTCATCTACTCTGCTATTGCCCCAAGGCAGGATCAACTAGATTTAAACCCTTCCTCACAGGTGTGTTAGTGACTTCCAGTGATGGAGATTACACAAGCTCACTAAGCAATCTGTTCCACTGCTTGATTATCCTTACTGCTAGCTTTTTCCTCATATTCAGTCTAAATAGCTCATTTCTGCAATTTAAGTCCGTTACTGTAAGGTGGATACATAACTGTGTGGATCATCATGCTCAACAAGTTGTCATCGATGGCTTAATTCTAGTTATAGGGGCAGTATCAAGTGGCCTTCCCCAAGGACTGTCCTGGGTTTGGTATTGTTCAAGATCTTCATTAATGATCTGGATGATGTGACTGAATGCACACTTAGCACGTTTGTGGATGACAGCAAGTCGGGTAGAGTTGAAGATACTCTGAAGAATAAGGCCAGGGTCTAAAATAACTGGATAGACTAGAGAAATGGTTCGCAATCAACCAGATGCAATTCAACAAAGACAAGGGCAAGGTCCCTCACTTTGGATGGAATAAATGCAGGCACAGCAGCAGACTGAGGAATGACTGGCTAGGCTTCAGTACTGCAGAGAACCTGGGGGGTTACCGTTGACCATGAGTTGAATGGGTGAGATCCTGCACCCTTGTCTAGGCCCCTGATGCAAATGAAATAGATTAGAGAGTCCCTAAAAAACCTCAGTCCCCACTAAGAGAAGACAGACACAGTGGTAGACAGTAAGAAAGATGTCTCCAGAGCCCCCTTCACAAGATGTGCATAAAATGTGTGCTGGAGATGGAGCTGGGAGCCGCAGGGGTGCATCAGGAAGGCAGGCACAAAAGAGCACCGTTGAGATTCTGGCAGTGCTGTATCCCACATGGCAAGCTCAGGGGGTTGCACGAACTTGGAGAGACCTTCAGCTCTCTCTAACAGTACATCTAAGCTGTAGGCTACAGTACAGTGCAGACGTACCTGATCTACACTTAAGTGATTGAGCCACGGAAGCCTAGAGCTGGCTAATTAACCCTGCTTCCGGGTTTAAAGCTAGCTCAGATCTCTCTCCACTATGCTGTAGTCTACAGAGGTACTAAAGGTGCTCACTTTAGGGGACCTCTGTAATCAGAAATGGCCTACCTCTTCCTTCCAGTGCTAGCTAGTGTCACGCCTTAGCGTGGTGCCATGGGCAGATAAATTAGTTTTGTTGTGCGACAGACTTAACTAATTCACAGCCGCATCCTGAACCAGAGGCAGGACAGTCGCATTCCTGGGGCATTCCTGCAGTGCCCGGCAGGGTCCTGATGTAACACAGACCTTCCTAAGTTCAGGATAGAAGTCTTGTCTCAGGGATTCTTCGGGGGATGTCAGGACACTGCCCTGAAATTTGGGATTCTCCTGGAAAATGTGGGATGGTTGGTTGCTTTAGTTGGACTCATGAATGGTGCATGCCCCTGGAGGCTAGGAGAGCATGGTGACCGCAGCGGCGGTGGCATGGCAGTGGTGAGCAGGGAGCTCCTGCAGGTGGCCCTGGCGGTGTCAGCAGTGGATGGCAGGGATCAGCGACCGCCTGCAAATGCTGCTGATAGTGTTAGCGATGAGAAGGGGCTGGCAAGCAGTGACTTCCCGCAGGTGCCACCAGCTGTATAGGCGGCGCCCAATTGCAGGGGGTGCACTGCCTATCTCAGGGGGTGCACATGCACTCGCGTGCATCCCCTATGTGCTGCCAATGGTTGGACTCACCTTATGTTAAAGCAGGGGCCAGAGAGCAGCCCAGGGACAGGAGGAAGCATGGTGACAGAAAACCATTTTTATCTCCACTTCCCCTGGGCTGGACAGTCTACTATACCTCTAAAAGGTCCAAAACACAATGTCACCCCATGTCATGGATGCACTGAAACAAATGCAGATAGATGGCATGGCAGATGTGAACAGGCAAACATTGCTGCGATGTCAGAAAAGGTGCACAAATGGTGAGGTGAGGCATCCAAGCCTTTAGCCAGCGTGCAACGGCCATCGGTAGTGAGGACAGGGCCTTAGCAGCTACTAAACCACCATCGACAGCAGGACAGGAGCATGGACTTGCATCTTGAACTGGACTCCTGCTGTGCAGTGCTGTGTGTGGGGCGTCATGGAGTCCAGTTCCATCTGCAGAGGGAGATTTTCCAATCACCAAATATTTGTGAGGCATCTGTATTCTTCAAAGCATTCTCTAAAATGCCCAGCACTGTTATTTCTTGAAGAATTAACAAAGGGGAGACACCGACCCTGCTTGCTCACCTCCCTCCTGAGGAGCAACATCTCACATCGACTTCACTGGAGGAATTTTTCCTGAATGCTCCATCCGTGCGGAAACACGATTCCCTGTAACACTGCCAAAGTTAGTGAGCTTTATCGCGTTGTGCAAGGTGAATGCTGGTCATGCAAGTCTAAGGCGCCTAGGGGGTGCTCTCAACTAATAGGCTGATCTTTTTCTATGATTTTGAGAAGAAAAATTGCAAGAGGGAAGAATGTAGGCAGCTACGCGAGTTAGATCCTCCCTGATTCATATGTTTTCTGTCTCCTGTGGATCACTCAGCCTGACCATGTGCCAGCCAATGTTATACCTGCCGTACTTCAATACTTTCGGAAGGGAAACGTGCTTACAGTAGCTTAAACATGAAAGCATCACTCCAATTTACCACTTAAATTACTTCAGAGTCAAGAATACAAGCTATGAAGTGGATGCAAGAGCAAATCAGGGCTGTTGGTAATGAACCAGTCTCAGTTGGTGGAAACTGGTGTAACTCCACTGGCTTCTATGCTGTGCAGATCTCTACCAGTTGAATATCTGAGACAATTCGTATTAATAGCCAGAAACAGCTATGCTATGAATTGCAATAGATTTGGAGTTGCATCATACAAATCTGTCAAGTCAAATCAGTGCTTTTTAAAGGCACTGGATGGAGACACCACACACAGTTTTAGTACTGGGGAATGGATTACTGTAATAAATATAAGAGAAAGGAGTTTAAGACACAAAGTATAAGGGAGGGAAGAGTAGGATGAACCAAATAAGCTGTGAGTGCTGTGGATTCGCTTCTAATTTTAAAAGAATAAGGTGCTGGTTTTAGTGTCCACATCATATTCCAGGTGGGGTGACTATATTCTCTGCCTCTAGTCTTCGTGCCATTTCAGAGTTGAGATGCCATTCTCTCCTGCTTTGTGATCTAAATAGCTAAGTCAATATGGGGCATTTATATACATGCTCCGGGAGGCTAGCAAGTTGGGTTGATCAGGATCTGATGCAGTTCAATGTCAAGAAATGCGAAGTGCTGCACCTCGGGACAATCAACCCCCAACACACCTACAGGCTTGGCAGCACCAAACTGACCAGCGCCATGAATGAAAGGGAATGGGGGTAATAATAAACCACGGTATGAATATGAGCCAGCAGTGCGATGCTGTACCCAGTAGGGCAAATAATACTCTGGCACGCATCAATCGATGCATCTCCAGCAAAGCCAAGGAGGTGATTCTTCCGCTCTGCTCAGCACTGGTGAGACCGCAGCTGGAGGACTGCGTCCAGTTCTGGGCACCGCACTTTAACAAGGACGTGGACAAGCTTGAGAGAGTCCAGAGAAGGGCCACACATATGATCAGAGTCTTAAAAGGCAAGCCATACGAGGAAAGCCTGAGGGACCTGGGACTCTTCAGCCTGAGGAAAAGAGGGCTGAGAGGGGACCTGGTAGCAACTCACCGCTACACTACAGGAGTACATCAAGGGCTCAGTGAGCAACTGTTCACCAGGGCATCCGCAGGGAAAACCAGGAGTAACAGCCAAAAACTCCTGGAAGATTGATTTAGGCTCAACATTAGGAAAAACTTTTTCACAGTCAGGGTGTCCAGACAGTGGAATAAGCTCCCTCCAGAGTGGTGCAATCACCTACCCTGGAAATCTTCAAGAGGAGACTAGAAAGTCAGCTTGCTGGGGTCCCGTGACCTCCAGTTATCTTTCCTGCTTGGTGCAGGGGGCTGGACCTGATGATCTGCTGAGGTCCCTTCCGGCCTGTTACAATCTATGAATCTATGGGGGGGAAGGAGCACTTTAATTAGAGTGGCTCCAAGAGCTGGTCTAATTAAACTGTCTAGAGTGTCACATGTATCAGTGTCCCCACACTGAAAAATGGTGGCAGGGGTGTTTTAACTAAAGCTCATTCATTTTTCAGCATGGCGGTGCTGATACACATGACACTGGAGTCTGCTGGAGTGCAGTAATTACCACACTCCAGCAGACTTCATTAACTGAGTGTGTTCCAACGCACTGTGATTGCAGCACATCGAAACAGCCTCGCTGCATGTGTCAAGGTGATCCGTTTCTTCAGACCCATACAAGGATCCAATTCTGGGAAGGATCCCTAGAATGATAAGGCTTCCAGTGACTTCAATGGATATTCAGTTATACTCTTTTAACAAGCGCAGCTTTTGTACAAGGGGTGATCTGAAGTAGAAGGAGAAATTCCTATGGCAGTCAATTTTATGCAGCAGTTTAAGGTGCCTCTCAAGTCCGACGCAAGCGGAAGGCTGTTATGACAATGTTATTTTTTCAGCATGATATTCTGAACTTGACCAAACTTTGTTAGGTGGACAAAGAGTGCCAAAATAGCTTCTTCATGTTACCGTATACCAAAAGCTTTGTTCTCTACCTTCCCACATGCACAAGGCAATACTACTGAAATAAAATGCTTTAAACTGCTTTTCACTGGTAGAAACGTCTGCACAAAGTGCAGGGTGAGGGAGACCTTTCTCCTTCAACTTCTTTCGGAAAGTCACGTTCCCCCTTTTGCACTCTGCATTGTTTTTCAGAGTAGCAAAATCTTTATCTCATTAGAATAAATAACATCTCCCCTTGCAAAACATGAATATGCTGAAACTTTAACATTTGCTATTAAGAAATAGCTAAAGATTTCCAGCCAGCGTACACAGCTGGGATGGAAAAGCTTAGCAAAGCAAATACTTTTTAATCTGTGTGAACTCAGTGATAAACATGTAAATCTTTTGAAATAGCCCATGTCCCAAAGAAGCCACTTCTAAATGATTAAATAGACTCAAGTGCCACCTGCTGGCAAAACTATTTAACCAGCAAAGGTTTTTGGTTGTAGCCGTGTTGGTCTAAGGCAAGGTCCTTTGGGTAGATGTGATATTTTTTATCAGATCAACTAAATAGCCGGAAGAAATTCTTTGCAAGCTTTCAGGTACTTGTGCCCAAAAGATTGCAAAGAACTTTCTTCCTACCACTTAGTTGGTCTAATAAAAGATATCACATCTACCCAAAGAACCTTGCCTGCCTTTAATCAGCAAACGTAATTTTAGAAAGAGGATTTGTTTAGTCCACAAAGAGCATTATGTGGTCCAGAACAAACTATAGTAAAAATACAAACATGTTTTGATTTTTTTCTGGTTAACTTAAAGGCTTTAAATAGAGTTTAACTGAAACAATTTAATCAGTGGCCTATAGCAAGTACACATAGACACATTCATGTAATAATAATCGTGCTATCAGCTGTATCTCAGTAGGAACCCTACTGGGTGAGTTTATCTGTAACTGGAGGTGTTCAGTGTTTGGGAAAGGAGAAGTACTTACAGTGTTAAGAAGGAAAACCACCTTGCTTTCTAAAGGACTAAAGTCATAGTGTTGATGTGGATATGAGAATGACCAGGCTCAAAATGTTCAATGCGTCTTGGATACAGCATACAACAATTCTGGAAGTTTTGAGTTTCCTCCATCTGCAACACTGGGTCCTACAAGCATTTATCACTAGGTTTAGGAGTTGCTACTGTGAGTAGTCGCCAGTGGCATCAGGAGAAGAGGACAGTGTTGCAGGATGGGATAGTTGCCTTCAATAGTCAATAAGACCAGGCCCTGTTACTGGAGTTTGGAGCATCAATAGGAGGCATCAATATGAGATCAGCCTCTTTTGTTTTATTTTGGTGCTGGAAACAGAAGCAAAGAAGATATAAGAAGCACAAAGACCTTAATTGTTGGTTTGACAGCACAGGACCTTTGGTTTGAAGGTTCTCATAAGGATCATTAGTCCCAGCAATCACTCAATGATTTTCCCTGGGTGACGAAGACCGTAACACACTATGTACATACCTGTTTTTCTTCCTTCAGTAGGACACACCAGCAATGGAATGAAATACACTGAAAGGACTACGATCTACAAACTCTCTTTTCCAGAAGCAGCAGTGTGGATGCTGAAAATGCAAGGGCTACTTACATCAAAGAAAGTCCCGGCATGTTCCAGGATGAGCTGGCTAGAATCAGGTTTGTTTTTGCAGTAGGTGACATACATCTGAAATTTATCTGCCTGTGGAAACAAACATCAGGGGAAAAGCAAGATAAGCTACCGCTCTGCTTCTACAGTCTCCCATTAAAGCTTAGAAGAATAAATATAAGCAATAAACCTGTCCCTTTAACAGCAACAAGAGAATTGAGATTATAAAGAACAATTAAAGGCAATATACAGCTCCTATTGTAACAGCTTGAGTGTGTCAAACCTTGCAAGGGGATAGTTTTCTTTTACTACTCTACAAGTGGCATGAGGTGGGAGGCCAATGCTTAAACTAGCTGTAAATTCATTTCTATGGGATGCATTAAAGTTTCACAGTGAACATCCAAAAATTCAGAATTGTAAAGCAAATCCAGGAGTCGATAGCGAAGAACAGTTTACTGGAGTCAGGATGCCTCTAAACGTTCTTCTAGTGGAATTACCTAGGCAGAGCCTGAGTTCAAGTCACTGTGAAAATACTCAGCTGGTTCAAATTGCTGCCGGTTCGCTGACTTCAAGCTGGCTGACATTTCGGAGGCGTGCTCGAACGTTTGCCTTCCCTCATTTTCTCCAAAATCGAATGGTGGTTGTACTGGGTCTTTTGCATTTTGTTTCCCAATTGATTTTTTTAAAGGGTAAATTAAAGGCATTTGTGCAATGCTGTGCCATCTTACTGAACTTCATCTACAGGGCTTCAGAACTGGAAGAGCCGGGGGGCTCCCTTGTAGAGAGTGGAAGGCTAAGTCTTGCAATCCAGTTCTTCATCTGGGTGCTCAGCTTGTGCTTAAGTACATAAAAGTCTATTCTTGGCTCCTAAGTGCTAAATTTGGCTACTTTTGCAAGTATTGAAACAACAGCAAAGACTTAGAACAAAGCTTATATATGTTTTTCACTTTATCCAGGCCACTTCTATAAACACACTCTCTCTCTCATATACGCTAAGAAAAAGAATGGTCAGCAATGGTTAAAAATGGATAAAACTTCCAGAAATAAGTTCACGTTTATATCACTCATCTTTAAAAAACATTTTTTTTACAATTTTTTCCATGGGATTTTTTTTCCTAATTACAATCCTGCTTAAAATCATTAGTAAATCATTTGGGTTTTTGGTAAATGGCAATGTTCCCCAGCCTCAATTAAAATTTCTACTAATGCTATTAAGAAAAATCAAATCTCACAGAAATGTTAACAAAATGTCAGATATGATGACTTCTTGGAAAATATTTTTTTTGGGGTGGGGGGAGGGGGGAAGATCATTTTCAAAATTCAGAACTTATCAAAAGTCAACCGAGTGTTATTAAACCACAGGATCTCTTGTGTATGCATACACCCTTGCAAACAACATGGACACTGGCTATATAGCATCCAGACTGGACCACTCCTACACGTCAAAATACAAGCCTTACAAGAGCTGGTACTTGACAATGGAATTAGGAAGAGAATTCAGCCAATTAGCAACGTGACAGTTAGCGTTGAAGAAAAAGGTTTATATCAAGTGAAATTAAGCCCCTTTCAGACAGCTTGCATCAAACGCACACCAGTTAAATTCTTTGAATGTGACTGAAGTGGAGCCAACAAGAGAGAGATGGACAGGTCATTTCTACCCCTCCGTTCCAGAGGCCGAGCCAAGGTGGCAGCATCGAGGTGTAAGGGGCCACCTACTCACTCACTTGTCCAGGCCACACTATAGCCCCATGTGTCCTATAGTCAGCCCTCAAAAAGCTCATTTCCTGTACAGGTCAGGCAAGATCATTTTAATAAATGATGAAATGGGAAGCCTCATTACCCAGGTGACGAAGCAGTGGCCCACGTCTTCAGGCAGTTGTTCATATTTCTCTAGTTCTTTCAGGAAAATGCTGAAAAAGTGAGAGAGAGACAGCTCTAGTTAGTAACTCTGCATGGCTGAACACCCCTGGCAAGTGGAGTGACCCAGGTGAAGATTACTGTTAACAGCAGCTTAATTATAAAGCTAATTAAACATGCCTCATGTCTTGGAATTGAAAATGTGTGTTACTGCAAGAGACGCATCGCTATTTGAGTCCAACAGCTCCTTCTGAAATGCCTGCTGTGTGGCTCAGCAAGAGGTAAGAAGATTCAGAGATTGGAAGGGGCTGGAAGGGACCTCGCAAGATCATCGGGTCCAGCTGCCTGCACCAGGATGTATAAGAAGTCTTTCCCAACCTACATAAATTCAGATCAAATCCAGAAGCCTTTCACTATGTTACAGGTGGCCTAAGAGTACACTGGCATTACGTAATAAATTATTCTCAATCAAATGTTAATCATGATTATTTTGCTTCCAGAGGTAACCTTAATTTTTATTGTGTTTTTTCCAGTCAGAGATGTTCTCTTGATTTACATCCATTTTGTATGGCTAGGATAGAATCAAAAGGCTGGTCTAACAGTGCGTAAACAGGGTGAAGCTTATTATTTAACATATAGGTATTGCGATATACAGTCGATGAGAAGGCAGTCTATAAAATGGGGGGAATTTCATTTAATCATTTTGTGTCAAACTTTCCCAAATGGCTAGACTGATATGGATATAACAGATATGTGAAGCTCAGTTCATTAATGTTTCTACACTGCTCTGAGATACTTGAATGAAAAGAGCTTACTGCACTTCAAAGCAACACGATCATGTTTTTTTATTATTAGTCCGGCTTTAGGTTTTTAATCAGCTATAGGCAAAGTTCAAATAAAGATGTGATTAGAAAAAAAGAAGCAAACGAGGAAGCGGTCAATATGTCCCAAGTTTATATCGTGCACTTCTGTAAATACTTATGTACCTGTTCTTAGCAGACCCTGTATAGACATCCAGTGCACCTATACACTGGCCCGACACTGCTCCGACGCGTGCTACTTAGTATGTGTCGGAATAAACTTAATTAATCCAGCCTGCTGGAGCATGCTAATTAGCATGCTCCAGCAGCCTTGGCATCACGGGTATTCAGCATTCCTGTGCTTCAAAATGGTAGTAGGTGCACTTTAACTAGAGCTCGTCGAGTGAGCATTAAAGTGCCCCCGCCACCATTTTGAAGCACAGGACATTGAATGTATGAGACACTGCGCGCGCTTCAGTTAGAGCGGCTTCCAAGATCCACTCTAATTAAAGTGCTGCCCGCCTCCCCCCCTCACCCCGGAGCCCCCAGAATAGTTTTTTTTTTTTTTTAAACCAGGAAATATTCGTGAAAATGTTAGGAAAACTTACTTGTTATGAAAGTCATAGATCTCCTGAATGTTGCCAAAGATGATATGTTCTTTATTAAGTATCCCAGGGGGTATCTCCTCTACTCCACTGGTCATCTCCCAAAGGTAGGTCTAGAAGGCAACAAATTACGTCACGAAGAAGCAGAAACCAACAAACTGAAAGGCAATAGATTGGAAACACTCCATGACAAATCTCTTGAGGACTTCAAGGGGCCGACACTTGGAAGATGTCAGGAAGGGGAGCAAAATCGTGCCAACAGAACCAGATCTTCCCGTCTCACCAAGAGCTCCCTGATGAAGCCCACACAATACTACAGGCAGAAATAATTGAAAGGCAAGACGAGTGTGAAGTTTCAGTAGCAATGGCTTTCTCCACACATGCATCCAATCCCTTTTCTAGGTACAGGTCCTTGAAAGCTAGCATCTCTCTTCTCTCCTTGAGGTTTAATATCCTCAGTATCAAAGACAGACTCAGATAAAACCTTGAAAAGCTGGATGTACTAGTTACAGCAACGAATCGACAGGAGCAATCCAGCCTTTCTTCTGCGCACAAATTATCCAGGAACAGATTCTAATTTTTTATCAGAATCCAGGATACAGATGATTCGAGCCAAGTTTAAACAAACACATTTTAGCAAATGGATTAACTCATTCATTCTTTTCTAGTTAACGTTACCAAGTAATTAATGACATATTTAGCATTCACAGGATGCGGCTACACATCACCGTGCTGGAGTACTTCCTTTGGGAAGTAGTAAAGCATGGCACAGCATGGGCAGTTACTACGCCGTGCACGCGGCGCATGGTGAAATTGTGCCGCTACGTCGTTGTTGCAGCAAGCTCCACCTGGGGAGTGCACTGCTACGGCAACGTCGCTGGTGATCACGTGGAGATGCACGTGAGCACTACTTCACTATAGCACACCGTATGGCGACACAGCATGTTGCTACATCGCCATCAGGCAATGTGTAGAAATTATTTAGTGACAATTATGGATGTGGCCACCTAATTTACATGGAATTGTTTCTGCTCTTTGAAAGGATGAAGGAAGCGTTTTTTAAACAGAGAAGATTTCATAAGACCTTGTGGACATTTACACAAAGATTGTTTCATAGAAGTATTTGCTTTTTTATCTTTTTTCCCCAATTAAAAAATAGCCTATTCTATTGCTTCCCCAACTCCCACCAGAGGAATCTGATAGGCCTGGTTCCTCTAGCTCTGCCTCCTTATCTGCCTGTGCAGACACACAAAAGGAGGAAGAAAAACTAAATTTAAGTTAACTCCTACCTACTGTAGCATTCTTCCAGGGATCTTCCAGTGCCCGATACCAGGGTTTTGTAGTGCAACCTTGACAGTACAAATATAAGACAAGATGCCACATCTTTACTGAACCTACTATAATCTTACCGAGCAAATAACTTACCTCTAAGCATTCATGTAAGTCCCTGACATAAGCTTTTTCTGTCTGAAGCAGTTCAGCCATAATGAATCTGGTAGATGGAAAGTATTTCAGTCAGTTTGTACATTATGCACCTCTGTGGTTTTTATAATAAGAAAAGTATTCTTCTGTTGTTGTCATAAATCAAGGCACTTCCAGTCTAACCTTTCAACCAACCCAGATTACACCTTCAATTCTATGAATAAAATATCACTTCTTTTTCTAGCCGTCTGTGGGCAATGTTACCGGTATTTCAGTTCTCCACATTTGAATAAAATCCCACTATAATATATTTCTCTAATACCAGGGTGCTTTAATTCCTATGCGTTTGTTCTTTGCCAGGTGAGTCTCAGCAATTTCATGAACGTACTCCATAGGTAAAGGCTTCAAGACTGGCCCACAACACCTATATTTTCAAGTGTCCATAATGTTGGACATCCTTGAATGACTCGTACTAAATCTGAGTAGCACTTTGATTTCAGTGTGACTGCTGATGGACTGAGGTATTGCTCAATATAAGAGAGACACAATTCTGCAAGAGCCCAAGGGCAGACAGGGACACATCTAGAACAGCCGCCCCCTGATGCTTCCAGTTTGGAGCATCCCTGCTCAGACCCCTTTTGGTGCAGACATATAGACAAATCTATAGGTGTCTTAACCATTAGGTATCCAAGCCATTGGGTATCCAGGAAGCACAGCTCCAGATAAAGGCAAGAAGGGTTTTCAACACCTGGTTCCTCTAAAAGAAGCAGACCGCCTTGGTGTCTCAGGGAAAAGGTTAAACATGCCAGATTTTCAAAATTTGGCCTGACATTTAATAAAGCACCAACACATATAATGTGCCAGCGTCCCCTAACTTACAAACAGTTTCTCATAAAGACCATCCAGTGTAGTTACCATTTCAGAGGTATGAAGAGTATTCCCCTGTGCAAATGATTCAACCCACAATATATTAACATTTACAAGTTACAATAAATGTGCACTGTCAAATTAAAGCTTTCCCATATTTTAGGTATAACAGAGTGTCTCCCAACTTGTAAAACCTCTTAGTTCTGATGGTCTTAAATCTATCTAAACTTGAACCTAAACGAAGCGTGAAATACTGGCCTCTTGAAATCAATGGTCAAACTCTTTACCTCTGTAGGATCAAGTTTTCTTCCCACCTGAATATAAAGAATTACATTGGAATCACGGTATAACCGCACATATTCATATTATTTTTAAGTTTTCTTACCCCTCCTCACCCATGCGTGCACCTTCTGAATACAGACAGATGATAACCGATCTCTCAGCTATTATAACCACTCTGGTCTAGTTCAGCTGTCTGACCCATTCCTTCACTATCCCAGAACTGATTCAGTGTAAAGAAATTCAAATGAAATCTTTTAAAAGCTCTGTGACACATGGCCACAATTTCTAAACACATGCACCCGTATCCTAATGGCCACACAACTGGATGGACACAGACTTGATAGCACCGTTCATGCCCACATGTAATCGTTGCAGTGTGTGTCTGTTTTTGGCACATACTCTTTCTTTCGGGCTGACTTCCTTTTTTCTTCATTAACCTCATGATTAGCATCTCGCAGCTTCACCTCCCGGTCTGAAAGACTAGCTGGAATGATGTCCAGTTCCAGGTCCTTGTTATCCTACAAACAGCAACAACCCATATTTTGAATTCAGTCTAATCCCAGTGCTGTGTAAAAGACAGCACACTCACTAGAGTAAATTGATAAGAAGGAATAAAAAGAAGACAAAACAAAAAGATATCAATTAATTCAGACAGTATTAGAAAAATTAAAGTAAGAAAGAGAGAATTCAACAGCATTCTTTATTTATGTTTCTCCTGGTGGAAATGTATAAGTATTGCATGTCTATTAATTAAAAAAGGCCTCTACTATTACTTCTACCTAGGAACAAATGGGTAGACAAAGATCTAAACCTTTCTTCCCATTGCTCCACTTAGCTGTATAGTTTCTTCCTGCACAATCAGTCCCAATCATTGCAAGTGAGGGACTGTAAAGAGGGAAGAAGGGAACCCCAGTCTTGGCCCAAGATTAAAGCAGTTGGTTTCAAAGTGTTTAATCCTTTGAGTTAAAGGACCAGAATTTGGTCCCAAATCAGTCAGCGGGTATCTATCCCAAAGGATGTGTAGGTAAAAGGTATGTTACAGATTCCTTACCCTGCCAGATTCAACAATCTCCTGCTACTGGTACTCTGTTCTAGAAAGTAATTAGCAGTGTTGCATGAAGCCAGGTTCCTGCAAAGGGCCATTAAAGCGTCCTGAGCATGTGACTGTGGAGGATCTGTGGGCATCTTTCTCTGCTGCTTCGTGATGTCGAATGAATATCCAAAAGTGTTTTGAAAGGTTCCCCTCTCAACACACACACACTTTTCCACTTGCGTTTTGGTTAAGAAATACCAGGAGGAGCAAACGCCTGTCTGGCCAGACATCGTGGCTTTTGGAGACCAGAGATGTGGATGGAGAGCAATTCGTCTTGTGGGACTTTACAGTTAAATGTTGGTCTCAGTTCAAGACACAAGCAGCAGTTGTGATTTATGCTCTGGTTAACATGAAACTGCTTCACTTGATGGAGCTCCTTCCCAGCATCCACGTGATCTCTTTATAACTCCTGCAAACATTTATTTGAAAACTCTGTCCTGTTAATCCACTGCCCTCTTGCGAGATATTTTTCACTACAGGCGGGGCTATTTCTGGATTACTTAAATTCTAATCTCTTCTGATAAATCTATGACATCTGTCAGCACTAACTGTACATCATTCTTTAGCCCTCAGGACTTGAGCTTTGGGTACAGTATCATAACAGGGCATTGACTTACAGTACCTCTGTATTAATTCCAAGGGCTTTCTCCAATGAGTAGCGGTACTTTCCCATCCTCAGAGAGAAGTCTCGATAGTGTTTATCAACCGTGGTGACCCATTTCCTGATTTCAGTGGCGTGTATATGTCCTTTTTCTACAAAACTGTCAGCCAGCTGGATGAGAAGCTTCACTTTCTCCTTGGTTTGCTGCCCAAAACAGGGTCCTTGGTTACGACGGGTTTATTGTTATTATTTTTTTGCTTTGAATCCACATAATAGCTCAAAGCAGGTTACAATCCTACACGCGCCAGTAAAATAAAGACTTTATTCCATCCTACGTAGAGCCAAAAGCTTTAAATTCCCACCCATCCTGCAGGAAGGGAATGCCCTTTTTACAAGTGCTCAATGCCAGTCAATGGAATTCAGCTTGCAGGGTGGAAAATCGCCTGGCGATGCAAGCTCATAAACACGTAAGAAAAGTATGCTACAGGTTGGATAGACCTCCCCCCTGCCTGCCTCTTAAATGATAAGGTTTTTTGAACCTATAAAGTATAAACCCTGTTATTTGTCATGGGTAGGATCTCAGCCAGTGAATGAGATTTAAAATCACCCACTGCAAAGCAAGCAGATTTGTTCTGAATCCATTTTTAGGCAAGCGTTTGGAACATTTTGTCATGGACACACTGATGTATCAGCAGGAGAGACTGGCTTGAAACGCCGAGTTCTGCTCCAGGAGAAAATGGGATCTGAATCCAAATTTCTAGTCCTTTGCAGAGCTGCCAGGCTTTGATCCTAGCCCTGGAGATGCAAATCAATGATCTAGTTCTAATAATACCATTTAAAAGTGCAAGGGAACTGAACTGTCAAATTCACAGCTAGATTTCAAACCTCCCAGAGTTTGATTCTACCCATTTATCCTGCCCGGGTCAGCAGTATCTGTTGTCCAGGAACATTTTATAGTTGGGGCTTTGATTCAATCCATTATATACGTGGGGAAAGAGTCATTACATTTAGAGCTTGATTTAAGTCTAGAATCTAACTCAGAAACTCTTGCCAGGAGTTGGAGATATCTAGATACAGGGCTTGAGTCAAGGCCTGGCTCTGATGGACATTGCTTATAAAAATAACTCTCATATTTACTTGTATATAAGATGGCCCTGAATACAGATAACCCCCCAGCAGAAAAAGATTTTTTTTTGTGTGCAGTTTCTCAGTTGGCCTAATATAAGGTCTCATTTTGGAACCAAGAGTTCGAGATTTTTGCCCCACAGAAATTAATAGATTCTTGCTAACAGAATCCTGTATTCGATGGCGCTCACCCCGGCATTTACAAATTCATTCACCGGAAGTACTTCAGTGGGATTAACGGGCCACTCCTACCAAGCAGGATGATCATCAGGGGTCAGTGCGATTGCAATCAAAGAAACAATTGTAATTGTTATCATAGAAGGAACAGCTATGGAGTCCAAGATGACCTCAGAGATGATCCAGTGTTCGTACTTCATTTGTTATCCAACATTATTTTCTTTTACTCAATTGTTTGGGGATTGAGTTGGGGCGAGCTTCCTGCAAATTATTCCCGATACAAATTATTTGTCCTCCTTTTAATCAGAGCAACAACCCCTGGCAAACAAAACAGACTGCAAGATAAAGATCCCTTTTTTGTGCTCATGTCTGGTTAAAAAAAGTGCCATGTCACGGTGCTCAAAAGAAAATTCCCTCCTGTCAAAAGCAGATTCTGTCAACAGCAGATTCTCAAATCAAAAGAATATGTCTATTGCACAGATCTGAGCCCTGAAAAGGGGGAGGCTTAAAAGGAACCAGAAACACTGGCTCACTAAAGCAGACCCCATCATTAGATGCTGTCACTGTTTACCTTGGCGGGTACTCTGAATTCCCCATATTCTTTTAGGAGTTCCTGAGTTTCTTCTGCTGAGTCCCCTGTGGAGTTGTGGGTGGAGAGGTAATACTCGCCTGTTTCTTGGATCCAGTCTAAGGCCTGCACATGTAAAAAACCAACCAAAAGGGAAATAAATAAATAAAGTTGTATTTCAAGATCTAATCCTTTTATGAAAACCCTTCCAAACAACGTAGATCAGTTCCAACAGGACCCTGCATGCTGTGTATGAAAGCATATTTTGAGGGTGCAAGAAGAGAAGCAATCAGCAAAAGCAGATGGCCCAATTCAGAGGGGATGTGTGTTGTGGGGGTAAGTGACTGGTAAGATTACTACAGAGGAAAAGATCCTGTGGTTCAACGTGATCCGGGAGCTCCCTGCACTGGAAAACCCTTGCAGGGGTGGGGGTATGATAGGGCAGGCCCTAAGGGCTGCTGAGATGCCCTCCGTGGGCACCCTAGTCCTGCCCCTACTCCAAGGCTCAGTATCACCCCCCTCTTTATCTCACCTGCTACACCTTGATGTTCATTTTATGCTGATTGGGAGGCTGCCCCCGAGCCCTGGAGTGATCTCCTTGGTGCCTAGTGGACTCACGCCATCTCTGACCTCTGTGCCCTCTGTTTGCTAGCAGGACCTTCCCTGTTTTCTGCAGGCAGCTGGTGCCCCAGTTGGAATTATTCATGCCCGGTGGGCATGATTTGAACTCGGCAGCCACAACTTGTGACTCCAGTACCTCTAATCAAGGCCTCTGTCCTCCCCTATAGCCACACCCAGGCCTTGCAGGTGTCACTCAGTTGCCCTGCACTTCCCTGTACAGACTTCAGCCCTCTGGACCTCAGCCTGCAGGTTATTCTGGCTATACGCCTGGGCTCATTTGCTCTGATTCAGCCTCTTGGCTCCCTCCTTTTTCTTTCTCGGGGCTCAGGTTCTAACCCCCGCAGTTGCGGCCAGTCCCGTCTCCCTCTCTTCCACTCTCTCGCTGTCTATAGCGCCCTGCCCCTAGAAGGGCAAACCTGGAGTGCCTCTTCAGTGCCCCTGTGTAGCCTCCTAACCAGCCCTACAGCCATCACCTGGTCCTTTGGTAGATCCTATCTTTACTGTTGCAAAACAAAGGACACTGCCCATCCAGATACTCATGTGATAAAGAATAAGCCGAACTCAAACTCATCCCCATCCTGGGCAAACATAAAACAACAAGAAGGCTTCTCTGCCCGCATGCCAGGGCTTCCCTTATTGCCACTCCAGGCTCCATAACTCGTAGGTCCAGGTTCTTCCCCAGCCAAAGCTAGAGAGAGCCTGCTGGCCTAAGGGCGAGTCTCTTATACTGGTAAGTCCCTCCCCTTCTGGCCAGTCTGGCCTATCACGTAGCATAAGCTCAGTGACCTCTCATTGGTCTGTTCCATCCTGCTGGGTTTCAGAGCACTTGTACCAGGGCTGCTGGGGACTACTAAAACCCCGTCTCCTCTTCCCGTGCTGTTCTTGTCTGTATTCCCTTCCCCTTGAGTCACAAAGACTCTACTCCTAAAGGGCCCTCGCAGGCTCTGCTTGTCCCCCAGCCTTTTCCCAATAACAGGGTAAGGGTTCCTTGGGTTTTCAGCTGGGGGTTTCACTAGGTTTCCAGCTGACCTGCACTGGTAGGATGGATCAGTGCAAACAGACTAGGGCCAGCACAAGGATTTGTATTAATAAAACTAAGTGACAGAAGAGTGGGTGTTATACCAACACTCTCACTCTTTAGGATCTGGTCCTTTTCCTGACATGCAGGCTTTAATAATCTAAGGTTTGATTTCCCCTTGCCTTGGTCCTTCTCAAGTCATCTCCTCCCGTGCAGAGGTGGTGGGGAGGAGGAGAGCGACCCATGGTTGGCACTCTAGCCATGGACTTGCAGGCCCGGATTCACTTCTTTATTACTCAAAAAAATTCTTGCCTCACCTTAGCTAATTCACATAGTTTGTCTGTGCCTCAGTTCCCCACCTGTGAAATGGGAATAAATGCACTTCCCAACCTCATGGAGGGGGGAGATGAGGAGAAAGACATTAACAACCCCCCCCCCACAATGTACACATTGTGGAGCTTAGTGTCACAGACAGACAGTAGGGGAGTGTGTAGATGAAATGGGGGCCTTAAATTGAAGCGGTGGGTTTTAAAAAACATAGCTTCAATTTAGGGCTGATTAAACCCCTGTGTTGTGCACACATCCTGCTAACTTACCTGCCTCTCTGGTGGGAAGGGGAGGGCGAGCTGCCGGCGGGCGGGGCAGTCCCCGGGCTGCGGGGGGGGGGGGGGCTGGGGCTTCCCTCCGTGGCAGTAGCAGTGCCCCCCAGGCGTCACCTGCCTGCAGACACCCAGAGCCATGGAGGGAAGCACTGGGTCCCTGCACAGCTCAGGCAGACAGGCTCCAGGGGGAAAAAAAATAAGATCAGGCTTGCCGCTCTTCTTGGGTGGAGCCCGCCTTCCTGGGCTGCTGCCAGGCTGCCTGCAGAGCCGCGGAGCTGCACAGAGCCTGGCACTTCGCTCCGCGCCTGCAGGGGCAGCAAGCTAAAACTCCTGGAAGGAGTTTGCATGAATAAAACTCCTGGAAGGAGTTTTAGTTTGCTGTGCTCCAACTCATATAAGGTGCATTACGCCACTGAATTTCCTACAGTGGCTGGAATTAATGAGCAATACGCTGCCGAGGCATGCAAACACTGACACCATTAAAGCGGTACAAAAGCATTTAGCCCGTTTTAAAGTGTCATGCACATGCACCTCTCGTTTCATCTACACACAGCCTACCTATAACACTTCTGAGCTGGAACGGTTCCGTTGCCAACCCAAGCATCAGCACTTTTCACTGCCAAGATTTATCATACAAGGGCCAGATTGTGGATAACCTTAACTTTCCTGTACTCTTACTAGACTCTCTAATACCTATTTGTATCCATTTACCAACACATGACTCACATCACTTTATAAATCACTGCTAGATTTGGCCCAAACCTGAAAGAACGTGCAGAAGTTGCAGTAAGGACATATGTCTTTCTGTTAGTTACTTTTCCCATAATACTGCACTCTTCCACACCCAGGCAGCCAAATTCTGCTGTCTTTAATTAAGCAAAACTTCCAGCTTTGAGCTTCCAACTTTGAACTAATCAAACTTTGAGCTACATTCACATAACACTCCCCTGGACTCTGCCAGTTTCTCTGAAGACCACTCGATGATGTGCAACATCTATCACTTTATAGATCACTTGTGTGTGTAGCAAGAGCCCTTCCTCCAAACGCTGCATTGTATTGCACGAGGCAGAGCTATGTCTGAGATTTTAATTTGTCGTTTGGCTTGTTTTTGAGCACCCGAGCAAAACAGACAGAAGATCTGCATTCATAAAAACTACCTCCAAAATGTGCTTTTCCCCTCTCCATTTCCATTTGCCAATTGCCAGTAACAGACTGCACACAGGGCTCAAGGGATGCAATAGGTACCCAGCATAAATGAGTGATGTGGAAAGAATAGTGATATTTTTTTAAAAACCAAGGAGACAGATGGGATGGGATTATTACACTACCTGCTTGGCACTGCGCTCAAAGACCACATATTGTTGGCACTGATCTAATCTCCGTTTCTTCAAGGTCCAGAAATGAAGAACCCGGTTCTCTCTCTGCAACAGCTCGCTGAGAATAGCTATAGGGCAAAACAAAAAGGCTGTGATGATGATGGACTCTGTAAGCAGAGATGGCCATCAGCCACTAGAAACTGAGCTCACTTCTCTGCGGCTGAAGTCCTAGGTGCAGCATCCCTCAGACAATGCTTCTTAACAAAGAAACCTGGGGTTAAACAAGGGTGGTTGAAAAAATGAAACTGAGAACAAAATGCTGGTGATTTTTTCTCAAGTGAAAAGTCTTTGCAAATTAGGCCGTTTCCATGTTACCTGAAAGTGTGCATGTGTTAGGGGTAGAGAGGCGGCCAGAACAGATTTTGAACAGAATGGATGCTTAGACCTAGTGCCAGAATAAATCAGCGCACATTCCTAGTTGTATCTTCAATCCATCGCCTATCCGGCTGCTTAATTCAGGAGTCTGAACATGAAGGAGGGGAAATGTTTTCCTCTAAGTCTACACCATCTGATTGAGTGGCTGGAGATGACCAAGCATTTAGGGCCAAGCAGAGGATACTGCATCTTTGTAGACGTGCTGGGTGTTTATGCAGCATTTAAGGTTTGATCCCAAAGAGGAATTGCTGCCGCTTCCTCTGCAGACTCAACAGACTGGTGAGGTTCAGCTGCGCAGTGTGGGGAGTCTTTGATGGGGATGTGAATCCCCGAGCACCATGTGAAGCCCTGTGCAGTGAGTTTTTGTTCATGAGATAGGGATGGGACCTGCGATCAGCCTGTCTCCCCTGATCCACTTAACTCTGCCCCACATCGAGAGAAGAAAGCCACTGACAGAAGCTTGTGCAACCTCAAGGCCACGAAGCAGCCGCATTAGTTCAGCTGCTGCCCGGTGCCCTAAGGAGACATACCTCCCAGAAAATTCAGCCTGAGCCAAACCACGCTCTGCAGGCTTTGTAGAAGAGGCCGATTAAACCCAGACGATCGACATGGTGTTTCATTTGAAAATTATACACACGGAAGATTTATATGTTCTCAGTGACAAATATTTGCCCAACCTTTCCACTTTAACCTTACTAAGCCACACGTAACCACCAGCATTAAGGGTTGTAAGTGGGTATGAAACCCAAGTGCTTTGTGCCACAGCTCAGGAGTTAACTGTGGCCATGGAGAGACGTTACTTGTGTAATGCCTACAAACACGGGGAGAGACAGTGGGTGGAAGCCCCAGGGGCCGGGCACTGGGAGGTATCAGGATGCCAGTGAGCAGTAAGTGGACCCACCAGTGGGCTCCTCTCCCGTGGCAGGTGGATGGGAGCAGAGCTGCAAGGACAACTAACCCCCTTGCATGCTCCCTGGCTGGAAAACACACCTCTACATGCCTTTGCAGCCACTCTGCAGTGATCCAGCTGGGGACTTTTGCATGCCTGTAGGACTACATTTTTGTAGCACTTAAAAATACATTTGCAGCACTACAAGTGCCACAGCAAGGCATGTTTACACGTGTTCCCAGCGAAGTGCCGGGAACTTTAATTAGCGAGCCACGCTAATTCAAAGCGCCCATGTGTCATCTATATCCGTGTCACCATGCATCCCCACACTGAAAATATGGTGGTGGAGCACTTTGAACGAAAGCTCATCAGACATGTTTTATTTCAAAGTGTGCCACCACCATTTTCTCAGTGCTGACACGTGTGCTGATGCTGATACACGTGACGTGCAAGGCTGCCGAAGCGCTTTGATTTTCGTGCTCTGGCAGACTCGATTAATCG
>NW_017729031.1:30263946-30279803 GCF_001723915.1 Gavialis gangeticus
CATCAGACATGTTTTATTTCAAAGCATGCCACAACCATTTTCTCAGCGCTGAGACGTGTGCTGATGTTGATACACGTGACATGCATGGCTGCCGAAGCGCTTTGATTTTCGTGCTCTGGCAGACTCGTTTAATCGAGTCTGCTCCAACGCGCTGGATTTCCAGTGCATCAGAGCAGGCTCCCACACGTGTGTAGGAGCCCGTAATGTCTGTCCATAGCTGGATTTAGCTAACAACAGTTCTAATCTTTTAACTTCTGTGTGGACCATCTGCTAGAAGGGATATTATATGTAGCAAATATACCATCCACGCTAATTGAAAAGAAGAGATGTGGGGCCAGATTCCAAACTAGCTGCAATGGAGCTATACTGGTTTTCAGCAGCTGAGGACCTGAAGCTTTACTTTTTTATGCACTGGGAGTTATCTTATGGGTTGCAATTTTAGTAGATACCATGATTTCCAGCCCTGTTCAGGAGTCTGTCATTTTCTACTATAGAATAATTCTATTATTCTTAACATTTTATTAGCAAAAATCTCCTCTCCTTGCATAGGTAAAATTCCTATTGCAGGCAATGGAAATTTTGTCTGAGGGCTCATCTATAGGCAAAATTGAGCAGATTTCCACAAGGGACATCTAGGTTAGCTCCCTGTGTAGATACTCTATTCCAGAATAAAACTGATTCACTGCAAAATCATTTCTCTGCTTTGGAAGTGCAATAATTATTCCAAAAGAAAGTGGCTTTTCTTCACAAATAGAGTGTTCAAACAGATAGATACGCTAGAATAGATTATTCTTCAACCAATTTCCCTGCACAGATAAGACCGGATTGAGAACTAAAGCCATGATTCAGTAAGGGAAAGTCTGAGCTGAACCTTAAATGTGCCTCTCTGAAGTCAATAAGCACCACTTGCAAGTTAATATAGTAACGTATGTGTTTAAATACCAAGCTGAAGCCAGTTTGAATGGCTTTGTCCATCCTTTTTAACAGAGGCAGAAAAGAAAAGTGACAATGAAACTGATCTGACACGTTAGTGAACAATATTAAATAATACTGACAAAGATAAGATTGAAACTGAGAAAACTGATACGAGCAGAAAGGGGAACAAAAGACCCTTTTGTTCGTTCTGAAGCATTTTCATCCTTTTACTGAATGCAACTAACCCATGCTCCTGTGTTCGTGGTACCAACACTATATAATGATGGCATCACCATTAATCTGTCCTCTCTACAGCTGTACAAGTAAGCCAAGAATAATAATAAAAAGACTTAGTTCTGCAGACTCACGGTAGCATGTTTTTATCAGAGCCTTGCAGGATTGCTGGGCACAGATTAGCGACCGTTCGATTAAGCAGCAGGGAGGAGTGGAAATGGAGCCAAAACCCTCAAATGTATCATCTTGCTGCAAACAAAATGCTTTCAACCAAATGAAAAACCCTAGTGAAGGACGGTTCTGTTGGATGCTGCCTGACATAGCAGTATGACTTAGAGAACAAAGCACAAATTGATCTGAATTGCATTCCAGTGACAAGCACATCCTAGTTTTGATTTCCTGCTCTTCTTGGCTGGACAGGTGTACGATGGGATCTTGCATTTGATTTGTACCTGTTTGTACATATTCATGTGGATGTTTTAAAGGCAGGAAGACATCCCTTACCATCACCCTGTCTGACTTCTTGCAGAACAGAGACCATGGGATTGTTCTGTGATATTTTAACAGACAAGAGAAACTACAGAGTGCCGGTGTTTGAAGGCCCCTTCCCTTCCTTCCTTTTGCACAAGCAACAAGGCCTCCTTTTCAAATGTCCTACAGCGTTCCAATTAAAGATATTGATAACGGCTGCTGTTTCAGCTCTGGAGGGGGGTCAGTATACCTGGAAGTTTTACAAAGATGGTTGTTCCTTTCCCTGACATTCAGGAAGCCAAGAGGAAAACAAAAATCCTTGCTGTTATCCTTGCATCAATGCACTGACCTTTCACTTGCTGCTCAGGCCCCCTGGTATGGCTTGCTACTCCAGGCATGCTGACATTGTTCCTGTGAATGTACTTGAGGAATACTTCAGCGTTCCTTCGTGCTAATGTGCAGGCCTAAGAAAAGCAATACCCTGTTACCAGTGAACATATAAAGCAAACCAAATGGAGCCTGTGAAGGGCAAGCTCTTCACTTGTTCTGCACAAGGAAGTCCTTATGGATACAAGTACTCAGGAGAGCTTCAGCTGACGTCACGTCTCAAATCCAGCAGCTAATGAATTATTAGCCTTGGGGATGGGACTTCCTAAACCAGGGGTTTTTAACCTTTTTTTAATAGGTGTACCCCCGGCGGCTGGGGGGTGGGAAGGGGGTGGCATGCAGCCGGACATGGAGCAGCGGCAGTGGGGTGGTGGGTGGCAGCACTGACCACCATGAGTGAGCTCCCCCCCCGCCGCATCCGACCAGCTGGGTGGCACTTGCGTGGCCCGCAGAGGGGTGCTATTGCTCTCACCCCTGCCGGGCCCTGCTGCTGGGAGGCGGCAGCACGGGGCGATGCTCCATCCCTGCCCCCCCGCGCATACCCTCTGGGACCTTCCCAAGTACCCCCAGTTGACAACCCCTGTCCTAATGTACTAAAACACTTAGCTACTATACTGATTTTATATCTTGAAGCAATTTAATGATGAAGATGTGCAAGGGCTGGTTCAAAAAAAATACACTGTAAGCTAAAACCAATTAACTTCCCATGAAATTTGCTTGTTGTTGGCAATGTGAGATCCATGCATTTCTCTTTTTAAGAGTGTCCTGTGTGAGTAGTTTTGCATCCATGTAATGGGTGGCAGGATGCTAGCTCTTTGACATCCAGACCTGTTTGCCCAGCAGCTCAAAAAAGCAACACCTGGATGGCAGGTGGGAAGCTCAGGAGCCATTCACATGCTGCCTAGAGGAGGCAGAATTACTTCATCTATCTTTAGCTCATTAGCTGCTAGGTCCGAGAGTGGAATTTACGTGGTAAAGGTTTGAAACAAGGAAATGTAAAAATGCTTTGTGCTCTGTTTTTCCTTAATTTTCGTAATTCTGTTTGAGGATAAACAGTCGGCACTTGTGAAGCAATCAACATGCTCCAAGTGTAACACAAACATTGCCTAATTAATCCTCACAACACATATCTAAGATAAGCACTACCATCTCTATTACAGAGGTGGGAAACTTGTCCAAAGTTTACACTGTGAGTCAGGAGCAGAGCTCAGATTAAAAGCTCACAAAACTTACTCTAAATCTCTCTGCCTTCCAGGCCATAAATTGTCCAGAACATAAATAAACTGTTTTCCTCGCCCAGAAGTTTCTGAACAAGTAAAGAAGGAAGATCAGACCTTGAGAAAAGCTTCCTTCTGTTCCAGATGTTTGCTGATCAGCGGGATGACGTGGTCAATCTCAGCCGCCGGCCCCAGCTTGTCCCGGCCGCCGCACCAGTCTTCGTCCCGTCTGTACTCCTGCTCCAGACTCTCCAGGACGCTGCAGACCTGAACCACAACCCAGAACACAGCATCTCAGTTACTCCGATCCTGATCCATTTGTCAGGATGAAGAAGATCCGTTAGACCCAAAGTAACCTATTCTAGGGCCGGCAGCCTCAGGCTGGAACAACCCCAGTCCAGTCTGGTGTGGGCTGGGTAGCTTCAATGCAATGATGCATGCACTGACCGGGCAGCTGGGAACTGCACCCGTGCAGCTGCCGCTGCTTTTCCCCAGCCTCTCATTCCCCGGCTGCAGTATGGGCACAGCTTCTAGCCCCTGCGAAGCTGTGCCAGGCCAAACAGCTGGAAACAGCATGCTGCTACCACTGGTTGTCCCTCCCCCTGATCTCTGGCTGCAGCTTCTAGCTAGTGGGGAGCTGCACTGGGGAGCTGGAAGCTGTGTCTGCATTGTGGCCTCTTCTCCCCCCCTGCTCCCCACACCCCAGCTGCGGTGTGAGCACAGCTGGAAGCTGCCCAGCTCTGGCCCAGTTCCCCACGGGCTGGAAACCGTGCCCCCCAGTGCAACCAGAGAGCAGGGGAGAAGCCGCAGTCATACAAGCACAGCTTCCAGCGGCCCTGCTCAAGTGCAGCTCCTTGCTGCCTAGCCCCACCACGGGCATGGCCAAAAATGTTTCACACGCAGGCATTTGAGAACTTTGTCCACAACAGCCAAGGCACTCAGCTGCCAAGCACTTTTGGGCAGAGGGCATTATCACCAGTTCTTTGGCTAAGGGCTCTCTATAGTTTGTGGTCAGGCCTTCTGATTCATCTTGTTGTAGGGCACAAACACTACTTCCCTCCCTAGCAATAATCCAGGCGAAGCCCTGCAGGTTATCCTGGAAGAGGAGTCTGCTTGGACTCAGAAGATAACCCTGGAAATGATCCCTATTTTGCTTAAGGTGCTTAAATCCTATTGAGGTCCAGGGGCTCAGCACATGCTTCTAGTTAAACACATGCTTAAATGCTGTCCTGAAACAGGGTCTTTTACACCAAAACTAACTGGCTTCAGATGCACGTTGAACTTTGTGATGCGGTTTTTGCAATAGCTGGTTGAACCTGACACAGTTTAAGTTGGTGGAGGCCTCTAGCATAGCTGCAGGTATGCCAGGGCAAAGGTGCCAATGCAGGTGTGGTTTATTTCAGTACCTTTTCAGGGAAATGAGCTCACTAAACCAATACAGGATGTAAACCATGTGCAAAACAGCCTTTCATGAAGACAGTGTTTTTAAGTCTGTGAAAGGGCTTTTCTTGGTAGGTGTTGACAGTGACTGACTGGAAGTCTAAGGGCATGTCACACCACTTTCCTGGGGTTGCTGAGAAGCACAGCTCTGCTCCATGCATGCCAAACCCAAAACTGAGACCGTGCAACCAGGCTGAGGGTTATTTCTGGGTGCTTGAGTGCTTTGAGATGTTTTGGAGGATTGATACTGAAGCAACTAATCAAAAGTGCGGGGCAGCATTGCATTCATGCCTTTCACAATAGGACTGCTCCTTTATATGTAAATGACTTTTCTCTTTTTTAACACGAAGAGACCCATTCATATAAAGTCTGCTGTAAATACAGTCAAGAGGAGACTGCATTTACTGGAAATCCTGGGTGGCCCCACAATATAATGTTTCTGTGGAAGGAAGACAGAGAAAAAGTTTGAACATTTCTTATAACCCTACAACCCCCCACCGCCTTGTCTGTCTTCCAAATCCAGCTCCCTGCAGGACTCTCCACTCGACTTTGGGGAGAATCAAAGCCCCAGGGTGTTATTCAAGCCATCCTCATCCATCCAGGAAACAGAGAAAACATCACGCGACTTAACCAACCTGTCACACAACCCACATGTCGAAGAAAGATTTTTTTCAGTGAACAGTTTATAAGCATCATCCGAAATATCTTTACTCCAAACATTCACCACATCCATGGGACTACTGAATGAACTGGTGAACACTGCAGTATGCTCACTGATCACTTAAATACACCAGAGGATACAAGATTTGATGAGCTATGGGCTAAAATACTTGGGTAGCATGTCTTACTGCCTGCGGCATTAATGAGTCTCTCACTAGTTTCTTTTTCTCCACTTCCTTCAGGAGAATGGATTCTTTTCAACCCTGCGGACACAAGGGATGACCCTGGTTAAACTTCTTCCTAGTCACTCAAGGCAAGGTTTGCATTTGCCTTGAACAGAGTTCAAAATGAGTTAAGCAAGTCCGCCTGGAGACCAGGCCCACAGTTGTCTGTGTAATCAATCAGCATGCAGAAAAAAAGTTTTCTGCAGAGTTTGGTAAACACTTCCACAATGGTCAGGATGGTCCACAATGGTTGTGTGTATGTACACACATACACACACACACACGTATACATACACATACACATACACACACACACACACACACACACACATATATATGACTGTGTATGAATATCCCTGCAGCCTGTAATGTGAATCACTGTTTCCTTTTCTAACCTCAACCACAAAGATATTTGATATCCATGCTAGTGTATAACTGCAGTAAATTAAACCACATAATACCATTGAGCATCTACATGCCAGCCACATCCAGTGCCAAGGTAAGCAGGTGCAATTCCTAATAGGACTTGCACCTGTTTGTGCATGGGGTAAAGTAATCTGGCCATTGGGGAAGGTGACACAATCGCGGACGCTGGCATACTGTGCTTTGTAATGGGTGGACTCCTGGAGCAAGGCAAGACAGCGGGGATGTACGATGCTTAAAGCTGCCTGCACTGACTTGCACTACTGGTTTGGGAGCAGTAACTTTAGAAGTCACTACATTTTTAGCCTCATGCTATCTGGTTAAAGCTAATTAAAATAAGGCACGCATTAACTAGGAGCAAAAAACCTTCAAAAACAAAATGGGAAAAAACAGTTCATAACATTTTTTTTAGATTTAAAAAAAAAGGAGGTTTTAAGAATTTCCCTCTTTGAAGAAGGAAGAAAAGAAACTGATTGTGTTCCTCTCATTTCAATTAGAAGTTGAACACACACACTAGAACATAGGTTATAACAATGCAGATTCCCGCAGAGAAGGCATCATTCACCTCACCTGCTCGGAGGTTTTATAAAAAGCAACCGATGCGTTGACCAGCTTGAGCCTGTCCTCCATCTTCAGCATCAGCTGTTGCCAATGTAGTGCCACTTTTTCAGCGCACTCCCGGATAGCATCTGCATCGTAGTGTCCAGCCTGTAGCAGCACTTCAGCTTTCTGCTGGACCTGCAGGGCGCTCTGGTGCGTCTTCTGTAAGGAAGTGGCATGAAAGAGGGACTGTGTATGAGGGGAGGAAAGAGAGGTTTGTACAGATGTGCCATGCATATGGTAAAGAGGTGAGGTGAGGTGTGAGCATGGAGATGTGAGAAAGTGAAACATTTTCAGAGAGATTTTCTACGATGAACAATTATTTTTGTCAAGTACTTTGGTGCATCTTATTGACACAATTTGCAACTCAGTAGAAGCTGGAGAGCAGCAGGCACTGCTGCTTGGGCTGCAACCCTAAAAATCCTGAATCAATTAAGCCCTTTTTTATGCCCCAAATTTAACTTACAGCCGTCAGGAGCTCACATCCTGCTTCCATGCAGGGTCTGCTGCACCCAGCTTCAGTTGAAAAAACAATATCTCAGCAAATATATTACAGTTAACAAACAAAGGGCCCGATCCTGAAACATTTAAACTCCTAGTGTTACTCATGCGAGTCTTCCCATTGGCATCAGTAGGAGTATTTATGAGAGTAAAGGTACTCTGCTGCACAGCGTCTGCATAGCATTTCAACCCAGTGACCCCAGAAAATATTACGGTGACTTAAAGGAAACATTTTGCCAATAAAGGGTTATGCTCAGTTATTGTGTTGAATAAATGAAGAAGAATAGTTTCAACCATTGTTCATTATAATATAACGGAGTTATAACAGAGTTTGAGATGCTTGTAGGAAAAAAGGCCCATGAGGCTTTTGAAGATCTGAGTGATCTCAACTCCCCAAGCCCTGTACCAAACTGAAATGCGTCATATAACATACTCCTTTGGCAGATGTGTAAATTTACTCTCGTGGCAGCTGAACCGTGCTGTGTTAGGGGTGTTCCAGAACTGCGCCACACGTGGCTGCAATGTGCATCATCAGCACAGCAAGAGGCTGTGATACTTCTGGGTATCCCCTGACTTTGCTCAGTGAATAGCTACCTTTTAGCACTAGACGGTGAACAATCAAACAAGAAAACCATTATAAGGGGGGGTAGAGCTGACGAGACATATTGCTTGTGAGTGCACATCAGCTGATAGGTTGCAACTATTTTATTCATCAGCTCCAATCTCACAGGCCATGAAAATTAAATCATAGTAACTTAGCTTGTTTCATTAAGCTAGCTTTACTTACCACAGGATAGCAGAGTAGACACATGGTATCATTACAAGAAAAAATTATAATCAGCTGAACTGGGTAAATCCCACCTGTCTGCCCTTAAAATGGCATCATTCTTCCTCAGCCCATACTCTAATATAAAACTTTGGGAATTACAGTGTACTTTCACCACCCACACAGCTGCTCAGCTATGAGTTTCGGAGGGACAGAGCCATGAATACACTGACTTAACCGTCTTCATTAAGCTACTCTGAGATGGAGCAACCAAGTAGTGGACTTTGCATTGTAACAAATGCAAGGACAACCCTTAGGCTGCCCAAGGGGCATCTCTACACATGCATTAATGCGCTGTTCTTACTGCACGTTACGTTCAGTACCTGCAAAGACAGGTACGGTCTTTTAGTGATGTTAATGAGCAGTAGACTAATTCTACTGTGCATTAGCATGGCTTTTGCCACGACGTGCTCCTGAGCAGTAGAATTAGTCTACTGTGCATTACTGCACCCCAGGAGAAGGACAAGCAGTAGCTCTTCCTCATCCTTTCAGGTGGCTGCAGGACGGGGCACAGTTGAGCCAATATTTGATTTTAACGATCTGTATGGAAACCTGAAGACACTCGTGGTCTTTGTTTCATTTGTAGCTGTTAAAAGTATTGTGTGTGAATTTGGCATTATGATCTAATCTCTAGACCTGGAAAGGGGCTAGAACGTGTCCGGTAAAATACTGTTGAATAATGCAAGACAGAGAAAGCTATTAGCAAAAAAGGATTAATACTCAACAGAAACATTTAGGAAGCCATTCAGGAACAACTGCTTGAATTTAATATCCAATGGCTTCACTGCTATTAGGGTGGTGGTGCTTATTTTAAATAGACTTTAAAGGATTTTAAATGAAAATTGAATTCAACATCTAGGATGCCTTTAGAGACCTGTTTCTCCCCTGTGTGCTTTGCAGCTCTCTCCCCCATTTTGAGCTTTAAACACGATTAATATTTCATCTATTATTTTTTTCCTTTTACAACTTTTCTTCCTCACAGTGTTGTAACCCTCTTCCCCCTGGATGGCTTGCATTCACCACTGAGTACAAGCATTTCACAGTGGCAGCAAGCCATGATAACACGGGCAGCGCGTCTCCTGCCCCACAGTGCTGCATGTAGCTATGATCTGCTCAGTGTGATTCAGTACCAGCTAGCTGATGCAAAACGGGCAACTAAACTTTGGTTATTTTTCCTTAGGGAGCAACTGGATCCTAGTGGAACTGGATCAGAGTTGATTATTTGTCGAGATGCTCTTTCCATGACAGTTAACAGCACTGATAAGAGGCACCAGATTCCCTGAGGTTTACAGGACTGCATGAAGCAATTATTATTAAATAATGAGTTCTTTCAAAAGTCCCTCTAGAGAGAGAGTTTTTTCCAGGGCAACTATGATTTTAAAGGTGGTGGCAAAGGGCTGCATGGTGTTTTGTGTTGTCTTTAAGATGTGCAGATTACAGGTAGAGGCCTGGGGAAAGCCACCCTAATCCTTCACTCTCTCATGATAACATTAATTAATAGGATAAAGCCTAAGGAACCAGGCAGGTGCTCCACGGTCAGCACGAATGGGAGAATGCAAAGCATCCCTTAGTATGGAACAAATATAATTCAAAACACAATACGCAGCTAGCAAGGGATGTGAAGGGTAACAAGAAGGGTTGCACAAGTATGTCAGTAGCAAGAGGAGGATCACGGAAAGTGCAAGTCCCTTACTGAATGGGGAGGCACCCTTGTGACAGAGGATGCAGAAAAGGCTGAAGTGCTCAATGCCTTTTTCATCTCAGTCTTCACAGGCAAGGGCAGTCCCCAGACTATTTCACTGGGCAGCACAGTTTGGGGAGGAGGTGAGCAGCCCTCAGTGGAGAAAGAACAGGTTAGGGACTCCCTAGAAAAGCTGGACATGTACAAAGCTGGATTGGATATACTCAGGGGTGCTGAGGGAGTTGGCTGATGTGCTTGTGGAGCCATTGGCCATCATCTTTGAAAACTCATGGCGATCAGGAGAGGTCCTGGATGATTGGAAAAGTGCAAACACAGTGCCCATATTTAAGAAAGGGAAAAAGGAGGATCCAGAGAACTTCAGCCCAGTCAGCCTCACCTCAGCCCCTGGAAAAAATCATGGAGCAGATCCTCAAGGGATCCATTTGTAAGCACTTGGAGGAGAAGAAGGTGGTTAGGAACAGTCAGCATGGGTTTACCAGGGGCAAGTCATGTCTGACCACCCTGACTGCCTTGTAGGCTGGGATGACTCGCTCTGCGGATGTGGGGACACCGGTGGATGTGGTCTACCTTGATTTTAGCCAGGTTTTTTGATACGGCCTCCCACAACATTCTCACAGTAAAACTAAGGCTGGATGAATGGACCATAAGATGGATAGAAAATTGGCTGGAGCATCAGTCTCAGAGAGTAATAGTCAATGGCTTGATGTGTAGCTGGCAGGTGGTATCAAGTGGAGTGCCCCAGGGATTGGTCTTGGGGCTGCTTTTGTTCAGTGTCTTCATCAGCAACCTGGAAGATGGGATGGAGTGCACCCACAGCAAGTTTGCAGATGACACCAAGCTGGGTGAGTAGTAGATATGCTGGAGGGTAGGGCTAGGATTCAGAGTGACCTAGACAAACTGGAGGATTGGGCCAAAAGGCATCTCATGAGGTTCAACAAGGACAAATGCAAAGTCCTGCACTTAGGACAGAACAATCCCCTGCACCGGGATAGGCTGGGGGTGACTGGCTGGGCAGCAGCTCTGCAGAAAAGGACCTGGGGGTTACAGTGAACAATCAGCTGACTAAGAGCCAGCAGTGTGCCCTTGTTGCCAAGAAGGCTAATGGCATACTGGGCTAACCGCATCCTGCATTGGTAGGAGTGTTGCCAGTAGGTCAAGGGAAGTGATATTCCCCTCTATTAAGCACTGGTGAGGTTACATCTGGAGTCCTGTGTTCAGCTTTGGGCGCCTCACTACAAAAAGGAGGTGGACAAATTGGAGAGAGTCAAGCAGGGGGGAATAAAAATGGTTCAGGGGCTGGGAGACATGACCTGTGAGGAGAGGCTGAGGGACGTGGGCTTATTTAGTCTAGAGAAGAGGAGATTGAGTGGGGATTTAATAACAGCCTTCAACTCCCCGCAGGGGGGTTGCAAAGAGGTTGGAGCTGGACTGTTCTCAGTGGTGGCAGATGACAGGACAAGGAGCAATGGGCTCAAGCTGCAGCAAGGGAAGTTTAGGTTAGATATTAGGAAGAAATTGCTCATTAGGAGGGTAGTGAAGCACTGGAACAGGTTACCCAGAGAGGTGGTGGGACCTCCATCCTTGCAGGTTTTCGAAATCCGGCTAGACAAAGTTTGGCGGGATGATCTAGCTGGGGATGGTTCTGATTTGAGCAGTGGACTGGACTAGCTGACCTCCTGAAGTCCCTTCCAGCCCTAACTTTCTATTATTCTATACTGTACATATATTCCTGTTTCTATTTGTAAATACGTGGATGTCTGCATGCCACAAAGACGAGGGCAGAAAATGGCCCATCTTGTACAGCCGTTCCAGAGAGTGAATGCCCTCGCTCCAGCCCCTCATGCAGCTTCTGTTGCCTGCTACCCTCCCTATGCTCCTCCACCCTTTGTGTACCTGGAACTGGGAAGGGAAGTGTTTGCAATCACAATTTGCTTTTGTGAGGCATTATCTTATGCACAGAGGTTGTAGCTACACCCCAATTTAACCTATAGATAACACAGACGGTACCTCTTGTCTCTTGCCCCATTCTAACAAACCAATATTATGACAGAGTAGTTGTTTGCTGAACTTTCCCTGTTTGCTCAAAGGCAGCAGAATTAAGTCAAACAAAGATTTCCTCTGAGAGGGCTGTATAATCCTCCACGATGAATATATTCATAAGTGAGTGCCCTAGAAATGAGCTACAAATTTTGCTCGTTTGAGTTCACATCTATGAATTTTAATGTTGTTTCTTAGCAAAGGACTGATGAGGGTGCGTGCATGTGAGCAGCTCTCACCAGTGCCTGTGTTTACACCTGACAGCAAAAAGATTCGCTATCAAAGATATGCTATTTATTTCACTGTTAACACCCTGCCATGTTATGAAGATGGAGATAAATTGCCTTGTTCAAAGTTGTGATAGTGTTCGAGTGATGTTGTAGCCATGATGGCCCAGGAAATATTGGAGAGGCAAGGATTTTTGCAGCTGATATCTTTTACTGGACCAACTGCACGGTTGGAAGAAACTTAGAGAAGAATTGGGGGGAATGCACGTCATCGAGAGGTTGTCTTGGTTTCTCTCACCATACAAGTGGCCCAGTTGGAGCTATCACCCAGAAAAATCCTTGCTTCTTTTCAAAGGTTGTTTTTCTTTCCACCTTTCCCTTCTTTAAGCTCACAGTGGTTTGACTTATGGCTGAGCAGAAGTCCCCATCTACATGGTTTTTCTGGGAAAGAAAAAAGTTTGCTCCATGGGTGTTACCTCTATGGCCAGCTGGAATTGCTCATGTTCTCGCTGGAGCTGCTCAGCTTCTGAGAGGGAGCTTGCATTGACGAGGCTGGCATTGAGCATCGACTCCCCGTTCCGAATCCAGCCCAGCACCTGCAAAGAGAAGGGATGTACTTCAATACAACTGGTTCTTGCAATTACACCCTCTGCTAATGCTTCTGTCCTCGAAAAAAATTGTGCAGATGGGCAGAAAGTAATTCCTTGGTTGAGGATTTCTTTACATACACGTTGATCATCAAAGGGACAAAAGATTTCACTGCAGACGCTATTGCTCAAAAGATTATGTTGCAACAGGACTCGGAGGGCAAAGCACTGGCCACATCTTCCAAGTTCTACTCCCAAATGTGAATGCTCCTCCGTGCAAATACCACGGGACGGGGATGAAAAGGAGAACAACAGGGCAGACAGCTCAAAGTAAACACAAGGATCTTCCACTTCCT
This sequence comes from Gavialis gangeticus, assembly GCF_001723915.1. Classification (NCBI taxonomy): domain Eukaryota; kingdom Metazoa; phylum Chordata; order Crocodylia; family Gavialidae; genus Gavialis; species Gavialis gangeticus. The sequence goes on from NW_017729031.1 coordinate 30,276,754, forward strand.
GTTGAAAGCACTGGCCATATTTATATCTGAAGGTTGCATGTTCACTTTTAAAGGCTGCTTTGTTTTAACTCACATTTATTTAGCCAAGGGAGAGTTCTTAGGTCAAGCAGCATACAGACATTTCACCCAGGCCTAAGCAAGATCAGTCAGGCTCATTAACTTCAGGGGCCCACAGTGGGTAGCAATGCACATTTGTATCGCATCTTACTGTATTTTTGCAACCACCAGACCTGTGGCCACACTGTTACGTGGGAAGCCTGTTTTGCTGGATCCAGTGCACTCATGGTTTCAGTGACCTTTGGGATGAAGTTACATTTTAGACTTAGATCACACTAAAGGCATTTAAAACATGAGCATCTGCATGCTTATGCTCAGCTGCAGCACTCATTAACTCTGAGCATCTCAAAGCTGTACCACTTCAGGCACGGGTTAACTGTGGGCTGGGCTACCTAGCTTGTGTTTGGATAACTTCAGGCTGCTCCACTGAGATAAAATGAGCAATATGCTGTTCTCCAGCATCCCAGGATGCACTGTTCCCAGAACCATCTGGACACACCCTATTAGTTTACTGCGGCCTAATAGGGCCACACATGTAGACGCAGAGACTTTACTGCAGGGCTAATTACTGCAGAGCTCTGCTTATGTAGACGCACCCAGGAAGTATTAGCCTAGTCTGCAAATGGTACCACTGGTTTAAACAAAGGCTTGATCCAAAGCCAGATGAAGGTTAAAACCAACTTTCCATTAGACCTGTTTTCTATTTATGTGGGTTTTGGTGCAGGCTGCAGCATTCAGTTTGCAAATGCGTTGGAAATCTTCACTGTACAATCCTTTGTGCAAGCGTCGCTCGTGATCTATAGAGCTCTGAAATTCAATAACATTGCTTCAACATTCGAGATAGCAATCTACATTTTTTCCCCCAAGTTACTCATTAAAGGGCCTTAAAGAAACAATTTTTTCCCTTTACATCATATATCACTTTTCTCACTGCCCTGTGCCTCCCTCTGGGATAAGGAAATTAGCTGTCCCTAGAAGGAAAAAAAAAGGAACCAGTCTACACATGTAGCTGACCCTAATTTGTAGAAAACAGCATTCGGCACAGATCAGCACTGCAGCAGTTTTCATTTTTCAGCTCTCTCCATTTCATCAGCAGGCATTACTCTTGCTGTACAAAACGCAACACGGAGGCAGAGAAAACAAAATGGGATTATCATATAGTGATCTTTTTGTCTTGGAGTTTGTATAATACGCCAGATGAGTAACCTACAGACTATGGACTACGTTGTACCATGGTACAAAACTACTCTGTTCCCTGAAGGAGGTTAACCAAAGGATCCCTCTGCCTTGGCACAATTTGAACTGGCAGTTTCATTACCCATACAGTTTTACATCTTTGCTGTGATGCGACTTGGGCCTTTGAGAATTTAGGAGGCACGGAGCATTGCTTTTAGAAAAGGAACAGCTGAGCATAATCACTAGTTTTCAGGAAGCAATCAGAATATCACAGGACATTTTTAGGGAGCAGTTTTCATGTATCAGACATTAAGGCTGATGGTTTTTAGCTTTTTTCTTCATTTTCTGGAGCCCATTGACTGCATTCAGAGCTCCATCATACAACGCTTTTACTTAACTTTTGGGGTACATTTCATTCTCATGAATTGGAGGTACTTTTAGCATTGAATAAAGCCAGATATAGTACACCCAACTGAAGATGCAATTCTGAAATTAGTATTCTCCAGTGATTTGCACCAGTGCAACTCAGTCACTTGTGAAAGCCAAGTACAAAAGGGTTGTGAGCGTGAGTGAAGTGGATCTGTTGGACAATTAAAGCAAAATTCACCTTCACCATTGCAAACACGTTAAATGTAGTCTGTACTCGGCTCAGCAGTCACCTGCTGCTTCCTGAATCTTTGTGGCACAGGAGGCAAAGAATAAAGGTTAGATGTATACTGCTCATCCTGATCATCCTCAGATCTCTGAATCCTGAAGCTCCTTTTCGTGTTACCAGGAGCCACCACCTCATGAAGCTGGAAGAAAGCTCTTTCCAGGCGCAGAGATACAAAGCTAGGCCCTGATTCTGCAAGCATTTACCAGTCACTCTCTCCAACTTAAGCACATGAGTAAATGTTTGCAGGAGCAAAGCCGAGTGCATTAAAGCAATGCCTCGCGGGTCCTCGCATAGGCCAAATGCTTTTTAATATACTTTCTTCTGTGTCCATTTGTTTAAATACAGCAACAAGCATCACTGTCTTGGTCTTGGGTGTCCACATTTAGCACAACTGATCAATACCAAGTAAATTAACTGTCTAAACGCCAACTACTTTGAAATCAATATATTTTTCATCTTCGTCAGCTTCTATCAAAAACAACCATCTTCTGCATTACTGAATGAAGCAGGCAAGTGGAGTACAAACATCAGTAATAATGATTACAAAAAATTATTCTAATAGCATATGTTGGGTTATAAATCAGAGCTCACTTTGTGAGTCAAGAAGCAGAAACCCCAAAGTGTCCGCTAGAAAGAATAGCACGCACTCTTGGAAGCCTACCAGCAATGTAAACCCATCTATCCTCCATCCCAACCCCTTCGTTTCTTAGTTCATACTTATTTATCTTCATCTGCCTAGTCAGGAAGCTTCATCAACAGTTTCTGTGCTTATAAATAATATAAGGAATAGCTTAATCGGCACTGCTTGTAGTGGTGAGACTGGATAACTTCTGGTACACTTTATCAGGTGTAGGAGTTATTAGAGCAAATAAGGCAAACCACACCTGAGAATTCAGGGTGCAGCTGATTAGAGACATCATGAAGAAACTGGTTTCTCCCAGTGTACCATGTTGCATGACCCACTACCCTGCACTAGCTGGGGGAAAGGGCAGGGTTTAATCCAGAGGCTTAACAAAGTGGCTGGGAACCAGGGGCGGCTGTCACACACAGGACTGCATCTACACTAGATGTTTACTAAGCAGTTGCCTAATCAACTGTGCAGTAAACGTCTCAGTGTCTACATGTACTCCCCTATTAGGGCGCATGAAACGAATAAAATCTG
>NW_017729031.1:30284803-30285947 GCF_001723915.1 Gavialis gangeticus
GGCAGGGTTTAATCCAGAGGCTTAACAAAGTGGCTGGGAACCAGGGGCGGCTGTCACACACAGGACTGCATCTACACTAGATGTTTACTAAGCAGTTGCCTAATCAACTGTGCAGTAAACGTCTCAGTGTCTACATGTACTCCCCTATTAGGGCACATGAAACGAATAAAATCCGCAGCAGCACAGGACTTGTAAATACAAGTCCTATCCTGCTCTGGAGGTTTTTTGCATGTAGCAGCGCATGTGTAGATGCTGACCCGGCTGGCTGGGGCACAAGGGTGCTTCAGTGCCTGGGCTGCCTGCTGGCTAGCCCTGTGCTGAAGCACCCTCGTGACCCAGCCAGTCCCTCTGCAGCACTGTCAGAGCAGCCCCGGGCTGGCAGGAGGACCCCCGGGACCCCTGCCAGCTGGGGCTGCTGTGACATGGCTCAGTGAGCTGCGCTCCTAGGTGAACACGTAAATCAAGTGCCCGGGGAAGCAATACACTGGAAAGCAATAAGCTCCACAGTGTATTGCTGCCCTCTAATGGCACATGTAGACGTGCCCTTGAGGACTTCCGACTGCCACCATGCTGCCAGTGTGATTGTGCAGCTGCAGCAGTAGCTGTTTTTCTTTTTTCTTCCCCCACCCAAGTCAGCAGCCCAGGGCCCTGCCGTAGTGACACCACTGGTTTAACCTTTCTCTGCAGCTCCAGGTAGAAGTAGCTGCAGGCAGGATCACAGAACAAACGGTTTGCAAACCCCTTTCTTCTGCAATAAGCCTCTGCAATAAGGAGGTATGTTACTGGAGTTAATCTCCTTCACGCGCAGGAGAGCCTCATTCTTCCGCCTTGCTAAAGCGTAGACAGGTTCTCTTTTGTGAAGCTGCTTGTAAGCCAAGTACGCACAGAGGATCAAAGGATAGCAACCGGGCTAATCAGTATAAAAGGAAGGATATTTAAGCTACAATTAGACAGTGTTACAGTAATCTTCTAAAGGGTAATTGAAATTGTGAAGAAGTGGACAGTGACTTTGCTACTAGTCTGCTTACCAAAGCCCTATTCATCACAGTCTTTTTGCACTGCTTTTGGGCATCTCTACGAATTCCTGCGTAGCGTGCTACGGCAGGGGAGTCGTAGAAGTGTCGGTACGGTGTCTCAGAGAGCC
>NW_017729031.1:30290947-30312839 GCF_001723915.1 Gavialis gangeticus
CAATAAGCTCCACAGTGTATTGCTGCCCTCTAATGGCACATGTAGACGTGCCCTGGAGGACTTCCGACTGCCACCATGCTGCCAGTGTGATTGCGCAGCTGCAGCAGTAGCTGTTTTTCTTTTTCCTTCCCCCACCCAAGTCAGCAGCCCAGGGCCCTGCCGTAGTGACACCACTGGTTTAACCTTTCTCTGCAGCTCCAGGTAGAAGTAGCTGCAGGCAGGATCACAGAACAAACGGTTTGCAAACCCCTTTCTTCTGCAATAAGCCTCTGCAATAAGGAGGTATGTTACTGGAGTTAATCTCCTTCACGCGCAGGAGAGCCTCATTCTTCCGCCTTGCTAAAGCGTAGACAGGTTCTCTTTTGTGAAGCTGCTTGTAAGCCAAGTACGCACAGAGGATCAAAGGATAGCAACCGGGCTAATCAGTATAAAAGGAAGGATATTTAAGCTACAATTAGACAGTGTTACAGTAATCTTCTAAAGGGTAATTGAAATTGTGAAGAAGTGGACAGTGACTTTGCTACTAGTCTGCTTACCAAAGCCCTATTCATCACAGTCTTTTTGCACTGCTTTTGGGCATCTCTACGAATTCCTGCGTAGCGTGCTACGGCAGGGGAGTCGTAGAAGTGTCGGTACGGTGTCTCAGAGAGCCAGGACTATCAGCCCTGTTCTGGACTCGTGCCAAAGCCTGCCCCAGGTTGACTCAGCAGTAGACGGGCACCTGGTCATTCGGGCTGCAGATCCAAAACGTGGCTGGACTTGATGCTGGCCACGTTACTTCCTCGTGCGCTGCTGTCTCAGAGACTGGTGTCGTTTAACCACACTAGCCCAGTGGACTGTTAAGCTTGGAAAGACCTTTCAGGATTGAAGCATGGTGAGATCTACTGTGTGCACATCCCAACTACAGCTCCAGAAAGGGATGGTGAGACCCAGTCTAATACCCTAGATCAGGGGTCAGCAACCTTTTACTAACCCAGGCCACGCCTCGCAACCCGGCTGGCGCTGTGGGCCACCACTCTCCTCCAGCCAGTCCAGCAATGGTGAGCAGAGGCTGCAGTGAGGAAGAGCAGCCTGGAGTAGCTGGCTGGAGGCAACCAGTGCACCGGATCAGATGGCTGGAGACTTGCGCACCCTTAGCAAAATGCAGATTGGATCAGACCTTTGCGAAGCAAATCCATTTCCTTCTAGGGCTGGATTTGACCATGGGTTGCCGACCTCTTTCCTACATCCTTATCCACTTTACCTGATTTAAGCCAACTTCCATCTCCTCTGGCTTCCCTGTCATCTCTCGGCTCCTCTTCCATATTGTGGCCCCCTGACCAAAGCCCAACCCCCTGTCTACCCCCACTCTTCATTTTACAATCAACGTGCCTGCAGGTGTCTTAGGGAAAGTAAGGGCTCATTTGCTCAGGCACCACGTTACGGCCTCCCCAGGGTGCTTCTGCTCTAAGACAGCATGTGGCCAGTCCATGCACTTCAGGACTTAACTGTGCTTTAGGCTTCACTTTAGGATCCTTGCTCTCTCTCCCCCAGGCCAAAAAGTGAGCCCCCAGGCAGTCAGCCAACGCTTCCCCTGCCACATCTGCTCAGAGGAGTTCTAGTGACACAGTCCTACTTCCAAGGGCTCCACGCTGCAGACAGAAAGGCACGAGTCTCATTTGGGACTGTCTCAGCAATTTACAGATCTTTTCTTCCCCCGTTAGGTTTTTATTTTACGTCTATTGAGCAGAGATTTTATTTGCATACCCAAAGCTTGCTTGCACGCGCCGTATCGATAGTGCAAGAACGCGTGCCGAGCCTTTTCACTTTGCCTCAGAGTCAGAATTAGGACCAGAAAATGACTGCAGGTGAGAATTTACATATTTTCATCTGGTTTACAAGCCCTGCTCACAAACTTACTCACTCTTGGAGGGTGCTCATTAAAAAAAAAAAAAAATTGTATAGAAGCTTCTGAAACAGCCCTGAGACACTTTTCTGATCATTTCCATATATTAATAGGCTCACTATTATCTGGGAATGTGCAGACAGGCTAACACTAAAAGATGCCCTTTAAGCAGACATTTCTTACAAATGACAGATTTTATCAATTTTGTTGAAGCAGAGATTAAATACTTCTGGAGTTAAATCAACCCCCAAGACTCTCTGAAGAGGCCTAATCATTTCATTTATGACTAAAAAGCAATAATATAATGGACCCCTCTTAGTGCTAAGCCATCTTGCCCTGCAGAACAATTTCCATGTAAACAGTCTGCACTAGAACCATAATTACAATGCACTGAAACAATTAGCAACTTTCCCTCTAATTTCCTACAAACAGGGTTTTGCTTTCTCTGGGCTCCTCTGTAATTAAACACCAGGGCCAAATTCTGCTCAGCCTTACACCCTGAAGCTCCACTAACATCAAAAAGGCAAAGGATCAGGCTTTACATACAAAATGAAAATTGAGGAATAGCTGGCATATCCTAGGGTAAAAAACAAAAGGGTTTCTCTGCTGCAGTGATGATTAGTTTGCTTTATTTCGAGCTGTTTTCTTGCTGTTTCCAAGGCAGAGTCAAGGCCATGTTAATGCTACAACTCCAAATACCTTGGCAGAGATTTTCAAAGAAAACGATGTGAAAATAATCTATATCTCCAGGTCCCGGTCAGGTGGTCCAAGGAGCTTTTCTTACCATAACAAGGGAGGATCTGCCCGTCTTCAAGCAAGGCCAGTTCAAGACTTACTAGCTTCAGGTTTCCAAAGGGTTCTTTTTTCATATCAACTTGGCAAAGAAAAGTCAAGCACATCCTGCTGTCTCCTGAAGAGCTGGCTCACATGCTTTCAGTACCTTGAGCTGTGATCAAATCTGAAGCAGTCCCCAAGGCTGGAGGGACACCAAGCCCAGAAGAGGAATGGATTCGGTAGCAAACAAGCTGAGAAGATGGGTACAGCAGGGTACTGCCAGGAGATACGGTACTAAGAACGGTCTTATATAGGGAACAAAAATATACTGCACCAAGATGAAGCCAGGGCCAAATACCTACAAGTACTGCATTACAGAGTCTGTTTGAATCTGGTTTCCGTAATACGTTTCTGCTCTCGTTTTTGCATAAGCCTTTCAAGCTTCATACTGCAGACAACGAGACGCATCGAAGCAGGAGGGGTTGCGTCCTTGAGAGGGTCTCCTGCTTAATCTGAAAGAGCTTGAGAACCAGTGATCTATACTATTTCTGCTCTGATCAGGGTCACAGAACATCGCGCTTTGAGTTGTTCCACTTCAGCGGTCCCGAACTTCGATTCATTGTGTTGACGTCCAAGCCCTTGAAGCATATGATTTACAGTAGAATTCTTTCCTAAATGAGACTTGAATAGACATAAGCAGGAAAAAGGCTTTGGATTTCCATGAGCCATTATATTAAAATGCAAACACATGTACGCATTCCAGAACTCAGCTGATTTTCCAGCGTCAGCGGTATTTCACCAGAGTTACAGTAAGTTGTCTGTGGCAACCATATCTCAAGCAACCCTGCAGACCAAATGCAATTTGGTAATGCGATTGCGAACATCCATCGACTTAGATGCTCTAAAATTAAAGTGAAGGAAACCTGGACCAGATTGCAGATGAACAAGCAGCCAAAAAAAAAAATCAATATATTTTTTCAATTGTACTAAGTGGTTGTGAATATGACTCATCCCACAGGAAACCAAGTACAGCCACCTCATGATAGGTCACAGATCTATTTTGATTTGGCTCTTTTCAAGGGAAGCTGAAGCTATAGTAATTTATAGGTTAATAAGCAATAGACTTTTCAGTATTTGGCTGAACAAATAAAATGAGCCTTAGCTCTTGGCTTGCTGAAAGGTCACAGAGTAATAAAAAAATGTGATGATCCCAAATACTGTTAAGGAAACATTCATTCAAAAGACCGGATTGGGCTTGACTCGCTGTCAACTTTAGATAGTTTGGTCCTGAATCCGTAAATTTTGTTAGATTCAAGCATCTGGTTTGCGGACCAGGTGCAACCCTGCCAACGGCATGAAGAGTGCAAAGCCACCGCTGGATCGTTCTGAAAGCAATGGCAATGAAAACAAGGCTGACCCAAAATGAAGGGCTCGGACCCCATAATAGCCATCTTTATAGGGTTCCTGCCAGAGATGGTACTCCTCTGTATCTCCTAGCCAAAGCTGGTGTGGCTGTGAACTATGACAGAGCTGCGTGGAAATGCTCCAGAGCTAGGTCTGCTATAGGAGAGCGTGCCATGCTTCTTCCAGAAAGAGAAAGTGGGCGACCCCGTGGAAAGACAGACACTATGCCCACAGAGGATGATGCTGACAGTGGTGGTGTTAAAAATAATGCCTTTTATTCTGAAGAGTTTCAAGACACTTTGCTAATTCTATAGAGAAAACACTTCACCAGAAACTGAAATGCAAGGCGCTCACCACTCAGTACACTAGACTTGCCGTCTAGGAAACACAAACCAAATTCTGCTTACTAAAGCAGCTGTTCCAACAAGCTTGCTGTGCTGCTTAGAAAAGCCAACATTGGAATGGAGGAGATTTAAACCTGGGACACTTCAGGTGTATAGAAAGGACCCATTAAAACCTGAGCAAACAGAATCAGATTCTATTTTCCCTATTAGGTCGCGCTTAGGCACCTAAGTGCAAGTCCCTAATAGTTTGTGCAAAAAATGGGTGGTGCCTCCTCAGTGCTTTTTTTGCGACTCATTCTTAAAGGTGAGATGAAAGTGAATCACAAAGGAAGATGCATTAATGGATTTGCAGGAACGGACCATGGTGGGACGGAACTACACTTAGATGCCTAAGTCCAATTAGATGCCTAATAGGCGGACTAGAATTTGGTCCAGTCACCTCGCTGAAAAGCAGCCATCTCTGGAGTGGGAAGTGGTACTTCTCGGCAGTATGCTGCAAAGCATGCAACAGCATAAGGCAGAAAGTGAAGCTGTGTGACGGAGCCAAGGAAAACAGCAGGGGAAATGTAGACGAGCAGAACCCAGCCAACTAAGCTGGAATGGCATCAGAAAAAAAGCCAAGTGCTTGTAAGGTTGCTAGATAACTCAGTTAAAGTCAACGGTGGTCAGGGGTTTTCATCTCAACCACGACATTGTCAATACAACTGAGGTCCTAACAGATTGGTAGAAGTGCAAAAACCAAATAAAGAGGCTTAACCTAGAGTAGTGTCAACTTTCAGCCAGCGTCCTCAGCTATCCCTCACTCAGAACTATGCTTTTGGCAGATGCTCCGCAACACATTCAAGTCGGATCCATCATTACTCTATCCCCAGCGCACGTGCTGCTCGGCTGCACGCTCCCATTTAAGACCTCGGGTTGGTTTTACATGGAACATGAGCATAATTCCTATGAATAGTCATGGCCCTTACGCATGTATGGAGGAGAGAAGAGACCCTACTATTTATTATTTGTCCACGCCTGCTTGGAGACCTGGGAACTGACCAATACTGCGAAGGAAAGGGATGAATGCTGCGTAGCTTGAAAGGTAGACAAGTTGGCAGAAACAGGCTTATGGGCCTGCCTGCCTTGTCACTGCTTTCAAGACCCGTTTGAGCCATCACAGTTTAATGGCTGTGATAGAGTCTGACCTGCTTGACCTCCGCCTGGAGGTGTCGGAGCTGCAGGCACTGTTCCAGCCGCTTGTGAGTCTGATCGGCGTTAAGCTCTAGCTCATGCTGTTTCTCGTGGAGGAACTCCAGCAGCTCTTGCACTTGCGTTGCAAGATCAATGTCCTTTTCACAGATCAGCTCGATGCCTAAGACAAAGCAACACAGAGAGCAAAAGACAATTTCATTTATTTGCAATGCCTTCTGCAAGCATGTTTGCAGCCTGGAAGAATTTTCCCGCGTTGTGGTGAACCTCTCCTAGCAATTTATTCTTGCTAAACTCTCAAATAGCACATGGTTTTTTGTAGCACACAGGCTTGCCTATTAGTGCAGTTGAATTTCCTACAAGGGGATGTTTCTGTGCTGATAGCTATTTGTCTTGGTCACCTGCAAATGGCTGTTAGGACATGGTTTGACTCCAACATTTGCGGAGCTAGGCATTTAAAAAAAAAAAGCCTGATGAAGTCTAAACAATCAAAGACTATACTTTACTTCATTTCATTACGGTACCTCATAATTCACATTGCATAATCAAAGGAGGAGAGAAAGAAAGAAAATGTGTTAACTCCTGCCCCTACTTGGAGCTGGTAGGTGGGCGGCAGTGTGCCCATAACAGAGGGGTTATGTGTAGTGCCTTGCACTCTGGCAACCCCCAGCTGGCAGGATGGTCTGTAGGACATCACTTATTTAACTTAAGCCACCCCTTAAATTGCTCAAAATTGCACCATGGGACAAAAGAGTCTCCAACCAGCTCTGAACTCAGGGAATGGACATACGCCTTAAGCTTCCTGAGTTTTTGGTCCTACATCAGACGGACACAATTAGACCTAAGGATCTGTCCTAGCATATTATAGTCTTGTGAACACAGTGCAGAGCATCATGTTGTCCTCTTTGTTACAGGGGTCTAACAGAGGCAATGGCATATTACCAGTATAATGGAGAGCATTTGGCTTAGCCTCTCTATGCAACATCATTGCAGTCCATGTAATAATACACCGGTACGGGCCCGACTCTTTTTCTACCAAAGTCATTTGGAATTTTACCGATTGCAACTGGAATTGGAAAACACTATACTCTGCTTCAAAGTGATGTTATTATATACAATAAAAAAAGATATTGTAAGATAAAGAGAAGATACAGTGATCGTATCTTGTAAGATAAGATTTAAAAAAAAGGAAGGAAGTGCTAATTGGAAGCTTCTGTCCAGGAAACAAGGAAATTACATTTAGATGCATTCAACATGAAACTAAATTCTCCTTCCGTGTCCCAGCCCCCTGCACTTTCCACCTCTGTCACGGTGATGTCTGCAAAGGACTGAACTAAAAGCGAAACAATGCAGTGCCAACCCTTCCTTGCTTCCTCTGGTTTCTGGTTTTATCATAAAAGGCACATAGGAGGGACAGCGGTTAGCTAGGTCTCTTGTCCAGCCAACACGAAAAAAAGCTGCTTCATCACCCACGAAGGTGGACTACCCTGACTTCATATTTGGGATCTGCACATTTAATTTATGCTTCTGTTCTCGTGAGCACCACCCCTTTCAATTGCCAGGCATCCTGCATTGTTGTTTCAATTAGTTTGCATATGGTCCCATGTCCTTAGGACATGGCTGGAGTTTTGCATGCTTGACTTCCCCATACCTATTTGATATCAAGCTCACAGTTTTCCATCATGCACACACGGCTGGTGTGCACTTGATTGTGCTAACTCATCAGCAGCAACCAGTAAACTGCCTAGGATGGTATCCAAGGGCAGACTGCTCCCCTAGTGATGAATGATTTGCCCTTTTTTGCTTGTCATATGTCACACAGATTTATACTACAATGCCGGTGCAGGCAAAGAGAGCTCATTCTCCTCAAAGGTTGATTTGTAAAACATAAAGCATTTTGATGTTGCATTTCTGAAATAATTTCACACCACAGAACATTTTTTACATGGGGTTTTGATCACAGGAAAGCACAACTGACTGTTTAATCAAGTGAAGGCAGTTGCCACCTTTCTCAGCTCAAGGGACTACTGAATAGATTGGTTCAGCAAACCCTGAAGGGACTACGGACAGACTGGCAATTAGTGTTTTTAAGCTGATTTTTTAAAAAAATGAGTAGCCATAAGCACAACAACATGAATACAATGCAGCTCTCCATGATACTAGCACAGATCCAGAGGGAAAAAAATACAGTAAAGTACCTGGATTTACTTTGATGGAATTACAAGCATAATGTTTTGCCCCCCGTACTCCTTTTCCTGGATCCTTTGCTCAACTGAAGAGTTTTAAAGTTAAATATACTCATGTAAAGCCTGATCCAAAACCTTAGGAAATCAATGAAAAGACTACCATGGATTTCAATAGGTCTTGAATCAGCTGTACATTATTTTTCACATGATGCTTTAAGTTAGAGGAATGCCATAAAAACGCTAATTTGTTAAAATAAAATGAAATCTAAGGAGGAGTTGACACAGCATTAAAAAAAAAAAATAGGCTTGCGTGAATGCCAGAAATCAAATTTCTGACTTGAGTTCAACTTTTAAACAAACAAGTTTGCTAGCTCAATTTGTGATACCGGTAGCAGAATAATTATGTCTTTGCTAATAAATAACCGTCTTGCACATAATAACAACATTTTGCTAAAAACTGTATATTAAACATCACAGATGGAGTGCATTTATTGTTATTTATTCAGCCTTATCTGCACAACCTAAGTTGTAAGCGGCTTCCTTTAAACCCTGAAACGAAGTTACAAACAAATGTGTTTGCTGAATTATAATAGAAAAAAAAATCCATGTGCAGAACTGAACTGATCAGAAGGAGAAATTCCCGAGATTCAAATTCCAGGCATTTTAAGATTAGATTTGGCCATTAAAAATCCTCAGTTCCGAGCAGGTTGGACACACATTGCACTGGGTAAGAATTACTCCTGAACACTTAAAGACACGTACCTTGTGCTGGTTTAGGCCCCAGTTCAGGAAAAGGACTTTCGCGCATATTTAGCTACACTCACATACCTAAATCATGCTGAAACAAATGGGACATGCATAAAGCACCTATCTAATCATTTTCTTCACTAATGGACTTGAGCACTGCAACTGCATCTTAACTGCCTTATAATCTGGGCAAGCCCACTGGCAGATCTCTTAGCTGGTGCAGACTGCCATAGCTCTGTTATAATTAATGGGGTTACAACAACTGACACCAGCTGAAGATTGGCCCCACTGCCTTTAGTGGATTGGTTTGGGTGTAAGTTAGCATGGTTTATGGGCTGAATTCATCCTTGTTTTTAATTACACTGATTTCACTTGCAGTCAACTCAAGGATGGCATATGCAGCTTAAAAAACAAAGGACTGCTCAAGTCAAATTGTTGCCTCATCACTCACAGTGACAAGTGTCTTGCACTGTGAATATTCCCATTGACTTCAGCTGGGCTTTTTGCAATATAAGAAACTATTCAGCGTAAGTGAAGATATCACAGTTTGACCCTTACAGATCTGTGGTCAAAATGGACATGGATTTGCTCCTGAACTGAACAGTTAGAAGATGGGCCACGACTGTGTAAATTTTCCTCAATGTTGCCTTCACCCCTAACACAGACACACCATTTCTCTGGAAAAAAGAAGGCAGTTCAGTCTCCAGAGTGGCCCATTTGTGTCTTGACTCATCAGCATCAGTGGTGTTAATTAGTGCCAGTTGTGACAGTCGTTATGCAGTTTTCACATTCGTCTCCTAGGATCTAGACTAGGACCATCAAACGAATTACGACACACCTGTAATCAGCTGTCAGATGGTAACACCTGCTGATCAGCAGAAGTGAAACAACTAATGTCTGCATCAAGGAAATACGTGAATGCATGATTACTGGAGGCAGTGGAGTTATATCAGGGATGGATGCGAGACCTAGGCCAAGATCTTCAAAAATTAATGGTGATTTTGAGGGCTGACTTTTACGACAACTTAAACATTTTTCCTTTTCATCAATTTGAGGCCCTGCTTTCTGCAAAAAGGTCTCTTGAAGGTTGCTGAAGTTGGGTGCTCCATCAAAAAAAAATCACCATTTATGTTTGAAAATCTTGACCCTCGCGTTTTACATCCATTTCTCTTGGAAGCCTTATTTGGCCTGAGTAGAAAGTTACATGAATGAAGACAGAATCATTCAGTTAATAACAGCTACTTGCTCACCAGCCTTGGCCTTTAGCAAGTCTCCTCAGTGTATAAAATTGCTTCCTGAAGGACATGCATTTTCAGCAAAACCTCAAGACTTGCAATTTGGCTGAATAAAGGATCTCAGAGATCACAGTGTGGCTTTTAGAGAGTTTGTAGGAAATAATGAAATACAAAGCTTGTTTGAGAACAAATATTTTTACAGTGAAATCAGGTTAATTCTGATCTCATTTATCGATGTGTGTCAGATTAAAGCATCTGAAGGATATTAGCTCTATTGAGAGTGCATTTGTCTGGCTGACTTATTAGAATAAACCTTTCCAAGTCCACCCCATGAAAGAAATCACAGTCAAAACGGACTGAATCCCACGGCTGTCGAGTTTTAAAGGGAGAAGAGGAGGGGGGATAGCGGTATGATTAGGAGTGGAAAAGGCTATTGAATGCTCCTGCAGAACCATGAATTTATAGCACCGCCATCTGCATTTTCAACTAATTGTTGAGTGCAGCACTGGCGAGAATGCCGAGGATAAAACAATGACAACGGCTGATTTTCAGACCCCTTCAGGGATCTGCAGCTCTGTCCAGAAAAACAACCATCTCCTGACTTGCCCATGAGCATGTCTATGTAGGATCCAGTGACAGAGCAACATTAAGCACAATTTGCATGGAGTATATCTGTCTTTTATCAACATAAAGAACAGTGGTCATTAAAGAGCACCAGGTCTCCCTTATTAAGCCATCCTCCCAATATTCAGTTTTCCATGCAAAACGGGCATGGAAATAACCTTTGATGAAACCACAGCTACACTCACTTGGATTTTTGCTTCTTTTTTTTTTTTGCCTTTGGGGGCAAATGATTTTTCTCAGACACACATGGACATTACCCTGGGAGGCCAAGATTATCTTTTAAAAATATTTAAGATCTCACCCTGTTTAATGTCTGATCTTTTGTTTGGACTCTAAAGATGTTGTTTCTAATTTCCTGCAGCGTTAGAGGTCTGAACAAACACAGAGCGAGAGTTTTTCTAAAATCAATCAACCAGACTCCTGCCTGAGCTCTGCTCTGGATCACATCCTGTACCTCCCACGGCTCGACCCACACAGATACTTTCAGGATAAAAAAAAGTAGCTTCTTAACAGATTGACTGAGGCAATTTTACCAAAGAACAAAAAGCAGGGACTATCAGGCAAAGCACAGAACCAGGTGCACGGTGGGCAGATGCTGTGCAAGCTCGCACACTTGGTTCAGGCCAACGCACTATTGTGCAAGGTTGCCACTTAGCTTCTCCGAAGCCTCTGTTCAACATAGCTTGCCAAATCATGCTGAATATTTCCAACATTTTTTCAAATCGGGGTGCCCAGAGTTGAAAACATCACAGGGCAACAGGAGACCAACTAAATTACTTTTATTTGTATCCCGAACTCTGGCCTCTTATCTTAATTAAAAGTGGGGGGATTGCTCTGTGCTTCTTTCAAGGCACATGAGACGGTTAAAGCATGTGACAAAGAACAACAGACTGGACGTGGAGATTAATCGGTGTGATCTTATTCCCCAGGTGAGAATGCAAAAATCTGGATTCACAGTGCATGCTGGAAATCAAATCCCCCTGCTGAGAGGCAAGATAAAAGGTACTGGGCAGGTTCTCTGTGCACATGATTCAAGACAGCCATTTACACCTATGTGCCTGGAAAGCCTTGATACACAAGCAGCTCTCTTTCCTTGCAAGTGCACCTTGGAAGGTCAAATTATAAAATGATTTACCTTGTTTCCTTTTTTACACTGAAAATAAAGCAATTAGGACTAGCCAGAAAACAAGGATAGAGAAACAAAAGGCAAGGTTCACAAAAAATTCCAGGTTTTGAATATGACTTCATTCCCATGGGGCTTTCGGTTATTCTCCAGAAATGACACGTCAGACCTGTGAAACCTTCCCAATAATCATCAGCGCTGATCCATTGCCATGACATATCTCAGTTTCAATTAACTCCAATTTTTGGACCAAAAACATTGATCCACACTTTCCCAACCAACCCCAATGCCAAGGTGTTTCTGGACGGAAGAACCGACGCGGTTGCTGGACAGCAGCTGATGAAGATATGATGCAAACCGCCCTGCTTACCTGAAGCCTGGACTTCCATGATGTACTGATGTAAATCTTGCCCTTGCTGGATAACCTCGAAGGTCATGTTGTTCATGGCCAGCTTCCGCTCCGTGTGGCGCTGCAAGCGCTGCTCAGCCAGAGTGAGATCCTCAGTATTGAAATCGTTCATTTGCCTCAGCAAATCTTCATTCCAGGCGTCTAACTCTGCCGTTACCTTCAAAGGAAAAAGGCAGACACGGTTTGTACCGAGGCCAACAAGAAGTCTACTTCAAAACAGAATCTGGATCCTGATAATACTTTAAACTCTGGACCTGATAAAAAGCACCCTGAAATCAATTAAAAGGCGATTACAGACTTCACTGGGTTTTAGATGAGAGCCACATTATGCATCATTTTTTCCTTTTTTTTTTTTTTTTTTAACTGAACACAAAGGGTAATTTGTCAAAAATAACATAAAAGCTGAAACAAGGGTGGGGGGGGGATACATCTTCCAGAGATAATTTTAAGAAAAGCTCCATTCTGGCATCCTTGCAAACAGACATCAAATTTCTGACTTGAGTTCAATTTTTAAATAACCGGTTATGCTATCACAATTACAATATAATTTGTGATACTGGTAGGAACATAATTAGGCCTGTACCAAATCACTGGAGCGCCTTAAACATATTAAACACATTCTGGGATAAATTGTGTGTTAAATATCACAGATGGAACGCATTGATTGTTATTTATTCAGTCCTATCTACACATTTTAAACGATAAGCAGCTTCCCTTAAATCCTGAAACCAAGTTAACAATAAATATACAATAAATATACAATAAATATATTTGCTGAATTATAATAGACAAAAATATAGCCTACCTAGTACTGAACTGTTGTTTGGAGAGAGAGGTATCAAGGGACTTGCATGTCAAGACATTTGAAGCTTGGATTGACCAATTTAAGTATTTGAACTGGATACATATCATGGTTTTACATCAAGAATCACACCCACATGTAGCATCTGATAATGCAGGTTGTTGCTTACAAAAGCTGCTGCGCCTCTGAACCAGTTCATGCCTCTGGTGCTTCCCCGTCCTACCTTCTACACCCATTTAAAAATCAATGCAGAGCCTGTTAACTTCAATGGGCTTTGGAGCAGGCCCTTATGCAGCACTCTTTTCTGTGGATCTCGAAGTGCTTACACAGGTGGGATTTTCTTAAACTGCGTCTACAGACACATCACAGCGAGTCGGTGCCGAAATGAAGAAGAGAACCTCCGCTCTCAGTTTTAACCTTTGCCTCACATTGTCTCCAGCTATCTATTTGCTGAGGTTGTCAAGCTCAGCTTCCTCTGTTCCACCTTGCCTTGTTCCCCATTGCGGTACTCAGGCTGATGAGTCTAGCACGAGTCTATTATTACTTCTATTGAGTTATTGCCCCAAAGTACACAATCAATGTCGGAGTCCTGTTGCATTAACCTCTGGACAGTCACAAAGGAAGGCATGGTCCCTGCCTGAGTAGTGGCCAATCTACTTTGAAGCTGCATGCAGTAAGCAAGAACACCAAAGCACTGGGCAGAGCGGGGACTGGGGGGCCAGGGGAACAGTAATCAAATCATGCAGTTGGGCAAGCAGGCCTGTGCAAAATCAGATGGGTTCAAACCATTCTGAAATAATAACGGATGTGTAATGTCAGTTTGTCTGGCCTTGGAGGCCAATGAGAGATGCCTACATTGCGGGGGGGGGGCGTGGTTTTGTTCAATATCTTCATTAATGATCTGGAAGATGGGATGGATTGCACCCTCAGCAAGTTTGCAGATAACACCAAGCTGCGGGGTGTAGTAGGTAGATATGCTGGAGATCAGGGCTAGGATTCAGAGTGACCTAGACAAATTGGAGGATTGGGCCAAAAGGCATCTCATGAGGTTCAACAAGGTCAAGTGCAAAGTCCTGCACTTAGGAGGGAACAAACCCCTGCACCGGGACAGGCTGGGGGTGACTGGCTGGGCAGCAGCTCTGCAGAAAAGGACCTGGGGGTTACAGTGGACAATAAGATGGATATAGTCATCAGTGTGCTCTTGTTGTCAAGAAGGCTAATGGCATCCTGGGCTGCATTGGTAGAAGTGTCTCCAGTAGGTCAAGGAAAGTGATTATTCCCCTCTATTCTGCACTGGTGAGGCCACATCTGGTGGATTGTGTCCAGTTTTGGGCCCCCCACTACAGAAAGGATGTGGACAAGTTGGAGAGAGTCCAGCGGAGGGCAACGAAAATGGTTCGGGGGCTGGGGGACATAACTCACGAGAACGGGCTAAGGGAGGGGACAAGGGGGAAGGGAAGATTTAATAACAGCCTTCAACTACCTTTAGGGTGCTTCCAAAGAGGATGGAGCTGGACTGTTCTCAGTGGGGGCAGACGACAGAACAAGCAGCAATGGGATCAAGTTGCAGCAAGGGAGGTTTAAGTTGGATATTAGGAAATCTTTTTGACTATAAGGGTAGTAAAGGACTGGAACAGGTGACCTAGAGAGGTGGTACAATCTCCATCCTTGGAGGGTTTTAAGACCCAGGTAGACAAAGCCCTGGCTAGAATGATTTAGCTGGGACTGGTCCTGCTTTGAGTAGGGGATTGGACTAGATGTGACCTCCTGAGGTCCCTTTAACCCTCATTTTCTATGATTTTCTATTTTCTAAATAGAATCCATCTAAATCTGTACATAGGGACCTCTGTCAAAGCTGAGTGATTTTCTGAAGTGTGAAGCAGCTACAGTTTTCCAATAAATCAGTGGGATTTATGGTTGCCTAAATATGTACTTCAGGTGACTAACTTTAGGCACTCATATTTAACCATTTTAGCTTCAACAATACTCCCAAGGCTACTGAAATAAACCCTGGGCAGAGCCCAGAATAGAAATGAGGCCTTCCGGCTTCAAGTTCTTTGCATGTGGCTGTGGACAGGAAGTGAAAAGACAGCTATTTATTTTTAAAATAAAAATGCAAGTGTAGACGCCTTTTTAGAGTTGTCTTTGGGAAAAAAAGGCACACCATTTTTGGGGTGGTTTTTTTCCCACCTCATTCAAATCAGTAACAGGTTCACAAACTCATGACCAAAGTTGTGGGGTGAAAGGCAAAGCACAGACAATCCTGAGGGCATTCCATTTTCATTCCACCGTCTCCTTTGCCCATTGCACTCAATTCACTTTAAATAATAATGATCTCTGTTTACAGTCTCTCTGGCCCCCTTCCCAATTCCCATGGCCCCCCATTCACTCGCACTCCTGAGTTAATTGGAGTCTCTGCAATGTGGTGGCTTATTGGCAGATTTTCCATTCCAGGAATTGCTTCTCTAGGGCTCAGTAGTCATGGTGAAAATTGGAAAGGAGTCTTGGTGGAAAACTACAGAGGGTTTTACAGGAAAAAAAGTCTCTGCTAATATTAAGGGAGACGGGGGCTATTTTGCATTTTAAACTGGAGACAACATAACAAACACGTGGATCTTCAAGCTGGCAAAGAATACCACTAATAATGGCAGCAGTACTCAAGATGCCATGTGAAGCCCATTCTGCTTGTGCAAGCCGATAGAAAAGCGTATCGTTTTACTGGAGCTGAAGGAGGTTTTATTTTTATTGGCTATCAAGAGCACTGCCTGCCATAGCTCATTGCATGGATCGTCAGGCTGCTGAAACACGGACATCTGAACATTGATAGCCAAGGGAATCAACTGACTTCCCAGGTTCCTGTAGACATGCTCATTTGTACTGGGAAAGCTAGCTAAGGTATTTATAAATAACAGTAATAGGAAGGAATCAGAAATCCTACATGTGTCACTTAATTTCTCTTACTGATTTCATACTCAAAGTAAAATCTCCATCCTGCGTCTGCCCGTTTGCTCTGAACAGGAAGTATCTTTGTGGGTCTCTCACCCAGTTGATCTGCCCAGGCGGTTGTAGTTGGAGCAGAGAAAACGGGCAGCGACCCAAAGAGGTTCCTCATCTCAATAGATTTTTGCATCCCACAGAAGGCAGAGAGATGTGGCCCATGGAGCCACAGATATCCAACTTGTGGGGCTCCCAAAGGATTGGCGGCAAGGGGAATGGTGGCAATAATATGGCTGCCCTCCCCCCTGCCAAATTCCTAAACCTCGACCATGCACCAGGTTGGGGCCACGTCACATCTGTTCCCCCAACCCTTGCAGCTGGATAAGGCTGGGCCATGTCCCTTCCCCCAGGCTGGATGGGGCTGGGCCATGCCCCCTTCCCCCTGTGGGGCCAGCTTAAGTCCCCTTCCCCTCCACTGGAGTCAACTTCCTTCTCCCTATGGAGCTGGATTGGGGCTGGGCCATGCCCCTTTCCCCCCATGGGGCTGGGCCCTGCCCTCTCCCTTCCATCTCAGAGGGGCCAGGTTGGAGTTGGGATGCCCCCTGCCCTCTTCCACATGGCTGGATGGGGCCCTGCTGCAACTGCCCTGTGCCAGATGTGGACTAGCAGCCAGACTGAGCCCACAGACAGCCTGGGCACTGCCCGTCTGACCCGCTGGCCGAAAAGGTTGAGCACCACTGCACTAGTTAGTTAAATGAGTTACAGCATTTGTGGGCCGCTGCTCACATTATACAGCTTGCTTTTCAGAAGTTGATTACGCAGCTGAATGCCCTGAATCTTGGTACTCAAGATTTCAGTGTCAAGGGCTTCTAAAATATAAAGAAAAGCAAATATATGGCTCATGGAAGAAGCCAAAGGCACCAGCATGGTGCTCATCCCCTCCACCATCTTCCCTGCTGTTCTCTCACACCTGTGCTTACCTCTCCTGCAAAATTTGCCCCTTTCCATTGCTGCGATGAGGGTTGGAGGGCAGAGTAAGCACAGGTGGCTTGGGAGCTCTGGGTCTGAGATTTGCAGCCCATGGTGGGGCTGGGTCACAAGCACCAGCCTGAGGGGGCAAAGGATTGCTGACCCCCAGTCTAAATAAATGAGATAGACTGATGGTGGGAAGGGAAACTGAGGAATATGAAGTAAACTAATTAACTTTGCAGTAGGTTAGTACTTGTAAATACAAGTACTATCCTACTGCAGAGTTTTTTTCACTTTGCAGCAGCACACCTATAGATGCTGACCAGGCTGGCTGGGGCATGACGTCAGATGCCCCAGCCAGCCCCTCCCCATCAGAGCAGTCCTGGGCTGGCGGACTGACTCCCCAGGCTCCCTGCAAGCCCAGGGCTCCTCTGACTTGGCTCAATGTGCTGCAGTCCTGGGCACATGTTCAAATGGTGTGCCCCGGAGCAATGAACTTTGGCATAATACACACCGGAGTTGATTGCTCTGTGCTAATAGCATGTGTGTATGCGCCCACTGCCTGTGATACCAATCCCTCCAAATCCCAAGAGCCTTCATATTTCAGACAGAATGATTTGGGAATGGTCCCAGGGTTTGCATGGTGCAGCCTGCTTCCCTGCTTCCCGTACTTGTGTTAATGGGGAAGGACTTTTGCCTCAAGAAGCACTTATAATTGGGCAGGATGCAAGCTATATTGGGTACCAAGGATTATGATGATGCCTTGATAGCATTTCCTGTTTTATACTGGTCTGTCACACTGGAGTGTGCCTCTCCCCAGTGCAGGCAAGTTTCTGTTCACTAACACAGGCCTAAGGTACCTCCGTTTTAGGCTTTGCCTTGCTCAAGAGTTAGACTTTGACCAGTTTAAAAATTAGGCATCTGGCCCTAGGAGGCTGCCAAGGAAGTGAGCTTCAAACCATAAAAGCTTGTGTTATCTATCTATCTGTCTATCTATCTATCTTCTTTTGTTAGCCTGTAAGTAGGCTTGGCAGGATTCGATTTTTATTGATAAACATGGATACATGTTGATTTAACTTGACACTCAGACTGGCAGAAAAATATTTCTGTCTGCAATCATTGAAATTTATAGAAAGGGGATGTAAAAAAAAAAAAAAAATTGGGATGTAATTAAGGAAATCCAGAGCAGGAGACACCATGCTTGCACATGCACACACATACGCACTTGCCTGGCCCCTGCATGGTCTACCAAAGGAACAGAATGATTCAAAGCAAGTATGCTTGATTGATTTATGGAAGTTTCCTTTTTATATTTTAACATGTGATTTTATAAAGCTTTGAACAGTATACTAGGTTGTTACTAAATTGTCTGCCCCCCACACCCCAAATTTTGGGCAACCCTGAAATTAAAAAAAATGGACAATGAAAAAAGTAAGCAAGAAAAAACTGAAATAAATGCTTAAAAACAACCATTGAACTGAGCTGTCAAAATGATTTAAAAAATAAAAATTGAATTCTGCCAAGCCTCTCTGGAAGGTGCAAATCTAGCCTGCCTTCCCAGGAGGGCGATGCTGAGAAATGGAGCGATGCTGAGCAACTCCCTCCTAGGCAGTGGGGAGAGTTGGGTGCTGCAGAGATGGGCGATTCACAAAAATACACATGCCGAGCAGGCAGCTGCCTAAAGCTGCCAGTAGAAAATGCTGAGTCTGGCCGCCTGCTCCTCTCTACGCAGTGTCGGTGCCTAACTGAGCAGGGCCCATGAGGCTGTAGTGCTGCAGACACCTATGATGGACACAATAGGCCAATGGGTAAAGCACTCATCCAGAATGAGAGAGGTCTGGGGTCTACGGCCATCCTCAGCCTGACGGGATTCAACTGATCTCTCCCCCAAACCTCCCCCTTTCTCCCAGGAGAGAGCTTGCACCCCCCAGACGATGGAAGAGTTTGGATGAGAGCCCGGTCTCCTTCCTTCGCTGGGGCCGAGCCGCCGTGCAGAAGGGAACAGAACATTAAACAAGCTGTCTCGGGTACTGCCAGTACCATCGATGCAACAGCATGGGGGCTCAGCAGGGGTTAGCTACTTAAACATTCGCCCAGCTCTCAGGTTGGTTTTGCAGTGCCACGCCAATGGTACTTGCACCTGATTTACCTACTTGGGTATGGTCACGCACATATTCCCACATGGTGGACTGAAAAGAACCCACCTCATCCTAATATCCTGGCCTGGTCACCATCTGAACGAGAGCATCTTGCTCCAAAAACAGAGCTACAGCATCACAATGCACACAAACGCCTGCTGCTTGAGCCTGCTATGGTGGCATCTGTTGTATTCTGGTTTTCTTTTATCCCATCAGCATTGCTGCTGCTCTAACAGCAGTTGGAAGCACCCCGAGGAAAGGAAGCTTTCTTCCTGGGGCTGTACAGATGCAGTGCACAGCTCGGAAGCAGTAATGCCACCAGGAACAGCAGGAACAACAACAACGCTGTAATCCTTCACTCCCTTACACAGTGCCTTGCTTACAAACTGGGCCAAGAAGGTTAACCTGGCTGCAGCAGCTGTTGTGGGCAAGCAATTATACGTTTGCAAGCATTTCACATCTAAATCCTGCTTGCCCTTTTGATCCCGGTCTGGCTGGATTTTCCTGCAAAATGATGCTCTTGATCCCAGGCTCCTGCCTGCCTGGCCTAAATTCAATGGTAAACACCCACAGCCTTCTTGTTGAATGCCAGCTCGGCACTCAGTTTGCTGTGAAAAGAAGGTGGGAAGGGAGGAAGAGAGGCAGAAGGCAAGAACAAATAATGTGGGACATGTTTTATGGGGACTGATCCCATATGAGCTGATATTTGACATGCTGAGGTAGGGCAAGAGAGGAGGTGAGGAAACTACTAGGAGAGAAGAGGTTATCGATAGAAATCAGGTGGAGGATGGACCTGGAAAGGCAGAGCAAGGATGGGAAACATGCTGCTGTACCAAGTGCATGAGACATCGTGGTGAAAGTGGGAAGAGAAGGAAAACATCTACGAGTGGAGTTCAGATGACGAGGTGCAACAGGAGGGCATTATATAGATGCAGGGACGAAGCTGTGCAGAGCCTGGAGCCTGAGGACAGGAAAGGTGGGAGCAAGGGAAGGAAAAATGGGAAATGTAACATGGTCAGTGCGGGAACCAAGATGGATTTTTGCTATATAACCCCGATTCTTCATTGCGTCCTGCAATTATTGCTGGACACAGTCAAAAATCGGGGTTATCAAGGGAGATCAAAGCCCGGCATGAACCGGGGATCTGGCAGTGGGGATGGAAAGGAAGTGGATCTCAGCTCTAGTACTCCAGTCCCCCATGGAGAGCAGGGCACGCGCTGGCATAGAGGAATATTGGGGCTGTCATCTTCTTAGCGGGTCTAGGAGCAGAATGAAGCCTGTGGACTGACAAGTAGTGGGAGGGGAGTGAGGAAGAGTGAATTAAGCTGTCACTTTTATACATCCCAGGAGCAGAGAGCTCTCCGTCCCTTTCTCTCTTCAAGGCTTTAGGCTTTGGGTGACTCTGCATGATGTGACAATACCCTCGCCCACTTCTGGATGATACAAAGAGGCACTGCAGTGGCTGAGTGGGAAGCTGGGCTACTGAAGTATAAAAAGGATGTCATTGCAATGATTTCGCTCCAGTGCTTTCGGATACCGCGTCCCCAAAACCATCGATATAAACAACTGACTCTGGCTCGGGGAGACACTCTAGACACTACTCTGAGCTTCACTTTCTGGTGCAAACCCAATGAGCTGTAATTTGAAAAAGGAAATCACTACACATAAAAACAATAAAAAACAACAACTGACAAACAGGAGAGCCTAGGATCTCTCTCATGATGCCTGTTATTTAAAGCCTGTTTTATGAGCCAAGATCTGCAGACCTTACTTCTAACAAAGAAACTCCGCATTGGCGTGTAGGCGATAAGTCATTATAGAGCCATAAAAAACCCTGCACACCTCTGAACAGACAGCTAATTCACTTGAAAGATTTTGCTAATGTTATAAACTCGGGAAGTGAAACTCAAGTGAGTTGTAAATAACAGTGAAGTGAGCGACTACCCGACAGCTGCCTCTTGTCCCCTTCTAAATTCATGTTCAGGGATGGATGGGAACAGCCAGAGGAGCCAAGGAGTGAAATCAAAGGTACAAGATGTGATAAGATGAAAAACAGGGCCAGCAAGATGGGAGTGATGGAAAATGGGATTTAACAGGTGACAGATGTTAGCGACCCTGGGGTTTTCATGAGAAAAGGTAAAGTATAAAGGACCCCTGTGCATCTCCAGGGCTGAAATGAACTTTAAATGGACCTTGACTGCATGCTGCTGCAAATCCCTACCTAAAAGATCCTTCCTGGCATTAATGGTTGTCCATGGGAGGGAGACCTTTGGGTCCCTCATCCTCACCTGCTGAAAGCAATTTCCCTGGAGTGCAGGAGTCTCTGCTTTCACATCATGTGATCCCTGGTTTGAAATTTGGAAAAATGACGGCTCTGGCATCCTCTTGTTCAATGAGAAAAGTTAGTGGCAGGATTCTGGCACCTAGTTTAAAAACTTTCCTCGAAAGCCTTGGGGAAGCTTCCCTCCAGGGCAAGCCCAGGGAGAGAGGCCAGAGCCAACGAGAGTCTCCGTGCTTGGAGAAGTCTTGCTCTTTGTGGGAGAAGGTCGTTGGAAGGCCACAGGTTGGGGTTGTTGCCTATGTTTAAAAGCAATAAAGAACAAGTGTATGGAATAATTCAGGACTGAACTTGCTTTATTTGTCATATGCTACCAGCCATCTGAACCACCAGTGATGAGTCCTTAGACGACTACAGTTGAAATATAGGACAAAACACATTTATAGATTTTATCTGCGGATTTTAGCGTATGCTTCAAATACAGGAGAATTGCCGATTGATAGCTAGTATCTCCATTGAGGTCTGCCAATGCAGGTCAGATGGTCCTTTGGGTCTCTTACTTTTACCTACTGAGAGCAATCTCTCTGGAGTTACTATGTTCATGTTATAGGAGAGAGACCTGGCTTGAAATCTGAAATAAAACATGGCTTATATATGATCCAGTTCCATCAGCCTGGATGTAGGAACCAATGGATGAAGTTCTCTGGTTCATATTATGCAGAAGATTAGCTTAGATGAGCATAACACCCCCTTTCCTTTACACATTTACATTGATTTGATAAGGCATCTGGCCCTAAATAAAGGTACATCCCTTAAATAAAGGATGGGTTGCTGCCCCAGGGTTTA
>NW_017729031.1:30317839-30320058 GCF_001723915.1 Gavialis gangeticus
TCTCTGGTTCATATTATGCAGAAGATTAGCTTAGATGAGCATAACACCCCCTTTCCTTTACACATTTACATTGATTTGATAAGGCATCTGGCCCTAAATAAAGGTACATCCCTTAAATAAAGGATGGGTTGCTGCCCCACGGTTTAGAAAAGAATGTCTCAAGCTAGACTCTGCTGTTGCTTTGGGACCTGGAGACTTTCAGGCTCTGCAATGCCTATTTCCAGGGGTCAGCCACAATCTGGAATCCACATATCTAGTCAAAGCAAATCATTTGTGCCCATCGTATAAAGAATATCCAATATGTTAAGACTGAAGGAAGAAACATTCCTTCAACTTTGAGTTGAATGCCAAATAGTTGCCTGGACTCTGGTAAGAAGCAGAAAGCCCTACAGAAGCCAAGAGGGCCTAGCCTAGTATAGCTGGTTTGCCACCACCAAAAGAGAAAGCAGCACATTCCTCTGTAGAGAGAATACTTTTTCCGCAGACAAAATGCAACAATCCAGCTTGGAGAGAACATGCTCGCAGATGGCAACTTTCATTGCAAAATGGATATGGTCCAATGACGCCTAAATAAATGGATGTAGGTGGTGTTTGTGCAGTACAATTACCTCTGCCAATATTCTGTCTACTCTCCAAACCCCAGAGCAAGTGGGGAAGTTGATAGAAAAGCTCCAATCCCCACAGAAACCTAGAAGTGGACCTTAAAGGTACTTCTCAGACCATGTTTGTGAGAGGAACTGAAAAAGAAACAGATGAAGTGTCCTGCAGTTTGGATTTCATCAGCAAGGGAAGCACAAAGAAAAGGGTGGTGTTGGGGGGGGAGATTTTCAGATGCACAAATGGCAATTAAATGCCTACCTTCCACGGAAAGTCCAAGATAGCTTACAAAGTAAGGCTGAAGAGAAAAGGGACACATTGTGGGCACATCTACAATTGCATATTAATGCGATGCAATAAACTCTGGTGCTTATTGCACCAGCATTTACTGCTCCTGGGTGCCCAGGACCACAGCAGATTAAGCCAGGTCGGAGCAGCCCCGGCTAGCAGAGGGCCCATGGGATCAGCCTGCCACCCAGTACTGTTCTCACCTGGCTCACCATGTTGCGGAGTGGCTGGCACAAGGGTGATCCTGTGCGGGTTTAGCCGGTGGGCACCCCCTGCACTGAAGCACCGTCCTGCCTTAGCCTGCCCAATCAGTGTCTATGCATGCACTGCTGTGGAGTAAAAAACTCTGCAGCAAGATAGTACTTGCATTTACAAGTACTAATCTGCTGCAGAGTTTATTAGTTTCCTGCGGCCTAATAGGGCCATATGTGTAAATGCTGAAACATTTACCGCAGAGCTAATTAGGCAACCCCACAGTAAACATCTCAGGCAGATGCACCTAGTAAGACAGAAAAAGAGTATCAGAAAAGGTGTGCATGATACTAAATAGATATGAGGTTTGAGCAAATATGACACAGGGTGGAATTA
This sequence comes from Gavialis gangeticus, assembly GCF_001723915.1. Lineage (NCBI taxonomy): Eukaryota > Metazoa > Chordata > Crocodylia > Gavialidae > Gavialis > Gavialis gangeticus. Next base: position 30,319,313 of record NW_017729031.1, read on the forward strand.
TTTCCTCAGGGTAAAGGAAGGGGCTTAAATTTGCACCTTCTCTATAAAGACACTGGGAGCAGCCAAGGAAACAGAGGCATATGTCCCTTGAACAGACAAATAGACCTTCAACAGCTGCTCTTCCCAGGGGACAGCAGCTTTATCCACTGACTTGGTGTCACGGGGGCACTTGGGTGCCCCGTTCCTGAGTAAGGATTAGAGCAGCTGCCAATCACCAGGGCAGCTCAGCTGTGGGTTGCGGGAGTAACCAGGTCGGCCATGTGACCGGAAGGGGGCAGGGCTGGGCCCTTATAAACAGCTAGGCCGGAGCCTGGCTGGCAGTTCCCTTCTGGCAGCCTGCGTGTAGGAGCTCTGCGGGAGAGCTAGGCTGAGCAGTGCCGCTTGGCACATAGAGGGCTGCATTATGGTGTAGGCGGAGAGAAGCCTGACCAAAAGGCTTTGGCCCGAGAGCCAGGACGGCCGGGACTTGATGTAGAAGCCGGTAGGCTGATTGTGTTGTTATAGCTGGCAGGCTTATGATTTTGGTTCCAGCCAGTTGGCTTATGATTCAGTTGTGCGTACCATCCGGAGGACCGGGTGAGGCTGCAGGGGTGTGAGGAGGCCTCACGGGAGATCCCAAGTAGTCTGGGGGTTTCCTGGGTGCCCTGTGTGGGCACTGAGCCGCGCTGGGAAGGCGCAGCAGCTTGGCACCAGCGTGGTGCGGGGTGTGGGGTGAGAACCCAGCCCGAGAGGGCAGTATTTGGCCC
>NW_017729031.1:30325058-30341903 GCF_001723915.1 Gavialis gangeticus
CCAGTGAGGGCAAGTGCCCAAGAGGCACGGGGCATAGGGACCCTGAGAAGGGTCAGGGGCCAGGCACGGCTGCGTGCCACCTGAGCCCCCAGCACCGGGAAGCCCAAGACAGGGCTGGCACGTAGGCTCGGCGGGAGCCAAGTGTGCGTAGGCTCGGCGGGAGCCAAGGGCGCGAGCAGGCAGAAGCAGGCTCCAGGAGAGCCCCGGGCACGAGAGCGCGGGACCAGCTAGTGAGAGAGCCACGGGCGCGCGTAGCATAGACAAAGGCCCCAGTGAGGGGCAAGAGCGTAGGAAGCGCGTGGCATAGGCCCTGAGGGGGGTCAGCCGGTAAGAGTGAAGCCTGGGGAGGGCTAGTGGAAGTTTGAGACACGAGAACGTCAGGAACAGCTGCGAGGCTTGGGGCGTGCTAAAGGGGAGGTAGGAGGCATGCATAGCCCATAAGGGTGGGGGTGCACCAAGTCACCCTTAAAATCTCAGGAGATCATAGGCAGCCTCCCATATTACATTATATAAGACCAAAGACGTGGCGGGAGAGAATTAGAGGGTGCTGATCTCCTGATTGCCACGGCAAGGGGGCACTAGCGGGATTACGGCCGCTCGCAGGCCCCACTCCATGACACTTGGATATTCATAGGAGCCTTGCAGTGAAGACTTCCAGTAAACATGAGAGCTGTGCAAGTGAGAGGGAAAGGGATTTTCAGACAGGCCATTTTCTACCCTTTGTTTTTTATCTATTTCTGTTAACCTCCATTTATCTCCAAGGGCTACCGAGTACTTCGGAGGAAGACATTTCCATTAAAGATTCAACTCCCGTTTCTTCTTATATCAAAATGCAGGGGTTACCACTATATATTTTTGCAGACTTCCTGAGCCCTTGGGAAAGACGGGCTTTCCTGACAGCTGAACAGTAAAACAGGAACAAAAACAAGCAGGTAGAACAAGGAACATTTAGAAATAACCTTCCAGAAGTGGGAAAGGCACAAGCCCTATGAAACAGAAGATTCTTTAAAGGCCCAAATGCCATCCTTAACCCATTTTGCACATCTGAAGCTAGCATTATTTAGAGGGTGGTTTCTGTAAACTATCTATGAAGTGAGCCAGAAACACATTTTATTTTTTCATTCTGATCATTTCCGCTTAGCTGCATTTGATCTTATTTTCTTTCCACCAGGGGTGTCAAAATCATTTGGCTCACAGGCCAGATGAATGATATGGGATTTGTCCGTAGGCTGAGTGAACAGTGCAGGGCTCCCCTGCTCACCCCAAATGCTGGATCCTTTTCCTGCGGCACTCGCTCCGGCCAGTCTGGGACTGCGCCGTTGTCCACTCTGGCCGCACGGGAACACAAGCAGCACACAGCGCCTGCTCGAGCCAGTCCAGGGTGGGCACCATGTGCAGTGCAGATCCCAGACAGGCTGAAGCGAGCACTGGATATGGCATGGGGGGAGCCCTGGAGCTTCCCCCTTGCATGCTGGATCCAGCACCCACTTTGGCTAGTCCAGAGCTGTGCCACATATGGTGCTCAAACTGGGACAGATGCTGCGTGTGGTGCTCATCCCAGACTGGCTGGAGTGGGCATCATGTGCAACTTGTAACCTGGACTGGCCAGAGTGGATGCCACCTGCAGTGCAGTCTTGGGCCAGCCAGAGTAGGTGCTGCAGATACTGGATCCAGCATGCCGGAGGGAAGGGAGGTGCTGGATTGGTCCCAGGTAGGGCCAGCACGAGGAGCTGGGTATGGTTCTGCAGTCAGAGCTGGCCCATGGGCCATGTCTTTGACACAGACTTAATATAACCCTTAGTGGATACTGTACAAATAATCTGCCAACTACTCACATCATCAGAGCTATTATATTAGCTTATTAGGGCTACAATAATAAAATGAATTGGTTGGATTATTTAAACATTGCATAATACTGGAGGGCAGTATACACCCAAATAGACATGGCTATGAATCCCTTAGTGCTGTTTCTGTATATTCATACCAATTCCCTAAGTGCTAGATGCTTTCCAAATACTTAAGCAGAAAAGGTACCTTCTCCAAATGCTAGTTGTGTGTTGGTCAAATAAGTGTGCAAAGGGAAAGGGAAAGTTAGGACTAACAACAGCAGGCAATCTGTGTACAGGTCATTTTTTCCCTCTGTAAGCTGCCTAACAGAAGCTGGACTATAAGGAGGAGAGGAGTCTGATGTGCACAAGATAGGGGCCGTGTGAATATGTGGTACTATTCAGAGAGGACTATGTGGAAAAGGGCACGGAGATGTGAGAAGCTAAGAAGTGTGGGGGTAAGGATACAGAACAGAGGGGGCCAAGGACAATTCCTTATAAGATGGGTTAAGTAGATGGGAGAGGCGGAGAGCTACGAAGGTCAGACAAGAAGACGACATCTGATGTGACAACAAATGGGGACCCAGATACGACTATCAAAATGACAACTGTAAGGCAGTTTTTAGGCAATACACTGGAATTGCATGCCTGAACAGCAAAAGCCTTGATCTTGAAAGTGCAACATAGCCCTCAGAACGTGCTCACATCAACGTCTCTATGCAAACTGTGACAAAGAGTTAGTCATGTCAGCTTGCTTGCTTGCTTTCTCCAGTGGGGAAAAGCTTTGCTTACTAACTCACTCTGCAGCAAAATAATTAAACTTTTTCAAGAAACCAATCCTGCCTTCCAGATCTTCAGGATACCCAACGGGGCTTATGTATATAGACTTTCTGACAACCATACTTCTTGTGCTACTATTGCACTCTACTTTGGGTCCACAGTTTGTAGATGGCAGGGCTGAGAGCAGCGAGGCAGGGCAGGGCTGGCATAACCTGAGACGGTGGAGGAGGTTTGGTTGGGCTGAAGGCAGGTATCACTGTCATCTCTGGACAGAGAGAAAGGAACTTACAACAGCACAGGAGAGGAGGAATCAGAGAATCGCAGGGGTGGACTTCACATTCATATGCCTGATTTCCACAGCATGGTCTCTGCTCCTAACCATGGTATATTTGTGCATCTGAGAATGTGGGCCATTAAAAACACACATACCCCCAGCTATAGTTCAAGCAACCCATACTCAAGAAAAAAACATTTTACTTAAGGCATAATTTTCTGTTCTTCATTTCTCTGCTCACTTAGCTGCCAAGTTTATAATAGTGGAACATTACAAGTATTTTAATTATGATGATGGGAAAATATTTTTGTTTCCTAAACTAACAGTGGGATAATATAGTGGTATTAATGTTGATAATGGTTCCATTATGGACCCATAAGAGCCTTTATAAAATCTGAAACAAATGCCTGCAGTCTAGTATCTAAGGATTATCCCTGTGTCAATTTGAGCCAATTCAGCTGCTTTTTGAGATGTATAATCTAAATGTGACATTTAATATACATTTCAAATTGCAAATTTCTTTTTAGCATCACTCAAGTTATTTTCCTTGCTTGAAGGCTAACAGATGTATACATTGCTTATGCTGACCTGGATATAAAGTTTTCCCATTCTCTGCGATCAGTTCTTAATTAAATATTGTAATTGTTCTAAAATGAGAACTACATTACAAAAAATATCTCTAACAACTAAAATTATGTGCCAAGCAGGCTCCCTTTTCCAAATCAGAAATGCAGTCACAGATCCCTTTGTAATAATAAGCTTGCATTGGGAGTTCAGATGTTCAGTTTTCAGTGATCCTGACATCTGGTGGGAGGGCAAGACAGCAATGCTCAGGCAATCCAGGATGTTTTTGGAGAGTGCTGGGGACAACTTCCTGGTGCAAGTGCTGGAGAGGCCAACTAAGGACTGTGCTCTTTTTGACCTGTTACTCAAAAATTGGGAAGAACTGGTGGGGAATGTAGTAGTGGATGGCAACTTGGGCAGTAGCGACCACGAGACAATTGAGTTCAGGATCCTGAGGAAAGGAAGGATGGAGAGCAGCAGAGTAAGGACCTTGGACTTCAGAAAGGCAGACTTGGATTCACTCAGGGAACGTATGGGCAGGATCCCCTGGGAGGCCAATCTTAGGGGAAAAGGAGTCAAGGAGAGTTGGCTGTGTTTTAAAGAAACTTTACTGAAGGTGCAGGAATGAACTATCCCACTGCATAGGAAGACTGCAAGTATGGCAGAAGACCAGCTTGGCTCAGCAGGGAAATCTTCAGTAGCTAAAACACAAGAAGAAAGTTTACAAGAAGTGGAAACTTGGACAAACAACTAGGGAGGAGTATAAGAGCACTGCTTGGGCATGCAGGGATGATGTCAGGAAGGCCAAAGCACACCTGGAATTGCAGCTAGCAAGGGATGTAAAAGGTAAAAAGGTGGTTTTCTATAAGTATGTCAGCAACAAGAGGAGGATCAGGGAAAGTGTGGGTCCCTTACTGAACAGGGGAGGCAATGTAGTGACAGAGGATGCAGAAATGCCTTTTTTACTTCAGTCTTCACAGGCAAGGTCAGCTCCCAGACCACTGCACCTAACAGCACAGCTTGGGGAGAAAGTGAACAGGCAACAGTGGTGAAAGAACAGCTTAGAGACTGTTTAGAAAGGCTGCACATGTACAAGTCCACAAGGTAAGGAAGTATGGGTTGGATGAAAGGACTGTAAAGTGGACAGAAAACTGGCTGGATCATCAGGCTCAGAGGGTAGTAGCCAATGGCTCAATGTCTAGTTGGCACCCAGTATCAAGTGGAGTGCCCCAGGGGTCAGTTTTGTTCCATATCTTCATCAACGACCTGGAAGATGGGATGGAGTGCACCCACAGCAAGTTTGCAGATGACATCAAGCTGGGGTGAGTAGTAGATACACTGGAGGGTAGGGCTAGGATTCAGAGTGACCCAGACACATCAGAGTATTGGGCCAAAAGAAATCTCATGAGGACAAGTGCAAAGTCCTGCACTTAGGATGGAACAAGCCCATGTGCTGGTACAGGCAGGAGACCTATTGGCTAAGCAGCAGCTCTGCAGAAAAGGACCTGGGAGTGGCAGTGGACAATAAGCTGAATAGGAGCCAGCAGTGTGTCTTTGTTGTCAAGAAGGCTGACAGCATCCTGGGCTGCATTAGCAGGGATGGTGCCAGCAGATTGAGGGAAGTGATTATTTCCCTCTATTCAGCATTAGTGAGGCCACATCTGAAGTGCTGTGACCAGTTTTGGGCCCCCCACTGCAGAAAGGATGTAGCCAAATTGGAGAGAGTCTGGCCGACGGCAACAAAAATGGTTTGGGGACTGAGGCACATCATTTCTGAGGACAGGCTGTGGGAATCGGGCTCTTCAGTCTGGGGAAGAGAAGAGTGAGAGGGAGTTAATAGCAGCCTTTAACTCCCTGCAGGGGGGTTGCAAAGAGGATGGAGCTGGGCTGTTCTCAGTGATGGCAGATAACACAACAAGGAGCAATGGGCTCAAGTTGCAGCAAGGGAAGTTTAGGTTAGATATTAGAAAAATCTCTCTCATGAGGCGAGTAGTAAAGCACTGGAATGGGTTACTCAGAGAGGTGGTGGCATCTCCATCCATGGAGGCTTTTAAGACCCGGCTAGACAAAGCCTTGGCTGGGATAGTGTATAGATGGGGCTAGTCCTGCACTGAGCAGGGGGTTGGACTAGATGTGACCTCCTGAGGTCCCTTTTCACCCCTCATTTTCTACGATGCTATGTTCTCATAGTAATAATCAGCAAATCATCACTGATGGCTCATTCACCTTCAAGTTCCTACTTAAGCAAAATGTCAAACTTTTAAAACCCTGATAAATAATAATAATAAGCTTGCACTGGGAATTGAGATGTTCACTTTTTAATTACCCTGACATTTGCTGGGAGGGGCGAGACAGATATCTTGTCAGACATCTGTGTATCCATACTGGGATAAACCAGAGAAAAACCTGGACTCCATACTCAATTGTAATACTGACTGACTGATGGTTCATGAGCCAGTGTCATCCCTATTCTGAGTCTCAGCTTCCGAAGAATAAAAATGAGATAAAGATACCCACCCACCTTGGGGAAGTGCCTGGAGCACTGCATAAAGGCCAAGCCTGTTGGTTTTATATGGCTGAAGGCACTATGAAGCCATCTTGCCCTGCAGAGCATTATTTGAATCCCTACTGCGCTCTTGGTCCCGAATTAGGTTTTGTAATGAAGTCCAGAATAATCCCCAGGGTTTGGAGGTCTTAAAAGCATCTGACCCCACTGTAACCATACAGTATATGTTGAGGGTGAACATATATGCCTGTTCCATGCCCACAGGCCTATTTTATTCCAATCTAATAAAGTGCATTGTTTGTGCGTGCAAATAAATACCCATGAAGAATGAGTTATTAAATATTCAGCATTTGCCATTTTGCGATACAAGATCCGAAAGTTATGGCAGGTATTTGAATGGCGAATGTTGATAAGGCAACTACATACAGAAACATATCGTATGTGCAATTTATTTATATTGTGTATGCACATACACACGTGTATATGCATATATGTGTATATACACATATACATGTGTATATTTTATGTTTATATATGTACATACATATATAAGAAGCACATATATTTATACACATACACAATATAAATATGCATGCATAAATGTAAATATAAATACTGTATTTATACTCCTCTGCATACACGTATGCTGACACTCATACATACACACAGTATATTGCAAGTCCCTGAGTGCTTGTGTGTAAATGGTACGCAAAGAACTATTTTAATGAGACTGTTCACATTTATTGTAATAGTAAACATCATAGAGTAGCTTTTACTAGGATGCCCAGCTGTGCAGAAATAACTGGAAAGCTTGGGTACCATTTTGTATCTTTTGCATCAGTGCATCCAGGAATTCACATTCACAGCTTTTCATTATAACTTTGCACGTAGGACTTTGCTTGTCATCACTTAAAATAAACTGTCACCTCTGAAGTGTGCTGTAGTACTCTAGAGCTCCCATTAGCTGTCAGTACAGACCTCCAGAACATTTTCTGAATTATATGACACCTTCAGGAATATATTATCATAAAACACCTCAAACAAAGTGCCACATTAACAGGTTGATTTACTCCCAGCTGTGGCTTGGGACACTCACAAATAAACAACAGAAGCAATTCCATACCTCATATGGGCCATGTATGTTAACACACTGTACATTCGATGCAAATGAATTAACATCCATGTCTTTAGTATCACGTGCAATCTGTGTTACTGTATATAGTTCAACGGATTGGTTCCAAATCTCTTTCTACGTTCCTCAGTCCAAGAATGCCTTAGTCATTTAATACACTGAACAGTTTTTTCTACCCAGTTTTCCCTTTCAAAAACCAGTCCAAGGGTAACACTGTAAGACTTTTATATCACTGTGAACAGATAAACAAAATAAAAACCTCGATGATAAACTTCGGGTTTCCTTTTTTCACCCTTTATTGCAGAAAATCACTGTTACACTTGTATCCTGTTTTCTAAGAGATCTCCTGCTTTGGTACTTAATATTTTGTTTTACTCAGACGCTCAGTGCTGGAAAGTACACCCGAAGAGGCAATTCTCACCTGCAAGTGAGAAGGAAACGTTCAGAGGACATACCAGCAGCCTGCTACAAAACTGGGCACCAAAGCACAAGAGACGCTGACACAGTCAGCTGAGCAGACGTGATCCTATCCTATCGTATTCTCTTAACATGTCACCAAAGTATATTACTGCTGGTTTCTAAATTTCTACTGTGACACCTGACTTTTACTCGCCCTCTAGTTCCAGTCCACAAGCATCATCAAACTCTTCGGAGATTTCGAGGACCGCCGTGTATCCTGGCAGAGTCGTGGTCCCCCCCGCTCCATCACACCCGGTCTACCTTCCTCCAGCCCCCGAGCCAGTTCTTACCTCGATGGTGTACTGCTCAAAGATCCGGAGCTGAAGGAAAATGTCTAGCTTAATTTTCCTCTCATGGAAAAGCTCTTCCATCTGTACCTGGGCCTCGTCGAGCTGCTGAAGGACAGATTCAATGTGGCTGATGGAGCTATTGTGCGGAGTCTTGTTGTTGGAAACCGCTGAGTCCCTGGGGCAAAACAGGGAGAGGGGTTAAAGCTTAGCAGCAAAGCAAGCAAAGAGCAAGAACAAAACGCTCCCGATTCCGCGCGTGGCCGAGGAGCGAGCGCAAGCACAAAGGGCTGGAGGAAGGTGTGCGGCACGCTCATTTCTCCTGCTAGCTGAAACCCCACATTTCCTGAGCTCGGCTCAGAGTCCGAACAATGAGCGCTTCCTTTCACACGTTGTGACACTTTGACCCTTACACACTAGCGGAGACTGAAGGGCTGTGGGTGGAGGGGAATGACACATAAATCTGAGCTGATCTCTGGAGGGGCAACCCCATTTAATCCTGCTGCGAGTGACCCACTTCTTTCTACTCCTGGGCTGACTCAGAAGCATCAGCATCTGAGCGGCTATGAACAGACGAGCGGATCTTAGCAGGACGCATTCAGGAAAACAGTTGCTCTTTGCTTGTGGATTAAGGGAATCCAAATGACCAGCATCTTAGACGGAGGAATCAATATCCCCTTGACAAGCAAGCATCGAAACTTAGCAGAATGTGACAAAACAGGGTAAACTTCCAACTTTATAACCGTCTGAAAACACTGCAGGGACGAGCAGGACTTGCCCTTACACAAGTGCCCACAGTAATGGGTCCGGGCACAGGGACTCTTCCCCTCTTTCTGAACCCACCACGATGGGCAGATCAGAAGCTGCTCCTTCCATCGGCCTTCTGGACACACGTCGTCATAAAGGAGGAGGCAGGAAGAGGGGCCGCGGCACTTCAAATGCCAGACTGGGTACAGGAAAAGCGGGTGCAGGCTGCACCAGCCTAAAGAGGCACTCTGTTTAACGGACCAGAGGGGGGTTTTGCAGGGAGATGTGGCAGAAACTGCTTCCATAACAGTCAAGTTTTCCCTGCCTTTGTTGTCCCGTATTTGATGCAACAGATCTGAAGCCTGAGAGCCAGTTTACAGCCTTGGGTGGCATCATCCCAAGAAGAAACCAAAGCTTATTCTGGGGCAACTAGTTGGCTCAGCTGGGTGGGGGGCAACTTATAACTCAACATAGCATGCCCTCTCAACCCTCCCGGCCAGCTCACTTGAACTAAAGATCCACAAACTCCCTGTGCTTCCCTCCGCCCAGAGCGAGGAATACGAGGTAGGGAGTCCCTGTCCTTCCCTGCATGCCAGGGTGAAGCAGAGGCATTTACCATCCCTTCAAGTCCTGGGTAGCGGCAGAGCCTGGAACTGCAGCCCAGCCCCGCACTGTGGAAGCGCTTGTGGCAGCATATGCCTAATTGCACACGGAGGAGGTTAGCCTGTTACCTGTACAGTTGCATGGAGAAGTAGAGAGGAGCACAACTCTGAATGCTAATGAACTCATTTACATACTTAATCAGCACTGATTAAATGCAAGGAAAAGCTATAATGTCTCCTATTTTTAGTGAGGATCACTTTGTTCTTTTTTGCACAGATGGTGAACAGTTCTCTATATACTTCAACCATCTCCACAACACAGCGCTTATTAGGCTAGGATTAGCCCTCAGTAAAAACCAGTAAAACTCCCCTGAAGTTAAGCCGGTATAAAACCAGGATCAATGGCAGCAGAAAGAGACCTTCAGACTTCAATTTGTTTGGGAAATTTGTTCCTATATGGCGTGAATATTAGTTAAATCATTTGTATTTACCGAGACAGCAGAAACATTTCAGACAATCAGTCAACTAATGCATTCTGTATCAGTTAAAATGAGTAGTTTTAATTCACATTGCAAACCGAAGTGATAATAGTAGACACTGCTTGACAGGATGAATAAGCCCCCCACAGACACAGCTAAATGGAAAGATACTGTACAGCATGAAAGAGTGCAGCCTGTTGTACAAATATGCATGTTTTATTTAGAAGCATGCAGCTTCCACATGGCAGGAGTAATCATATAAAATCACCAGGCCACAGCTCGCAACCATTTAACAATCTTCCATAAATACCCACTTAAAATATTCACCTGAAACACATTTAATCTGAGTCACATTAGGCTGCCTATCGAGCTACCCATCCATCATCTGTAGCGGCCCATGCCGATTCATAGACTTTCCTTGTCAGACTACACAAATCACTTCTCACAGTTTCAATAAAACATTGTGAGAGCCTGCATCATTGTAAGTATAATAGGAAATGAATAAATCCTCCTGTTAAATTCTAACTTAAATTCCCCCATTAAATAGTGCCTAAGGCACAACATTTCATCAGGCTTCCTGCCATCGCTCCTCAAGGTGGAACATTTACCTGAGCTGCTGGATTAGATCTTCCCCTTCCTTAATAACGTTGAGAGTAGCATCCAGGGTAGCTGTCTGCTGCTGCTGGAACTGCTTGATAAGCTCCTGAACGGCATCCACTGAATCAGCACAGACATCCTCTAAGAGCTCCTTCTGCAGATCTTCCATCCATGTCCACAGCTGTGAAGGAGGGGAAGGAAATACAAATCAGAGAGAGAGAGAGAGAGGGGTTGAGACTTAACCCTTTGATTCTCTAATCCCAGCTCAGAAAGCATTAATCAGGACTCCACATGAACATTATTTCTGATCCTAAACGACAACTAAGCTTGTGTTTTCAAACCCAAATGGGTGTGTTGGGTACTGAAGTCGGGTTGCCGGAATTGAATTTTAAGCAACAGAGTGAAACAATCATAGCAGAATATCAAACAGTCATTTTTCAATCAATTTGCATTTCAGTCTCTCATATATCACCATTGCCTGAAGTGAATGGTATGTTTTGAATTAACTCTTCATCCAACTAACAAATTATAACCCCTTCTTGACAGAAGATGAGCCCCTTAACTCCCATCGATTTTGCCTCTAATTGTATGTATTCAGCACTCTGCAGCATTAACCCTAAGAAGATGTATCAAGCCCGGGTCAGCTCTGTCTGGCCAAGCAGCATCCCATAGAGCATCTCTGAGGCATAATCATGTCTCTAAGAATTTGGCTTTTGGACCTAACAACACCCAACTGAAATAGGCTGTATGTTTTTACTAGAGGTGAGGACTTCGTGGGTGATATCTTTTAATGGACCAACTGCATTGGGATGAATTCAGACAAGCCTGTGTTTTTACTAGGCAGTGATGAACCCCTTAACGAGTTTGTGCCGATTCATTAATCCCAAACCATTTTGATCACGGGATTGTTAAGTTTTAGACTAAAAGTTGCAGCCAGCTATCCTGTGGATATCCGAACAATGACAGACATCCTAGTTCCTAGACGGGAACAAACCCCTCTAAAATGTACGGCGGTTTCCCATCAAGTGTGACTTGAGGAGTTGGTGATATACCAATCGAGCTGGCGATATGCCAGCAAATCTTAATGGCACTTATGTGCAAATGTTTTCCACTTAATGTGTATCCTATTAACCCATTTTCTGCTGGTCCTCCTGCAGCTCCAAGGCCTGTACCGGGAAACGCCCGGCTGAATTGTTGGGATTTCAGAGAGAACAGAGCTGATGCACGGGGCAACGATGAGGCTGTATTTTGTCTGCTGCTTCTGGCAATTACAAACCAATTCATCTTGAAGGGAGGCAGAGAAACACATTAAGGACTAGAGAGATGCTTGCGTGGGAGAGTCTGCGGAGCTGGTAAAATCACGTTACTGTTCAGGAGGCCAGCTGGACCATAAACCGGTATGATTTGTTGTTAAGAGTATATGAAGCCTGCACATCTAAGCAGACTAGATGAGGAGCAGCCGTTCAGAGAAAGCTACATGTTTCACAACATAGAGCCCAGAGCCTCGTATTATGTTTGCAGTGGTATAACTCTACTTATTTCTCAGGAGTTCATCTTGATCTGCACTGGGATACACACATTCAGAAAATCTGACCCTGTGCTCTCAATGGAAAACTGAGTCACTGAGCTCCCTGTGTTGCTCCTCAAGGGGATGTTTCCTGACTTTTTGTATGGCTACCCACAACCCCCTTAGAAAAAACATTTTTAAAGATGTCCACTGGTTTGGGGCTACATTTCCAGGTGTCCCTCTCCCAAAATGGAAGCATGCAGACTTAGTCTTGAAATCTTGGTCTGACCCCCTCTGCTTGAGTTTGTCCAAGAATAGCGTATTCTGTCTACTGCACAGCTACTGTGCTGCACTCCTCAGTTCATGCATTTGTGCAAAATTCTTCGAGAGTTTCTGCTAAAATGCATGTTACAAGCATGGGTATTACATTAGTGTAAAAGCAAATAGAATTAAAAGGCCTGAATTCATATATTAAGGACGAGGGGGTAAGCACTTTTCAATAACCAAGTCAGTGGCTTAGTGATGGTTTTAGTTCCAGCTCTTACGTTTTGGGAAACCAGCAGAAAGAGGAAAAATGCTTTAATGTAGATGAGTTACCTAAGAGTTTCCTATACAAGTCAAAATTATACCACTGCCATTAAAACTCTTCCAGTTGTGCTAGCCATCTACAGTTGCCAAGGGATGCTATTTATTTGCAGATATTTTCAAACTATTCACCCATTTTTTTGGTGCAAGAATCCATGCAAAAGTGTTGTATTTTGAATACTTATTAAAGATTCAGTCCACATTTAGGGCTAAATCCTACTCTGATCTGAGCTGATACAGTGTTTTACAATTAACTTGTATAGGACTAGCCTCAGATACATTTCCTTCTCTGCCTAGTACCTGGATTTTCCTTATGTATGGCTAACTAAATAAAAGATTTGATAACTACAGAGAGCAAGAAGGTACGTGTGGAAACCATCTTGAAACAAGGAGTTTGTTTTCATGAATGCTTTCTGCTTTCTTCATGCTTAGTTGTTTTTTTCTATGTACAAAAGAAAAGGAAGCCCAAAAGCACAAAGAGTATTCTTAAAAATATATATATATGTGTACACACATGCATGTGCGCGCATGTGCAAATACACACACACACACACACACACACACACACACACACAGAGTTATATCTGTAAGGAGAGAAACTGTTCCCCAATCAGGAGTTTCTCACTTTCTGAACATACAGTCCTTACTAAAGAAGAGGTATATTTTCAAATGTACCCAAGTGACTTAAGCCCTGTTTTCAGAAGTGATTCAGAAATTTAGGAGTCAAAGTTTCATGGACAGCCTATGGGATTTAGACTCCTACCTGCCCACATCTCTTCTGATAATGAGTCTCATTCTCTTAAATCAATTAGGTCTTTTAAAAATCTTCTACAGTACATGCATTTAGCACTGAGCCATGCATATGATTCAGATAGCACCTGAATATGTGAACTCATATTAACCTCAGATCTTTCCAGAAGTTGACCTTTGATTTCAAGGATTTACATAATAAAAGCTATCAGAATTTAGGTCATCCTTGGCTCAGAGGGTTTTAATCTTTTCGAGTCTGCTACTCCCTGGGAAATTATAATACAAAGAACCAGTCAGTATTAATAAGATTAAGAAGATAGTTCAGAAACAATTTGCAAAGGGAAATGGAGTCCAGACAATTGTTATTTCACACCTCCCAGGTGTTGTGCTACTACCAATCTTGAGTGGAATAAATTACTACCCGGTCTTTTCTTTTTATGAGTCACGTCATGAATGCTACAATACTGTGGGTGCATCTACACACGCGCTTTACTGCAGACTTGACTAATTAGCTCCGCAGTAAAGCGTCACCATTTACATATGCACCAGAATTAGGGTGCAGTAAACTAATTAACTCTGCCGCAGGATAGTACTGTCAGGGACAGTACTGTCTTATGGTGGAGTACTTTACTGCACTGAAACACGCATCTAGACGTCGACTGGGGGTGCAAATTGCACCTGGTCAGCTCAGCCAGCCAGGGGGGCTGTCCACCCCAGCTCAAATTGTTGCTGTGCTGGGTGCATGTGTAGACATTGCACCCAGGAGCAGTTCACTCAGGCTCAAAGTGCTCTGGAGTTTATCACGTTGCCTGCATTGCACGTGTAGCTGCACCCTGTTGTGTAAGCTCAAGCTGGTGGTTAAATGAAATCCAGAAACCACACCGAGTTTGTTCTGTGCTTTCAGGCTTGATGTTTAATACTTATGCTGCTACTGAGTTGATTAAAAACCCAACCCCCCTTACTATTAAGATCCTAAGTCATCAGATGCTGATGAGATCCAAAGGCTTCCCCAGTCAGAATAAAGCATGCTGTAGCTTACTCCTAAGCAGCCAGTGCACTTAGGACAAGTACAGAGGCTCTGTTTTTCAGTGAAATCCTGCACATTTCTCAACAAAGGTTCCGGTATACATTTGTGGAAGCCAAGGTTTCCAGCTGTGTTTTTACCATCAGCAAGATTTGCATATGTAGCTGTTTGTAATTTTTGTAATAAGTGCTGAAAATCTGCAGGACCCCAAAATCAAAATGGTCTCCTTTTCATCTCACTTAGCATCTAATACAACCAGAAAAGATCAATAACACCCAACAACTGAAAGGAATGAACAGAGACAATTGTCTTTGCTTGCTGATTTGAAATCACTGATTTTGGGTTTGGCATAGAAAACTGTGGGTGCAAATATTTGTGCTTTAGCAGTTAACAACCTGACTTGCAGCTATAAAGTTATATCAATGTGAAAAAGTTGTCCCATACTGCAAAAGCAGCTGGGAGGAATCTTTGGCATTAAATGCCCATGAGAAAGCTGCATGTAGATTTTTTTAAAGGCAACCATGGTTTCTAAAAAGAAAATAAAAGGTCTCAACTCCCTGATTATGAGATGTTTGCTCTGTCAAAAAAAAGGTCTTTTTTTGGGACCATCTGCCCCTTTTCTTCTGTATTGTAGCAACTTCTTCTTTGTTCTTCTCTACTACAATATGTAGGCAGCTTCCCTCAACTGAAGAAACAATACAGCTCTTTATTTTCAGCTTTTTCATCTGATGCAGAACCCTTCAGTTTGCTCAAGTACTTAATGAGACCACTTACTGGAGCTTTGAAGGACATTTGTGCCTGTTACCTAGAAATTAATGCCTCTGACTTAGAGCAAGGGACCACTTTAAGCAAAAATCTAAGTCTATAAGAGATTGTTAAGAAAACCTTGACTGCGTGATTAGAATAACTATTTGACTCTGCGCTATGCCAGTGTTGAATGCGGTTATTTTTAAACACTGTTGTTGAATCGGAGTCCCCCAAAAAGCATTTTAACAGTATTTAGTGACAATGCTTGTAAAAAGCAGGATGAGAAGTTGGTAAATTGAATAACACAATCCATGATAACTATTGTGATTCTTTACATTTGGATTAATCATTCAAAACAGGGGCATTAAAGGAAATAGGCAGCTGACTTAAGTACAGACAGTCAAAAAGCCCGAGGCAGAATTAATTTAATCTTTGCAGGTTTCTATAAGCTCAATTTTGACTTAGGAAAGGCAGGTGGAGGCCTGCACTGGTCCAGGCCGGAAGGCAGGGGACATTCAAGTTTGCTTCCCAGCCAAGCCGCTCATCCACGTGGGGCAGGAGGAGGAGGGAGAATCCCCTCCCTAGCCAGGGAGCTCTGAGTGCACAAACTAAAACTTAAAGGCTGAGTACAGAGAGTCAAAAAGCCCGAGGCTGAATCGATTAAATCAAGACGCGCTGGCCGGCCCAGGGAACTTGCACTGGGGCCTGATCCTGCCATCTATGGAGTGCTCCCGTCCCTGCTGCCCAGTGCAAGTCTGCTTTGGACCATCTGACGTGTCCTGCCGGAGCCTGGCACGATGCACTGAGCAACTCTGGGGACTTGTACCAGGCAGCAGGGCCCAGTACGTCTTTCTATGGAGCTGGCTGGGCCAGGTGGGGAAATCCCTCACCCCAGCAGGGAAGACCCCAACTTGGGGGTTCAAGACAGGAGTGGGGAGGATCCCCCCTGTGCATCAATGAGTCATGCCGGCCCAGCCATGCAGAAGGGATGCAGAATCACCCCCTACAGCTGGGCAGACCAGGGCTGGTGGGGATTCTGGGCTGGCCAGGGGAGGCACCCCAGAGGCTGGGACTCCCCCCATGTGAGCAGATGCCCAGCTACGGGCTGGGCCCAGGAGGGAGAACTCTTTTCCCCACTCCCGATGCGTGTTAGTGACACATGCCAGTCTGCCTTGGGAGGGGCAGGGGCAACCTTTGCAAACCAGGTTTGGGGCCAAGGCTGGGCAGCTCTGTTCCCCCACCCACCCAGCCCCCCACTCCATACGACTGACAAGTAAAGGCTGGGGTGCAGAGGCATTGCTGCCTCAGCTTTGTGACAGCTGTGGGGCAGGGCAGGCCCTGGCTCAGCCAGAGCAGACAGTATAGCTGAGTCTAGCCCACCTGCCCTGCAAGGGGGTAAGTGGGGTCCCCTGATGCACCCTGGGATGCTGCGAGACTGGTACATAATTTGAGTCAGGAAGGAATCTGGGACAGCAATTCCATAGACCGGTTTAATCTATATTAGTTAAATCTACTACATCCAACCAGGTTTATCTTAAATTGGGTTTGGCCATTTTGAAACCGCTTTATATGCACTGAACTTCTGTTGTGTTACAGCTTTGAGCTGGTTCCTGATCGCTTATACAGTTTTATGTGTAACTTCTGTCCCTAGCCAAAAAGGTCAGACAGGAGATAGATAAGCACCCCCAAAATGGATGTCTTTGGTAGCCCAGTTGGTTAACAGCTATTGGATCAAGGAGCTAAAACAGTATTCAGAAAGAAATAAAGCAAATGTGTGGCTTCTGCTCTCAGACATGATTTATACTGATGGAATTGCATTGACTTCAGTGATGTGTGTGGAAAAGGAAACAGGTCATGGTGAGAAAATATAACAGATCTCTCCAGAGAAAGACAGGTCAAGTCATCAATGTTTTTCTCTTCCTAACATGGGCAACTGGTGCCACCTTAGTCGGGGAGGCATGTGCCCCCCTCCCCCCACC
>NW_017729031.1:30346903-30354773 GCF_001723915.1 Gavialis gangeticus
GGAAAAGGAAACAGGTCATGGTGAGAAAATATAACAGATCTCTCCAGAGAAAGACAGGTCAAGTCATCAATGTTTTTCTCTTCCTAACATGGGCAACTGGTGCCACCTTAGTCGGGGAGGCATGTGCCCCCCTCCCCCCCCCCAGCTACCAGTCAGCCACCAGGGGAGGATCTCCCCATGGCCAGTCTCACCAACAGGGGAGACTGCAAAGCGACCACGGTGCTCCCAATCCCCGGCCAGCACTTGCAGGGGAGTAGCACTGGCACTCCTGCCTGCCCCCCTGCCCATCGCCTAAGTGTCGAGTGTGGTCAGTCAGGGGGTGCACCGGCGCGCTCAGGGGGTGGATGTGCACTTCCACACACCCCCTATGCATCGCCACTGCTTCCTATAAGCCAAGTTCCCAGGAACCCACTTTGAATGGTAGCACCTCATATCACAGTATGCAGGAGTGGGTCCCATGGTCTGAAATACTGAACATAGGGCTGAGTTGTATCCATTTCTTATTCCTGATATTGTCTCTCCTGATTTAGGTCCATTCAGGAGAGCACTTCAGCGTGTGCTTCACTTTAGGCACCTGCTTAAGATCTGTGGTAAACTATGGCTTCACTGTGTGGATTTGGGGCACTGCTTTTTCTTTCGACTTCAGTTTCCACAATGTTAAAGTGGTGATTATACTTCACCATAATTCTGAGTATTCATTAGCTTATGTTCACACAGTCCTCTGAATATGTTCTGTGTTTTTAAATTCAAGGAACTGTTGCTATGTGTCTGCATGTTATTCACAAAGAGCCTGGATGTGCAATACAGGAGACAGAAATCACTAGCAATACACTATAGCAAAAATACAGCAATAGAAATAGCAAAAATATATCAAGTGCTAAAATGTTATGTGATTGGATGTCACTGGTCATATTGCACGACGAAGGCCTCCACGATGAAGTGATATCCGTGGTACATTGTGTGACAGGAAGAGCTGTGACTAGACACCACTTCCAAAATGCCACGACAAGCAACTTCCATGAGGAGATGCGGCTGAGGAGCGACATCCCGCAGCGAGGTGGACACCGCCAGCACGCTCGTGAAGAAAGGACACGAGGAGGGAAGAGAACAGTTTGTGAACACAGGATCTTATCCCTTCTTAACCTACTTGCTTTCTCTTTCCTTCGCCAACTTCTTGACATTCATGCTTGGCTAGGCTGCATCTGGTGATTCTGTATGCTGAAGAGCTTTAATTAGTATCCTTGCCGATGGCAAAAGAATTTGCAATGCCTAGACATCTGATGGGTTCTTCTTCCCAAGTTCTGCGTGGCAGAGACTGATACAACACAGAATAATCTCTTCTCGAGGCGGATGTGCTTCTGGCAACTACACTTGCATCAAGGGAGCACACTGATCCATTACCCCAAGGATGTGTATAGGTATTTCAGGGGCTGGCCACCCCGCAAAATGAAGGCGGCTTTACGGAGGAGTCAGATTTTCGTACTCTGTGGTTCTCTTGCTATCATCATGAATTGCAAAATGTCTTTCCCTGTAAGGACTGTTTTATTTTTAATTTAAGTTGTCTGTAATTATGAATCTGGAGGCAATTAACTGCAGAAATTGCAGAGCAGGCCAAATGCAGCACTCAGCCACGGTGGTGTAAATCTGGAGAAATGTCACTGAAGTTAGCACAAAAGGAGGATCTGGTACTGGGGGAGTGTCTAACAGCTGCAGAGCCATGCGCTGAGGCATCAGTGGTTTATCCAGATAGGGGAAGTGCCGTGAGGTTTCTGCTCTAAACCACAGTAATTGTTCTCTGTCTCTACATCTGTTATAACTTCTTAGTCCAGGAATATCAGTATCCCTTTCTCTCTACACTTTCCCTACCCTTTGCTGAATGTAACACAGAGTTACCCCAATTTGCAGCTCCTTTGTGTCTCCTTCCCACTCCGAATTTTACAAATAAATCACTTGCAACAATTCTGAATCTCTCTGTAAAAATTTTCTAAGGATTAAATAAACTGCTTTGAATTTCTTTAAACAAAGAGTCCTGTTCAATCTATCAGTTTAAACTATCTTTGACTGTTTGAACTGATCTTATAGGGCTCTTATGCACTTTACGCTTGAGACACGATTAACTAGTTAATCACATCTTAAATAGTGACCTGGCCACATGTTTGTTCAATTAATGGTGCGATAAAACCGGGAATAAGCAGCAAAGTTATTACACAAAATATGTATGATAACTTTGTGTCTGGTTCCTATCGTGACTTTAATTGAATGTGTGGTAAGTGCTCCCAGCCTCTGGAGCACACTCAAGCCTTTCAAGACTCCCGTGTGCTCCAGAGGCTGGGAGCGCCCGACCACTACTTTCTAGCGGTGATGTGACACGTGTGGCATGGCAGGAGGTGCAATTATTGGGATCCTGCATCCGATCCCATCATGCCTTTAAATTAACATCTGTCAGGGGCCATAGAGTGCATGGGACACTGGCACTTAATGGGGAATGGAAGATGAATTTGAGTACTGGCAAAATCAGTAATTCATAGTATGGTTTTAATGAAGACTGATAAATAAGGAAACTGCTGTAGATACTGGCAGCCTGTACTCTTGGCTGTGAATACTTCAGATAGTGCTGTAAGCTCAGACACTGGATCTAGGAAAAGCCTCCTCTCCAAAACGTGGGGGTATCAATTTAATGTAACCTTTAATGTCCGAAAAAAGGACACGTTCAATAAGTGCACTGACCCATGGAAGGCCACATAAAACACACGCTGCGGCTGCAGAATGAAGTTCTGGAGTTGTGAAGGCCGGGGGACCTGCAGGATCAAACCAGGTAGCACCTGGTCAGATGAGGGGGAGGAGAGGAGGAAGGGAGGGAGGTACAATTGTAATGATGATCCAAGAAAAATCACAGACGAGTGAAAGGAGAAGGACTATGCAGTGCATAGTGAAAATGTGTCATGTTTGATAGGAAGCCAAGAAAATCTTGTGGCAGGAGAGTGGGAAAGTTACTTCGACACAGCTGGCTCTGCCCCACTGCTTGCCGTGCTTACTGAAATGTTGCCTATATAGTTTTATTTACAAGCTTTTGGCTCTAGCTGGGTTTTTTTTTAAGAGATCACAGATGGCAGAATTTTTTTTCAGTAGGGGCCTGGCCCCATTTCAGACTTTTCTGATCAGGAGCATGACGGGCTGCCAGGATACCACAGCTCTGATTCTCAGCTCCTTAATCCTTTGGAAAAGAACTTTATTTCTAGATAAAAATGAACTGGACCTACAGCCAGCCTTTGCCAATCAGGCTGTCCTGTACGCAGAGTTTTGCTAGCCATGCTCATCACGTGAGAGCTTTAACCAAACCAGGACCTTCTGGCATCTCCTGGCATTTCCACCAGTCCGAGATCTGAAGTCAAAGGAAGCAAAGCACGTGTATCTGAAACTTGGATTCGTTCCTGCTTTGGATACTCCTGAATAATCAGCTGATGGTGCCTCGAGCTGAGCTTATGTGAACTTATATGCATATATCATTTGAATTATTTAAGCAGAGCTCCAACCACCTCCAACTATTCAGTCGAGAACAGTATTTTGTTATTGCCGTCTCCAGAGAAGAGTCTTGGAAGCTTCTGCTCCAGTCCCGTTTAGCTTACAGCTCGTTTCATCTACACATGGCCTAGGAAAACCATTGTGTGTTACTGCGTGTTGTATCAACTGGCTGTGCGCTTGGACCACTTCACCTATTCTTTGCTCCCTCATCCATCTTCCCTGGGAATGTGTGAAGATCAGGGCATCCTCAAGCAACCACCATTGATTTGAAACTCATCTCATCACAAAAGCGTTGATTTTATCCTCTCAAGAGCAGAGTCTTCTGCCCACAAAGATGCTAAGCCACAGTATGCTGGTCGAAGGCCCTGAGGAGGCAAGAGTCATAACTCAGCTGGAGTAAACTGAAGGTCTGGTCCTTCACGGTTTTCAAAGAGGGACGATATTTCCAAAGACAATCTAGGTGGCCTTGAGACTCCCAGCAGGGGCTTTTATGCCATCTGAGAAGCAAGCCTTGCAGTTGTTCAGCAAGACGCACAACATTTGATGCGAGCTCTGAAATGCCCAAGAGCATCAAATACCAAACCAGTGAATATTATGTGTGAAAAGCTAGCTGTGGTCATTCTTGGAGTGACCGACACAGTTTAACGTGCTAACTGTGAAGGAGGGGGCTACAGTGTTGAGAAAACCAGTGGACTAAACATCAGGCGTGCAAGACAGAACCACAGGTATGTGCATCCACAAAGCAGGACTTTTCCAGAGCGCCCAGGAGCTGTCGGCTCAGTGGCCGCTGCATCAGTTATCCCCTGCCTTGCAGCCCTCTGCCACTTGATGGGAATGGTCTCCAAAAACTGTCGATACTAACAGTTACATTCAAGCAATAAATTACTGTGTGGGGCAAAATAAATCGTGAACTCTGGGTCAAACTAAGATGAATAGCAGAATGATACACTCTCCTAGAAATGCTGTTGTGTTTGTTCTGTGATTAATGTTGATTCATTCCGGCGGCATCTGTTCTGTTCTGTAGAGTTGACAGCAGCAGATCTTGAACGAACTAGCGTTCAACTTTTCAGATTCCCAGTAACTCTATCATCGGATGGAAGCGAAGCTCTGTTAAAATTAAACAACTCTGTGGAATAGCCCTCCTAATTACAGAGCCTGACAAGCTAAGTGAATTTAATTTCATAGCCTATAGCTATCAAACAAAAGCAGGTAAGTTAGTAAAGTCTTCGGTGATGAGCTATTATTGGTTCTACATCATGGCACAAATCTGCTCCCATTACTCACTTGAGCAGTTCCACTAATATCAACAGAATTACATGTGTGAGTAAGGTGGGCTGAGGAGCTGTGTGTGCGTGTGCGCGTGCACACACATGCCTGCAGATAGTATAATATATATATAGTTAAGGTTGCCTGACACTTTACATTATAAGACTTTGCTTTCAGTTGCTCATAACCTTGTCTGACTTAAGCTGCTCATGCTGAAATTTCCCTTACCAGGTATCAGCCCAAGGCTGAAATTTCTGAAGACACTTTAGCTAAAATGGTTCAGTTATTGTTTTCTGAGAAAGAGATCAGAGGAGCGGGGGAGGAATACAAGCTGGGTTGCCTCTGTTAACAAAATATTCCTATAACCATTTGTTGAGAAGCTCCAGAGCCTCCATGCTTACTAGCAGGGACTCCCAGTTTGGCAGGAGCTAGCCCTGGGGTCAGAAATGTGCCTGGAGTCATTTTTGTGAAAATTTACCCAAATCTGGTCAACTTATAAGTGTCTGCTGAATTGAAAGTCACATATGTATGGCAGACGCTGACTTCAAGACTCAGCATGTACTGACAGTGCTTCATCCCATCAAAATTTCTATGGGCTGTGCCCACACTAGCCCCAGGGAGCTGTTGAACATGCTCCAACCTGGGGGTGCCAGGGCTGAGCGAACCTGCCCTGGCATCGCTTTTTTTTTCTGTCAGGCATCACTCTGGTGCTAGGGTAAGGCCTGCAACTTGGCAGCATTGCTCTCCCATTCTTTCCATCTCCAGCAGCATAGAGAAGGAGAAACCCGCTTCACTGGAACACAAGAGGAGTGAGAAACTTTGGAGGAAGACGGTCTTGGAGATACAGCAGGGGGAGCTTGTCTGCCCCAATGCTAGACAGGACGGCTGTTTAAAACTGCAGCTTTACAATAAAATCTCCTGAAACTGCAACATTCACCAGCTGGGACACAAAAGACAAGGGGTGAAACAAGTGAAAGGCAAGGTTGGAATCACAATCAACACCGCCAGTTTGGAGTGAACTGGACACACGTTGCATGGGGCTAATCCCTGGGGATCTGAGAAGCCACTGTCTCACATGTCATTTGATGACATTTGTACACACAAGTGAGGATTGCTTCTGAAATCTGGGAGTCAATACGAAGCGCACAATAAAAAGCCAGCCCAGCTCCCTCCCTCCCACCTCCCGACCCCACATCTGGAGAATGCTATGACCCAAGTGGAGAAACAAGACCCTCCCTCCAGGTGCCTCTGAGTTTTCTATGTACTGGCAGGAGCATCAATGCTTCCCCATCACAAATCCTCTACTTGAACTGTGACCAGCATCCCAGTGCTACAGAAGAAGACAACCTCCCCTTCCCCTTTTCTCCACCTACAAGCTGGTAGCATCCATGAAGCCCTGCACAGCAAGAGGAGCATGTACGTCTATCCCAGTGGTCCTCAACCTTTTTAGGCTCAAGGCACCTCCCATTAGACTCAGGGCACGTCTTAGAAAATGCCAGCTCTTAGCCCTTGCTCATTTGTTGACTATGGAACAATAATAAAACAATTCTTCTATTACAAAGAACGCAGAAATCTCAGACCAGGTCAGGATGATTTGGCACTGTGGATTCCTATTTGAAATCTCTCATGAAATCCATGAATGATGTGTAGGTGTTGGCACATCCAACAGTGCTGCTATTGGATGGCACCCTTAAAAGGATCTCACAGCACACCACAGTACCTCAGCATCCGGGTTGAGAATCACTGTGTATACACACTCGTTCACAAAAAGACACACACATAAGCACTTATATGTGCCTTTGTGCATGCTACTCTCGGTAATTAATGAGCAAAAACTCTTCCGAGGCATGTTTTATTCATACTTAAAAACATCAATGCTGCTGGCACGCAGACAGAAATGTGAACCACAGGTGGGGACGAGCGTTCCTGCTGCTCTAAGCAAGGGGAGAAAACACCATGTTCAGGAAACAGAGAACAAAATCAGCAGGGAAAGAAATGGCATTTACAAGGTGCTAAGTGAGTACTTGATTATACAAGAGCATTCAGACATTATTAATTATACAAAGTTGTTTGCAGCATCTCTTTATCTTTGCACGTCATATGCAGAGTGCTGTCAACTGCAAGCATCAAAAAAACATGAGCTAAGTCTCAGATCACAAGATTCAAACAAAATCATCATAAATGGCTTCTGAGAATTTGCTTCCGTTTTTTGACCCTGGAGTCACAGATTCAAGCTTTTCTCCAAAACCAGGATGTCTAGAAACTCACTAAAAACATGAAAACAAAAAAGTTGAGACTCGCCTGCTTCGCCTCCATTTCTAGTAGCTAAAACTTTATAAAAAACACCAAATAACAGAAAACTGGTGTAATTTGCTGCAAGAGTCCCTGAAACCTGCAGATCTCAGCCAAAAACCTAAGCCCAAGCACCATCAAAAGGCCTTAGGGAAACGACTCATGTGTAAGGTAACTAAAAGCCCCTATCTTGAGAACCCACTCCTAATAATTTGTCATTCTATTCTGGCATATGGGTAATTGGATTTGAGTCCCAAAGCCACACCTTTCTGCTCTTGGGATCAGAAACATCCAGAACCTTTGGTCTAAAAAGGTATGAAAATTGTTTATCATGATCTTTTTAGATGCCCTGTAATGTATGAGGATAGTGGGGCACATTGTAGAAAAGTTTTATGTGCCTGGGAACGTGTGGGCTTGCATTCCTCATGAATGGTGAGTGGGAGTGATGTATGCAGATCATCTTAAATTCAGGCCACTGAAACATTTATACTGCACAAGAAATATCACATTTTCAGTATATGCCACATATTCTTCCAGGGACACTATTTTAGTGCTCTCTTAGACTTTTAAATGTTTTATTGCTACTATTTTTCATTACCTTCACCTGGTCAGATTCCAATATAAAGATCTCAGGGGGGACCTTTACATGCAGGAAGCAGTTTTTGGAGCCTCCCCCATCCAACAGAGTAAAAACATCATATATAGCCCACCTTAAAAACAGCTACCGATCCAGGACTAAATACTGCCTTGTGTTTTTGGACAATGTAATTTCTGGCAGGAGACAAGAAAC
>NW_017729031.1:30359773-30368437 GCF_001723915.1 Gavialis gangeticus
GCTAGTCCTACCAAAGGTCGGCAAGCCTGTTCAGGACCAAAAGCTGCACTGTTCTTTGCCTTGTCCTCTCCAGGCCATGAAAGCAGCTGGGGCAATAAATGAAAGAACATGCAGGAGTAGGGGATGACTGTTTGGGAAATATGGAAGCCACGGGAAGCAGAGACAGATTGACGGGCAGAGTGCAGGTGATGCATGATGAATGCAATTAGTCACGTGGCTTTGGCATTTATCACATCAGATAGGTAATTCTTCTCTGTTAGAGAGACTGCCCAAGGATATATGTTAATCAGGATGACATTCAGAGTACTTCCATAAAGGTGGTCTCAGAAGGACTGATTTCTTTCTACTTAAGTCTCTCCAACCAATTCTGTGCCTCAGTAGATTAATGTATCAAAAACTAATGAGAATTTGAGAAACTCAGATGACGAATAGGTCTGGACCACAGTCTCTTGCATTACTGCCAAGAAAACACCATGCCAATTGCTCATTTCTAAGGATGGAAAAGTAACACTTTTTTTTAACTATCTAAAGAATAATGTTAAGAAACTGGAGGCTGAAATTAATAATCATGGTTATCGTTAGCTATTTGTAAATGATTTATGCCATGATGTAAAGTGTGAAGGGTATGGAAGACCTGTTTAACATGCTAAAAAAACAGCACAGTCCCTGCTCGGAGGAGCTCACCGGCTAAAGAAGTAAATGGCCCCAGTAAAATGCATGGCAATGCAAACAAGAGTGGTACCGTTAAGCACAGAAGGCTGTGATGGCGTTATAACTGGAATGCTTCCTGCAAAATATAGCAGCTATGGAGCTCAGATGACCAAATACATTACTGATGCCACTAGAATTTTTTTTTCCTTGACATCTGCTGGAATTTAAGAGCTGGGTCTGAACGTCTTCCACCATTCAGTTAAAAACGTCCATGGTCTCCAATGGAATTTTACCAGATAAGCCCTAAGTGCCGACTCTAAAATTGGACCCTCGTGTTTATTTTCTGTTGGATTGAAAGCCAAGTAAGTACACAACAGTATGCTAAATACGAGTTTATACTTATGGTCATAAATGAACATTGCCTCATGTATCTAAGGTGGAAGGGAGACTGCACAGTTGTTAGAGCGGCAGACTCCTGGCTTTCATTCCAGTCGGGCACCGTGAGACCTCGGGTGTCCTCACTGTGATTGGGGGCCGCATTTCAGAGGCTACAGAGCCTGCACGTTTCTTGAACACATGTCTACTAAAGTAAGGTAGGCAGAGGCAATTATGGGCAAAGGATTTAAACACTGCTGGAGAGAAAGATGGCAAAGGAATCCAATTTCTTTCATTTTTGAAACGGTCTGCTATTTGTTTTACAACCCTGTTGAAAAACAGCGGTTGTATTAATTAAATCTCTACTTGACAATAAAGCTCAAGGTCCAAGTGATGCCAAGTCATGAGTCATTTGCATTAAGGTCAACCTATTTTTAAACATAAACAGGCAAACCCAGATCCAAGCAGGTGCTTAGACTCTCTTGTTTTAACATTTTGCCCTTTGCATCAATTCACTCTTAAGCCTTCTTAAGTACTCCCTCTATGGGGTTCCCTGTGTCTGGCAAACGAACACTGAAGCCACACCAATTTCCTTAGTATACTTTTCTGGCACAAAGTACGCTGTTGGGTCCATGTACCTCCCACCAGTGCTTTTAAGCTATGCAAACCTGCTAGAATTAAGATGTAGGCAAAGACAGGGCATGAAGTTCAGTCTATCCCCACAAAATCAGAATATTTGGGCTCTATGGGTGTACCTACACTTGCGCTTTACTGCAGAGTTGACTACTTAGCTCCATAGTAAAACGTCACTGCCTATATGTGTACCCATATTAGGACACAGTAAATTAATTAACTCTGCCGTAGGATAGTATTGTCCAGAACAAGTATTATCCTAAGGTGGAATAATTTATGTCACTGCAACGCACGTGTAGATGGTGACTGGGGCATAAGGCTGCTACAGTGCGGGGGCTGCCTGCTGACTGTAGCACCCTCATGCTTCAGCCAGCCCCTCCACTGCTTAATCCCACCACCTGAAGCCTGGACCTGACCCCTCCAACCCTGTTGCCAGCCTGGCTTGAATTGCTGCAACCCCAGGCACACGTGTAAATGTTGCACCTGGGAGCAGCTGACTCTGGCATAAACTGCACTGGAGTTTATTGCATTGGGATAACTGCATGTGTAGATGCACCCTATATGAAGGAAGTGCCAAGAAGTGAAGGCTTCCCCTATGTTTCATTACTAAGCATTCCCCCAGGCTCCTGGGGTCTCTATGGACTGAAATAATATCTACAACCCCTTTGTCCAAAGGCTATTTAGAGTCTCTGGATATCCATAAATGTGAATTTATGCCCCATCCTTTCATCTGCTGTCACTGGACTTCTCTGTGTCCCCGCCACAGGGGCTTGCACAGACTATTTCTGCTGGTGTAAGGTTGGCATGGGCACCCCAGAGCAGCTACTCCATTCCTCTGCATAGATCCTATATCGGGCTTTAGTGATACAGACATCCCAGGCTGAATGTTACCTTGAGCAAGATTCATCACATTGCAGTGAAATTCTAGTTTGGTAGCTGGTCCTAGAATACAGGTAGCTTCCCAGAGTCTTGTCCTTCCTAGCATTGCCGCCTCCTATCTGAGAAGCTGAACTGGGGTTAGCCACAACGGGAAACGTTTATGAAATAATGCCTTGTGCCAAGAGAACCATGTTTCCCATTGTGGCTAACCCCAGTTCTGCTTCTCAGATAGGAGGTGGCAATAAGGACAAGGTAGATATGGCTCTTGTGTCCAATGCAGGACCAACTCCTTTTAGTTACACTGTGGCCACGTGGTCCTGCATTGGGCACAAGAGCCATATCTATAAATTATGGCCCTGATTCAGTAGTGTTTAAGCACATGCTTAACTTGGCACAAAGGAGTGCTTGAAGTCAACAAGAGACGAGGTAGGCTTAAAGTTAGAGATGCATGTTAATACATCACAGAATCAGGACATTTATGGGCATCCTTGTCTGTCCTTTTCTGCCAACCAATGAAAGCCCTGGCCGATATTTAATATATATAAACGAGGGATGAAGTGCAAATCTGATTACCTCCAACATCAGCCTTCTGATTATTCAGGCTCTCAGACTCTGCTGAAGCTTTTCCTAAACAACCTTTTTGTAGCATGTAATTCAGCTAACATGGGGAAAGCCTTCAACTTCTCGGAGCGTATTTATGGATCAAGCGCGCTGTTGCAAACAGATGCTACAGCGCATGAAAACAATGATTCTCACTAATTCCACCTCCCCTGGAAGAAAGCCTATCTTTAAAAGTCACTCATCACAGAATGGCCTTTGGTCTACAGAAAAATGCGAAGCATGCTTTAATTACCTCCCCAGTGGCCTCTCATTTGATGTCTTGTCCGCAGTATCTCTGTCGAGACGGCCTTATCTCTGAATGTTTTTCACTTACACTAAACAGCACTTATTCAGGTCTCCACTGAGTCACTGAAAACCACGCGTATATGTGGTTTGTGACCATTATGGTTCATTTGGAAAATGAAAATCAGCTTTGTTAAACAGCCTTTTTTTTCCCCCTGGTAACACTCAGTAATCATGGCATTAATTAATGCTACATTAAAAGGGGATTCCTCAGGGACCACATATTACATTGCTGGCATGTATATACCTAACCAATTCATCCAAACCAATGGTCTTACTAAAAGCTTTCAAACCTAGTATGCCTGGCTCCTTATTGCACTAGCGACCTATTTTAACTACAAATTTACTGTTGTTACATCTGTTATAGATTGTATCCCACTTTGTTACTGTTCCATAATACGCACCAAAGGGTTTTAAACAGATCTCATTTCCCCTCGACTGCGGCTATGACATATGCCTCCAAATCAACTAAATCAGGAACCTGCACTTGTCCCGTGCAATGGAAGCGTTCTCTTGTGACCTCTGAGTTTTCTGTTTGTACAGAGTGGATCTGACTGCATTGCACCATAATGCAATAGAGAAAGTGTGTCCTGTGCATCTTACCTCTTTGGTGTGGGTATGGAAGGAGACAGACATGTCCAGGAGAAGTTTCCTTTGTTCCACTCTCCGGACAAAGTCCTGAATCCGCACTTCCAGATGCCGGGCTGCTTTGTAGATCTCTTCAGGATCACATTCCCCAGTCTGAGCCAACTGCTCTGCAGCCTCTAAGAGCTTGTCTGCATTGGTGTACGTGTTCTACCAGAAAGAGAAAGCAAGGAACAAAATATCAGTAATAAACCCGTGGCAACCAACCTGCTGCGACAAGCTGTTTATACATTTGAAGGCATGAAAGCAATTGCTTACCAGAGTTATAAAGCAATGGTAATAATTCCTAGTGGTGCTGCCATCTGGGAGAGAAGCTAGTATAAACCCACGTGGACTAATCCTTGAATAGGCATGAAATAGTTTCTCATTTGAAACACAAACCACGCCAGTGCAAGCCTGCCTGGCAGATTAATAAGACCGTGCACTTGGGTTTTTTCCCCCCCTTAAATTTCTGGAATTTCTCAAAGATACTGTAATGAAGCAACTGGAGCTAACTGCTCGGAAGCAAAAGTTATCTTATATGACAACTGGCAGCAAACTAGTTTCAAAAGGCTTTTAGTGGCTATTGTATTGCAGCATGTCGTTGGGATAATCAGAAATGTCTCAACCACAAGATGTGTTTGCCTTCCAGTAGCTTTCTTGTGGGACAGCTCCAAGAGTGAAAGTTTGCTTTGAGTTGTTTCTGTGCTTTCCTCTTACCTGTTGCTCTGCACAAAAGGAAGAGTCAGTCCTACTATGGGCTGGTGAAAGGAACTCATCCAACCTTGTAAAATACTTGGATTGCAACTGAATATCACCATCCCCAGTCCATCTGAAGACAGCCCCCATTTACGGTATCACCTGAGCACCTCACAATCTTGTCTGTAATTATCCTCACAGTCACTTCCTTTAAGCTAGGTTGGTAACATTATCCCCATTTTAGAGCTGGGGAATTAAAGCACGGAGGAGTTAAGCAACTTGTCCAGAGTCACACAGGCAATCAGTGGTGGAGAGGGGAGTGGGAAAAAAATCCTTCTGTTTGTTATGAACATCTCAGAATTTAAAAAAACAAAGAAAGAGAAAAATCTAATTCATCATTTGTTCTATTTCGGCCAGTTGACTACAAACACACTTTTTGCATTCCTCCTTTCGCACAACAAAAATAGTTTAGTTCATGTTGTTATTCACAATAAATTCACAGGCCATATCATTTTCAGATTCTTATGCAGTTAACACATGGTTGTAATGCTTACACACAGGCAAACACTAGCATATGTACCATTTCCATATATTTCTTTATTTCCTGGAAATTGTTCTACCTGCCTGAGAATTTGTAAACGCTTAATTTAATAACATTTAAATCAGGGGCCAAATTTAACTTAGCAACATCCCCTCAACCTGAAAGGCAATCTGACAAATGATTATAGGCTGAATGGCGGCTCCATTTGCAGACATTATTGTCAGTCATTTACTTTCACTGTAGTGGAGTAAATGAGAGTGCATGTTTTTGTGTTTTCATTTCTTTATTCTTTATTCTAATTTCTAGTACATTCAAAGACATCCTCTTAGGTCACAGCACTTACTATACACATCAATGCAATGTTTGAGACAAAGTTTAATATTGCTGTATTGACCATCAATGTACTGATATTTAAGTTCCACTAACTAACAAGGGGTTTAGTATGAGTTATGGTTAACTATGTTCAGACTCAATTTAGTTCACTGAGATGACAATAAGGTACTCTATTGAACTCTACTGTAGGGAGAATTTAAATGTTTTAGGATTTAGATAATGGGGGGCAAACTGCAAGGACTGAATTCAGTTTTACTCCCAGGAACTAGGGGTGTGTGAAGCTCTGGTCGCCAGTTCGATTTGGAAAAAATTTGGCCCGATTCAGAGGCCAAATGACCAAATCTGAATCGAATCGGGAGACAAACCCCCCCCCCCGAATCGATTCAGAAATGATTCAGAAACAGATTTGGATATTTGGCGATTTGGAAAGCAGTCTTGCAGAGAAACAGAATCTAAGAGGGAGAGGGAGAGGGAGCAGGGAGGGAAGGACTGACATCTGTAGCTGGCCAGTGACTGTGATCTTTCCCTGAGTCCCCTTCCAATCACAGTGCTCTGGGGGAGGGATGCAGAAACAGCATATAAGCCTTTGTCTTAAGCCTTTCTGTCCCTTTTGTGAGCTGTTTCTGCCTGAGCACCGGGGAAGCCCCCTATTACAGGCTACCACTCCTGCTGTCTTCATCCAAATCTGCCAAAAAATGACAAAGTTATAGGTATTTCAGTGAGTCCCCATTATAGTCTATGGCCGAATCGCTGAATCTCTCTGAATCAGCGCTGAATCTTCTGAAGCTGATTTGGCCGAATCGATTCGGAACAGCGATCCAAATCTCCAAATCAAATCACTGGCCTCCGAATTGTCTGGATCCAAATCAAATGCTTCCCTATTCGCACAGGCCTACCAGGAACCCCATTTCACCCTGATTGGGAGGGATAGTGAAGTGATTGAGCCAACTTTCTGCATTCCTTCTGTAACACGAGTTACAGATGCATGGACGGTTCTGTACGGGATGAAGCGGCCCATGATGCTAGAGGCAGCTAATATCATATCTGCTAGCAAGCTGCCCGGATATGGATGGAAGTTTATGCTTATCTTCCTCCAGGGTGAACCAGTGAGCTCATTTTCCTCGTGTGTTGTGCCAGGGGACTTCAGGAGGACAGAAGATTTTGGTGTTCCCATGGAGGAAGTCTAGTTATGAACCACCTCCCATATTTTGGGGTGTTTACCTAAAAGACACCTAATGAGATGCTGACCTGGAGTCTGCAACAGTACTCTAGAGCGCATGATTTGTTTTGTCACATGCCCCCCCCAAGCCCCTCAGCTCCTTCTCTTCTGAGCCTTAAAGTTCCTTAGGGTAGAGCCCTTAAATAACTTGAAGCTCCTCCTACTGGTTTGGTGTTGAGAGTCAGATTAACTGTCTCATGGGAAAAAATAAAGCAAAATATATGATGTACCCACTCAGGGAGATTTCCTTGAATACTGTTACTGCCCCAGGTTAGAAGCAAAGTTCAGGCCCCAAGCCCTCCTGGTATTCAAGAACCAGTAAGGTCCTATAGTGTCTACTTAGAAGCACAGGACCTGGCTTCCTATACATCTTCCAAGATTTCAAACCTTCCCTTCAAGTTAGACTCAAGAGCAGAAAGGAAACCATGCAAGAGTTAATGTAGCCTGGAGATAAAATTACTGCAGTTGGAAAAGAGACAACAGACATCTCATTCTCCTTTCTGCTGGCCTAGTATAGGTCTTTGGCCCTATGAAAAGTTCTCTGTAGTGTCCTGAGAAGCAGTGGGAGGATGATGAAATGGAGACAACTAATCCCTTTCCTGCAGGGGAGATTCAAGCACAGATGGTCTCTTCCATATGTGAATATTGGGGAGATAGTACACTGTTAAACAGCAGTAATAGTTTTACTGATTATTAATCTTCTGTTTGATCCTTATTTGGCCCTCAAAGGTTATTCTTATTGGTGAAAGATAGTTTTTCTACCATTTCATTAACCCCAAAGAGAACAAATGGTAATGTGAAAACCCTTAAAATTCTATCCCACTGATCTGCTAACCAGTGATATATAGTGCTTAGGCACCATTTCAAGCACAAAACCAATTTTCATCTCAAATCTCTTAATAACCTTTCTGTACTAATCTTTGCATAATCACCTGCTGAAACCCATGAAATCTGCAATCACAGAAAATGAAAACACACTTCAGGCTTCAGGATGGAAATTTCTCTAATTTATGCTTCTGGAATTCATTTAACAGAGCAGGGGGGTGTTATTTGTGTATTTTTTTCCTACTTACAAGAAAAGGCAAATGTGATTATAAAAAAAGATCACAGTTAAGAAAAGTCTACCCCACAATTCACAATCAGACATGCTTGTTATCTGACCCTATTGCCATATCAGGTAACAGGATTCACCTAACTTTCATAAATTATTAAGGATTTGATATCCTATAGAAGGTGATTAAGAGGCTGCCTATGGAAAAAATGACTCAGTGTTTCAAACGGCCAATGTGGCGCCTATCTTCAAGAAAGGGAGGAAAGTGGATCTGGCAAACTATAGGCTCATCAGCCTGACCTCTTTCCTGGGGAAGGTCTTAGAAAAAGGCCATCCTTAATGGACTGGCCAATGCCAACATCCTGAGGGATAGCCAGCACGGGTTTGTTGCGGGTAGGTCTTGCTTGACCAATCTCATTTCCTTTTACGACCAGGTGACCTACCAATGGGACAAGGGAGAAGAGATTGATGTCATATATCTTGACTTCAAAAAAGCCTTCGATCCAGTAGGTCATGGTCACCTCTTGGCAAAACTGGCCAATTGTGGCCTTGGGTTTACCACGATCCACTGGCTGGTAAATTGGCTCCATGGTCGGACCCAGAGGGTGGTGATTGACAGACATCAATTGTCATGGTGCCCTGTGACCAGTGGGGTCCCCAAAGGCTCTGTCCTTGGACCCATATTGTTCAACATCTTCATTAATGATGTGGATATTGGAGTCAGAAGTGGACTGGCCGTCTTTGCCGATGACACCA
>NW_017729031.1:30373554-30385165 GCF_001723915.1 Gavialis gangeticus
CTCCACCTTGGGAAGAAAAACCTGCAGCATCCTTATAGACTGGGCAGTGCTACGCTGTCTAGCACTACGGAAGAAAGAGACTTGGGGGTCATCATTGACCACAAGATGAACATGAGCCTGCAATGCGATGCTGCAGCTACTAAAGCGACCAAAACGCTGGCTTACATCCATAGATGCTTCTCAAGCAAATCCCGGGATGTCATTCTCCCCTTGTACTCGGCCTTGGTGAGGCCGCAGCTGGAGTACTGCGTCCAGCTTTGGGCTCCACAATTCAAAAAGGATGTGGAGAAGCTTGAGAGAGTGCAGAGAAGAGCCACGTGCATGATCAGAGGTCAGGAAAACAGATCTTACGACAACAGGCTGAGAGCCATGGGGCTCTTTAGCCTGGAAAAGTGCAGGCTCAGGGGTGATCTGATGGCCACCGACAAGTTTATCAGGGGTGACCACCAGGATCTGGGGGAACGGTTGTTCACGAGAGCGCCCCACGGGATGACGAGGTCAAACGGTTATAAACTACTGCACAACCGTTTCAGGCTGGACATAAGGAAGAATTTCGTTACTGTCCGAGCCCTCAAGGTCTGGAACAGCCTGCCATCGGAGGTGGTTCAAGCACCTACACTGAACACCTTCAAGAGAAAAGTGGATGCTTATCTTGCTGGGATCCTATGACCACAGGTGACTTCCTGCCCTTTGGGCAGGGAGCTGGACTCGATGATCTTCTGAGGTCCCTTCCAGCCCTAACGCCTATGAAATCTATGAAATTCAGGCATTACATTCAGTACGTTGTATACCTTGAAACAGGGGTGTCAAAGATACAGCCCACAGAGCCCCCTTATCCACCCCCCAGGACTCAGAGTTGACCCACGTGGCATGTCCTGGACCAGCCCTGCATGGAGGGCCCGGGATGCAAGCTGCACATGGTACTGGTTCCTGCCAGTTGTGAACCACGCTTTATTGATGCCCACTCTTCAGTCTGGGTCCCAAGCTGCAGGTGGTACCCACTCAGGCCGGCCCAGGATGTGAGCTGTACAGGGCCTGCTCTGGGATGTGAACTGCACACGGTGCCCCCTCCAGCAGGTCTGGGATGCAAATACAGGCTGGTCAGTTCTGGATGCGAGGTGTATGCAGCATGGGTCCTGGACCCGCTGGAGCAGGTGCTGCCTGCAGCTCAGGCCCCAGACCACAGAGTGGGGATTGATGCAGCACAGTCTCCAGCTGGCTGGCATAGGCGCCATGTGTGATGTGCATCTTGGGCCCTGGGTGTGGGGCTGATTCGGCATATGCTGCATGGGCCAATTGGTCCTACACCACTCATTCAGCTCGTGGGGCCAAATGGGTTGGATTCTTCCACCTTAAAATCTTAGTGTGCAATTTCCTTCACTGATCTGCAGGGCACACTTCAGATCTGAGATTCTATTGCACTTCCCTTTGCAGGCCCAGAGACACCACTTTACTAAAATCAAATATCCAGATATTCCAGCAGGATGAGGGTAGGGACAAACACACATCTGCCTTGGCTTCAGAAGTGGAGAGGGGGTTGCTGCACTGGAACATACACAGCAGCTGTTACTCTGTAAATGTTACATATGAGTAAGCCTGCATACAAGAAACCTAAATCACCGCAACCTTGACCCCGGATGAAAAAGGGTTAACATTGGAGTGGTTTTGCTACAGCTGAATTGCTATAGCAATGATTCTCAACCTTGGTACCCTGTTGCAAGATCCCATTAAGGGCACCATACTGCCAGCCCCGGCATGAAAAGATAAATTCCCTCCTGCCCCAGTCCGGTGCCCTGAATCTGCCTGAGCTACTCAGTGGTGCCTGTGGCTGCTGCCATCCCTTGCCACCTTGGCAGCCTCTGTGTTGGCTGCCCCCATCCCCCTAGCAGAATGGTCTACTGCAGTGGGAAGGTGGACATGGGGCTGGAGCCATGCTTTGCAGCCTGGCTCATTCCCTCTGCTCCTCCCTGGTCCTGGGACTGGTGACAGGGACCACCTGAGCAGTCACTGGCATGTGGGAGCAGGGGCTGCCCTTGCCCACTCAAGTACAGACCGGGGCAGAGAGTGGAAAGAGCAGAGAACCACAGGGTGAGACCCTGGCCCCACTGTCTTCACTCAGCACCATCTAAATCAGTGGTACTTAACCTTTTTATCCTCAAAGCTCTCTCCATATCTTTCTAAATGTAGACTGCAGCTCAGCGAGTCTCAACTTGGGTACCACAAAATCAAAAGACATGGATGGGTGCCTTGAGGCTAAAAAAGTTAAGAACCACTGAGCTACAGGCTCGCTCACACGTAGCAGTTACAGGAGAAGAGAGGCTGCAAAGCTGAAACAGTAGCTCCCCCTCTCTTTTGAAGGCATTAGAAAGCACGGGTGTCTATACACATGCTCTGGGGGGTGCTTTAATTAAAGTGGCTCTCAGAGCCACTTTAATTGAAGTGCCTGCAGTGTCACATGTATTCAGCATCCAGTACTTCAAAATGGCGATGGGGGCACTTTAACTAAAACGTGTTCAACTAAACTTCCCCCTGGCTAAAAAGGTTATGTACCACTGGTTTAACAAGCTTTAATTAAAGTGCCCGTGCTGCCATTTTGAAATGCAGGGATGCTGAATACATGTGACATGGAGGCTGCTGGAGTGCGCTAATTAGCATGCTTGAGCAGACTCACAGCAGACTCAATTAGTCGAGTCTGCTCCGATGAGTATGGATTAGCAAGCATTAGAGCAGAGGTCTGTCATGTGTATAGGTGCCCTATATGATTGTCCATCCCCAACCTTAAAGAGACATCCTCCCTTTAACAGAAACAAACCTTAAACAGCCCTTAGTACTGGTGCCAGAAAAACAAGTATCTGCTGAAAAGCCAAAAGTCCTTCCCAGGTGTGCTTGATCAAAGGTAGAAATTAGTCTGATCCTCAATACTGACATTTTTTTGGTGCTGGTTACATGCTGTTCAGGCTTCACTGATACGAGTTGTAGAAGGGTTGTAGCACACCAAAGTTGGCCAGAGGACAATTCCTGGCCAAATGTTTCCAAGATGTTTTGCAAAGGATTCCAAGATTTTTAATCTGTCTTTGCTTGTAATGGAAACGAAACCTTAAAAAAAGTATAATTTTTCACAAAGGAAAATTCTGGGCAAGTTTTAAAAATCCTTCTGGATTGATCAAAAGGTTTGATTCAACACAATGGAAACATTTCTATTTAACAGTCTAATATATAACATACAACAAGCAGCTTTTAAATGAAAATTCATATCAAGATGAATAGTCTCAAGGTATAAATGTCCAAAAGGTGTAATAAGGTTGGAGAGCTGTAGTAGCCATGATGGTCCAGGAAATGTTCAGAGGCAAAGCTTTTTTGTGATATCTTCTATTGGGCATCAAGTGCCTTGCTCATGTCTCCCAACTATAAGCTTGTCCAACAGTTCTCTCAACTATACATTAGTTCAATAAAAGATACCACAAAAAGCCTTCCCTTTCAAAAGGGGTGTCCACCATGTAGAGCTCTGTTTTCTTTTATCTTCTTTTTTCCTCCAAAATAACATTTTTAAGAAACCAGATTTATTTGCGGAAATCACAGAATCACAGAAAAGTAGGGCCAGAAGGGTGTTTTCCAGAGGTCATCTAGTCCAACCCCATACCTAAGGCAGGATTATCTCTATCCAAACCATCCTATACAAATCCATTGTTTAACTTCTTAGCAAACCTACACAGTCAACCCTGACATAACACAAGATATAACATCCTAACCTGCCACACAAAGCAGGGAGACCATGGTGGCTAACATCCTGCTGCTACAAACCCTGTTTTAAATATGCTCCAGAGATGCAAGGGAAAGGGCCATAAATAGAGTAACAGAAAGCCCCCCACGGTCCTTACCAATGTGACCACAAGGTAAAATTTCTTCCTGACCCCGAGCTGGGGGCCAAGACCCTCTAACCAGGAACCTCCAGGTTTAATTCCCAGCAGAAGCACTGGCACTCCCTAGTTAATGCTGAAACGGGTCCAGCAGCCATTGGCACTCTCCATGAAGGGGGGCGAGACTGTTTGCATAATAGCCTTTCAATCAGGAAATGGCAGGCAAAGGGGACTGAAACCCACATCTCCCATTACCCAGGAGAGGGTTTTAAACACCCACCAGTCAATGGAGCAGTCAAGGTAGGGCCATCCTTTTGTTGAAGCAGCCAAAAATGCAAGAGTCTGGAGGACTGCAAACAAGGAGTAGCCTGGCTTTGCAAGCTGGTGATGAGGGCACTCAGCTGGAGGGTGGGAGTGGCAGGTGCCCACCTTTGCTCTCAGGATTGTTTTAGCTTTTTATCCAATTTTCTGTAAACAATCCAAGAAGATAGAACCAGAATCCAGGTCTTGCTCCCCCGAGCTAGGTGTCCCAATCACCGGGCTACAGTCATGTTCCATCTTTAACTAAAGACATTTTTGGGCGGTGAAATGATGTTACTGGCAAAGGCTCCTCTTGCTTGCAATGAGTTTTGAATTAAGCTGTGAGTCTGCGAGACAAAGCCAGGATCACTTCCGATCCAACAGTTAAATTATCTGTTGTGCATTTGTTACAAATCTATCTGGACCCTACTCTACCACAGGGGAGAGTCCATTGTTATCGTTCCTGCTGTGAAGCTAGAGAAACTGAGGCAAAAAGCCTTAAGCCTGATCCTTCTCCCACTGAAGGGTCTTGATATCATTGGTTCAGGTCACTAGGCACTTATATGAGATCACAAAGGAGTCAGGATTTGGGTAAAAGCTAAGACAAGAACACAGAAGATCTTGGCTTCCAGTCCTTTCAGTAGATTAATAGGCAATATTTCTCCCACAAGGGTCTATAGCATTAAAAGAACTGACACAACAATAATTATGAAGTTGATTTTGCATTTCTTCACTATCCTTATAAACTCCTTTTAGCCCTAATTATTCAACCCAATTACTGCTATCAGATACTTTTCTGTTAGCTCTCTTGTTAAAAATAGGTTCAGTATTTTTCTTGGGTTAAATGATCTCACATACAGTCTTTTGTATCATCAGGTGCATCAGTAATTCAATATTTTCCACCAAAAAGTGAGTAACCACAATGAACTGTTTCTGTGATAAATAAAGCAGGGCTTTAGAGCTGCCTCTATCCTTGTCACAATCCATCCTCCCCTAAGAAGGTCAGAGGCTAAGTGCACATGATGATCCAATCTGAAATGTGAATTTATTCAGTCTGAGTTTCGTTCACATAATCAAATCAAGATCTGTATTCTTACCCATATTTCATCGCTCTAATTCAAAACAGACCTAGAAGGAATAGCAGTCACAGAAGTTAAAGGCAAACGATTTCTGTGCCAGTGTGGGATCGTTCCTTCTTTTACATTGGATTGGAGACTTCTCCAGACTCATTCTAAATCTCCAAAGCGAGGGGACTTCTGTCATCCCTCTCAGGAGATTATTCCATAGCCAAGTATTTGGATTCAGCTTAAATCCTCCTTTCCACAATTTTGTCTCACAATTCCTACTAATGCTTTCCTGTAGTGGCCTCGTTAGGGACTGTATCTTTCAAATATCTGCAATCTACTGTCACTTTTTCTCCCATCTTCTTAGGCCCTGATTTAGCAAAGGCTTCAAGAACACGCCTACCAACATGCTTTCCTTTACACATCAGTACATGCGCTTGAGTAACTTGTTGAACCCGGGCTTTAATCAGAGCATCCAAAACTTTTCTTCTAAATCAATCCCTCAACTCTCCCAACGAATGTGTTGCAGTTCTCTGAGTACATGCCAGTGTGTTTCAGGAAAAGAAGTGCTGCGAACTCAATGCGACGCTCCAAATGTTGGCATACCTAATCAGCAAGGAGATGCCCACGCTCCTCCTAACTCCATGAATCCGCCTCTCGTATATGCAGCACGAGCTGGCTCTGGCTTTTCCTTTTGTCTTCCACTGGAAGCTCGTGTCTAATTTGTTGCCTCTGACAGCCAGAAGTTGCTGTCAGAATGACCACTCCCCAGACCTCTCTTTCCCACTGAGTACAGTGCTTTGGATTATTTTTTGCCAGATGCAGCAGCTGTGCTGTTCAAATTGAAACGCATTCTATTATTTTCTGCCTGTGTTTCTAATGTTTCTTGGTCTGCTATATGTTATTTTTGGTCCTCCCCGGTGTCTGCAACCTAACTCAATACAGTAATACAAATTTGGGAACGTGATGTTTGTGGTGCTTCCTAAAGGATTATGGGCCCAATGCGGATGTGATTGCTCGCCTTCATTAGCATCTTGCTTCTTGAACAGGTCCATGATTTTAGCGGGGCTGCTTGAGGAGTAAGGTAAGCATGGGTGGCAGTCAGTTATGAAGACACAAAAAGCCAAGATGGACCAGACACTGATTCCTGCAATGTCTTCCTAACCGACCCCTGGAGTTGGTCAATTATCTGATATCCCTATCCTTTGTTTATGATCTTCCCATCAGCATTTCATGCCCAAAGCAATTCAAATCTGGTTTATGAATTTTAAAAGAAAGATATTGTGAGATACTAGATCAAATGCTGTACGAAAAGCGAGATGTATGGTATTTACCTAACTTCCCCCCCTACCCCGCAAAGTCACAATCAGTGAACAGCTGGAAATAGGTTAGGTAACAGGAATTCTCTCTGTGGCATTCATTTTCAGTTCACTTGATTTTTCTCTTTCTGCTTTGTCCTGGGCATTGAAATTGTGCTTGTCCTTGCTCCTTTAAACCAAGTGCTTGCTTTAAGATAAGAAATGTCACTTGCAATATCTTTGATTACATCAGCCACCAATCTCAATGAAGAACGTAGTAATACTACATCAAGCAGAGAAGACTCTGTTATCAGGTTAACACTGATTGCCTTCAGCATGGTCCTCAGATGCCCTAAGTCTATGAATCTCCAGTGAAACACTTCAAGGAAACAATATGAAAAAAACAAACAAATAACTCATTAAGTATCCCCTATATTTGATCAATATTTGCCTACATGAAAACACGCAAGCGCATACGCATGCTGTGCACCAACCTCTCAGATGATGTAAATGAGTACAGCTCCATTAAATCAATGGAATTATAGGAAGGAGCTGGCCCAGTGTATCTAATTAGAAAAGCTCACTTCTAGTAGCGTAACTAGGGGTGGGTGACTGTGGCACCAGACCCGGGGCCAACTTAGGGGGGTCAAAAATGGCAGATACTGACCTGGCCAGCAGCCTGGTGTAACCACTGCCCAGGCCACTGCTGCTGTTGAGGGTACACCACCAACCTGGTACTCCTCTGCTCATTCCTCTTCAACCTATTTTACCAGCATTTCTCATCTTAAGAGCTCTAATCCCACTTAAAAACTGACATAATCCAAAACCTCTAAAACCAGGTCGTAAACCAGGAATAAACTCTGTAGGTGCAGCCACTGTAAATGCACGATACACAGAGATGCCTGAAAAGTACTAATTACACAAGACCTCTTTTGAAACCTCAACATAGCAAAAAATCAGTTGACTTTTATGATTTTTAACATTTGGCAGCTGTCATGATAATGGTTTTAATTTTTTTCTTTGATCAGAAACCCAGTTTTCAATTAAAAAAAACCCAGTTCAATAGCATTTTCAATCAAAAAGACACAAAATGTTAGAAAAAAAACAGAACTGGGTTTGCTCTGAATTCTGTGAAGTGAGAGTAAATTCAACATTGTGAAGTTTTTACAATTCTAGTTAAAAAAAGGCTAACTGTATTCATTTTTGTCAGAAAAAAGTGTACAAACGATGCCTAGGCATAAAAATTCAGGATGCCAAAATCCTTCACGCCCGTTGTGATGCAGCATTGGATGCTTTATCTCAACTGCGTGGAAAGGGTGAATGATGAGTCTTTTATGTTGCTTACGTGTTGCGGCAATGCGCGGAAGAAGCGGAGAAGAATAACGATTACTGCATGTACCGTATCAGAAGGATGACCTCGAAGTGAGGCTTAACTGCTGCACAGGGTGAATTCACAGAGTATACACCTTAAATCAGGAGTAGCTGTAGCACGGGTGCCACAAGTGGCATTGGCAGCTTCTGTATGTGGCATGCAGCAGATAGGGGAGGGAGCAGGGAGCACAGTGGCAGATAAGGCAGGGAGCAGAAAGCAGAGCAGCAGATGGGACAGGGAGCACAGGGAAGGAAGCAGCAAGCAGGGCAGCAGATCAGGCAAGGAGCACAGAGCTGGGAGCAGGAAGCAGAGCAGCAGATCAGGCAGAGGAAGGGGGGCAGAGTGGTATCAGGGAGGGTGTGGGGCGAATTTGTGGCACAACTGCCAAAAAGGTTGGCCCCCACTACTGCAAATGATAGACCTGTTCACTGCAGGACTATGCTAGCTTAGCATACATCTAGTATTCAGCCTGCCAAACTCACCTTAAAATGTTTTCCACTAACAACACCCTGTGCTGCTCTCAGACATCCAATTAGGCTAAACTGAAGCTAATTTTTAGCAGAATACATACAAGCACTTACCTTCAGCAAGGACTGTTCCATTGCTAATTATGAAGTTTGCAATGCTCAACTGATTCAACTACAGAGGTCTGTAAAAACAGGTA
Organism: Gavialis gangeticus; assembly: GCF_001723915.1. Taxonomy (NCBI): domain Eukaryota; kingdom Metazoa; phylum Chordata; order Crocodylia; family Gavialidae; genus Gavialis; species Gavialis gangeticus. The sequence continues at coordinate 30,382,110 of NW_017729031.1, forward strand.
TATGGGTCTGTTTTAATTAAACAAGGGAAGCGTATTTTTCTCCTTTCTTTGTACTCAACAATGAGAAAGCTGTATCTCAGAAGATTCACCTCCCATCTGGCAAACTTTCTTCCCCTTTTTATCACATTTTATTTCCGTGGATTTAATACTACATAGACCTAGCTCTGCTGTCCAAAGGCCTAGCCTTTGCGCTTAACATTTAGCACAGGATTAGCCCTACTGAACTCAATGAAACTACACATGCGTTTAAAGTTAACTGTGTACCGTAGTCTTTGGCAGAGCTGGAGCTTTGAAGTCTGGTTTTTAGCTACAGAGAATATGGAAGTTAAACAATAGCAATACAAGCTTTTCCACACTTCCCCTTGTGTGCCTGGAGAGAGAGGTAGCTTAGCTGGCGGTGTTAATCTAAAGTTAGGCAGGCAGGGGCAGGGCAGTGTGGCACTTTCTAGACTGACTTGTTCAGAGGCATGAGCTTTGGTAGGCTACATCCTACTAGCATAGGAAAACCTGTGCCTCTTTGAATGAGTTAGTTCAGAAAGTGCCACCCCACCCTGCCTTGTGCTTGGAGAACTTGTGATAAGCAGGACTGCTGACTGAGTTAGCCCTTTTGCCTTGAAAAAGCTCATCCACTAAGCTTCTTGTGTGAACACCAACTCATTTCACAACCACCACCAAAAAGCCAAAGATATGGCTGCTTTAACCAGAAAAAGAACTTGAAGTCCTTAGAATCGTAATTTCATCCTGGCTTTGTAACCTCACGGCTACAGTCCAGGATCAAAACTGTCATCCTCTTAGACAAATGCTCTAGAAAAGGAGCAACATCTTAATGGAGAAAGAAAGGACAGCGTAATGCACATAATAGATGAAACAGTGGAACAAATATATTCCAGTATGCGGCTTGCTATCTTGGTACTTTGCAGAACTGGGTCCATGCAGGAGGAAGAAAGGATCTCTGAAATCAATGCTCACCACCCAAGCTTACTCTATCTAGTCATCATTAACCAGACACGCTAGCACTTATTTTCCTCTTCCCTTGAAAACAGGCTTGTGCAACAGAAGCCAAATAGAAGTGGACAACCACAATGGCAGCAGAACAACAAAGACTACAGAGCAATGCTACTATACACTCGCACTGGACTTGAATTTGGACCTGAATTGATGTTACTATTGAAGGCAAGAAAGAACCGATAATAGTTGATACTATTTGGTGTGTCATGGTGGAGTCAACCTCTCAGACACCTGAAAATACTGTGATTAGAACTGACTGATAGCTGGGAAACCAGCAGCCTGAATAGATGGGACTTGCTCAAGTGGCTACTACGCACCTGCATACATAGAAAAAGCTTATCAGAGCTGAAGAAAGCCTTTTCTTTTGTGTGGATGAGGAGAACACGGCCAGTCAAATAGTCAGGAGGGAAATGCAGCAGTATGAGAGTGCTCCACATGGTAAATCCCATGATCAAGCAAGGCCCTACTGCTTCTTTCCGGTGACAGGAGAAAAGGGGAGGAGAAAGGACTGGCAGAAAAAAGCCTGGCGGCTCGAGAGAGGAGCGGCAATCCAGAAGGGCCAGGAATTGTTTTCCATCCCAAAGGCTCAGCTCACATCTCTTCTGAGACAGGAGCAGCATCATTATGGCTTTATCAAATATCTCCAGCCTCCGGAATTGGAATGACTTCACGCACTCTGTGCTCAATATTGCATTTGCAGGATTCAAAGATATAGGGACAACAGTAAAGAGAGGACTGTCAGGACAGCTGGGAAATATCCCCACAAAATTGAACAGGCAGCTGTCCTGACTTCAAAGAAAAAAATATCCAAAGGGACATGGATTTTATAACATGGCTGGTTTTATTACTATTCCTCCAAATTCACTCTGTACATGAAGGGAAGGCACTAAAACATTTCTGTACAACCTCTTTTTTCTCACTCCTCTCTCAGACACGCACACGAAAGCATATGGGCATATATCCACATATGCACATATCTCTCCCTGCACCCGAGCTATTTCTATATCCTAATTCCTATAAGGGCCAGCTTCTGCCACTCTACTGAAAGCCCCTTTACTTCAGAGCAGCTACCCTGGAAATGTGGTACTGCTCAACTCAGAGGTGGCAAAACTTTGCTCTTCATACCCCTCAAGCTGTAGCTACAAATCCTCTATAGCACCAAGACAATGAGTAGGTGTGTTGGAATAGAAGATGATGATACATATGCACAGGAACAGTCATGATAGCCAAACAAGAGAAGCAGAACAACAATGACATCTGTGCCTCTCATAGACAGATCCCTCTTTGAAGTGATCATTTGCATGAGAACCACAAGATCCCCAGGGCATTTTACTTTACCTTAAATTAAGGGCGACCTCTATCAAACAGCTACTGTTTAAGAACAGCTTGGGGCACATATATCATAGCCCCCCACAGGGGTAACTTAAAGGAGAACCACTAGAGATTATGCCTCTAGCAAGTGCACTCTCTCTCATGATGACTATTTACTCCTCTTTCAAATCACATCAGCTCTAGCCTGGAATGGACTATGGCTCTGCCTTCCCTCGTGCACCAGCATATTCACTAAGGACTAAGGAGCACAGGTTCTGCTACTGTGAGAGGCCTTGTGCAGCTCTACAAGGTGAAGGGACACTTCTTGCATGTCCCTCCCTGACCATGCAGGCTAGGAAAAGACATTCAAAAAGCCTGAGTCTGAATTAATTCAATCTTTGCAGGTTAGCTTAACCTGCCTAGGTTGAACCATTTTACAAGTGCACAGACATTCCCTCTGGATGGAAGAAATGCAGTGGCTCAGGCTAGAAGCCGGGGGGGGGGCGCTAGAGCAGCCCTTCCTTCCCTTTCACAGTGCTGAGATGAGGGAGGGGGGTGTGGCCAGGCCCTGGCAGGATGCTCAGATTAGGGAGAAGTGTAAACACCCTCCCTGCCTGCACCATCCCAGGCTTTTCCCTGTTCACTGCTTATGGGCTGGGAGTATTGCCAGCCCCCAGCCCCAGCTTGTATTCTGAGGCAAAGGGGGGGCGGTGTGCCATGCATGCATCTGTTGATGA
>NW_017729031.1:30395328-30395561 GCF_001723915.1 Gavialis gangeticus
TGCATGCATCTGTTGATGATACTGAGCTTTTCAGTCTCCCTCTCCCTGCTTCTCACACTATCTGCAGCAAACCTGACAGGCAAGGGAGCCAGCAGGGAGATGATAACACAGCATTTATCAACCCATCAAGAAAAAAAAGGCCTCTCTCATTAGTTCAAGATCTTCTTAAACAGCTTTTTGCAAGGAAGGAATGGAGGGACATTACCAGCTGACCTGCTGATTAGCTCCAAAAA
>NW_017729031.1:30396068-30406500 GCF_001723915.1 Gavialis gangeticus
GTTGTCTCTGCCAGAGCTTGGGCAGGGAGCAGAGGGGCAGGGCCAGCCCTGCACTCTGGAGCAGAGAGTCCAGTCCAGCCCAACCCAGGGCTGCAAAGTATCTGGGATGCTGGGGGACTCTAGTTTAACTTAAACCAGGAAGGCATCTGGGACAGACACTACATAAACCGGTTTACCCCAAATCAGTTAAGTCTCATACTACATTCAGCCAGGTATATCTTAAACCAGTTTCAGCCATTTTGAAACTGGTTTATGTGCACTGAACTTATGTTCCGTTGCACGTTTAAACCAGTTTCTAATCACTTAAACCGGTTTATGAGTAATGCCTTTCCCTAGCCACAAAGACCTTCTGGGATCTGGCCCTGACATTAGTGAAACAATGCTTACAGAGCTCTACCTTGCTCTGAGTGACTCCAGCAGGGCTGGATCAAGGCCACAGTCAACTGGAATTAAAGCAGAAGGTAGCATGCCTGGCCCCTGCTCTTGTACATACTCCACAGTGGGAAGCAAAGAAGAAGCAGGAAGACAGTCTTGCTACACTTATTTCCCAGGCCTGCTTTTGTATGCTGAAGTCAGTGAGAGTTTTGCCATTAGTGTCCATGAATAGAAGATCAAGCCATCCTTCTCTCTGTCTTGTGAGAGGTAGGCCTTGCTACAAATCTTCTCACTAGGAGTTAAGAGATGGGCTCCTGAAAGACAAGACCTTCTGAGCTCCCTACCAAAAGTAAGTGAACATTGGCTCTGACACCATTGACAAGATTAAGAGGATGGGACCTTTGGATATGTGAACCTTTCCTTTGAGTCAACAGGGTGTCTAAGCATATGCTCATCTTTCAGTAAGGAGCAAAATCAACTGATAAAGCAAGAAGCTCAGGACTTTACAGAAGCCCTTTTCCAAAGGACCCCATTGCAGAGCTGATCAGGAACTTGCCATCTACTGTGTTTTCAGAATAAAAAAAAAATGCTATCTCCATAAGGTCCAAATTCTACCCAATAATCATAGAATCACAGGATTAATGGGAACTTCAAGAGCCATTTGTTTCAACCTGTTGTACTAATGTAGGAATGGTGTAGTTAAAACCTTCCACTGAAATTTTTCAATTATCAGCTTACAAGGAGAAATGAAGTCCTTCATTCCAGGGTTCATTTCTGGGGTAGATTCAAGAATAAACATTTATGGTGACATGTTACTTTACAGCAGTTAGCATTTGGGGGATTGTCTACATGTGCATTAACGTGCTTTAGTTAATGCACATTAAATCTAGTACCTCTATTGTGAGGTACTAGGAAAATGTGCATTAGCCTGTCTTAATATGCATTAACTAAACAGCACAGTGGTCCTATACACGTGGAAGGAGCCTGCTCCAACACACTGGAAATCCAGCATGTCAGAGCAGACTTGATTAATTGAGTCTACTGGAGCACAGAAATTAACCTTGTGGGTAGTACGGCCCGGCCTGGCCAGCACAGTTTCTGGGTGGGGCTGCTGCTGCAACCATCCCATGGGAACCTACTTGGCTTCCCAGACATCCAGCTCGCTCAGGGCAGCAGGCAGGGAAGTGGCGGGGCTGATGCCAGGGCAGGGGGTTGGAGTTGTAGCTGGGCAGAAGCTTGTGCCTGGTGGGGCGGGGCTCTGGCCAGCGCTGAATGCAGGGGTGAGGAGCACAGCCTGCTCCGCTGTTTTGTGCCGCGTCATGTGCCTGCAGCACTGGCACCAGAAGAAGCCCCACGCTGAATCCTGCTACCTTCCCCACCCCCTGTTGCACAGATCCGCAGACTCTGCCAGGAGTGGAGGGAGCCCCATCTCCTGCTTCCCCATGGAGTCCAGCTTGGGGCTTCCCCAGTGCGAGTGCAGGAGCTACAGCCATGCCATGCTGAACCCCTGCAATAGAGGTTGCCGGGCAGGCTGCACCCTCGCCACCCTCCACCCCTTCCCACCCCAGCACAGCGCTGGCTGGAGCCATGCCCCACCAGGTGCCAATGCTTGCACTGGGCATGAGCCCCCTGAGCCCCCCTGCCTGCTGCTGCTGCTAGCAGCAGGGGCTAAACCATGTGGGGGCTCCCACACCCCCAACCCTCCCTCATACCCCACAAACCTCGCATACCCACACCCTGCCTGCATAATCCCCACCAACATATACACCCCCCCAACACACCCTATGCTCTCCACATACCACCACATGCCCTCTCAAACCCCCCACCATACACACACCCACACCCTACCATACACACACCCACAGACCTCTCACCACACACACACCCCACCATACACACACAATATAAGAGTAAGACTTTATTTTTGAGCTATTATGCAATCCCTTCTATGTACAGTACACAAACACAAATCAACAAATATTTTTTGTAATAAAATTAAAATATGTTATAGTAAGTGTTTGACTTCTAGTGTATGATTTGTTTTTTTTCTGGTTTTAAGATGGCAACCTGCTATCCTGCCCCTCAAAAGGAGTATTGGGTAGGGGGGAGGCAAGGGGAGGGACTTCCATTTTCAAAGGTCAGGCGGCAGGACTTTTGGTCCCAAGATGGCGGTCAGGGGGCAGGGCATCTGTCCAGGGGCAGGGCCACCCATGTGGCCCTCAACAGCTCACCAAAACTGGTTAAGTGGCCCTCCACCTGAAATAACTGCCTGCCCCTGCTCTAGTGTAAAGTGTAGCAGTGACCCTGCCCTGAAAAATGGTGTCGGGGTGCTTTGAACTAAAGCTCGTTTGATGAGCTTTAGTTCAAAGTGCCCCATTGCCATATTTCAGGGCAGGGATGCTGATACATGTGATGCTTGGGTGCTCTTAATTAGCACGGCTTGCTAATTGAAGGCCCCTACCCCACCCCGCCTCCCCGAGCATGTGTAAAAACGTCTATGGTTTTTAAGTCGCGCTCAATGTGCATTAGCCTATTTTAATGCAGATTACCTAAACAGCATGTTTTTTCAATGACAATTTAATGCACATTAAAGTGCATGTGGCCACAAGTGCCTCATGCCTCCATTGTGACCCTAGCCTTGCTATTTACATGTCTTGCAGTGCAACAGGCCCGCTCCTCCACACATACATCACGGGAGGCATGAGGTGATGGGGGCTTCTATAAATATCGGAGTTTTAGACTTTTCCATGTAATGGAAATTCCAATTTCCACTGAACTCTACTCCATGAAGAGTATGTGGACCCTATCCACGTAAGGGGATGGGGGCTGATAGATCACAGCTTTTCTGTCCTCAGTGCCTTACGTTGGTACAAAAGAGGAAACCAGATTGTGCCAGGAAAACAGGGACTGACCTGTATCTGGATGCGTGAACTACACCCTGCCCAGCTGGAATACATGATGCACTTATAGACAAAATGCACTTGGAAGTTTGCTTTTCTCCCCACGAAAACATCATACTTCAGGAGACAGAACAAACCATGTGCAGAAAGATGTAGTACCTCTTCTTCCAATAAACTGCACACGCAATTTATTAAAATGAACAGCATGAGCAACACTACAAAATGCCTCTGCCTTTTCTAATAAAGTCATCCCCCTGCAAGCTCCCCTTGCTACAATTATAGATGCACAATCAGTGACTGGAGGTAGAAGTATTCACAATCTAATCTACAAATAAAAGGCAATACTTGGGTTCAATTTCTGTTGAGAAGATCTCTCCTCGTTCCAGCTCAATGTCCCCAGAAGCAAGTCAGTGCGAACATGCCTTTGGACTCTGAGTCTCTGAGCTTTCACATAAATTCAGTTTTCTGCTGTGGTTTATACATTAGAATTTGTTTCAAATGAGTAGAAACCATTTTCTGAATTTTATTACATTTCTAAACCAATATTTTTGCTGCTGTTGTTTCTGCGACCTGTAAATTGTCCTTATGGCTCACCCATCAAATCAGCTCCTTCATTGATCCCCTTTTAAAGGATATGGGGGTTTTATTGTTGTTATTGCTGTTGTTTTTCATTTTTATTACCTGAAGCACTAAAAAGAATCTACAAAAATTAATACAGAGTATAGTATATTCATAATGAAGAAAACTAGAGGTCTATAGTTGTATTTGTATCTGCCCACAACAATAAAATATAGTTCACATTTGGATCTCATTTTCACTCAGATATTTTGGAAGTATTTCAATAATTGATTACCATAATTTATGCTGGCCATAATGGATTTAGTTGGAATGTATTTTTTTAAGTGATCCACAGTGTGAAATCCAATTGAGATGATATATAATTGCAACCAAAGTTTTGGGAATATAGAATTTATTGATTCCTGTCTCTTATTATAAGGCCATGCATAGTACGAATACGAAAGCTTGAACAAGGACTTATGATGGGGAATGTGGTATGGAATGGTATTCTGTACAATTTCAAGCATGTAGCAGCTCTTTGTGAATGTGGCAGCAATATGAGGCACTGCTTCTATGGAGAACGTCTATCAAAGTTTGTGCTATAGAGCACATGGGCCAAATTCTGATTCTCTTATTTGATTCTGGAGAATTTCATATTCAGGTGATATTATGAAGCCAAAGTATGAATCTGATCTAAAGTAATGTGAGATTGGCTTTGAAATCGATTTTTTTTTTAACGAACAATGACCTTTTTTTTTCCATTGTCTTCTGGTTTTTGAACCCCCTTCTCTGTCCCCATCACAACATGCATGCAAATTAATATTGCCAATTTACAACAAAACATAGGCTTTTGGTAAAAGAGGCTGGGCAGGTTTGGGAATCACGCATCTGTGCAGGGGGGTGGGACTAGATGATCTTTGAGGTCCTTTCCAATTTTACGATTAATCAGTATTGTGCCCTAGTCCTCTTCACCTTCAGTCCCAAATCTATGTTGTGCCCCTGTCTCTCATCTCTGCTCCAGCCCCCCATGAACTCTGCCTAGTGAACCACAGAACATCTGTCTGGCCCCACATCTTCCACTTGCTCTCAGCCTCCCTCTACTCCTCAACCCACAACAGGAGAGGATCTTTACTGCTTAGCAGATTTGAAAGGATGGCAGTGCTAGGGGGTCTTCGCAGCCTCCCCAGTCGCTGCCCCTGCAATGCCCCTGACTAGATGCTATTTCTCAAGAAGTGGAGAGGGTGGGGAAGCAGCTTATCATAAAGACATTTCCCCAGGACCATCCCGAACTTGTATGAAGGTTGGATCTCATGAGGTCACAGCAAGACTAGTTCCACCAGGAGCCAAAGTCACCATGACTGGCTACACTGTTCAAACAAAAAGGCCTGAAGTCAATGGGCCAGATAATTCAATAAGTAGAGACAGATGCCTCACTGACTTTGGCATTAATGTTGATGAACTGAGAGGAAAAGCTGAGATCACTACCTCCCACAGCTAAATTAAATCCTAGCTACTACAGCGCTCTCCCTTCTGCCCCAGCTCCCAGTGTCACAGAAGAACAGAATCGCAGTTTCCGTATAAAAACAAGAAAAGAATAGGCTGCTTTGTCACACGCAGGAATGAAGAAATGCTTTATAAGGTACTGTGAATATAGCCCGTGCAGCGACGCCTGCCTAAGTCTGCAGAGACCCTGAACCGGGGGAGCTTTGGAGATTTTCTTTCAAGATGGTATTTGGGACAGAAAGTGATGTTTTAAAATTTCCAGATGCAGAAAAACAAGTTTCAGGACACTCTGACCTGAACCAAGTCAGTCAGGCATTAAGACACTCCTGCCGAAAGTGTTACAGTGCCCCGGGAGAATGGTAACTAGGTGCTTAGGGTCCCGTCCCTCCATGGCTGGCTCCTTGAATTACATATCCACCTATTACCTCTTGACTCATCACCTATGACTTTAGGAGGAAAGGCTTCATTTTACACTGCTTCTACTAGCAGAAATTACCATGCAAAGTGCCAGGCATGTTTTTTTAAAACCCAAATCCCTCTGATTTCCAAGTTTGAAATCAATATAGTAGGGGGAATCCATACTTTATAACTCTTGGTTACTCAGGTATAAGCCCATAATGAGAGCATCGTTCCTAAGGTAATGTATTACCTATATAGATTAGAATAGAAAGTGTAAAAAACAAAGTCTAAAAAACAAAGCACTGAGATCTTGCTGGGGCCATCTGATCCCAGCAGTCTTTTCTGCCCAGGTGCAGGGGGGCTGGACCCCATGATCTGCACGGTCCCTTCCAGCCCCTAACAATGATGAAACTATGAAAACACCTGCCTAAAACAAAGGACTCTTAGCTTTCTCTCCCCAAGGGACAGGTTGTGGGTCTGACAAGGTGGGGCTATAACCTACAGGTTTGTAATTACAGATCAGGTAGCTAATGAAGAGATACAGAGGGCTCCAACCTGGGAGTGAGAGAGGGATCGTACCTGTCCCATGGGTTGGAGAGCAGATGCTGTTCCCTTCCAGCTGCTGCCCAGCTCTTCTGCACAGACCGCTTACACACGGTTGCATGAAGGTACCGATTTCCTCCTCAAGACAGTAAACTCTTTGCAGAGTGTATGCGTTCAGACACTGTCCGTGTATAAAATATATGCACAAAACTCTCACGAGCTTCAACTGCTTATTTTTTGCCCCATTCACTTCACAGCAAGGAAATTCAATTTTCTGTTGTTCAAATGACCTAGTGACCCAATTACTAATCTCTGCAGAGCGCATACTCTAACGACTAGACACTGCAGTTTCAGCACTTGGACTGTAGCTTCTCAGCATCTCCCCAAGGCTGTGGCAACTCATTCTGTTCTGGAGAATTTTGAAGGTAGAACAACAGTGCGGGGCATGAATACAGCCAAAAGCTTGATGGGCATTTAGACTTTTGCTTCTGCATTGAAAGAGTGCGACAGACCACTTACAGCATAGCCTTGTACGGGCCTGTTCACTGGGGAGTTGGTGTGAAGGGGGTCTCACCTAAGTTTGCTTTATGGGGCTGCAACGTATCTGTCTGCCTGGAAAAAAACAAAACAAACCAATTCCCCCCGTCCTCAACCACTTCCTCCGTTGTACAATATCTTCCCCTTCATAGTTAGACTGTCGGCATTTTGGACCACAGTGTTTAGAGCAGTGGGGGTAACCTTTCTAGCAGGCATGCCACAAAATAGCCCTGCACTCTCCTTGGGTGCCATGACAATCCCCTTCCTCTGTCTGATCTGCTGCTCTGCTTTCTGCACCCTGTCCTGTGTTCCCTGCCTGATCTGCTGCTCTACTTTCTGCATCCATGCTCCCTGCCTGATCTGCCGCTCTCCTTTCCACATCTGTGCTCCCTGCCTGATCTGCTGCTCTGCTTTCTGCATCCGCGCTCCCTGCCTGATCTGCTGCTCTGCATTCTGCTCTATGCCCTGTGCTCCCTGCCTGATCTGCTGCTCTCCTTTCTGCATCCGTGCTCCCTGCCTGATCTGCTGCCATGCGTTCTGCTTTCTGCCCTACCTACTGCGGTGCTGCCTGGCCCCTCACCAATCTGCTGCATGCCACATACAGGGGCTGCCTGTGTCACTTGTGGCACATGTACTGCAGGTTGGCCACCCCTGGTCTAGATGATTTTAAGCAGTACATAAATAGCATTTGTCTGTCTATGTGACTTAGACAGGTTTGCCTATCAAGTCTATCTCAATGGTGTAACTGTTGGGTGTGTGAAAGGGACAACTAGGCCAGGTGCTGACTTGGGCGGGGGGGACAGACGGACATGAAAAGTACCACCGAGAGCAGCTGCACATTTGTGTTCAGGATGGCGGCAGTAACTAGAATGCACGACTTCTACTTCGCTCCAAGGCACCCTGCCATGTCCCTGAACTGCTGGTCTACCTAATTATGTATTTAAGCTACTGATAATCAGTAATGGGCAAAAAAGCAGCTGGTCGCTAAAAACATAGTTCTGAAATCCAAACGAGAACTGCTTTCCATTTCCCTGATCCTCTGCACGCTGCGCATGCCAGCTCTCAGGCTGCCGGCTACAGCGAGGGCTGCAGCTCTCATTTGCCGTCAGAACTCTCTGAAATCAAGTAATCACAAAGATTGCGCTGGTGTTTTCACTGAGGTCTAAGTATGAACAGAGGGGTAGGCTCTCTTCTCTCCTTGGTGCACATGGGAGTTATGCACACAGAGGGAAAAATAACCTCTGTGCTATGAATGAACTAGACTAATTATGAGGACTTTGTGTTAAGAAAGCTTTGTGCATTGGTTTTTTTGAGTGGGTGGGGGTTTCTCTTGCATCTGCTGCAAACTAATATAGGCACCCATGTTAGAAAAATACAGGGGCAAATATTCACAGGCAATCTAGTGTCACTTCATTTGATTTTGGGTAATTATGCATTCCCCTCTGCCCCCAGCAAACAAACAGAATCGCTCTCACTGCCCTAAACATGAGGTTTACACAGCAGGAAGTACAAGAAAGTACTTCTGGGTTAGCTGCTGAGCACGCGGGGCTCCCCCCGCACTCCCGTGGGACACGCCTCCCGCCTCAGCATTGCGGCATTTGCAAGCTGCACCTGGTCCCTGGAGGTATGTAGAAAAAATCTTTTAAAGCTGCGTTGATGTCCGAATTGCTGGTTCTCCAAATCAGCATCAAATCTTCGAATCAATGAATCGAATCACTGTCCCTGATTCGGGCCCTGATAGGACTGGTACTCACACACCTACTGTATAGCTATTTTTTTTAACTGCATAGCTAGCTAAATTAACGTGCTAAAAGTTGGTCAGGCCATGGCCCAGGTGGCCCTCCCCGTTCCGCAGCCTGTGCTCATGTCAAGCTTCCTATTTCCTCCCTGGATTCAGAGGAAGAACGTAAAGGGAGCTGAATTCCAGCTGTTGCATGCAGCACTGTTCTGCTACAGGCACTAATCACGGGTGCCTAAATATTGCAAACAATATAACACTGACACAGCCATATAAACCAGAACTTTCTTGATTGTGCAAGACCTGACCTCACTAAGTAAAGGACACTAATATTAACAACGGACTTATTTGCACTTTCATCGATGAGCAAATTAATATTTATGTACATTAAGATTATAGTCTCCATTTATACAAGCGTAAATCTATACAAGTGAAGTCAGTGGACTTTTCCGGATCTAGAGGTAGATCCATTTATTGTTAAAATGTGTGCATGCATGTACCTCTGCCTTACCTGGCTGTAGGGGATAAGACTCACTCTGTGTGTGTGGCTCCCTTCCACCCTGTCAGAGTGGGCAAGCTCATACATATGCACGTGTGTGCATGTGACCCTAACATGCCCTGCTCTAGAGGGGAAAATCTACTGGCTGCGCATGAGTGTATGCGTGTGTGCATGTGCATATGTTTCTAATGTCCCTACTGGAGGAAGCGATGTTTGCTTCGTGTGTTTATATGCACACACACACGTAGGATCAGCATGTGACCCCAGGACAATATACTTTGAGTATACATTTACACACAGAACAGACATTAGGACACATACTAATATAAAGCAAGGGAAATCATCGGGTAAAGAACACATAGACAGTAGATAAAGCAAGTATGATTCACGTAATGCACAGAGACAACTGAACCAGAACATTGATAATTGTACTTCTGAAGGACTAACTGTAGCAGATACTCGACTTATAACAGGCTTGTTCAGTGTAACACCTTTGAAATCAGAAGTGTAAAATCACTGTAAATCTGGTGAAACAGAGTGGAGAACCAGCCCAGCAAGCTCTCTCCTGGGATGTGCACGCACCCGTAACGAGTAATAAAAACTGCCTTTTTGAAACATTTTCCAGATATCTGACAATGTTATTGGACATAAAGCCTTTGTTACTGATGCAATTCATAGAAAGTTTCCACTATCATTCAGAAAATGCCTGGAGGAGAATACATTTAAAAGTTAACATATTTACAGTTTTACAAACCGCCCCCGGCTATCCGTTTCGTGATTCTTACTGAGCGCCTTTTAGTTCTCGGAAACAAAGGAATAAAATCATGGCGCGCTCGCTTTATTTGGCGTTGGCATGACAAAAACAAAAGACGAAAGCCCAAATCTAGCCCATTCTGTGACTGATTTTTTTTCGCCCCTGAACATCTTTACTACCAACAGCCACAAGGACCGTAATCAGCCAAAATCCTTCACAATAACTAATTAAATTGGGAAGTCACTGGACTAATCTTCCTGAATCAATAGATACAGTTTGATAGCTGGCTGACCTGCCAGCAAGGAAAGCAACAAAAACAATGATTAGAGAGGTGGAAAAAATATAGCTGGGGCAGTTTTTCATTGGACAAAAGCACTTTTTTAAGATGCTTCACAGGAACATGTTGATTTTGACAACACTTTTTACAGCAAAAGGCAAAATAAGCTGCTTTGGCTTAATTACTTCATATGGGTAATGTTAACCATATGGTAAAAAAGTTTTTTTTCAACTGTAGCACCTTTCTACTTTAGTAGCAAAATACCCGTTGTGAATGGGGAGGGGGGCGGGGGGGCAGGAGTGGGGACGGAGACCCGCACCCAGCCCTGTGCCCTCCTCCTGCCACTCTG
>NW_017729031.1:30406754-30416524 GCF_001723915.1 Gavialis gangeticus
CGCCTTGCCCCCTCCCCCTGCCACTCTGGATCCAGCCCCACCCCGCCCTCCCACCGCCGCTCTGGGTCCTGCCCCGCTCTCCCCCTCCCACCGCCTCTCCAGGACCTGCCCTGCTTCTCCCCAACCCACCACTGTTCTGGCTCGTGTCCTGCTCCCTCTGCCACTCTAGGTCCAGCCCCACTCCACTCTGTGTGCAGGGAGGCATGGCACGTGACCATGGGGCGTGATGTGGGGACTGGCCATGGCGTGGGGAGCGCTTGCTGGTTGCATGATGCAGGGAATGGCCCTGGAGTGTGGCGCAGGACATGCGGGGGAATGGCGTGTGCTGTGGTGTGGGGAGTGGCCACGGCAGGGGGAGCACCTGCCAGCTGCAGCCATGTGGTATGGGGAGCAGTCCTGGAGTGTGGTGCAGGGCGTGTGGGGGGCATGGTGTGCAGCCACAGGGCGTGGCGCAGGGAGCAGCCATGGTGTGGGGAGCAGCCACAGGCTGTGCCCACGTGGCATGGGGAGCAGCTGTGGGGTGAGGTGCGGGGTACATGGGGGAGTGGTGCATGGCTGAAGCAGGGGGTGCGGTGTGAGACTGTGGGGCATGGCACAGGAAGTGGCCATGGCACAGGGGCTCAGGGAATGCCTGCCGGCTGCGGCCACATGGCACGGGGCACATGGCGGGCCTTGGTATGCAGCCACGGAGCATGGTGCAGGGAATAGCCACAGTGCAGGGAGCGCCTGCAGGCTGCACCCATGTGATACAGGGAATGGCCCTAGGATGTGGCGTGGGGCATGCGGAGGGGCATGGCGTGTGGGGGTGCATGCCACATGGGCGTGCAGGGAGGGTGGCGGGTGGCCACAGGGCATAGTGTGGGGAGCAGCCCCAGGGTGTGGTGTGGGGCGCTCAGGGGGCATGGCACATTGGGGGTGGTGTGGCACATGGGGGGGCATGTGAAGGGGTGGTGCATGGGCACAGGGCGTGGCACAGAGAGTAGCCCCAGGGTGTGGCATGGGGCACACAGATGTCATGGCAAATGGGGGGTGGCATGGTGTGTTGGGGGGGTGCCATGTGGGCATGCAGAGGATGTGGCAGGTGGCCGCAGGGTGTGGTTCAGGGAGTGGCCACAGCACAGGGAGTGCATGCTGGGTGCAGCCATGTAACACAGGGAGTGGCCCTAGGGTGTGGCACAGGGTGCATAGGGGGGCATGGCATGTGGCCGCATGATGCCACAAGCGTGGGAGGCATGCTCCACCCGTGCGGTGGCAGCTGGCAGGTACTGCTGTGCCCCTTGTGGCCGTTTCCCATGCCACATCTTGCAGCTGCCTGCCACGCCTCCTGTACCCTCCGCACCCCATGGTCGCAGCCAGTGGGCACTCCCTGTGCAGGGGGGGCATGGCTTGTAGTCATGCGGGGGTGGGGGGTGACATGCGGGCACAGGATGCCACGCAGGGAGTGTGCGTTGGGGGTGTGCTGCAGCCACGTGCTGCAGCGAGCGGCTGCACCCCACACCCGCTCCCTGCATGGCACCCTGCGGTTGCGTGCCACGCTCCCACATGGCCCTGCATCATGGCCCCCTGCAGAGCCGTATACCATGCCCCCACTTCCTTCCCCTCTGTGTGGCAGAGCACACCCTGGCCCCCACCACCTCCGCCTCCACTTCCCTGTCTGTCTGTCTGTCAGTAAGGCTCCAGGCCACGCACATGCAGTTGGCCTGGAGTGTTACGGACAGACAGACACAGCCAGAAATGCCATGGCTTTCATTATATTAGAATTAAGTAATTACAGGCATACCTAATTGTGTGTGTATATATATATCAAATGTCATATACTGAATAACTCAGAATGTTTAGAATTATCCATATGTTTTTGATAGCTCTGCATCAGCATTTCTCAGAGTTTCTGTTCTGCTGGAAATGTCAGTCTTTCATTCTGCGTCGGGACAACATTTTTTTTTTTAAATGGGAATTTCTGCAGAATAGCCATTCCCATTTTCAACCTCTGAAATAGCTGTCTGTTTCTTTCCAGCTTACCACAAGACTTCTCTTTTACATTTACAGGCATATTAAAAATGTATATATTTTAAAGACCAACTCAAATAAGGCAGCTATGTAGAGTACTGAGCTGGCCTGTGCAAATGCAGAAAATGGATCTTATTGCCAAGCCTTGTGATTTTATATTGAGTAGCCGGATTCTGACCCTCTACTACAGGCAAGAACGTGAAAAGATCCAGTTGTCATGTGATTTTGGGGGACTCCCTATCCAGAAAAAAAATACCTGCAGAGATGGATCCGGAGGGGTTGCAGTGGCACAGCTGCACCCCCTTTCTGATTGGGGCGCACCACGGGAGTATCTGCGGCCCCAAAGCAGTAAGAATCCCCCTCCTCCCCTCTCTCTTCCCCATGCAGCAGGTCCCTCTCCTCCTCCTCTTCCTCCATCCTGGGGGCTGGGGAAGCTTCAAAGCCGCTCCTGCCCACTCCAGCCAGGGTATGAAGGGGCTGGGCTCAGCAGGAAACAGTGACAACAGCAGAGGTGGTGGGCAGGGGGTTCCTCCTTCCCACGTTTACTCCCAGGGGGTCTGGGCAGGGTGGGAAGGATGTGGCTCAGAAGCTTCTCCCTTCCCGGGACAGTGGGAGAAGCAGTCGCAGCGGCGGGCAGGGAAAGGGGGAAAGCAGCAGCAGAGGCTCCAGTGTCACAGTCTGCCCACGCTGGGGGGTGGAGAGTGCGGAGGGAGGTAGCGCCAAATCCTGGATCTGCCCCTGAACCCCTGTATCCTAAAGAAAGGTATATTGACCTGTAAGTCCATAGTGCATGGGTCTAAACTCATCTTTTCTACTGGTTGCTGTTAACATTTTAGCGCACTTCATAATTCTCATGACAAACAAAGGTTTCGGATTGCTATGGTGGTGAGAGGAAACAGTGATTCACCCATTTCATGGGCATGACAATTCAGAGCTATCCAAGATCAAGCCCCAGGTTTTCACGTAACAGAGTCATGCCTTGGCACAACAGTCTTTCCAAAGAAGCTTGCAAAATGAGAAGTTCCCATAATGCAGATGAACGCAGTGTGGTTCTGTGTCAACATTAGCACCTCGAGCTCATCTAGGGGTTTAGGACTGCTAACGCTTCCAAGGTTAAGAGAACTGGTTCTTTAGCTGAAGTCAAAGGGACTTGTGCTTTATTTATTCCCAAATACCAGGTTTCATCCGTACTGACAACACAGGTATGGGCATTGGTTCATTGGCCTTTGCTGCCTGTGACTGACAGACCACAGCCTGCTGTCATCCAAGAAGAGAAACCATCAATCCCAATGCTCACAGTCCCACTGTTGTCCCAAAAACGCTTGTGTAACCCACTGGCAACACCTGCTTTCTCTTCTTGTATGGACCAGTCCATTCTTTCCCACTGCAGTATGCTGCCAATCTAAAGGTTTTAGGTTTAAGCCCTGTTCATGGCCTGTGCGGGAGAAGGAAAA
The DNA here is from genome assembly GCF_001723915.1 of Gavialis gangeticus. Taxonomy (NCBI): domain Eukaryota; kingdom Metazoa; phylum Chordata; order Crocodylia; family Gavialidae; genus Gavialis; species Gavialis gangeticus. The sequence goes on from NW_017729031.1 coordinate 30,410,216, forward strand.
AACATATATACACCCCAGGTGTAAAAAGTGGGAATACTTTTTTGAGGTCTGGCTCATGATTTTTGAAATGTTGGGATTGCTTGAAACCACGCTGAAGTTCCTGCTAAGTTTAAACGTGCCTGCTGCTACTTTTAAAATGCTTGATCTTGCCAAATCTGCCCAGGGCCACGTTGTATCGTAACCATCCAAATCCAGCCTGCCTGGCGAGTTCCTCGTATCATTGGGAGGCATGCAGGTAGGCCAATAACCAAACCATAATCTACCTTGGGACAACACTTACAAAGCATTCATTAACAACACAGTTTCCCAATTTATTTCCTAATTTATTTCTGACTGTTTTAAATTAGTGCCGGACTTCACGCCAAGCTTTACAAGGACATCCAGCAGAGCTGGAATCTGCATGGGAAAGCATTAGCGTTTTTTCTTTCCAAGGCCAAACAAGTAGCTGTTTGCAATTCAAGCTTGGCCTGACTACTCCATCGCCTCATGTAGTTTTGAGTGAACTAGTTAAAAAATAGTTGGATGATGAGAGACTGTAAGAGGAAAACTTTTACCTGCTGCATCCTATTATTCGCCACATGGAGTCGTTCAAAGGAAAAGCAGGACCTAATCATATTTCAAACTTATTTACGTTTACAGGCCTTATTCTCTCAAACTGTTTTGGAAGCTACACACACACACATTCATGTGCATACACAACGTTTCAGGAATGCTTGAATAAGGAAAGGGGAAATTGTTGTCAGATAGAGCAAATGTATATTCGTATGAAGCATACCATGTTCTCTTTGATTCAAAACAGAACAGGGAGCCGCTCGGGTTTCAAGGTCTCATGTGAAAGCCCTACATGCAGTAACTCCTGTGGAATTCAATTTATCTCCTTGGGAAGAATGAAAAGGAGAACGGGGAATCTGCAGGGACCGGGACTTGTAGAAAAAAGGAAATCTCGGCATTTCAGAGCTGATGTTCATATCTCAAACCATCCATTCCCAAAGGCTCTCTTGGAAGCAAGTAGAGCAACTGATATCCATCAACAGGAAAAACTGAGTAACTCAGCATTTTTTGTTTGGCCTGGGATGTCCTCTCCATCTTAGGCCCAGCCCTCGACTGCTGGTGGGTTTGCTAAAGATGAAATAATGATTCAGAAACAATGTCGGGGGGGGAGGGGGTGTTTGCATGAAAGTTATGGCACGGCACTATGTATTTTCAAGGCATCTAAACCTAATGCACTATGTGATGTGGGCCCGACAGACAGAGAAGCTGCTCAACAAAACAGAGAACAATTTGCCAGCACAAATATAAAAGGGGAGCCTGGTGTTATATTTAGGGACCAAGCACCCAAACATGCATTCCCACGAAATATGTGGCTTGTTTGTTAGGGGATCCTGGGTCTGAAGGCATTTTGGGAGGGATGGTGAACCTAGGGAGTATACCACAGGTACCCGTGTCCTAGCTGTGCTTCATTTCAGTTCCAAGACAATGCTTTGTTCCTCCGGATCCAAAATCGTCGGCTCTACCAGTTATAAAGCTGCAGGACTTTTAAAATGTACAGCGAGTGCCATCTACAGGCTAAGCCACGTACTCATATAAATTCTACTGCCAGCAAATCCATAGCTAAAACTAAACCACGTGAGGTCACATCACCTCCTCCTGCAGGAGAGAGTGGATGCTCAAAAAAGGTCGTTTTGAAAAGTTTGCCTTAGATCACATTGGATGCGAGATCACAAACCCTAGAGATCCCCCCTGTGAAGATCTGAGATATCACCAGGAATCTTAAACAGAATTCTCCCCTCCTTCCCAATCTGCACGAATCCAGTGGAGAGGTTTTACCAGGGTTTCCCAAGCAAGCAGCTGTCCATGGGACCCTGCACGGAGGAGGATGCAGAGGGCTCTGCATAGAACAAGCCTGGGACTTGGAGCAGATTTTCTGGAGAGCTGATAGCAGGGACAGTGCATAGCATAGCATTGCCCTCCTCATCTGTGGAGTTTGCAGGGCTTTCTGTAGTGAACACTTCAAACCTGACAGTGCTGTAGAGGTCACTGATTTCATCCTTCCACAGGGACACAGGGAGATCTGGGAGGCATGATCCAGCCCACAGGATTTCCCAGATCAGTGCCAGAAATAAAACACCCGTTGATGCTTGTTGAAGAAACACTCATTGTTGATCCTATAATGGATATCTGTTTGTATTTGCGTGCATCATCTCTTGGGAAATTGGCTGACTAGCGCATACCAGATACCTCCATAAAAGGCACTTCAGCCAAGCAAAGCAGCTGCTGGGCTTATTTGAGAAGCACATTTCAGAAAGAGCCATATTCACAGAGCGGTATTTCTTTGGTATCACAACGATCATGGGCGTTCAGTGGTTTAAGTCTAATGGTGACGGGCTGTATTGTGAAGCAACGATCCTGGAAGTGGCAAACCACAGGATGGTGTGGTTAGGCTGAGAAGCGGTCAAAATAACCCAAATTTGCATGAGATGGGGGGGAAAAAATATGAAATGCACGGGAGAAGTGTGGGTGCTGAACGGTTCAGAAGTAACTCCTCAAGCTTCTTTAGCCCAAAGTTTTCGAGCATATCCATATACTTCATGCAGAATACTGTAAGGAAAATCCCTAAGTATGACAGGAAAGAAGGCCTGTGAGAAACGTTGTCCGAACGAGAACTTCAGGAGAAGAGAAGCCCACGTGGGCTAGCCATGAGCGACTCATGATACATGACTCTTTACATCACTGACTTCCTCCAAACACGCCTGCATCGAGTACGGGTCTGGTATAAGGACTCTTCTGGGCTCAATCTAAAGAGAACACTACATGCAGATTTGTAAATCTCCAAAAAAGAAAGCTCTCCATTTTGTCAAGATGAAGTATGGTGCACCTCTCCTTGAGGTGACATGGGAAGCCAGTAAACCAGAAAGCCTCCCTATCTGGCTGCTCAGAAACACCAGCATTACCAACAGCAGCGCTCCAAAGCATTTCCTACCATGGAAAGCAGCAAGAAAACTTACCAGGATCAGACTGGAAATTATTTCAAGAAGTACTCAACTAATCAATAAGAGCCAGAGGCAAATACATCGACACAACAGAAAGAGGACTGCAGAGAATAGATGAGCCAGACAGCCGAATGAATGCCGCATCAGGGGAGCCCCCAGGTATGTCTACATTACAGTCCTGTACCTTGAGTTACTTGACGGTCAGTTAACACAAGGTATGCAAACATTTCTGGTTTAACTGAAGAGCAGCCTATAAGTATATCAGGGGCTTACATCGTGGCCTGGGGGAGCATCTGTTCACCAAGGCACCCCAGGGGAAGACCAGAAACAATGGACGCAAACTGCTCGAAGATCACTTCAAATTGGACATAAGGGGAAACTTCTTTACGATTCAAGTGCCTAGGGTCTGGAAGAGACTCCCCCCAGAGAGGGTCCAGTCACCTGCATCGGAGATCTTTAAAAAACGACCTGACGCACGCCTTGCTGGGGTCATCTGGCCCCAGCCGTCTTTCCTGCCCAAGTGCAGGGGACTGGACCTGATCACCTCATGAGGTCCCTTCCAGCCCCTGACTTCTATGAATTTATGGGGAAAAAAAGCTCAGCTGGAAGCAAATTACAACACCAACCATACCAGCCTTTGTCAAATATTAAGTAAATTGAGTTAAATGCCGATTAATTAACTGGCTGGGTTTTTGGTTGTAGCCATGTTGGTCTAAGGACATTGGCAGACAAGGTTCTTTGAGCAGATGTGATATCTTTTGTCACAGTTGGTCTAATAAAAGATACCACATCTACTCAAAGAACCTTGCTATTTAAGTCACTCGGAACAAAACACAGGCCTTTTATCGAGGGCAAGCTCAAAAGGGTTAATCCCCCCAAATCAAGGAGGGAATGGCTGTAAGAAACAGGAGAGGAAATTGGGAGTAAAGTGGGAAGACGGAAGATTTATTCCCAAACCACAAAATCCATCTCAGGAGACACTTCTTCAGAAGACTCCCAGGTGTGATAAATTTATGGCCTCTCTTCTTTACTTCTGCTATTACTCTTTCCAAAGCAGCGAGTATTATGTTCTCCACATTTTGACCTCAAAGAAAGCTGGAGGTCCCTTTCACTTCCCCCTCAACGTATGTCCCCATGCCCCATATGCCAACACTGCATTCCTGTGTCACTGTTCAGACAGACCTCATAAATTAGTAATGGGTTTCTAGTGTAAACCTACTGGAGGAAGGGCCCAGATCCTACACTCATCAAAGTCAGGCCCTACCTGCATCAGCCATTTCTAATTAGAAGGCAACAGAGTCTAAAGTCCTGAGTGCAAGTCTGAGGCTCATTAGTGTTTAGAGTTCTCCATGCTCAACAACAACAAACAACACAGATAAGCCACCAAATACATCAAATCAAGTTAAGACCAAGATGAAGCAAAGATGCAGGTGTATGTCAGTGTAAGTTATTACTTTCTCCCCCTCTGCTTCCAGTGCCTTCTTAAATCCTTGACCTTGCATCCACTTACCATCCACTTTCCAATGTGTCAATGACACACACCTACGAATCCAGGCTCCTTAAACTAAAATGACTGTAAAGGAGACTAAGGTGGAGTCATTCATAGGTTGAGTGGCTAGATGGAGGAGTGTAAAAAGAAGAATAGGCAGGAGACATAAAAGAAGTGCATGTTAAAATAGTCCCCACGCTATTTGAACTGACATCACTGCCAGCCTCTCAGGATGCAAGTTATATCTGTGCAGCCTCCTGACACCTTGGAGTGTGTGGGTAAATAGGTCTCGGCTGCATCACCCAGTGAATCACCTCTGAAACTGGTCCTGTTTTGCTACATAAAAATAGCTGCACGGCTTACTTGACTGTTTTCAAGACAACGCTACCCTCTTGCCTCCCCTGTCATTTCTCAGTTATCTGCATCTCCAGGGAAGCACAACTCAAGAAGAGAAAGGATGTAGAAGCTGAAATATGAAGCTAATAAATTATAGACTGGGGATAGTCATAATGGTTTAAACCAGAAGGTACAATTAGATCATTTAAACTGATCTCGTGCATATACAGGCCCTTTGTTTGCCATTGTAAACTCTGCACTGTACTCAACTAAAGCGAATCTCCCAGCAAGGCATTTGGTATTGATTTGAAGCTTGTTCAAAACACACTGAAGTCAGTATAAGACTCTCACCAACTTTAAGAGGTTTTTGATGACCTTTCTCTAAGACAATGCTATTGTGGGCTGCATACAAAGATCTTGTACTGTAGCAGGAAGCAAGGATGTAGTCCTTCACTAACTATCCAGCTCTGGAATAGCTACTTCATTTCTGGGCATCTAATTAAAAGAAAAATATCGACAAACTGGAAGGGGTTCAGAGGACAGTAAAAAAAAAAAAAGATTAAGGGGTGAAAAGAGTAACTAATAAGTAAAAGCTAGAAGAGTTAAAGATGTATAACATGGCTAAGGGACAATTAGAAGGAGACATGATAACAGCCTACAAATATTTGAAGGCTGTAGCCAAGGAAGGAAATGAATTAATTATAACAGTAAAAGGGGCATAAACAAGAGTAATGGGAATGAATTAAGGAAGAGATTATACACTGAATATCAGGAAAATCTTCTAGATACTGATCCCCCACCAGGCTGTAAAATAGTGCCCCTTGGGATGTAGTATAAATGCTATTTAGGCCATTTAAAACTAAATAAGGCAAGCACTTGTGAAGGGTACTGCAGGGAGCAAAAATGCTCTGATCAGGGGTTGAACAGAGGCTCTGGTAAGGCTTTCCCACCTCAGACTTCAACAATACAGCAGGGACTGTCTGAGGGGAAAAATGCCTTGTGCCCAGCAAGCAGACAAAGCACTCTTGTCTATTGTAAAGCTGAATCTGTTTTCATCTAAACTGCTCTGAGGCTGGTGCACCTTCATGGAGAGAGATTTATGATAGCTCTTTAATCTAATAGGAAAAGACATAATGAGGTCCAGTGGTTGGAAGTTAAAGGGAGATAAATTCAAACTAGGACTAAGGTCTGAATTTTTAACTGTGATGGCAATTAAACACTGGAAGACCTTGCATATGGACGTGATGGATTGTCCATCACCTGAGTGGACGCCTTTCGAAAAGATAATAGCATAGCTCCACACACACTAGGGGCTCAATGCAGAAGTTACTGGGTGAGGGTCTCTGGTCTGTGTTATGCCGGGGGTCAACCTAGCCAACTGCAAATTGTCTCTTAAAGCCTTAAAATCTATAAGAAGACTAGTTCTATTCATGGCAGGAAAGAGCACTGGGGTCAAACTACCCCAGCAAGGTGTACATCTAGCCTCCTCTTAAA
>NW_017729031.1:30416534-30420690 GCF_001723915.1 Gavialis gangeticus
TCCCCCTACATCTTAGTGTCATCTGTGAATTTGAAGAAGCTGCTTTTTACTCCCTTGTCCAAGTCACTGATGAAGATGTTAAACAGTGCGGGCATGAGGAGCAAGGCCTGAGGGACCCCACTGCCCACATCCCTCCAGGTCAAAAATGACCCATCCACCACCGCTCTCTGGGTGTGGCCCTCCAGCCAATTGGCGACCCAATTGACTGTGTAGGTACTGATGCCACAGTCTCCTAATTTTTTAATGAGAACGGGGTGAGAGACAGTGTCAAAGGCCTTCCTAAAGTCCAGAAAGACTACGTGCACCGCGACACCTGCGTCCAAGGATTTGGTGACCTGGTCATAGAAGGCACCAGGTTGGTCTGACAGGACCTGCCGCTAATGAACCCGTGTTGGTTGCCCCTGAGCATAATCTCCCCTGCTGGCCCCTTCTGGACATGTGCCAGGATAACTCTCTCAAAAAGCTTACCCAGGATGAAGGTAAGACTAACTGGCCTATAGTTTCCTGGGTCCTCCTTCCTCCCTTTTTTGAAGATGGGAACCATGTTGGCTCTTTTCCTGAAAATAATCTGTCCTGAGGGTGATTGGAAAGGAAAACAGAACCAGTGTGGAACAACAAACGACCAATATAACTTTGCTTTTCGGCCTCTTACCTGTGCAACTTCTTCAAAATCATCATGTCTCTTCTGAAGGGCTCGTGCCCTGTGTAGCGATTTTCCCACTCCAGTGTGTTTACTAAGAAAGGCTTCCCCATGGTTTTCAATCCAGTCCAATACCTAGGCAGAAAGGAAGAGCACCTAATTAGCTGCCATGTCTCCTCATTGCAAAGGCATACACAAGAAATGGATAAAATAGCTGAAAAATCTCATTTAGCTGTAGCAAAACGCACAGGCATAGAGGACAGGGGATAACGTGTTCTTCTCTGGTACTGATGAATCCGAATGACTCGATTCCCACAACCTCTTTACATACAACATAACTGTTTGAGTTTGAGGCAGAGTTAAGTGTTGGCGGATCCAGGAATGGGGCGAAGGGGGTAACCCCCTCAACTATGGCTGTGCCGTGCATGCACAGTGAGCTTTTTGGAGCTCTGTGTGAGCTGAGCTCACCAGCTGGTCAGGAAGAGGCATTCAAGAGCAGAGGAAAGGAGGGGATGAGTGATGGTGACGCAACACCCAGCACCAAGAACTCATGTATGGCTTAGTCAATGTGGGGTGTGACTGCACTGCCACACCTCCTCTGGATCTGAAAAGTGATATCTGCCTTTTATATACTGGTATCTACCTCTTACATATCTCCTGTGGAAACCGAAACAGAGTGATGGCAATGGTTGACTTCACACTAAGAACGGATCTCAGTATGGACCATCCAAAGCATGCCTGGATACATGAGGGAGGGATCAACTGGAATTGATTAGGATGCATGGAGAAAGGGTGATCAGGACTTCTAGACTGGAGAGGTTAAGAATCACTGGGTAAAGCCATAAAACACTGGCAGGTATCAACGTTTCTCGTAACACCTGATCCCAGGCTACAGCTGTAGCTGAAGCCACCTGAAAGCAAAGTGGTGAATCTGTTATGCCGAGATGCTAGAGGAATTTCTCTCTACAATGGATCAGATGTATAAGCGTTGTCAGTCTGAATGTTTCCCATGACAACTCTCTCTTTCTCAGCTGCTGGCCATTAAAGCCTGCAAAGCTGGCTTTGCTCATTCTGCCATATACTGGCAAAAGTTAAGATTCACAGTGTGATCTTCTTCTAGCTGCCCAAAACTTCTGGGTGGAGGTGGTCAATACGCACTGGGTCTGGCACTGTTGTGCGTGTGCATGTGCAAGTAGACAGGACTTCATCCTTCAAGGCGACAAGCAGAAGCTGAGGGGGAGAGGTGCCCCTAAGCTATCACTGAAGTCAATGAAGTAGTGAACAGTAGTTGGAGGCTGCTTCTAAATGAGAAATGTTGGAGTTCGCATTATGATATAGCCAGAGATCACTCTGATTCCTCCAGGAATCAAATTCTCATTCCCACAGAGCATTGCCACCACCAACCCAGCCTAGCACCACAGCTTGAGCACTGAATATTGCATTAAAATGGTCAGGGCCCCAACAGGAAGCAGGCTGGCTTGTAAGCATTGGTTTGGCATCACCGTCTGGAGTGGCTCTGGCCATCAGAGACGACTCGGTGCACTAGCTGGGATGCTGAGAGAGGAGAGAGCCCTGAGCCCCGACCCATTTCTCATGTGCAGCACTGACGAATGCAGCTGTTACTGATTAAACCCAGCAAACTGAAACAACGGAAGAAGGTGCGACTTCTATTCAGACAAATGGCGCCATTTGATGGCTAAGCTGTGTAGAACCTAAAACACCTGGACTTTGAGCTGTTCCATTCACTGTATATCCCAAGCACAGCCACGTTGTCATTTCCCCCACTTCTCCGTTTGATGGCCACGGCACTGAAATAAGAATAATGCCTTAGCACTTCCACAGTATTTTTGTCCGCAGATCTCAAAGCTCTTCACAAAAGCAAGGGCTGAGGCACTCTACCTCCTGCTGGGACAATTTGTCACAAATACCATTCTGTGGCAAAAAAAACAATGATCCATCCCTGCCTTCCCTTTATGATATCCTCATCTCCAGTTTGTGCATACAGAATCCCAAATGCATTCCTTTAACCATTTGACAGCAATACACCATTTGACCTGCTAAAAGCCTTTTTGGGATATGTATTTGATCAAGAACTTGTATATAATTTGCAATAACAATAATTACTAGAGGGTTGCCTGCTAACATTGCTGTCATTAACAATCTATAAATACTTCCATTAACATCCTCTTCTTTCTTGTCAGGGATTTTCAACTTGTCTATTAAAACTGGATTCAGAGTAAATCTTGACATTGGAGATATCATCCCATGAGGCCACACTCTCTTTTTCATGAATTTATAACTTGCTAAAAGGTTTTCCAGTAAACTCACAAACGGCTTTATTCTAAATGATGTTTTACAGGATGTTAGGTCACAATGTCTATCTTCTTTCCATTTCTTAATACTTGACAATCACTAACTACTCATATCCAGCAAAACTGTTCAAGTAACTTTCTTGTATTTTTGGCATTAAAAGTAATTTTAACAACCATGCGCCTATCAATGTTTTTCATCCTGGGCATTTATATACAATACATAGAGAGAGGACTTTAGCTACTTTTGAAAAGCTATCATCTCTAGAAGGCAACAGCACTTTTTTAACAACTTGCACCAATAGCTTGCAGGGCTTTTAGCACAGAAAATGATGAATATCATACTTACTCGGCATTTTAGGCTAATACTTGAAGACAATATGCCTTTAGCTAACTGGGCCAAACTATGGTGACTGACTTTGATTCCCCTGCAAAAAGGGGCATCGACACTCTAACTCATTCATTGTTATGGGCTATAATTTTACGTTTTATCCAAAAGTTGGCTTTTCCATAGCAAAGAGCCCCCAAAAGTCATACTGAGGCCCTGCCTATTTGCTGGCTCGCCCCATCGGTACCATCAGCACTGAAAGGTTTCCTATGAGGTCCCCTACCCAAGTGCTAATCAGATCCAATGTCACTTCGCTTATGAGCTCAGATAAAACCACACCTCAGAGTGATGTGATTGCACATCCACTTAATAAATCAAAACAAGGTGAATAGCTCAGCTCCAAACTATTAATCATCCACTAATGATGCCGGCTTGGTGTCTTCTTTGTCTGCTTCTCTTGCCTTTGTCTCTGTATTTCTTTTTCTAGGCCACTTCCATGCCTGGAGCACCCACCCTAAACAGATTTCCCAGACCGCTATCCTCTCATCAAGGCCTATTTCTACTATGATGTTCATAAGAAATGCGTGAACAACGATTTCACTTCAGTTTTAAAATTCACTTGCTTATCCATTCTATGCACATCTTTTTGTGGACTGATTCTGTAACAATTTCTATAAGAGATGTCTCTAATCCCATTGTCCTAGCACTTAAGTACCCCAGTCTCGTGTTTCTTTCTTCACACGCAGCCAGTAAAGTGGGAAAATGCTATCAACCCTACTTTAGATATAGAGAAATGAGGTACTGAGAGACTAGGGGTACAGACAAATAGACTTTTTAGCTGTTTTAAGAAGGGGAGGGGAGGGGAGGGGAGGGGAGGGG
>NW_017729031.1:30420886-30423769 GCF_001723915.1 Gavialis gangeticus
AGCAGGAGAGGGAGCAAAGGTGGGAAGGGGGAGCTGCTGTTGCTGCTTGGGAAAATACAGCAGGGATTACAATGTGTTACACTCACATGTGAGTTCATCATCCTAAATCTGACCCTGAATGAATAGGGTTAAAGGTGTATTCGTTTTGCTACAGGGTCACTCATTGCAGAAGCTGCATTCTGGTAGCTTATGTCTGTAGCCTCTGGGATCGATAAATCCGTCTCGTCCATCTGCGATCCAAGTGACTTGCTCAAAATAACATAAAAAGCCTGAAGCAGAGGAAACCCGAGTTCCAGGCTAGCCCCTAACCATAGCATCCTTCTTGAATAATATTATCAATAATTATTAATGCTTCGTGTTTATATATAATACTTTCCATCTGATGAGCTCACTTCAGTTTTCAAACTGGAAGAAAAATGAGGCCTTCAATCAAACCTGGGAGTTATTGGAAATATTATCTGACTGACTGAACAAAACAGAACAGAAATCAAATGAGCAAGGTCACAGCAAGGACCCGATTCCCGGAAGTACTAAGCACACATCTTTCAGCCAAAAGTATTTGGGAGATGCAGATTCTCACCACTTCTGAGTACTAAACCTCTCCTCCAGTGCCTTAAGATCCTTTCAAGGGTGCTCTGGGGTGCCATGCAATATTAGCATGGCATGCAATATAAACCCAGAGATTTCAAATCACAGAATCCACAGTGTTAAAACCACTCTGATCTGTTGTGGTCTTTTTGAGTTCTTTGCAACAGAAAAATTGCTCTTATTATTTTTCCAGAGTCAAAAAATGAGGGAAAATGAAGAGCTGGCATTTTCCAAGGGTTGCCTTGAGCCTAATGAGGTTAAAAACAACTCCTCTAGTTTGAAGGAGACCTACAAGAAGAACCATGGAAGGTCACTGCTAAAATAAAAATGCCAACATGCACAAATGCTGGCCTGTCTAAGGACTTAGAGATATATCATTATCAGTTACCCCCAGGCTGAGTAAAGGAAATGGAAATAATGTCACCAATGTGACTGCATGTTAACAAAAGCTAATGCTGACTTTTATTGTAATCACACTATCTAGTTTATTCCACAGTTGAAAATTAAAATCCAGAGTTATAGCCAATCACCCAAATTCTAGCAACTGAGTACAAATAATTTAAATATTCCTTAAAAATATATACATTTCTTCTATATTCGTCAAAAATCATCAGGGCAATGTTATACAAAGACATGTAATTCAACACTTTTTTCAGTGAATGCCTTTGATTTTGTGATGTCCTTCATTTTCTGTTTTGTTAAGATGGAAAGAAAGAGTACAAGCCACGAACAGGATAATGGACAAGAGAAGAAGGGACCTTGAGAAGTCATTTAGTCCAACCCCATGCCCTATGCTCCAAAGCATTCTTGACACATGTTTGTCTAACCTGTTCTTAAAAGCCTACAGACTCCCTAGGTGGTCTTAACCACCTCTACCATTCACAGTTATTCCTAATTCTTGCCATCTTAGCCCATTACTTCTTGGCCTACCACATACAGTCATGAAGAAGAGTGATCTTGACATGAGCAGTTTATAACTTTCCTCTCTGCAATAACCTATTCCATTATTTAAAGGCTATTATCACACCTCCCTTCAGTCTTCTCTACACTAAACAAGCCCAATTCTTTCCATCTCTCCTTAGAGGTTAGGAAAACATGACCTCTGATCATTTTTTGTTGTTCCCCTCTAGTAACCTTAATAGGTCCGCATCGGAGTTGGAATGTGGTGCCCCAAACTGGACACAATACTTCCACTGAGGAGAGCAGAAGGATTACCTGACATGTCTTACATATAATCCTCCTCTTTATGCATCCCAATATGGTGCTGGCTTTTTTCTTCCTCAGTGGTATGGCACTGTTAACTCGTGTCTGGTCTTCAAGCAATAAGCCCCAAATCCTATTCTGCAGATCTGCTTCCTACACAGTCGTTCCTTCCTTTGTATTTGCATAACTGATTATTCTTACCTTAGTGGAGTATTTTGCCCTTGTTATTGAATTGCATCCTATTTCAGGCCTTTTCTCTATTTTTTTTAGATTGTTATGAATTCTAATTCTGTCCTCCAAAGTATTTCAAACCCTCCCTGCTTGGCATCATCTGCAATTTAATAAACATCTTCTCTTCTGTTCTCCAAGGAATTTCTTAAAATAATGTCCCAGACTCAGAACAGCCCCCCGTGGGACCTCACCACAAACACCTTCCAAGTTTGAAAAAAAGCTATTGATAACAACTGAGTATATTTTTCCGATCAGTTGTACACCTCTTTTCCAGTAATTTAATGCATGCCATGTTCCTCTAGCTTGACATGTGAGACAATGTCAAAACCTTGCTAACATCAAGATATATCACATCACATTTTGCTAAATCTGAGAATAATGTGCTACAGCTATATACACCATCCGAGACTGTCATGGCTTATTTGACACAGGAGAAAATTATTTAACCCTAATACACTCAATGGTGTCTTTCCAGTGAGGATTACTACTATATTCAAACTCAACGGCAATCTTTTTAGGACAGGGATTGTTTCCTACTCCATGTTTTTAAAGCATCTGGTGCAATGTGGTCTGAGCACAGAGGGGAAAACAGGAAAATGGGACTGGAAAGGGGGCTTCTGGGCCTTGAAGTCCAATTCCTGGCATTTGCAGCCACTCACTGACCAAAGGATCCCCCCACGTCACCACTTCAAAACCTTGCACAAATGTACAATGCAAAGTATCCAAAACACTAACACCCTCGAACATGCCATAGGCAAAAGGGTGCATAGGGGAGACATAGGGACAGGGAAATAGTTGGTTAACATAAGCCAAAGGCTCCTAGGGAAAGGACTTGGCCTCTTGCCTCAGAGGAAGGTGGGC
>NW_017729031.1:30428769-30435435 GCF_001723915.1 Gavialis gangeticus
AAGGACTTGGCCTCTTGCCTCAGAGGAAGGTGGACGTGGAGAACCACACTAGGAGTTATCTAGGGAGCACTGGGTGTGTCTACACAAGATGGTAAATGTACAGTTGACTAATTCTACTGCGCCATGGCAAAAGTGCTAATGTGATACTGCACATTAGTGTCACTAAAAAGGCACGTGCCAGCACTACTGCACAATAGCACCGGTTACTGGGCATTCAGTTAGTACCTGTTATTAGAAGTAATAAACTTAACATGCAGTACTTATGGTGCATTAATGGACGGGTAGACATGCCCACGGTGACTCTCAGACACCCTTGGCACCCCCTGCTTCCTTCTTGCTCATGGGAGCAGGGTGGTTTACACCAGTAGCAAACTGCACTCCCAAAAAGACTCAGTGACTCTGGCTAGACAGTAGTAGGGTAGCAGCAAATGTACCCTCTTCATATGCACTGCCTCTGTATGTGCACCAGGGAAGGAAGAGGTGAGCAGCTTTGTTTCTCCTAATATACCAGACTGAAAGCCCAGGGAGCCTGTATAAGGGCTAAGAGAGAGGAAGAGGATGCTCATGCTCTTGCCTGGGTGCAGTGGCCCTGTCTAATCCATATGCACTGAATATTCATATGAAAATGGGTCCAGATCATTACTGTCTGTTACAGACCAGAATTTAGGCTATTAACAGCAGAGTGGAGCTGACAGTATCTGTTGGCAGGAGTGCTTTAGAACAAGACACGTGAAAAACAGAAGAGACTCTTCTCTATATTGTTTTACCTTTGCCTGATTTTGAAGGATACAAATTATCATTTGTGTTGTCTTGTGATCACACACTTCTGTTTTTCCCCCCTTCTCCTAGCAGGCACTGATTATGCTCCCAACAAAAAAGGATGGTTTAGATCAGCTAGCAAGCCCAGGTCACCAATGAAATTAAATAAAACTACAGTGTGATTACAGCATGCTCGCTGCACTAGCTATTACAGTCATTATACGGATGGATAACTGCAAGATGCAAAATGTTACCTGGGGGAAGAAAAGTAGTAACTGTATCCTTCGAATCATTTGTGTAACTGCCAAAAGAACAATAGCGAAAAGTCGACTGGGTTTCATCTTTCTTGCTCAACATCTGGAAGCATGTGTTCTTAAAGGAAATGTTCCCAGAGGCATCTCAGGGCTCCTTTTTGTTAGTGCCTTTTTGGTAAAAGTCAAGATAGAGTCTTTTTTTGAGCAGCTCATGGATGCCAAAAGCAAATTTGGGGTAAGAAGGAACCTATTAAGGTTGACAGATCCAGATATGAAATCGTCCTACAAACATTTCTTATAAATGTGCCCCAAACCCTGCTATCCTGAAAATATGCAGTTTTTCCAAGATAAAAGTTTAATTCTTCTTAAAATGAAATTCTCTTGAAAACGTCCACATCCCCCCCACGGCCACAACAATGCACAGGTCAGGAGGCTGGTAATAATAACGGGACAGAACTGTTAATTAGGAAACAGTGAACTGGTGCTAATTCTCTCCAGAAAAGGAGGTGACATGCAATAGGCAATTCATTACAGTTCCTGTGAAGAGTGCTACATGCTAATGGATAGGACAGGGGAAAATGTTTCTTATAGCTATACTATACAATGCCTGTTCAGAAGAGGCAGGCAATCCCCCTCCATATCTGTTTGCCTGACAGAAGCATGGACAGGTTATTTCATCTGCAGTGTTATGGTCGTTTCTTATAATAGTTTAAGCAGCACAATTTGCTTCTTCAGACAGACAAGTTAGGTGTCTTTCCCAGTGGGGCGGGTAGGTACATGAAGCTGTTTGGAATTGGGCATGGCTGGCCGTAGCCTTGTCTTACCTGATATGTAAATAGGAGGCCTCTATTAGCTTCATTCTGAATTAAAACACTCGTTAAGCCAAATTCTCTCTAACAAACACCAGTGGACAGCGTCCGAGTTAGACTAGGATGCATAAAATGGAAGGAGAATTAAGTGCATTGCATTTATTCTTGATGTTTGGGGCCCCACTCTGATGAACCAACTCAATCAGACTCTGATCTTTTAGCAGAAACAAATGAATGAAGCTAAAATGGGGAAAATCGAGGGGACAGAGAGGCTGTTCGCACACAGCCACAATCATGGAGCTCTGCTACAGCCTTGCCCAAAGGATGGGAGAAGGGTAACCTGCTGATTCTTGAATTAGATGCAGAGTGTTTTGTCTGTAATGATGGGGCAATCTGGCTTCTGCATTTGACACCGACCTGTGTCCGACAATGTTTGCTTGCTCCTAAACAGAACGACCCACTGAGGAAGGAACTTGGCAGTTGCAATCATCTGGTTTGGGGCTTAGTCATTAATCTTTCAAGTACAAGAACCACTGCTGTTGCCATAGCGATGCTAAAATTAGGTTACCTTCAGATTGAAAAGAAATGATACCATTTTACACACACAAAAAGGTAAAGGGCCTGGTAAAGTGGTGTAAATCTGGAGGAACTCCCATGGGGTTGAGTTAACCCTGTAGTCTTTCCAGAGAGACTGGAGAGTAATGTAAGTGGTACACGCTGGATTTGATCCTGCTGTAAACAAGGACCTTCATCAACAGACACAGCAGCTTTAAGCACGACTAAGCTTACTTAAATACGCCATGAAATGGAGAGAGAGCAGAGTTTGGTTCACTACGTGGCTCCTATATTGGAGCAGAGATTGGCAACCTACAGCTTGTGGACTGGGTTTGGCCCCTGGAGCTAGTGGATCTGGCCGAAGGATGTGGGGTTTCTTTGGCAGTGCTGTCAGCAGCAGCTGCGCCCATGCCACGGGAGGGAGAAGTGGTGGTGGCAGCAGCTGGATCCTAACACAAGCCAACCGGCCTCCCGCCCGGTCACTCTGGCCCACACCCTGAAACCACTGCCGACTGCTGTTCTACATGTTAGGCCAACTACAGTACCGACATCAAAATGTTGCTGCCCTGGAGTTACTCTACTATTAAAGTTGGCTTTTATGATTTTCTGTTTCTGCAGTTCCTCCCTCAGCCCCACTCACAGCAACCAAACTGTGTTTAGTAAATTAAATCCCTTTCTGGAAACTGCTTTTCCTACTGTTCAGGTAATGCTAGGGCTTCACATGTTTCACATCCGCCCTTCAGAAAGTCTGCCCTCGCTCACCAAACCTTTGATAGGTTTTGCTATAGAATAAATGGTTCTTGCTCCAGAATATCCCATCACTGGTATTTAACATACAATATTTATTTTAAATGTTTTATTTTACTTAACGGGAGCAAAACTTAATCTGTTCTGTCAAAACCTTTCAACATTTTTGCAAGCTTAGTTAACAATCCTCATGGGCTGAGCTGAGATTTAGAGATGCAATAAACAGCCCAAGAAATCTTTTGCTGGATGATAAATAATTCATCACCTTAAAATATAAGGGATAGGAAACTACAAAGCATGTGCGTTTGTGCTGACACAGAATAAAGCTCTGAGCGTGTATGTTTGTGGGGATATGGTCACAAGGCCACTGTCCCTTTGGGGAAGCAGAAAAAGCTGACGTTTAAGTGACAGGCTGGCCAGTACCCGCTGCTGCAGACAGACAGAGGAGGTGGTATTGCTACAGGTACCAATGGAAACAGAACAAACAGTAGGAATCAGAATTGGAAAAAAATATATTAAGGAGGCGTCATAAATCCTAATCCAAAATAATGACTAAAATCCACACCAAGCCCCATTTAAATTCAAATAACATTCCTTTTGTTGTATCAAAAACCATTGCTGGAAATAGATTTTTCTTCCCACCAACCCCAGCTTTGTCACAGCAGGGTAATGTCAAGTAAAGGTCTAGCTGAGAAAATACATTGAAATACAAAGGCATTTATCTTCTAGCTTTTCCTGCCATTATTAATGATATAATAGAGTCCCAACCAAAACTAAACAATTCTCATTTGTAATTATAACTTCCTGATAAAGACCCAGAGCCGTTTCTTGTTTGGTATCCCTCCTATTATATATTTATTTACTAAAAAGGCAGTGAACCAAATCCTAATCACATTACTGTGGAAGCAAGAAATATCTTCCTGGAAAGGACAGCAAGCTCTTTTGGTGCCCTGGTCAAAGCAGGGGGGAGTGGGTTTACCCGCTGCAGCCTGGGCTCTCCATACCCAGTGGCACCTGCCAATGCTCCTACTGGGGCACTGCCCCCCTTTGCACTGACTGCGGCAGCTCTACGACGTGGGCTCCCTGGTGGATGTCAGTCTGGTGCCACCTCTGAATTGCCACTTGGGGCTGATAGCCAACCCAACCCCCCACCCCCCAAAATGTGATCAATCTTCCTTGACTTCAATGGCATTATCCTGGATTTATATCAGGGCAAATGAACTCAGAATCTGACCCACTAAACCTAGGTCCTGCGCATTTTGAAACCAATGGCAAACCACATTCTGAGTTCAGCGAAACAAGATTGTGTCCCCGTGCTGATGAGAGCCGGGGAGAGCTATGTTTTCTGTCTACCAGAACAGGCCCAGCCCTGCCCGGCACTGGGCACCTTTTCCCTCTTCTGCGGCATCATTTTTTCCAGTTACCAATTTGCAAACAGATTTACTGCTCATCAAAGTGAGCTGCAGAGAGCACAGGGTAATGGCGTGTTAATGCACAGATGTAGGTCTGTTAACACGGGGCACTCGTGACTTACAATGCATCAACCACTGTCCTCTCTCTTCAGGTAATCGTGTCATATCCATGTGAGAGTTTTATAAAATGGACACAAGGAGATATGAAAAAAAATCACCAGACAGGAACTCAGGGGACCTGGCTTCAGTGCCCTGCTTCTGTGACTGGACAAGGGACTCTCTTCCCGCTCCATCTCAGTTCCTTACTTACAAAATGGGGTAAATAACACTTTTCTGTCAGGCATGTTTGTTGGAAGCAGGGATACTCTTTTACTAAGTGTCTGAACTGCACCTCGCAGCACTGGGCTCCAGTCTTGGTCGTGGCTTCTAGTCAGTTTGGTAATACCCATAAAGTAGAGCCAGATGCAGCTATAATTGGATTGCTAGGATCAGCGATCCCATTCCAGGTGGATAGTTAAAACACATTGCGTGCTTTTTGAAAGGAAGGGCTCTGTATAAAGGTTGAAGATTTTTACTCACCTTTTCCTGTGCATAACTCCACCAATTTCAGTGTGGACCAAGTCAGTGCATAACTTAATGCATTTTTTCCAGCAACTTTATCCAAAATGCCACAAGAAGCTCAAGGGCACAATGGTATAGGGCAGGCTTGTCCAACATACGGCCTGCAGGCCGCCATGCGGCCCTCCAAGCCGTTTTCTGAGGCCCGAGGTGCTGTGATGGGAAACGAAAGTAAACACTGTACTTTCATTTCGGGGGAGTGATGTGATACCACTTCCTGTGAGGTCTTTGAATATGGCTCGTCGGCCCACTGGGTGATAAAAAGTTCGTGATCCGGCCCCACTTTCAAAAAGGTTGGACACCCCTGGTTTAGTGCATTAACTCCTCCCCTATTTATTTGTAGATGCAATCACATGGGTTCTCTTCACCTCCAAACCTTCTCTAGTTTATTCCTTGACGCCCTGTACAGAAGTTAGATTAGTCACCTGGTTTTACATTAGCCACCTGTAGAACCCGTCAGTTCTCGGCTCAGCAAATATGTCCATCCATTTGTGACACTGGCAAAATGAGCCTGATACCAATCCAAGAAAACAATTATTCACAATGCCAATCTAATATTGGCCTGTTCCCCTTCAAAACGCCCAAATCGGCTTAAAAATAAACATGGAAACCTGGAAAAAATAAACGCCTCATCATACCGCTAAAACACAAAAAATACAGTCAGAAACAAGTCTATTACACAGCAGTCCACAGGACTCCTGGCTCTATAATTAGAAAAATAACAGGCCTGCCAATAGTGGGTCCACTGCTGCCAAAGAGCAGCTCGTAGTTCCATCTTCAAAATCATCTGCCAACCAGCTTTTTCCATAGTTAAATGTATTTAGCCAGATCACTTGAGTCAATGGAGCTACTGGGTTTACACCCTCCCCAGAGATCCGGCCTGGTTGACTTCAGTATAACAAAGACGACGGGTTGACAGCTTTATGGAGCTGGAAGGAAGCCTGTGGAACGGCATCACTGAACACAAGCTGAGGATGGGTCTCGAAATCTGATTTGCTATTCCTCCAGCCTTCCTCTTAGTGAAGCCCTTTCCTAAAATTTAGTGGTGGATAGCCCTTTCCATTTAACCATTGCAGCCAAACTGTATGAAGATTAATTCTCTCTTTAAATGTCCCTGAAGACCACTGAAGGAGTCCCAGAGTTTCATTTTACCCCAAAGCATAGAAATGGGTTCTTGCCACGTAATTCACTTACCTGTTCTCTAGGTTATTATGATCCTTGCCATTACAAGGTATTTGGGGAGGGAAGGAATACAAATACCAGGCAACATTGAGTGGCTAGTGAGTTTGCAATGGGGGAGAGTAGAGTTTATGCGGCTTCATCCCTTGAGAAGGTGGTAGCTCCTCCAAATGAACAGAAGACTGAGTAGCGGGAAGAGCAGTGGCTGCCCAGAGTAGGAGAAGCCAAAGGCAGCTGCTTAACTTTGAAAACTCCTGGCGCTCTGGTGTAGTGCCAGAAGACTGGAAGAAGGCCAATGTGGTGCCTATCTTCAAGAAAGGGAGGAAAGTGGAT
>NW_017729031.1:30435956-30451165 GCF_001723915.1 Gavialis gangeticus
GATATAAGGAAGAATTTCTTCACTGTCCGAGCCCCCAAGGTCTGGAATAGCCTGCCATCAGAGGTGGTTCAAGCACCTACATTGAACACCTTCAAGAGAAATTTGGATGCTTATCTTGCTGGGATCCTATGACCCCAGCTGACTTCCTGCCCCTGGGGCAAGGGGCTGGACTCGATGATCTTCCGAGGTCCCTTCCAGCCCTGATGTCTATGAAATCTATGAACTTGGCTTTGCTCTCTTGGTATCTGGCCTATTTTTCCATCTAGAAAGCTAGCTAGAGTGAGCAATGCCCACAACTTCTTGTAGACAAGGACACCGATCATGCTATTGACAGAAACAATTCTCCTGACTGGGCCAGAGGAAAGGCCAGGAGTCCCACAGAGGGAGGGCCATCTCCATTGCAAACCCAGCTCCCTGAAGTACGTGCAATAGCTCATCAGGGGCCTGCCACCCTGCCAGGCCTACAGAAACTCTTCCATGCAGCAGGCAGGCACAGAGCCATGGGAGTGCCTCTCAAAAGTCTGGGAGCTAATCCAGGTGCTATTAAGTATGCTTTTCTAACCATCCACTGCTTTTGCCCTCAAAACTGTATGTAGTCCAGCTCCCACCACATATAATCAAAGAAGCCTTTTAGAAAGGACAGCGATGCGGTCTATTCTGCCCTCAAAAGGAAAAGCAGCCGTGCAGCCCTATCAGTATTATTCTGCTCAGTGCAACTCAATTAATGAGAGCACATGCAACCAAAAAAAGCCTCCTTAAAATCAGATGGTAGGTGTTTTCTTTTTCTTCAATAAGCTTCTTGGACAGCATGCCAGGGCTTTACCTTTGTATAAATGCTCCTTTTACAACGAAGTGGAGCCCCCGTGGTTAGCAAAAACACCAGTTTACTCAGCGTAGAATGGCATGTTCTGTTCTTTAAAAGGCTGACAAGCTGATGAAGCGTGCTGATTGTTCAGCGTGTTTGCGTAGGTGACACAAATGCTGAGAGGTGGGACCCACTGCCATGAGACAGGAAAGGAAATTTCCCAACTGTAAAGCCGCACCATACACTGTTCATATGCTTCATGGCTTCCAGCCGCCACATGTGCCCCCTCATTATACACCCATGGACTCTGGAGAGCCACAGCTAGGCCCCACGGCAACCACCCTCGTTGGAAATTCACTTGGTCCTTACAACAATTTGTACCAGTTGTAACTCCCTGTCCGCAGTTGTTGTGTGTGGATACGGGGTTAGCTATCTGCAACACAGCTGTATTGGGAAGACGTGGGCACAGGAGAGCCAATCAGATGGGTTGTCCTTTCACCACGATGGCCTGAGACATGCAGGGCTGTTCCCAATGGGGCCTTAGAGCCTTGTGATGGTTTGCAACTTCAGGTTTTAGCCCAAAATAGTGACACTGCTGTCACACATCCCTTATGCAGTTTTCAGACCACTGTGTACGCATACTCTAGTCACAAACATGGGTGACTGGTGCCTCCCCAGTTTGCGGGGCACCAGATTGCCAATGCAGTGACTGATCGCCGACTGGAGGGAGGGTCCTCCAGCAGCCAATTGCCGAGCCAGCAGCAAAACTAGAAGTGCACTTCCAGTTTCACGGCTGGTGCTTCCAGATGGTGCATGGCTGATCTCAGGGGATGCACGTGCACCCATGTGCACCCCCTAAGCATTGCCAATGGTCACAAATACCCTTGCCTGTTCCTACATGTGCTACATGAGGTGAAGTGGATGCTGAGGAAGCAATGAGCAGCTGTTTCACCTGTAAATCCCAAGTCTTTTTGCCAAGGTTTAGATGGCAAAAGTTGCCATGCAACAGCTCCCGTGAATGACTGCCATTATTTGAATACTTGGGCCCTCATATTTTCAAGAACGCATTTGTAGCCCCAACCAAACAAGTCCTTGTGGAGATGAGAACTGGGTTGTGCGTAAGCGGGTGGTGGGGAAGAGGGAGCAGGGGATTGGAGAAGAGAAGGGTTATGACCAGGTTACGACCAGCGCCAATCTCAGACCCACAAATGCAGGATTCTGTATACTACGAGCACTTCTCGTGAGTGACACAGTCAACACCTTGAATGGAGCTGGAAGTGTTCACCAGGGAGCAGCCTGGACCATCCCAAATAGGGCTATGGCTTTCACGCTCTTTCTGTGCTAAGGCTATCAGAGCTCATACATATCTAAACCGCCCTCCTGCTCAGTCAATACAAGCTCCAGCCTAGGCCAAGGATGGAGCTGGAATACATACCTCTCTCTTTCCCTAAAAATGGGGGAAAGAGA
Organism: Gavialis gangeticus; assembly: GCF_001723915.1. Taxonomy (NCBI): domain Eukaryota; kingdom Metazoa; phylum Chordata; order Crocodylia; family Gavialidae; genus Gavialis; species Gavialis gangeticus. The sequence continues at coordinate 30,438,229 of NW_017729031.1, forward strand.
AACCGCTACACTAGGGGAGTACCTCAAGGACTCGGTGAGCAAGTGTTCACCAGGGCACCCCTTGGGAAAACCAGGAGTAATGGGTGCAAACTCCTGGAAGATCAATTCAGGCTCAACTTTAGAAGAAACTTCTTCACAGTCATGGTGTCCAGACTGTGGAATAAACTCCCTCCGGAGGTGCTGCAATCGCCTACCCTGGAAATCTCCAAGAGAAGACTGGGCGGTCACCTCACTGGGGTCTCCTGACCCCCAGTTATCTTTCCTGCTTGGTGCAGGGGGCTGGACCCGATGATCTTCCAAGGTCCCCTCTGGCCTTGCAATCTATGAATCTATGAATTTATGAATGACCCTGGTATGGGCTAGTACTTTTCTCCTTGGTTAACTGCCTGTTCACAAAATACATCCATTTAGTTTTCATGTTTTTGATTAAATGCCTAACCTGAGAAAAGCTGGCAACTCTCCACCCTTTTAAAAGCATTTCAGGTAAGAAACAATAGGCAGACAGACAAACCGGGAGAAAATGTTTCTTCCTCGGTGTCTCCAATTGCTACCAATGTTCCCAGGAATCTTTTAAGGGAAAAAAAAAGAAGATAAGCTCCCGATTCAAAAAGTCTGCTAGCTTTTTATGTTGAACTTACTTCTCATAGGGCAAATTTTGAAAGCTGTGTGTGGGTGGAGAAGCTATAAATAACCAAATTTGTGCATGTTCCTTCCGATCAAGACATAGAAAATGTGTTCTGCATCAGCATGTAATGATACAGTTGTGCCCTGCATGGGGCTTCAAATTATCTGCTGTTAGATGCTTGTCATGGAGCTGCACTGTAGTGCTGGCCTTACAGAGGCTCTAGCCCAGCATTTAGAACTGCAGGCTCAGGAAACCTCAGGCACCTCCCTACGCTGCTGCAGGCCATCCAGGATTTCAGCCTTCAGATATGTCTCATAAGGAGAAACAGGAGACTGATTTTTGAACTGGGGAAAGGCAGGAGGTGTTTAAGCTGGGCTGTTCTCGCCAGAAGCCCTGGGCCTTTGTACACACCACAAAATTGGCCTTTAAAGAGGCTTAAATGCCCTTTTGCACCGCTTTAAAGGTGCTGCTGTTTACACTGTGGGCAGTGTATTGTGCACCTCGGAGGTGTTTTAGTTTGCTACCTAACAAAGTGCAACAGCCATGGAGGGAAGCACTGGGCCCCATGCAGCTCAGTGGGTGTGCAGGAAGCCCATGCAGGCAGCCCAGTGGCAGCCCATGCAGGCAGCCACTGAAGACAAAAAAAAAAAAAGCGGCAAGCCTGAACTTTTTTTTTCCCCTCCCTGGAGCCTGCCTGCCTGCCTGAGCTGCGCGGGGGTCCAGTGCTTCCCTCCGCGGCTGCGGTGACCCCCAGGACTGCCCAGGCTGGGTGCCTGCAGGCAGGTGCGGGGGGCGGTGCCGCCATGGAGGGACGCATTGGCTCCCCTGTAGCTCAGAGACCGCTGGGCCTGCTGGCAGCTCATCCTGCACCCCCCACCGCTGGAGAGGCAGGTAAGGATCCGGCCCTACCCTTGTATACATGCCACAGGGGTTTACCTAGGTTATATTCTCCCTAAACTCAAGCGGTGTTTATAAAAACCCTCCACTTCAATTCAGAGAGAATTAAGCTGAAGTAAACCCCTGTGGCGTGTACAAGCAGCCCCTGCGACCAATCCATTTTGCACTTCCTCATTTCTTTCTCAGGGAATAAACAGGGATCTTACTCTGCTGCTGTGGCCAGCCTTCCCTTTCATATCCCACCTTCATCTTCTCAGGCCTGCCTCACTGAAGCAACTAGAGAAACAGTGCAGTGGAGATGCCTACTACTAGCTCAGGCTGGAAGAGAGAGGGAAACCTCCAGAGAATTCGGTCTGCGAACGCCCTGCTTGTCATTCATAAATTTTAAGGCCAGAAGAGGCCATTAGATCATCCAATCTGACCTCCTAAAGGTCTCTGCAGTTCCCATGCAGCCAGGTGCTGTTCTGTGTGCCTGGTACCAACACAATCCCTCCATCAATAGCTAATCAGCACTAGAAACCTATTGCTCATTACAGCTAATATCACACAGGGCATGCTGTGATCTCCTTGTAACGATGCCTTTCTGACTCCTTCATTAGCGAGCTGATGCCACGCCTTCCATTTCAGCGCTAGTAACTTCATGCTTGTCTGGCATGGGGCCAAGAGAAATACAGCATTTGCAACTTCTATAATAAATAGAGACACGTGAAGTACTAGGCTGATTTGGGATTGATTGGAAGCCCTGATTTTAAACCAGAAAGTGCTCAAAAAACTCAGCAACCTCATTCATCATCGCTAATAATTGCTCAGCACAGTGTCTTGCTTTGGAGAGGGATGGCATCTGCGGATTTGAAAGCTTGGCTCTTTGTGGATGGCAAAGCAGGTTTATCACATCATATTATTGCACTTTTTCAGTATGTAAATTCTGTCCCATGCAGAGCTGGAAAAGTGAATAGGAGGAGAGGGTGAGGCTGAAAAAGGAGGTAAGGAAGCAAATCAGATTTTTAAACATCTCCTGTTAAAATTTTCAAAAATATTAAACGCTGAGTTTAAAATATACAGTAAAGAAGTTGGCTTCAGAGACTCGAGGGATAAACATGCCTGGTGCATTCAGAAGGAGCGTTGTGGACTAGTTGATATAGCGCTGAACTGGGATCCAGCCCTCATTTTTATTCTCAGCTGCCGGGTCGCATTAGGCAACTCACATCCCTATGCCCCAATTTATAAATCCTTCAAATGAGAAAAATGCTCTGTCCGTAGAGTGCTTTGGGATTTACTGATGAAAGTGTGATACAAGAGCGAGGTATTTGCTATTATTATAGGAGAACCCAGATTCTTCTCAAGGTTAGACTCTAACCCCCCTGTGAAGATGAGGGTTTGCAAACCAGCTGGGAGAGGGTGATATACATATAGCTATAGAAAATAGATCCATAAAACAGCTAGGCTACTCCAGTGGTTTGCTGTGGCTTTTATTTCACAGCACTAGTTCTTCACTCAGCTACACAGGACTGATGGTTTGTCCAGATGACTGGAAAATCTGTGTCTTTTGGCATAAAAGCCGCAGCCAGCAGCTGAGTATCTCACGCTCAGTCCGGTCACCTGCTATGAATTCATCATTCTGATAAGAAAAATCTGGGTTCCACTATATATATATTCACTTCTCCACCTCCCCCTCCAAAATCTGTTGGCTATGTGTTTTTATAGCACCAAGTACAATGGAGGCAATGACTGCTGGTCTCTAGATATTACCACAATATTTTTCCAACTATTTCAGTTGGCTTAATAAAAGACATCCGATTTACCCGAAGACCCTTGTCTACCACAATATAAATGTTTAATGTTAATTAATGAATGTCCAGGTCAAGTTGGGCTAGATGCTGCATTGTAAAAAAATCTCAACTAAGCTTGAAAACATGGCATTGAAAGCTGGTGCACTTCTCCAGCACTGCCAAGCAGGGAAGGATTCCCTCTGCTTACGGTCATGAATGGTCTAGTTTTGTCTAGAGAGAGACATATGCACTGTTCACACAGGCAAGACTTCTGTACATTAGAGCAGTGCTGGAAGCAGAGGGTTTTATAATCTCAGTCCAACAAAACTCAATACAAAAACACAGCTGTTAAAAGGGGTTAGCAAACCCTGAGTCAGAGAAGTGAGACCCACGAACCATTCAGTTATAGAAAAGGCCTTCATGATGGATACTAGCTGTGTTTCTGTGTTATCCAAAGAGTCCAGCAAGGGTCAGGGTTCCACTGTGCCGGGTGTTGCACAAGCCTGGAGGGACGCGCTTCCCTCCTCCGAGAACTGACACGCTAGTAAAACAAATGCCGCTGCAAGCGAAAGGGAAAACAAGCGGCGGAAGCGAAACAGGGAGGAAAAGAAGAATAGTTCCAAGGTCAGGCGTTCCAAAAATAGCTACTGCACCGCTGGACGGCTCCAAATCAACTGAGAAAAGGCTTTTAAAAAATATTTGAAAAATCTGACTCTTCCAGACATCTGTGCAACTTGGTTGTTGGTTTCTTGTGGGTGTCTGTCACAGCCAAACTGGGTCTGGAGGAGCTGTTTGAAGGACAAGAGGCTGGTTGACCTTATAGGTTGATTTAAGAAGGCGTGCACAGGCCTAAGAGACAATGTGAAGAAAGCACAGAGATGAGCAGCAGATAAAAGGACGTTCTGCGGGCATCGCTAGCAGAACAGAAGGTGAGAAAGCGGCACGGTAACAGACGTGATAATATGAGGACAGGGAGAGTCAACGTTGCCAAGACCCTTATTTGTCAGGACAAGAATCTTGATGCTGGTGAAACAGGAAAAGATTTGGTACTGGACAGATACCAGCAGGAAGGGACGGTCATGGTAGGAGTGCAGCGTGCTGGAAACTTCTATAAGCATGACTTTGCCGTGGAAAAAGAGAGGTAGCCAAGTTAATCTGAAGTCATCTGACTCCTTGGGCTGCCTGAATCCTCCTGCAGCACCACCACTCTTTCCAGGTAGTGGGTTCCCCTGGGCCAGGGAGCCAGCTGCTTGGAAAGCTGGACAGCTTGGGATCAGCAAACCCATGGATCATAGAAAAACAAAAAAACCCATTAGTTCTCCTGGAACGTGACTTTTGGGGACTTCTCTTTCCATGAAAAATATCAGATGTTTAAATTCTTCCTCCTGTTTGAAGAGCACACACCAACTGCAGATACTTCCTCAGCCTGACGAAAGGTATTTTTCATAGATTCATAGATGCTAGGGCCGCAAGAGACCTTGATGGATCATCGAGTCTGACCCCCTGCCTGAAAGCTTGCAAAGAAGAATTTTTCCAACGATTTAAGTTGGTCTACTAAAAGAGATCAGATTCACCCAAAGAACCATGTCTGCCTATGTCCTTAGACCAACACGGCTACAACCTATCCTCTTGACTGAGGAAGAACATTTCATCTTAGGATGGAAATGTTGGTTTCCAGCCACCACTCATGACAAGCAAGGACAATGGTAGCAGCTATATTGTTAGGCAATCAGAAGATAAATGCAGGTGTCAGGGGTGAACGAGAAGAAGAAGAATAAAGAGAACATTGCAGTTAAGGCTGGAGATGTTCAGGTCCTATAGAAGAGTTTTAGCTGCATGAACCAAAAAAAAAAAGGATGGATGTGAAAAAATCCCCACACAAGATGGATTTTTGAGACCAGGCAGAAGGGAGAGTCCTAGACGAACTCCATTAAGTCTTGGTGACATATAAGCTCATGAAGATATCGTCGGAGATAAAAAAGAGCGAGAGGAGACTTAGGGAAAAAAGGTCAAGAGAAGAGAAGGTGGTAAAAATCAATGACCTATCCAGAAATTCGTAGCCAACACGTAAATTAAATTCTCTGTGTTGTAGTGTATCGACCCCCACTTCATTTCTGCAAAACACTGCCAAGATCTGCTAGTCCTTTCCACGAGAGATGATACCGGAGAAGAAGTGGTCAGAGCAGGAAACTGAGGTCAGAGTCCTGCATTCTGCTCAAGAGGCTTTTACTGACCTTGGCAAATCATTTAACCTCCCGATACCAACATTTAAAAAAGACTTTGAGATCCTTGGACAGAAGGGACCCAAACAAGGCTGAAGTTTTATTATTACATAGTTCTTAAAGGTACCGTGAAAAAGAAAAAGTCTCTTGTATTGCATTTTACATTTATACAGAGGGTTATTTTCTCCTTGACTCCAGTGACAATATATCTTCTTTAAAAGCACCTGCTGAAGGAAACTCCCTTTTGCTTCGTTATTGAAGTCCCATTGTTTTTAAAGACCTAATCAGTAATGGTTTGGCTACTTTTTTCTCCCTTTACCATGACAAGAGCTGGTGGTGCCTTATAAGAAAAAAAAACAACATTTTTTTTCTGAGGATGTGCAATATTTTCAGTGATACTTTCACGCAAATGCCACAAGTACAGTAATACTCCCCCACCCCTATGGGAATAGCACTACCAGCCTGCATAAGACGGGCTAAACAGAGAAACAGTGATATTTAGCATTTGCTTGGGGTGTCCAGTCATGAGAAGGAGTATTCAGCGCTCTGTGGGACCTGGCCTTTACACTACAGCCTCGGACTAGGAGAAGGGCTGTAGTTAACTCACCTAAGCAAAGGGCTTCCACTGTCGTCTTTATGGTCCTGAGCTGCAGCACAGTAAAGTCAAAAGAGTATCAAAGGGCCCTCTAAGAAGAGCCTCAACTCTCAGCTGGGATCCACATGTTGCTGGTTCAGTGCACAGCACAAGAGCTTCCCCGAGTGAAAACACTGAAGGGCAGCGAATGCCCAAAATGAGAAAGGAACTTTATTGGGCTCACAGGAATTATTTTCTTAGTTTCTCTTCTTGCTTCATGAGGTTCATAGATCAAGCCAACTGGCTCAGATTTCTTTGCTCAAAGACAGCTGTGGAGACCATCAAAGGGCTCTAGTCTTACATCAAGGCTAAGTAAGCTTCAGTTTGAAACTAAAGCCTACCCCTGAAATCTGATATCTCTGGCCCTCTGTCTTGCCCCATGTGGAAATTAGAAAGTGATCATTATTATTTTTTAATCAGTGTCCCTTTAAAGCACAAAGAACGATCGGGTTGGATTAATAGCTATGCAGAGGAAGAAAGAACAGTTGTTTCTAGCTAATTTCAAATTAGACTTTAAATCAAATTATGCCCAGGATAGAGTATTGTTAACCAATGAGGCACAAAGAATTTCCTGAGCAAATATCATTAAATGAAAATGTAATAATTTAAAACCATAGGGCTTTTTGTGAATATTTCTAGCACAGAATATGCACAGTAACATGGAGCTGGATTTAAAGAACACTGTTAGACATTCAGAACAATCCTTTTCCCCCCTGTACCTTGTAAAGCATTTAAAGCAATTAATCGCTGAAGCTGACAGCCCCAGACACCTCTAAAGTATTCTTACACCAAATGTTCAGGAGCTTGCTGGAGTGAGTCTAACAGTATGGAAAGACAGAGCCAAGCACTTGAGAATAGCCATGCAGGAGAGTGTTCAAAAACCAACATGTCAAGGATTTCAATTTTTCAACTGGACAGGTGCATCATAGCTCGATGAGGGAGCAAACAGGTTTTTAGCTTGCAACCATCAGCACTAAGTAAAAAACGCATCACTTCCTTAAACTGTGCTCTTGTGCCAAAGACATTGCCCCTTTGTGGTTTGCACAGCCCTGAACATCTTGCCCATGCCTACTAGAAACTCGTTCACTGAAGTTTTATCTTTAGGTTTGCACAATTAAAGGCAATGCCTGGGAATGATGGAAAACTCATGTATGAAATGACAGCTTTGTGTTAAGGGGGTCTAATGTCACATGGTCCTGTCACCCAGTACCAGGGGATTGTCTTAAAGCATGGGAGCAAGCTCAGCATGGGTGCTCTGATACTATTCCCTTCTCTGCTGCCCATATAACGTGGAAAAGGAGGTGCAATCAAAAGAAAAGGAGCATGGTCAGAACCACTGCTCTTGGAATGGGTTTGGTTCCTTGTGGCCATTAGTGGCCAGTGGAAGTTATAACTGAAGTTGTTCTAGTTTGGCACAGTAGCTTGTACATGGCTATAGCCAGATAGGGAAGAGCAAAGGTGAGCTTTGCATATAGTCTTTTCCTGACCTGAATTCTGGTAAGTTTGGCTAACTCTACGTCAGGTCACCTGAACTCGTTTTGTCTGGAGTTTGTCAAGACCTGGTGGCGATTATAACGCATGGAGTTCAGAAACAGGACCAGAAAGATCCAGAAAACTTCTCTAGGAGCTCAAACAATATGCACAATTGGGAAATCTTAAGAGTTGGACTTTACTAGATCTTTTAGATTTGCCATACATGCAAAAGTCCTGTTTAAAATGAATGGCCAGATTCCTGTATCACAATGAGGATGGTAATTTGTGACTTTTTAAAGGCAGCCATTGTACTCCCTGGGGTCTGAGCATTTGATGTGCTAAGTATCATTCCAAGTGACCTGTACTGAGGTCATGGTTCACAGCTTTTGATTGCATGACTACACTGAATCCACACACTTCGTGACTGAGGGAAAACTCTCTCAGTTGTACACCTTTAGAGCTATGTGATACTCTACTGACTCATGGAAGGTTGTTCACAGGAGATGTGTGTAGCACCTAGTGACCAGTACATTTCTGCTTCATACAAAGACCTGCAAGGTTTGGGATATATGGTGGGGAAGTGGGAACATGCATAAAATACTTCCAACAAGAAGAGAATGCTAGTTTAAAAACCCTGTGGGATGGTAGTAGGAGGGTTTGACTCTAAAGCTAGGGACAGACATTCAAAAAGCCTGAGCCTGAATCAATTCAATCTTTGCAGGTTAGTCTAACCTGCCTAGGATGAACTGGTTTGCAAGTGCACAGACAATCACTCTGGACTGAGGAAATGCAGGCACATGCCTGCAGTGGCTGAGGCTGAAAGCCAGGGGGCACTAGAGCAGCCCTCCCTTCCCTTCCATAGTGCTGAGCTGGGGGGGGGCATGGCCAGGCCCTGGCAAAATGCTCTGATTAGGGAGGGCTTTCAGCCCCCACCCTACCTGCACCGTCCCAGGCTTTTGCCTACTCACTGCTCAACGGGTGGGAGTGTTGCCAGCTCCGAGGCCCTGGCTAGCACTCTGAGGCAAACGTGGGGTGTGCATCTGTTGACAATACTGAGCTTTTCAGTCTCCCTCTCCCTGCTTCTTCATACTGTCTGTAAACCTGACAGGTGAGGGAGCTAGCAGGAAGTTGATAACACAGCATTTATCAGCCCATCAAGAAAACAAAGGCCTCTCTCATTGGTTCAAGATCTTCTTAAACAGCTTTTTGCAAGGAAGGAATAGAGGTACATTACCAGCTGACCTGCTGATTAGCTCCAAAAAGCCCTAAGCAGACACTGTCCTGTCTGCCTTTGTCCTGTCCCAGTGAAGCTGGAGACATACACGCACAGACTCCTCTCAGCATTAGCTACCATACCACGTGCCAGCTACAGTCCGTGTGGCTGGGGTCCGGGCTGTGGGAGGTGGGAGGGAGGAAGCGGGGGATCCCTGCTTGAGCAGCAAGCAGTGAGGCAGGGGTGGGGGATGGGGAGCCAGGCAGACCCTGCTGTGCCTGTAGTCTCCACCAGAGCTGTGGCCAGGGAGCAGAGGGGCAGGGATGGCCCTGCTCTCTGGAGCAGACAGCCCAGCCCAGCCCAGCCCAGGGCTGCAAAGATCCTGGGATGCTGAGGGCCTCTGGTTTAACTTAGACCAGGAAGGGGTCTGGGGCAGACATTGCATAAACCAGTTTGATCCAAATCAGTCCAGTCTGATACTACATTCAACCAGGTTTATCGTAAACAATTTCAGCCATTTTGAAACTGGTTTATGTGCACTGAACTTCTGATCTGTTACAGGTTTAAACCAGTTTCTGATGACTTAAACTGGTTTATGTGTCATATCTGTCCCTAGACATACTGATTTCATCTGGCTTCTACATCCACATGCTCATTGAGGGACCAGTACTGCAAAGTGCTGAAGACCTCCTCTGATGTCAACAGGACCCGAACGCCCTACGGTCCCCCGGGATTCAGGCCCTATAAGAATATTCACACCCCTTAGGATGCTCTCAAATACCAGCTCTGCCTTTGCATGTACCATGAAAGATTCAAAGTGAAGAATGATAGATCATAAACTAGCAAAATGAGCTCCAGTTTGCATGTAAAATGAGTAAATGAGTAGATAACACACTTTATTTAAATGACCCAATTAATTCACTCGGCATCCCTTGTAGCAGCGCTGATCATAATAAATATACCCTGCACTCAAGTGGATGAGTCCTATTTATTTCTAAAGGAGCACCTGCATTAGTTACTGGACTCATCTCGTCAGTCCTTCACCTCCAAACACAGAGTGAAAGCTACACATTCCCTTTCTTTCTTGTCTAGACTAGCACTCGCACTGCCTGAAAAGGTGCCAGGAACAAGTGGAAAGGAATGCAAAATTGCTATCACGAAGCAGCTGCTGCGATGCTGCATTTCACGGACTATGGCCAAGCAGGATGGAAACAAAAACAATGTTGACCATTTTACAACAGATTTATGGTCCTCAGCTTCAGAAAACCTAGAGGCTACTTTATACATGACAGACAAGCAAACGTGATGCACTAAGGAAGAAGCTATTAGGGACGATTGGAGACTTCAAGTGCGTTTATAAATGCAGACGCACTGTGTTAAGTCAACTCCCAAAAGTTCTGTAGGGAAAAGTTGTGCTCCATGCTCTCTCTGAACTGTGATGAGACATGCATGCCGTGCTGTTAACTGTGTGCAGAAGACTGAGAACTAGTTACCTGCGGGAAGTCTCAGATTATTGAAAGCAAGGCATCTATCACTGAATCCTGAAGAATGGGAGAATGTTTTCCATCATCTTAATCTCCCAAAGAGGCAACTTGTCTAACAGTTTAACCAGCATTGGTTCCTGTTTCTTCGGTGTTTTTTTGGACCATGACTCCAGAATTAGAGCATTTATTTATGACCAGATAAGAGAAACTCCAGATAGCACCAGTCACCTACGGTTATTAATACGAAACAGAGAAGACTCCGCAATTATTGTATTAAGATTTAGGCTGGGGAGTGATAAACATTCGGCATAACTCATTCCCCGATAAACTGACTGAAGGAGCTGTGAAAAACTTCTGTGATGCTTTGAATTTAAATGTTTCAATTGCTGATCCATCAATGGTAGGACTAGATCTGCTTGTGCGGCACATATTTCACATGATGTATCTTTAACACTGTGTCACGGCTGAAGTCACATGGCAGTAAATATGAACTTGACTTGATTACACTGTTCCTCTCCCTTCGTTACTGTTTGCAAATAAATCTTGCTTGGTTTACAAGGTCTGCTGCGAGTGTTTTTGTATAGGAAGACATAAAAAGGGGACGGCTGGCTTAATTTGTTCTGTCTTTGAAACACAGTGCAAGAAATATAGAAAGCTACAGGAGTGGTGCCAGAAAGCTCCCTGAAGGGATCAGCGTAACACAGTAGTGGATGGATCCTGCTGACAGGATCAAGTGGACATCAGCTTATTATATTTGAAAGCTTAGAATAATGGACCATAAATTCAAACACTATAGCACGCATTTGGAAACACCATACATCATACAGCGTCTCCCGTGCCTTCAGGTGTTGATCAGAAGCAGGCAGGGAAGGTACTGGTTGCACCTCGTGCTTCTTGAAAGAGATGCAGATTTGGACAAGACCTCCTTCCGTGGTCCGTCAAACGTGAAGACAGAGCACTTGATAATACTTCCTCCTTTCCCAACACAACATCATACTTTGCCACATCAATGGTTACTATTGAATGCAATGAAATTAAGACTTGGCCAGCACCGGAGACAGATACTCACTCGAAGAAATGGAAACGATCTTCTTAATCATAATACATCTGGGCAGGAAATCAGCATGAGACAGATCCGCAGAGTGAAAGACCAGGTGCTGCCCTAGCTTGTCCTTCCCAATAGCCTTCTTCAGACAGCACGAGTTTAAGACAAAGCCATGACTAGCCAAGCAACTAACATCAAGTCATGGCTTCCTAAGCAACTGCTTAATCAGAGCCATTCTGCTCGGTCCTCCTCGGCCATGAGAGGCATGACTCCATCTTTTAGCCCAGAGCGATCACAGTTGACTCAGGCCGGCCTAGGGCTTCATAAAAAATAATCAAAGGAAATTCTGTCCGCAGATCCAGTATATTTGTCTCCTCCTATTGAATTGCTGGTCTCTTAGAAGCAGACTTACGTACTGCTTGGAAGTGCATCAGCTGATGTTTCATCTGCCTGCTCCTCACACCTGGTAAATGAAGCCAAACTGCAATAACTCTTCCTTGAATGAGATGGAAAAAAAATTCTGGTTTAAAAGGTCCTTACCCTTTTAAAACCATCTAACTGTTTCATCTGTCCACACACACAGCCATCTGTGAGGGCAGCCTGCCACCAATGTGTCTGAAAACACGGAGCTGCAAGTTCGAAGCACCGTGCGCAGATCACTTAGATAACAGATTTGATGGGCTCCTGACTCCTTTCTACATTCACCGTGTTGTTTTAGTCTGCAGATATTCACTTCAGTTAGTTTTATGAAGTGCTAGCAACAGAATTCAGACCTAAGCAATTCCTGCCGACAAGAAAAGGAGCGCGGGGTGAAAATGGTGTTTTATTTTGTTCCTCTTCCACTGCTTTGCTCTCGAGGGGTAGGAGGGGTAGTGCTTGGTAACATCCGAGTTATCTGCACCCTGGTCCTGCCCTCTTTTGCTATTATAAACAGCTTCTTGTTATTAATAGGGACATAAAGGTGGCAGAGGGGGCAAATAGTAGGGGAGAGTTGTGTGCAGGGAGCCAAACTGTGTCCTCAGGAGGAGCAAATAAATTGAAGCGATAGAAAGGGAGGGACAGAAGAGCTGGGGTTATGAAAAGGGTAGATATGTTACCAGAAAGTTGCAGAGGGGGAAACCTCAGGGCAGGCCCAGGGGGAAGTGGGGTGAGCCACATGCAGTGGGGCAAATGTAGTGTGTGCAGTGCACGTGGTGATGGCTGCGTAAAAGGGATTTGATCAGGCAGCTCATCCCGCTCCAAAATTATCCTGTGATCTGCTAAAAGAGGACTTGATTCAGCGGATCATTTTCCATGCTTACCGCGCTAAGATTTTTCATAATGGTCATACATATTTGGGGGGTGTTAAGAGTCTTCCTTGATAGTTTATGTACATGTAACTTATCTGCAGATAGCCTAAGAGCAGCCACAAATGGTGTCACCTGCCCCCTACTCCATTTCCTGTGCTCGACTGCAAATTGAGTTCCACCCCATTAATTTTATTTATTTATTTTAAAAGTAGCATTTTTTATGACTCGCCATCTTTGGCACACCATCGCTTACTTTGCTTCACATGTCGCTGGGTGTCATTGTGCT
>NW_017729031.1:30456165-30463012 GCF_001723915.1 Gavialis gangeticus
TACATATTTGGGGGGTGTTAAGAGTCTTCCTTGATAGTTTATGTACATGTAACTTATCTGCAGATAGCCTAAGAGCAGCCACAAATGGTGTCACCTGCCCCCTACTCCATTTCCTGTGCTCGACTGCAAATTGAGTTCCACCCCATTAATTTTATTTATTTATTTTAAAAGTAGCATTTTTTATGACTCGCCATCCTTGGCACACCATCGCTTACTTCGCTTCACATGTCGCTGGCTGTCATTGTGCTACTTAATATATGATTTTAACGGGTACATAATCATGCAAAATAACCGATGCCAGTAGCTAAGCAATTCCAAATCGCAGCATTTCCTTCCATAGCCGTTCCTGTTTTCTTATGGAGATTTTGAAATCTAGCGTATTTCTTTCAAAGTGACAGTTCTTTTTATTTTCATTATAATAAGTTTACCTTCTCTAACCATGGCTGCGAGGCTGATATCCCAGGCTACTGTTTTTAACCCTTGTTTTGTCTCTTTTACTAGTCTAGCACCTTAGGATTTTTCTGACTAATTACAGGTATAATTATACTGTAAGTACCCCTTGTGGACACTCTCGTTCCAGCAAAAGAATGATTTTTTTCCACTTCACCTTATACTGGGGGTGCCCAATTGATGCCCTATGGGTACACGCAGTTTGTGAGTGGTTAACATGTGGCCTCCAGGCTCCCACCCAGCCACCAATGGCCCTATTGCTCCATCTGCAGCAGCAGCCGGGGTCTTGGGGCCATCCCTGCCCCCAGCTTCCCCTGCATGCCCCCACCATAGGGGACAGGACAGTCCAACATGGCACCACCCATGGTATTGGCAGCCCAGAGAGCCCATGTGGTGCGGTGTCACAGGGAAGCCCGCAGGGAGCTGAAGGAGAGGTGGGTGACATGCAGGGACGCATGTGAAATGCTTCCCTGCATATGCGCTGTGAAGCGCAAAGGGGAGCACCCTTCTGTGTGCACACATCAGGCATGCAGCCCAAGGAACCATGACCTCTGCTAGGGCTGCCCCACCAGGTACGTGACCCATGGGATATGCGGCCGCTTTGACATTGGATAAACTACCAGCTCCTCAGTTTAGGCTGTGGACATGTGGCACAGTTACACCAGTGTAACTTCCTTTGGCTTGAAAGGTGGATGTAAATGATATGGGGATGCAGAGGGGACAGACAAGCAGAGATTTCGTGGCGTCTGTTCACAGGAGACCTTATACAGCCTTGTGAGTAGAGGGGGAGTTGGGAACAGCCCGTTTGCATTGAACAAACACCCGTCTCAAGATAAATACAAATACACAGCACTTACGCTGGTATAACATAGATTCATAGATGTTAGGGTCGGAAGGGACCTCAATAGATCATCAAGTCCGACCCCCTGCATAGGCAGGAAAGAGTGCTGGGTTCAGATGCCCCCAGCCAGATGCCCATCCAACCTCCTCTTGAAGACCCCCAGGGTAGGGGAGAGCACCACCTCCCTTAGGAGCCCATTTCAGACCTTGGCCACTCTAACTGTGAAGAAGTTCCTCCTAAAGTCCAGTCTAAATCTGCTCTCTGCTAGCTTATGGCCATTATTTCTTGTAACCCCCAGGAGTGCCTTGGTGAGTAGAGCCCCACCTATTCCCTTCTACGCCCCCATGATGAATGTATAGGCAGCCACGAGGTTGCCTTCTCTTGCGGAGGCTGAAGAGGTCCAGGTGTCCTAGTCTCTCCTCATAGGGCTTGGCCTGCAAGTCTTTAACAATACGAGTGGCCCTCCTCTGGACCCTCTCGATGCTGTCCACATCCCTCTTGAAGTGAGGCGCCCAAAACTGGACACAGTACTCCAGCAGCGGTCTGACCAGCACCCGATACAGGGGAAGTATCACCTCCTTGGATCTACCCCCATAGCCACTCGGGGGGCTGTACTATCTTATTAAAATTTCCTTCCTAAGGCAAATGTCTACTGTAGTTTTTGCTAAATCTCTTATGTATATTAGCAAGAGTTAGAGATATATTAATCCATTTCACGGGGCAGCAGGGGCCTGGGAGCTTCCCATTTGCGGGAAATTAAAACAAACGAAAAAAGCACGTTTGGTTCAATTCAAGCAGACACCAAATTAAAAAAAATAAATAAAGACCATGAACCTAGGGGCCCTGTTCTTTGAATGATATCCCAAAATGCCAGTAGTTCATGTCTTCACAGAGGCTATAGAGCATATGAGCACTGTATAACATAGTCTAATGCTTTCTTTTGGCAACAGGTCAGGTATGGCACATGGATGTCTACACTTGGCCCACGCTCCAAAACTGAGAATACTTCACGTAAACCACACAGCTAGCAAAATGCCTTGCCTTGCCCCCTGGAGACACGTTTTCTGCATCCTCTCAGACTCCTGATAATTCCTATGACATGAGGACACCCTTGCACACCTGTGTTGCCCGCCTATACATCTCAGCCCACAACTGATCCCTTAAGGTTTGCAGGCACCTTTTCTTGTATCTTGTATGTTGTTGTATCGCAAACCTGACCCTGCTAGTCAGCTCTGTGCCTAAACCTAGTGAGCGCTCTCACACACCGCTACTGCAGCTGTTCCCCGAGGACCGAGAGCCATCGACTGCCATTGCCTGCGGCAACAGACAATGGTGAATTCAGCTGCAAGAAAAGCAGCAGCTCTGCTAGGGCGGCGCAGAGTCCCCGGGAGGCAACCGAATTGAGGGTGCCATCTCTTCGTGCCCATTTTTTACAGCTGCAAGCTGCTCCCGGAGGGCTACTGTCAGGCCCTTGGGGCAGAGTTAATATGAATTCAATTCCAAAGTGACATCGCCAGCAAAAAGGAGGTGGGGAAAGGCAGCAGCTTTTGACAGGGTGACCACCCTCCCTCAGCCTTTCTAATCTCCGGACCAAGGGATGGGAAGTGGAACAGCAGTAAATCCTGACAGAGGAATCAGCATCTGTCAGAATGTGTTAAACCTTGACCAATGCTGGGGGGAAGGGGATGGGAAGGCAAGTGAAACAAGGAGACCACCTGCTGCCAGAACGTGCTCATTTTTGAGCAGGGACTGGAGCAGAGTCCCTGTGTCAGGACTGCCAGCCCCCGCTCCTGCCCATGGAGAGGCAGCGAATCCTGATTAATGCTGATGAATTCTCCATCATCATATCCCATTCATCCCTGGAGCACGGGCTGGGAAAGGTGGCAAATTCTGATCCAAGAGACCACCATCCATCTGAATTTGCTACCCGGGGGGTGGGTAAGTGGAGGTGGTGAAAGATGAGGGATACCAAATTGTGACAGGGCATCAAATAAGCACAGTGGCTATTAGTGGCAGCAAAGAATGGGACAGCTTTCCGTGCCCACTGATGCGAGTTTGAAAAATAACCATAAGAGGATGTGCTCGAGCCAAGCAACCTAAGTAGAGATGGGAGATGGTCAGCAATTCTGTCTTCACAGCAGACCCAGCCATCAGATTTTTTTTTGCATGTGACATTTGGAAGTCTGTCTTGATGGCAATTTCATTTGCTGAGTTATGATGCATTTATTTAAAAAAAACCACAGCTGTTTAGCACACAAAATTATTCATCTCTTCCTCCCTGGTTTATAAAAAAAATGCCTCCAGGAGCAAGCGTGTGCCAAGGCAGAAACTCATCTGTCATTAAGTTGCTGCTTGCCAGATAATAGCTACCCATTATAGCGAAAATTTGTAAAGATCGCTGCCAATGGAACACTACAGCACTCTGCAGTGGCACTTCTAAGAAGAAATCCTTCTCACTTTAAATTCATTTTTCACTAATGGATGAGTTATAATACACGCTAAAAGCCCTGGACCGGCTGTCACTGAAACAACAACAAAGTTCCCCATTGCCTTGAACAGGAGGGGGCTACAGGCCGACACTCATTTAAGTTGCAAGCCAATGCCTCCAGTTCCCTGGGCATCCCGCTTATCTGAGCAGGACTGTTCACCAAGGTAAGGGAGGGAGAATTTGGCCCAAAATCAGTATCAGAAAAAGGTATTAGTTGCATTCATTTAGGCTAGGCTTACTCAGGTTATCAGGCTCATAAAACCCCTTTGGTATGTGGCACAATCATTGAAATATGAGCAATTTAAGGTTACTATAGTAACTTGAATATTTATCTAACTGGTTAGTTGACTGTTTAACTCTGATGTTACCTCAGCATAATGCTCTGAAGTCCGTGCATTTTCCTGTGTGCAATAAAACAGACTTCTCAGTGCATATCCAATGATGTAAGGACAGTAAGGATTTTCCAGCTTACAAGGGTCATGATCGTGCAGTATACATTCAGTGGAATATTGTGCAAGTGAAGTTGCTTTAAGGAACTTGAGCAATTGTTACACATAATCATAGAAAAATCAGGCTTGCAAGGAACCACAGGAGTTCATTTAGTCCAGCTGCATAGAATAGTTCTGATATAGACCTGCCAACTTTCAAAAGACATTAACCTCCAAAAATTGCAACAAAGGGTTTCTGTTATAAGTTATCCTCCAGGTATCCTCCAGGAAGAGCTCTATGAGAGTTAGTTGCAAAAAAATTAATGATGCTGTTGGGTTGTCCTGCATATCAAGCATATATAACAAATGATGATTGTATGATATCCCACAGAGCAAACAACCTTAATGGCTATAATGGGTAGGGATACAAATTACATGTGAACTGGTATAAATGATCAGAAATGAGTTCAAATCTATAACACAAAAGAAGTTCAGCACATATAAACTGCTTTCAAAATGGCCCAAACCAGTTTAAGATAAACCTGGATGGATGTAGTATCAGACTTCACTGATTTAGGTTAAAGCTGTTGCATGAACTTCTGTCCCACGTCCTCTCCAGATTCAAGTTAACTCACGGTCTCCTAGCATCCCAGGATACTTTGCACCTCCCCTGCAAACCCTCCCTTGCAGGGTGGGCAGGCTAGTCTTGGCCCAAGCTGTCCGGTCCAGCCGAGCAGGGAGTCATGCTCTAGTGTCCCCCAGCTTCTGGCCTGGGCCACTGCAGGCATTTCCAGAATCAAAAATGAATGTCTGTTCATTTGCGTATCAGTTCAATCTACACAGTTTAGACTAATCTGGGACAACTGAATCGATTCAGCTTTTTTAGTGTCTTTACTTAACCAAAGAAATGTAGTGTAACTGCATTAACCCTTCCAAATTTCATTTCTCAGCTCTCATGGATGACGTTACCTGTTGAACATCCTGCTGGAAAACACAGAGCTGCAGCCTTTGATGCAACCGGACCTTTCTGTGCTGCCAGATGCTTTCTAGGCGCCGCTGGTGATGCAAGACTTCATGTACTACATCCAAAACTTGGTGGACTGCTTTGGAATAGTTTGCCGTGGCAGTGAGGGATTCAGAGTTCCCAGGGCTCAAGGGACGCTGCAGGACATCCAGCAAGGCCTTCCCATCTTGGCTTACCTGAAAGGTAAAGAATGAGTCTCAAGGGGGCCACTTCACTGGTGCTAATAAGATTGACTTTAACACCTGAAAGCTGTAGCATGAATAACCTCATCTAGCAGATTCTTCCTTCCCCCGCCCAGCTATTCCCAATTCAGGGACTGCATTTCTATTAGAGTGAAAAGGAAAAGAGAGACTTTAAACAATTTCCATTTGATTTTTACTTAAGCATGCATCACTTGGCCTACTTTCAGGAGCCGGCCTACAGTACTTCTCAGCAGGAGCTCAAGCACTGGAGCACGGGGGTTATATAAGGATGGAGATGCCTAGATCAGTGCAACACCCTGCACTGATGTTTGGCTTCTGAAAAATTCACCGCCATGTGGTGGTGTATGATGTGTAGCATTTAGAGGCAGGAGACATATTCTGGTGAGGAGGTGGCACTTTCTAAATTGCAGGGATGACTAAGACATTTATATTTTATATGGTAAAGGAAAGCCCTTTCTGGTGACCTTTTAAATCATGAATGCAAATTCCAAAAGGTGAAATTCGTGTTCTCTCTCATTCAGTAGGATGGACAAAAAATAAAATAGAATATGGCAGTGTGTCTTTTTCCTTCCAGGAACAATACAGAGAGAGCTATAGATCTACCTTTTCAATTGCCCTGGGAAACACACGTGCAAATGTTGAGAGCAAAACCACTGGTGTGTTTGTACATGCTAGAAGATATTTTATACATGTCAAAGGGCTTTGTGCGTGCAAAAAAGTGTACCCAAAGTATTTATTCTGTTCAGAAACCCAATAAAAAACTACAGCCATAAAATGCAAACTGTAATTGAACATTCGCCTTGAATTTAACAAGTGTGAGTGTTGGTATCTTTTGAGCGGCCTTGCGAATTAGGGGACATGAGACTGGGGCCATAACCATAGCTGGAACCTGCCCACTAACCTGAAGCTCACTCCTTCCACTCATTGAGCTCCTTCTGTGCTGCTGTTTGGGGCCTTAGGTTTCACAATTGGTCTGATTCTGCTTTACACCTGGAGAGGATCCAGGCCTCATTAACACCAGCAGAATCAGGGCTAACTAAAAGGCCTCGAGAACCTGTTCTGCATCTTCTGTTAGAGCACTCTATCAAATATGACACTTGTTCGGTTCACTTTTACATGTCATGGAAACACGGCATGACAGTATTGCTGGGCGTGTTTTACTCTGGAGAATTTCCCTGGACACCTGTTAGGACTCCTGGCTAGCCGCAGTGTTAGCCCCACTCAGATTCTCCAACTCTGTCCCCAGCAGGGGCTTTACCGCTTGTTTCCCCTGTCCTAGGGCAGAACGCTGCAATCCCACGTGGAGAAGGAGTCTTGGGGAAAGACACCCTGCCTACTAACTGTGATTGCTCAGTGTGCCCAATGTGATTCATCTGCTCTGCAAGATACACCTTGAAGAACTGTATCTGGAGT
>NW_017729031.1:30468012-30476080 GCF_001723915.1 Gavialis gangeticus
TTCTCCAACTCTGTCCCCAGCAGGGGCTTTACCGCTTGTTTCCCCTGTCCTAGGGCAGAACGCTGCAATCCCACGTGGAGAAGGAGTCTTGGGGAAAGACACCCTGCCTACTAACTGTGATTGCTCAGTGTGCCCAATGTGATTCATCTGCTCTGCAAGATACACCTTGAAGAACTGTATCTGGGGTATGAACAGCCTTTTCACTACACAACATGACTTAATTGTGTTAAGACCAAAGCATAGCAAGATAAGGGTTTCGAAGACTACAGACTATGTGCACCTGTCTTACCTAAAAGCTTAGCTGGGATTCAGGCTCTCCCAATATTGGGTTGCACCGCAGTCATTGATTCACATTCGTCTGAGATTCATAAACTCAGGACTGTATCTGCTCCAACCGTCTTTGTTTGAGGTGCCTGACAGAAGATTGCCTGTGATTACTCGCTGAGGTCTTTCTGCAATGGGACTAGCCAGACAGTTCCCCACCCCTGTAGGGGCACAGGTAAACCGGCAGGTACACACTCATACCCTTCAAGCTTCGATGTTCCTGTAACAGTGTTTCTTCAAGAGGGAATGGTCAGTCCTGTTGGGAGCCGGCTGCGGGGCATTTGGAAGCTTTAAAAAAGCTCCCATAAGAGTAAGCACGAAAGGAGGAAGCGAGTTATGCACATATATGCTTGCTACAAGAAGGGGGCCAGGCTGCTGTTCTGGGAGCCAGAGCCAAAGGCTCCTCCTTGAGTGCCTGGGACAAAGCAGAAGGGTTTTGGCTTTATTAATTTGTTGGCCTGTTTGTTGTATGAAGACTGTGTTATCTGAGAGGACTTTAGGAGCTCCTTAGGGAGCAAAGCCAGAAGCTAGCAAGTGAGGTAACCCACTTACAGCCCCCCATGGGAATCCCTCTCACATACAGCAGAGACTGAGGTTTCAAGAGCAGCCACCGACAAAAGTCTGGTTTCCTGCTGCATTTCTGGGCTTGGCGTGTGCGAGTGGGAGTGACTGGGTGAGGCAAGCTCAAGAAACTCCTCGTGACATGCCAGGGATGTGGTACAGACACACCTTAAGTGTCTGTCCCCTCCTGCTGGAATTAACCCTGGGCAAACACATAACCAATAGCCAGAGGTGTAGCAAGATATCCCGGTGCCCGGGACTGAGGTTGGGGAACAAGGGTGGCAATAATACTGACCAATGGAGAGCAGAAGAGAGGGAAGGGAGGGGGAAGGCTATCTGCCCCTGCTCTGTGTGCTCGGGCAGCAGCTGCTACAGCTCTTCTGTAGCAGCCTGAGTTTGGCCGGCCGCTGAGCACTAGGCTCACTGCAGGTTGGTGCAGCCGCCCGGCTGGCACAGACTCCACGGGGTCATTCCTGGTGCCCTCTTTGTTCCCCCTCTTCCTGCCAGACATGCTTCTGGGCTGCACATCCCGCAGCAAAGGGGGGCACATCCCACTTGCCTCACTCAGATCTCCACGGGGCACAGGGCTGTGCCCGCCCAGCTCCCTATGGCTGGACTGCGCAGGGCTGCCCCTGCTGTGGAAACAACCCTGCAGGAGGAGGCCTCTCTAAGTTGGTGCCCCCTCTCCCCACTCTAGTTACATTACTGTCATAGCAAACTAATAAAAAAAAAAAAAAAAAAAGATGTGCTTGTGATAAGTAAAAGGATCCCAGGTGCCTTCCCAGTCCTTCAAATCTTCTGACTTGGCAAATTGCCTTCAGTTGAAGCAGCTCTTGCTTGGAAGAGATTTCTCTTTCAAACGCCGCAGCATCTCCCATCGCCGGACGCAAGCTACCTCCGTTCTAAACGTTCACTAATGAGTGGATCTTTAAAAGATCAATAGGCTCACAAGTCTGATTAGCGGGATGCTATGCTTTCCCCCAACTTAAGACTGAAAAAAAAGTCACTGAATTTCCTTTCAAGTGGGAGTTTTGCATTTTTCAAGGATTGTTCAAGGACAGAGGCATTAATATCGCAGCTGAGCAGGTTCTGTCACAACTTTTCATAGATTCACAGGCTTTATAGATTTCACAGACATTAGGGCCGGAAGAGACCCTGGAAGATCACTGAGTCCAGCCCCCCGCCCCAGGGGCAGGAAGTCAGCTGGGGTCAAGGGATCCCAGCAAGATAAGTGTCCAAACGTTTTTAATGTCGCCAGGCCCCCAAAAATACAATGGAGCTGACAGGCAAATCTCATGAGTGTAGCAAGACAGAAAAAAGCATGTGCACCCCCTCACCTTTATACTGCATTTTCAAGAGCTACGTAGAATTTGTACGTGGCACAGCATAACTCTCATCCCCTGTCGGCCCTAAATGAGTACCGGATACATGTAAAAATGAACTGATTCGGGCTCCTTGTTTGCTTGCTTCAGGCACGACAGTCCTGTTCTCAGACGCTGCATGTAGGTGTTACTGTAACAGGATCATTTCCCTGTGCGCTGTTTATACAACTGGAAAGTAATTGAAAACCTGCATGTCCGCTATAGGTTGGGTCAGCACTATGTCAAAGGCCTAGCGAGCGACTAGATTAAAGGTCCCATCTGTGACAGAAGAGCAGATTGGCAGATACAGCTGAGTTAAGTAAGGGAATGGTCTCCACGGCAGACGCACTGTGCCTCGGGGGACAAACAGCAAAGCAAGCCTAGTGCAATCACATTCAGCAAGATGCTGTAGTCAGCCAGGCAGCTCAGGGCTGACTCCAGAGCCCTGTATTCTCATTCATTTCTCATTCCCCACAATCACGACGACCATCAAAAGTAATAGTGCAACCTGCTGAACAGGAAGGGGTATCTCCAATATACCCGGAGACAGAATGGCCACTGAAATATGAATTCACACTAGCCAGAGAAATCCCTGCAAAAGGAGGGAATCTCCAGCTGGCATAAAGACAACCAAGACACTATATATACTTCTGTATCATCTCCATCACCCACTTCCACTCACTCCTCCACGAGGGTTGCCCCACCCAGAATAAAAGTGGTAGCAGACCTGTCGGAGGCCAGGCTGCACCTTATTTCCTGATGGTAGGAGAGGTCTTGTATAAGCAGCACAAGGTAAAACTTCCAGTATAGACCATCAGAAACCAGTGAGCTGCAATGGGATCCCTCTCCATAAACTGACAACCCCCCTTCCAATATACTTGAATATCCCTTGGGCACAATGGGCACCTTATTTGCACCAGGATCCAAGGAAAGCTCAAGACAGTGTTAGCGTAAGGAAAAAGAAAGGCGCTGGGCTACAGTCCTCATACTGTATAGTCATCCAGCACTCAACCCTTCTAGAAGGGAGGAGACAATATTACAGTGTATGAACAGGAAGCTTTGTCTAGAGCAGGACCACTCAACTTCTGAATGTACGGGGGCCACATGCCCCTGCCGTGCAGGCTGTCTGGACTCCCCTGTGGGTGGCATTGCTCCACCCCACCCAGGGTGGGGGCACGAAGCAGAAGCTGGAGAAGAGAAGGAGAGTCTGGAGACCCCCAACAGTAGCAGGTGATAAATTACCCCATGATGGCCATGACCTGAACAGCCCTGATCTAGAGGACATGGGTGGGAGGTGGGTCTCCTGAACTCCAATCCAACCTTTGTAACTCAGTGTGGCCATGCAGTACGTGGTGCTGCAAACATGTCTGTGGCATCACATACCACACATTTAGATGTTGTCCATGCTGCAAGGGCACGCTGTCCGTGCATGCGCTGCTCTGCTTTTTTTTTTCCCTGCAGGTTTTTTTTTTGGATATCTAGGGGTCAAAAAACCCACAGGGAATTAAAAAAGCGGAGCAGCGCATGCACAGGCAGAGCATGCCACTCAAAAGCGGAGCTGGGCCACCCGAAGCCACACTCTGGCTGCTGGCCAGGCTCCGCGTGGCAGAATTGCCACCGCTGCAGCCCCAGGGGGACCCCAGGTAAGGTTGCTGGAGCCAGCCCAGTGCTGGTCCCAGCCTCCCCTACCCCACCCGGGGTAGCTTGATATGCATCAAAGTACGTGTAACACGGGTGTTCCCCAGGGACAAGTAGTGGCAGCCCAAGATGTACCACCACTATTTGTCCCCGGGGAAGCAAACGTCCATGCTCATCTGGACACAGCCCATGTGGCCATCAACACGTGCTAAACATATTCAGGGGTAATACACCACACTATATATTTCTGGCCATACTGTGCCTCAATTCTCAAGACTTATTAGGAAAATAATAATTATCTAGACCACACTGTGTTTGATCAGTTATAGCGAGCTCTGAGGAAACTTCTCTATAAATAATACACCGTTTTTAAAGGTTGCATTTAATTGTGTGTTTAAGATGCATTTGCGTTTCAAAAAGGTTATGGCCAAGTGAGTAATGGACAAAAGCCTGGCTTTAATCATTCTCTCAGGTCTTTTTTTTTTTCTTCTCATTTTGATCTAATGTTAAGAAATAACTTTTTTGAAAAAAAAAGGAAGTCATATAAGACTTGATTTAGAAACAAGGGAAAGCCTCAGCTAGGTAGGCAGAGCTCATAATACCTTCTGGTTACCTCAGAAAGTCATCAGGGTTTTCTTTGCTTCTTTATTCAGTCTGTCCCTCCTGCAGCTCTGTGCAAGATTCAGT
Source organism: Gavialis gangeticus (assembly GCF_001723915.1). Taxonomy (NCBI): domain Eukaryota; kingdom Metazoa; phylum Chordata; order Crocodylia; family Gavialidae; genus Gavialis; species Gavialis gangeticus. The sequence continues at coordinate 30,472,584 of NW_017729031.1, forward strand.
GTCTGAGCAGGGGCTGTCAATAGGGTCCCGTAATCAGTGCAACGCACCCTCTCTAATGCAAATGCCTGATTAACAAAGCGCCTTGGGGTGCTTTGAAAAAAGAAATACAGAGGGCATGGACAAATTAGACCTAATTAAAAGGGACGGGAACTTAATGTGTGTCAGCTGTTCTGCAGTAACAGTGTTGTGTGTGTATCTGTTCCTATGCCACCATCAGTGAAAGCTAAACTGGGGCAGCCTACCCCTAGCTGGAACAGGCCTAGCCTTTACTTACCCCAAAATAGGATGGATGCACTAGGCAGCTACTGCAGAACAACTGGTGTGTGGTAAGCCTCCGCCTCAACTTTTAATCGTAGTATAATTTGTCCTTCCATCCACAGACTAAGTATCTACATCATGCCATGTTATCTGCACAACTTGACTATGGCGTGTGAGGGCCCAACACATCCACCATAAACAATCCTGCTCTCTTACGCCTCATTGTACACGGCCATAAAAATACACTAAGCACAGTGGGATGAGTTTGGGGTAAAGCTGTTAACCTTTGCTTTGGCGTCTTTGTTTGAATGTAATTGTTATTTATCTTAAGACAGATGTGTGGGCCTAGATATTGCAGAATGAAATATCAGAGACATAATGTAAGAGGTAGAAATGGGAATTACTGTAGAACTTGCTAGAGCCTGAACTATGGAGAGAGACTTACAAGGCACATTTCTACATCTTCCTGCTGTTTAACTGAAAAATGTGAAAGAAAGGGAGTCATCGGTACAGGTGTAAAAGGGCTGAGTCCCGGATATGGTGTCAAAAGTGGACTGTGTGCTAACCTAATCTCTGCTGGAATACCGAAGGGTTAATTCTTCTTGGCTGCTCCCACGAAGGCTACTGTATGAACATTTCTATGATCATCCTTTCCTGATAGCTATGTTTCAAGCTGCTAGGGCCCTCGCAGCTGGCAGAGCCAAGGGAGGAGCTGTATCAACACAGCCTCTAGCTGCCCTAGCCATTAGTCCCTTCCTGGCCTCTGCAGGCTGCATTTTATCCTAGACTGGCTAAGGGAGGTGAGGCAGTTGCCCTGTAGGCAGGTTTGCTCTTGGCCAGGGGGTATGACTTCAGGTCCCATACAAATTTCTCTTTACCAGGTTTAGCAGACTCTGGAAGAAGCCAAGTCCAGCCTTACTTACCCTGAAAGATGATACAGAGTAGATGTATGTAAAACAAGACCTGGGGACCTCTGATGAGGAACTGTTAGCAATAATCAAACTGTGCTTGAATCCTGAAGACAAGAATAGCAGGCGGCTTCCCCAGGTTGGGACACATAGGAAGACACCAGCCCTCATACCCTCATTTGCAAGCCAGCCCATGCCTGGAGAGAAGGTGAAGACTAGGAAGACCCCTGGGAGGACTTCATTCCTAGGTAAGACCCCAGGGAGGACCTGAGTCAAAATTCAGGCATCGGTTCATTTGCAGTGAATTGCAGATAACATCCGCTGTTTGCAAAGGACATTTATTTCTCATTGTGGCCTGGATCGATTCATGGAAAAAGCCATACTGGAAATCTTTACAGGATTTTTGCCAAAGTGCCGAAGGGCAGAGTTTATTCTTGTCAACCTTGAAATTGTCCTTTGTTACAAAAGCTCTTTAGCTCTCCAACAGCCTTCTGTTTTCCTGTTGATAGCCAGCATATGCAAATAGAGACAAGGGCGCAGTCTCTTATAGCCTCTTACTTGCCATCATATCCAGCACCTGTGATGAGGATCTGCCATCTCTGTAACTTCTTGTCTTAAAGCCTTGTTGATGAGGACAAGAGAGTACAGGGGTGCAAAGAAAACCCTCTAGAAAGGATGTGGACAAGTTGAAGAGAATCTAGCAGAGGGCAATGAAAATGGTTCGGGGGCTGGGGCACATGACTTATGAGGAGGGGCTGAAGGATCTAGGCTTATTTAGTCTGGAGAAGAAAAGACTGAGAATTTGATAGCAGCTTTGAACTCCCTGCAGGAGGGTTCGAAAGAGGATAGAGCTGGACTGTTCTCAGTGGTGGCAGATGACAGAACAAGGATCAATGGGCTCAAGTTGTAGCAAGAGAGGTTTAAGTTGGATATTAGGAAAAACTCTCTCACTAGAAGGGTGGTGAAGCACTGAAATGGGTTGCCTAGACAGGTGGTGACATCTCCATCCTTGGAGGTTTTTGACGCCTGGCTAGACAAAGCCTTGGCTGGGATGATGTAGTTGGGGCTGGTCCTGCTTTGAGCAGGGAGTTGGACTAGATGGTCCCCATGAGGTCCCTTCCAACCCAAATTTTCTATGATTCTATGAAAACTAGCATGTACCCTCTGCCCCTATTATCGTGAGGCTTCGTTTCATCAGGTAAAGAGAAGGGCACCCAGAATGATCAAGGGCCTGGAGCAGATGCCATACCAGGGAAGACTAAAGAGGCTTGGACTCTTCAGTTTGGAAGGGAGGAGGCTGAAGCAGGACATGATAGAGGTCTATAAAATTATGAGCATATGGACCAAGTGAAAAGGGAACTGGTTGTTCACCAAGTCCCAGAATACTAAAACTACTCTGTGTCTGCCGAAAGTTGGTGACAGATTTAAAACTAACAAGAGAAAGTACTTTTTTACAGAACATGTAGTTAAACTTGTGAAATTCATGGCCACGGGAGTTGACAGAGGCAAACTGCATTGCCAGGTTCAAAAAGAGACTGGATAAATTCATGGATGATAGATATCTTAATGGCTATTGAACATAATGGTTGGAGTTGTTTCCCCTGGCATCTCTAACCCAGTATATGCTAGATACCAGGGAGGGTATTGAATAGGGGATTGGTCATGCTAGAGATACCCAGTTTGATGCTCTCCCTATACAGCATCTGCTCCTGTCACTGCTGGAAACAGGCCTATTTGATGCATACCAGGAACACAGGCCTCACGCTCAAAGAGCAATGATTAGTCTCCCCTTTTATTAGAAGGGGCTATTTGGTACATATCAAGTGAATTCATTGGCCAAAGAAAAGACAAAAGAGGGACAAGAGTGAAGTCACAGGTTCAAAACGAGTGCACGCAGCAGAGTACACCAGACAGTGCCCTCTGGCCCTCAAACAAGTCCAAGTAGCCAGTAGATGCTGCCCAGTTAAATTGTGTCTGGAGACGTGAATGCACAAGGGACAGGAAAATGGTGCTGCAGTCTTTGGGGTCCTCCGGAACAGATCTTCCTTCCAGGTCAAAGAGTTCACTAGTTTGGCTAAGGCCAAGAGGAGCTTGGCCAGGAGGTCCCAGGACTTGGTGGGGCCATGGATGGGGAGTGTATAAACAAAAAGATGTGGGAGTCATGTGGCCAAAACCTTAGAAGGGGGTGCTGGAGGAGACAGTGAAGGGGCTGCAGACTGGGACACTCCAGACAGACCTCTGCTCACAGAAAAGGCAGGTGTCAGGGGAGTCTGTGCAGCGTGCCAGGTATACACCCATGGCAAAAGCTCCACGGAGCAGCCACCAGCTGAG
>NW_017729031.1:30481080-30486541 GCF_001723915.1 Gavialis gangeticus
GCCAAAGACCAGACAGTGACTAAAGCAGTAGTTTTCAACCCATCCACCGCAGAGGTCCCGGCTGTTGGAAACAGGCTTTTTTATGTGCTGTTCCAGAACATGGGCTGAAGCCCACCAAGCAGAGCTATAAGCCCCCCTTGATGAGGGTGGCCACTAACATTACTTCACTAATCACTTGGGACAACTTAAAAAACAAAAAAACAAAGTAGGGACAGGAACATAGTTCAGGGGTTCAAAACAAGTGCTCCAAGGGGGGACACAGAGAAGAGCACACCAGACAGCGCCCACTGGCCCTCAAACAAGTCCAAGGAGCCCAGTGAAACTCTGCCCGGAGATGTGAACAGACCAGGGACAGAGAAGTGGCCGTGCAGTCCTTGGTGGTCCTCCCAGCCAAAACCTCCTTCCTGGTCAGGTAGATTGCCAACTTGGCTAGGGCCAGGAGGAGGTTGACCAGGAGTTCCCAGGAGCTGGGGGGACTGCCGATGGGCATAAACAGTACTGCAGGAGTAGTGCAGCCACAATCTCAGCAGAAGGTGCTGGACAAGGCAGAGACAGAGTTGAAGCCTGGTACACTCCAGGTAGGCATGCACCAGGGTCTCTCTCTGCTTGCAGAAGAGGCAGGTGCCAGGGAAGTCCGTGAAGTGCACCAGGTACATGCCCAAGATAACGGCTCTGTGGAGAAGCCACCAGCTGAGGTAATGATGAGGAATGGAAAAGTACTGAAAGAAGTGTATATGTATCAGGTCAGAATAGAGGAGGGAGATGTGGGTGAAGGCTGAGCGAGAGTAACACAGCGGCCTTCAGGATAAGCTTATCAGAAAGCAGCTTGAAAAAACTCGCTTGGCTCAGCCAGACACCAAGATGAGTTGCTGTCAGACTGCCAAGACTATGTTATGGGGCGGGTTGATCTGTGTGTGATTTATCAGTATATAAGTTAGCCTGTGCTTTGTTCTCATCGAGAATGAGCTGCCCCTTGCTGTTCTCCCGTGGCCATGCAAAATAAAGCGCTTCTGTTAGCCAAACAGTGATCCTGTCTGAATTTCTACATCAGCCCCCAGGATACTGCGCCAAATGAACCACTGGTCTGACCCAGTATGGCATGTATGTACTCATCAGGGATTCACTCCCATCAGAAGGCAACTGAATCAGACTATCTGTAGCAGAGACCCCGAACGCCTGCTACTTAGAAAGTGGGAAGCCAGCATCAAAGAACTGCATGTGCAGAGGCAACTGGGCAAGGGCTAGCTGCAGAGTAACATGCAGCTAGGGAAAAGCACAAGGGTTAAAGAGTAGCAGGGGGAGGGCAGCTTGGAGTTTAAGCTACAACATCTGAGGGCAAGCTAAGTACCAGGGTAATTAGAAATTCTGGTCAAAGAGAAGGGCCATGTGATCAAAAGAGATGGCATCCAGCCTGCTAAAAGCCTGGCTCTCAGTCAGAGAGCTCAGTCTGGCCCTGATTCCCAGGGGAAGCAGTATTCTTGCTGGCCTGAGCTGCAACAGGTGGGGAACCCAGGCAATACGGGTACCTGGGGAAGCTGCAAGAGCCAGCAGCTTTGGGCACAAGGCTGCTGAGACTCTGGAGAGATCAAGGAGGGGGTTTATAAGTGAACTGTATTTGTCAGAAGACTGAAGGGCCAGATGTGGCCAACAGGGGTGGTAAGGAGGCCACGGCATGCCCAAGGTACACCCAGCATAGAACCCTCTATGGGACCCAGGGACAGATGGAAAGTGGCCTTGCCTGGGACGCTGGATGTGACTGCGAGCAGCCCTGTCTAGGTCAGGGACCCCAGGGCTGGGACAGCATGTGAGACAGGACCAGAGGCCTAGACAGCAATACACAGGCAGGCTGAGGCCAAGAGGGCAGAGAGCCTTGAGCCTAGTGCGATAAAAGATGAGGGGCTGAAGCTGAGAAATCCATGGCCAGAACAAGTGGGCCAGAGCTACAGCCAGAGCTATGGTGGGCTAAAACTAAGAAGGCTGAAGAAGGCTGAAGACATTACCACAAGGCAAAAACAGTGACAGAGTAACATCTGCAAGGCCTGGGTATGGATACAGGGGAGGATGCAGGCTACAATTTTAGCCCTTAAGGCAATCAGGGCCACAGAGAGAGCTGGTGTCAAGGGGAGTTGGAGCCCCAAGCCATGACACAGGTTGGCAGGGGTCAAGTGGGCCAAGTTAAGCCTGAGGAGGAACAGAGTACAGGAGGAGCACCCAGAGCTCCCTAGCCTCTGTGGAAAGCCTCCCCCTCTTTATTTTTAAACATGAAGGTGTGGCATGAAAAACAGTGGGGAGATACCCTGGAGCAGGGCAGGATTTAGGCAGCTATTAGGGAGTATCACGGCCACCCTCAGGGCCTGTATTACTATAATGTCTATCAGTATCAATGCTATAGGATGCTAAAGACAGGGGATGAAGCTGCCTTTTCCTTGGCCAGTCCATAAGCTGCCCCACTGGCTTATGGTTCACATGTGCTGTGGAGGTTTCTAGCAGCTTGTGCTCCCGCTACAAGCTGACTTAGTGCTGCCAGAAACCCACAGCCAGACAAATATGATCCATGAGTGGAGTGATGAGTAAGGGTTCATATCCCTCTGGAAAAGGTTTAATAAAAGGTATATTAGCTTGCATTCCTACTAGGGAGTTGTATCAATGAGACCATGAGAAAAAATAAGACTAGTGGGATCTGAGATTTATTCAGTTAGGAATAATGTCAAAAGTGCAGAGTCATATATCTATATCTATATCTCTATAGATATCTATCTAGTGCTGCATTGATGGCTGCATAGATATAGATATCATAGAGGACATTCCGGTTTTCTGCTACTCTGTCCTGTGCCCTCTATTGACACAAAACCCAATGCCTTTATGTCCATTTTTCTCTTCAAGAGAAAATGGCTATTGAACATAACGGTTGGAGTTGTCTTCCTTTCAAGAGAAAAATAGAGGACATAAAGGCATCGGGTTTTGTATCCACAGAGGACAAACGGACTGTCCTCTATGATGGCCATCCTATATATATATGAATTATTACTAAGTCAGTCAGCAGTTGGTGGCATGATTCTCCTGGAAACACTTACCTCTGTGTAGGCCTGGGTCACCTGTTCATAGAGGGACTGATGGTGATGGATGGCCAACTCCAGGTCTTGCATTTCTGATGGGAGACCTCCTTCACTGCACATTTTACACCAGGCATCCACACCTGAAAGGAACTGAAACAATTCCAGAAACAATCATCAGGGTGCTTCAATCTCAACCAGCATGGAGGTGACTCATTATTTTTATGGCCATTAAAGTGAATTATTGGGTAGTGCCTTGGATAACTATGCTGTGGACTACGCCAAACAAATAATAGAGTGTCTACCCCAGGAGATTACTAGAAGGCAGAAGATGGATCAGTTTATGACATGAAGCATGATTCTTATATTTTTTTTTCCTTTTTTTAAGGAAGAGGGTTCTGTTTCTCTTAGTTTAATAGCAAATAGCACCTTCCAAACAGCTGCAGAAACATCAGTACCAAAAGCCTTTAAGAACTGGACCGTATGAATTTAACCGATATGGGAGGTACAACCCATTTCCACAATCGCCATGAAAAACAGAACGAGAGGAAGTAGTCAGTGCTCAGTGCATTTCAGTGTCAGAGCACCTCGGTCATCTCTGCTGTAGGTTTTTCCCTCAAGAGCTCAGCGCAGCCATTCACTTGGCTGTAACAGAAAACTCCTGTTACAATCAAAGCTAACATTCATCTTGGTGCTTAGTAGACATGCTAAAGCAGTTTCTAATCCCAGGCGGGCTCAGGGGGAATTGGTAATGGGATACTGAGGCTTTAACCCCTGGGTCACCCATCTGAATCTGGCCCAGGTTAGCAGTGATCAGACATTATTCCTATCTGGCAGCTGCTGAGCAGCCTGTGTGAAATGAGTTGCTGGTCTCAGTCCAGTTCCTAGTGGGCAGATGTCTTTATTTAAATAAAAAAAAAATCCACCCCTGCAAGTGGTATGAATTAGCACCTTTGTTGGCAATCTCAGCAGAGAGGCAGGCACAGAATAGGCCCAGAGGGCGAAACATCCATTCAATCCTACAGATCTCTAAATCAGGGTATCGGCAGAACATGTGGGGAAGCCCACATGACTGCTGCGTGCTCCGTGAAAGATTTGCCTCTTCAGGGCTCCTGTTGCTTTTACTAAATGGAGACCGATCCACTGATCTACCTCCCAACATGCACACATTGTGTACTCAGGCCCCTAACTACCAAACGTCACCTCGTTACTCCTTGTTAACATTTCTTCTCTCTTCCTCTCCAGTTGAACTCGCCCTCCCTATGTAAGGATCTTTAAAGCCATTTAGAAAAAGAACAGCTAATTATACAACAGATGCAGTGCGCTGTAGGATGAATGGGTAATGGCTGCCAAGCCACCCCTGTGATCACAGCATTATCCCGTCCTGAAGTGCTCACCTGTGGCTTGTTAGCACAGTACTGCTTAAAGAATAAAACACTCTGGGGTAAAAAAACAAATCCTGTCCCAGTCTTGCCCAGCCATCAATGCAGCACTTTTGTTATCAGGGTAAAGACTGCAATATAGTCAAGGTCTGAAAGCTTTTACATTATAAAGCCCTCTTTTTAGCGCACAAGGAGTTCATCAATGTGAGCTTCTGGTGCCCGTGCCTGCAAGGTGCCAGTCTGAGCGGAAAGAGGGGTTTGGATGCTAGGACTCCTGACCACCGCAGCATCACTCTGTGCTACCAATCTGCAGCACCAACCTTAACAAAGCTCACAGACCCTGCTTCATGAAGCCTAAGCAAGCAGGTTGAATGCAAGGTGGGATTCGCCTTTCGATCCGAACGGCCGGGCCTGGGGCTGAAGTGACAGCCCGCTAACCTGTTGGTTGAAACAGCAAGCAGAATTCTTCTGGTAGCCAAAAAAACTGTATAGTCTTTGTTTCAGTGGCTTCTTTCCTGGCTTGCACTGAAATTATTCCCCTTTTAGGCTTCCTGGCACAAACCCTGCTGGCTAGAGCCCCCATCTATCTAAGCACTGCCACACAGTTTCCCCCCTTAGTGAGGGAGGCCTTTTACTGATCATGGGTTCCTCAGTAAGTGTCCACTTCCATCTTGGATGATCCTGCTCTAGCAATCCTTGCCTCTCATGAGAGCATTGTAAGGGTACTTTAATGCCTGCAGAGATCAGAAGCATTGCAAGATATTTCAGTGCATGGGGCAGAGATGCAAGGAAGGTGGGAATTATGTCGACCACTGGCGAGGTGGAGGGGAAGTGGGGGCAGGGGGGAGTGGTATCGTACCTGTCCCTGCTCTCTGCACCCAGGCAGCAACTGCTACGTGTCCTGCTGCAGAGGCGTGAGCTTGGGTGTTGCAGCTGAAGGAGATGCTTGCTGCATGTTGGTGCAGCAGCCTGGCTGGCATGGACTCCACGGGGCTGCTTCGGGTGTCTGATGCACCCCCCCCCCCC
>NW_017729031.1:30486583-30491808 GCF_001723915.1 Gavialis gangeticus
GGAGGCTGGGGTCATGTTGGTGCCGCAGCCTGGCTGGCAGGGACCCCCCGGGGCTGCTTCGGGTGTCTGATGCCCCCCCCCCCCCCATATGCTTCTGGGCAGTGGGCACAGGTTGTGAATCCCATGGCAGAGCCTGTGGAGGGGAGCAGGCTACTTGGCCTACTGACCCCCCTCCCCTGCAGATATACTACGGGACACGGAGCTGTGCTTGCCCAGCTTCCTGCAGCCAGGTTGCACAGGGCTGCCCTGCCATGCAAAACACTCCTGGGGGGGTGAGGGCCATAACAAAGCCCTCTCAAAGTTGGTGCCAAGGGCTTATGCCTCCATCACCCAGTCCTAGTTATGCTACTGGTAGAGGCTGCGGAGAGCGCTGTGTAATAGCATGCACAGAGCCAATGTATTGCCTCTCTTGAGCTGGCCCCAGCAATGTTAACAATCTTCCTTTTTAGATTATGTGATAAAGGACTTTGTTGAACGGTGCCAAAAGTCATGGGTTTGAGCCCCTGACAGATTGTCATTAGCTGTAGGTCCCTGGCTTCTAATCCGGGGATATGAGATGCTAGATACCAAGTTATTATAGAAAGCATTGCCAAAACACTCAGGTTTGAATCTGAATGTCTGGTCATGCAATGAGACCCCTGCACAGGCCAGCAGCAGGGCTTGCACCCTACGGCTTCACAGCAGTGATCTCTTTCACTTGAACTCTGCAAGGAACTTCATTACTTCTGGTAGCAGTAGTAGGCTGTTATCCTTTAGTGGCCCAGGCACCACACCAGCATGTGAAATACACTTTGATGGTGTTACTTTAGCGCTTCAGAATGGGGCGAAGGCAGCAGCAAGGAGGAAAGGTTTTCACTCAATTAACTTTGGCAATGCATGTGTTCCCGTTAGGGAGCAATTCATTTTGGTATTCTGAAAAATGTCAGCTGCATTAAGGTTTACTACAGCATGCTATGTGGCCAGAAATATTTTTTTATGAAATGCATAAGTATTTTCATACTAAATACATAAATCATAGAAAACCAGAGAAAACAGGACTTAGAAAGGACAACAGGAGGTCAACTACTCCATTCCTCTGCCCTGAAGTAAGATTACGAATACCCCAACCATTGCTGACAGAAATATTTACACAGTAAAAATATGGCCTGTTGGGTTAAAAACATGCATTTAAAATGTAAATAACTAATTAACTTACAGGCTGGAATGGCATCTCTCTATTCTGTGACTGTCTACTGGGGGCACAATACCATTTAAATTAATTGCTTAAATACCTACTTATCCCATAGGCTGGAACGGCTCCTGTTGGGAACATAAAAACCTACTTAAATATGATTTGAAATGACAGATTTGGAATGCTTCTCTCTGATAATCATATGCATTTTATAAGTTTCCAGGAAGGACGGCAAAAAAAAGGAAAAATCTCTCTCCAAAGAGTCAAACTTGTATCTCAAAACCCTACACTTTTCTGACTTGACCCATATGGCAGCTTTAAAGTTCTGGTCCAGATTTAGGACTCGTCCTAAGATCTGTAGACATTCAGGGAGCAAATCTTGCAGCAGGAAGCTAAAAAAAGACATCAACAAGAAAACATTATTTGGGCTCTAGCAGACTGAGTTTAGTCATGAGACTGGGATCTGACAAACTACCTCAGATCTCAAAAATTGAGTTATTGTCAGACATGCATGGCAGGATGTACGATTTTTAAGATAAGGGATAAACTTGGTCAGATCCCAGTCTCCCCAATGCCAGGATCCTAGTGTTCCTAGGCATTTAAAAGTCACATGTGCAACCCAGCTGAAGGCATGTCTTTTCAAGGTTCAGGAGCATGGGGAGCCTGGAAAATTAAAAAGCACCCTACACCTGGGTGCATGAATACTAGGGGGTGGAGAGCTGGAATGGGGGACTCCCAGATCCTCCGCTGCCCACACCACAGACAACTAGAGATCAGGGACCTCCATGTCACACATTCAAATTGAAACACAATACAAACTGGCCACAAAGACATGTTAAATGCCATTTCTATCGTGTCATAAATGTAGTTGACTGTTTGGTGTATTGTGATTTATTATGTGATATAAATGTAGCATCTAGCAGGGACCTTGCTCAGGTCCAGCTCAGATATTTTCCCTAGTACACTCCATCCCTTGTTGTGGGGGGGCTCTTGGCTACTATTTGGATGCTGCTCCTTGTGTGCTTCCTACTCCCTGAACCTGTGTCTGGATCCCTCTTTTCCCTGTCTACTCCAAGCACTACCTGCCCCTGCCCGTGCACCCCATCTCACAGTTCAGTGCAGAAGTATAGATTGGGGAAGATGGACCAGTTTTATGGGACAGGCCGCTCCCTTTCTCCAGCAATCAAATGAGGGGACGTTGGATGTGTTTAAAATGGCACGGACTAGTATAAGTCCTAGCAGAGACCTTCTGGCAGTAGAAATTGTGCATGGTTGTGTGTATGGTGGTGCAAAACAAACGTGCCGCTGGATTTGCAGAAGATCGGCAAAGACATCGACTGAATGCATGTAACACCCTGTACTGTAAAAGGACACTTCTGCACATGTGACTTTTTGAGTGCATTTCCAAGGGTAGAACTTGACCCAAAGTGAATTGAGCAGGTCTCTTAGCTGACTAAGGGAGTTCAGTTGCTTTATCAGACAAGTTTTTCTAAGTGCACACCTTATAAAACATGTCTAGAGACTGCTGTCAAGACAAAGGAGTCACCCAGTCCCTCCTTAACAGTCATGGGGTGAGAACCTTTTCTGAGTTGAACCAGCACAGCTCCACTGAAGTGAAAGAGGTGTACAGTACCGTTCTTGCACCCTCCTGCAACAGGCAGAATATCTGCACTGCTTCACCTGGCGCTCCCCAGAAGCATTGCTGTCGAGCACACCCAACTCCACATGCTCTGGTCCCAGAAACGAGGTGGGGTAGCCAACCAGTGGGTGCCCCATGCCACTGCTCCCAATCCTGTTCTCAAGGGCAACGAGGGTCAGGCACCTTCATAGGACCCTGAGTAGGATGCGTTTGAGAGCATTTTTCCCTAGTAGCACTGTAAAAACAGTGTGGATATAGCCAAAAAGACTCTTTTTTTGCCCTCCTGCTACAACATTTAGTGGCTTCAACCATACTCAAAAATGCAACCATTCTCAAAAAAGTTCTTCTCTTGCTGGTTTTACCCCCCTGGCATAAGGGGAATTACTTCTGCTGTATACTGCCATGAGACATCAGGCTTGTAAGCAGGACAATTAGGAGAGATTAAGAAAACACGGTTGTACAGCTCCTAAATTCAAACCCTGACCTGAGCAAGTTGTGTGGGCCCACTGCTAAATACATCATCTTTTGATCAAAAACACAAACTCTAGCGAGTTTGGCCAGGCTTCAAGTCTACAAGATTTTTTCAGCCCCCTTCTTTGTTTAGGTGTTTTTTTATGTGGTCTTTCTGGTATTTATGAACCTTTGTTTTAAAAAAATTAGCCCAAAACATGCTTTGATCCTAGAGTTCCTCCGGCCAAATTCAAGTCAATATGCCACAGGTGTCCACTGTAAGAGCCGGAAAAACAAAAGCAATTGGGAGGCACGTGAAGACAGATGTGAAGTTTAGTTTAGTTCCCAGAAGGACTGACTCAGCCTTTCATCCTCCCGACGTAGACAAATTGAGCTCTTGGGCAGTCGGCTGCGTGTGGGTCTTCAAGATGAGACCTTGAAAAATCCAAGGTGCTTCTTGCTGTGCTTGGATAGTACAGATAACATGATGAATAAAACTAGGGTTTGTTCCAGCAGCCTAAACCACTGTCCCTTCTCATGATCAATATGTGAGATACTATTAAACATGTTATTTTACGGCATCTCAGACGTGAGTTGGTAGACAAGATTGAACAAAAAGTAGTGACTTGTTGCACTAGAGCTTGGAGAACAATCCATGCACCCGCCTGACTTCAAACTCCTAGTAACTCACTCTTTGTAGGACACCACAGAGGTCAAATGACTAAATTATCAGTGTGCTCTTGGTTTATCCTACCAGAGCTACTGAAGCAAGCCAAATATTTCAGTCCCAGCTGATGGAGTTGCGAGTAGGACATGCTGACTCCCACATCATATTTTCCAGCATTTTGAGTTTACTGGCTTCACATCAATTCTCCCCTCCCACTGAACTGCCTCTTCTTCCAAGTCAGGAACAACAACTTTTCAGTATTAACAAAAATCTCTCATTTGCTCAGTGCAGAGAAACTCTGGTCACTGTCAGGCAGCACAAACTTTTGTTCCCTTTAAAGAGTTGCCAAGAGAGGGCTGTATTTTTAGTCCCTTTCTTGCAATCAAAAAAACAGGGGGGAAAAAAAGAGAAGAGTAGTTGAAAGTGATGTTAATGGACCTGTTTTCTAAGTGAAGATTGAGGCAAAATATCCATTCTGATGATGTTCAAAGGGTAGAGTGACAAAAAATATACCTCTAACTGACAGACAGTTCAATACAGCTTTCTTGTTTTATTGCCTTTCATGTTATAAAATATCTTAGCAACACCTCTCAAGCTGCAAACAAGTCCCAACACCTTTGAAAAATAAGAGGTTACTTGTAAGAAAGAAACCTAGAAAACTATTTTTAATAATAAAACTTTAAATCCTTCTCATTTGGATTCAACACTCTAAACAGGTCTTTTTTCCATCTTTCCACGGGGATGTATTGCTGATGGAAGATTAACAGCTCTGAAGCCCGGTGCCTGCATTTTACAGCGCAGAGGGTATTTGAAACACAGTGAGATAAAAGTGGGATAATGTGTATAACATTTCTCATGTAGCTATGCATTTTGCTCAGAATGGTGCTGGAACCACTGGGCATGCTCACATATGTAAATGGCCGCTAGGATACACTCGGGGCCAATCTAAGTAGGACACCCAAAATAAGGAGAAATCTGCCATAATTCTAGGGGCAGTAAGCAATAGAAAAGATCCTGCTTACTGCTTGGCCCGGACTTTTCCCCTAACCTTAGCTGTAGCAAAGGCTCTGACTAACAAGTTCTTATTTTCTTCTCTGAGATGGACTTGTTGATTAGCAACCCAAATCTTAAAAGAAGCATAATCATGTACCTACAGCAGCAACTGTTAGGGCACTCAACAACCTTTTCATGAGCAAAACCAACTCATTGATCTCAAAAGCCCAAATCACAGTGCTGATTCTATAAGATTATTCTATAAGATTATTACCCCATGGTCCTAGTCCATGTGGGCACAAATG
>NW_017729031.1:30491819-30513761 GCF_001723915.1 Gavialis gangeticus
GTGCTGGTTGTTCCTCCCCAGGTGCATCACCTTGCACTTCTCTGTGCATGGACGCACTTGCAGGGTATATACTAAAACAGAGGGCCTACTGTAGGGTGGATTTGGCTGATAGTCTTCCAGCAGGAAGTCAGAGATCACCAAGGCTAAGTACAGGCATGCAAAAGCCCGAGGCTGAAAATCTTCTTCACTGTCCAAGTCACCAAGGCCTGGAATAGACTCCCCGCAAAGGTGGTGCAAGCACCTACTTTGGACACTTTCAAGAAACATTTGGATGCCTATCTTGCTGGGATCCTTTGACCCTAGCTGACTTCCTGCCTCTTGGGCAGGGGGCTGGACCCAATGATCTTACGAGGTCCCTTCCAGCCCTAACGTCGATGACATCTATTAATTCAATCTTCACAGGTTAGTCTAAGCTGTGTACATTGAACCTATAAACAAGTGAACAGACATTCACTTTTGATTCTGGAAATGCAGCCACCTGCCTGCAGTGGTCCAGGGGGTGTTGGAGCACATCACCCTGCTCAGCTGGAGCAGACAGCTTGAGCCAAGGCTAGCCCACCCACCCTGCAAGGGAGAGTTTACAGGGGAGGTGCAAAGCATTTTCGGATGCTGGGGGATTGTGAGTTAACATGAATCTGGAGGGGATCTGGGACAGAAGTTCACTAAACAGTTTTAACCTACATCAGTGAAGTCTGATATTACTTCCATCCAGGTTTATCTTAAACCAGTTTCAGCCATTTTGGAAGCAGTTTATATGCACTGAACTTCTGTTGTGTTACAGATTTGAACTAGTTTCCCATCACTTATACCGGTTTATGTGTAATTTCTATCCCTAGCCCAAGAAAAGTCTCCCTCCCCTATTGCTCATTGCCTAAATCAGTCGGCAATAGTTAATAGAAGCTGGATGCCCATAAACCTGGTTAGTCCATATTTCTCTGTATGCTATATCAGGGGTCCAAAGGCTGGAAACCTTTGAGAAGGGTTTTAAACTTCTTTGTAATGCCTTGCAATGCATATGGCATACCTTGTTCTGTGTTTTGGTATGCTTCATTCTTTATTTTATTGATTTATGAATAACAGGCCTCACTATACTTATTTAGTAAGGAGTCATTCATTTATGAAGGACTCTAGTTAGATTAACTTCCAAAGATGCTGAATTCAGGGTTAATAAGTTCCTAGGGAAGTTGTAGGGCAATGAACCAACAGCAATGACCATGTTCAAGATAACCTCAGAGTTGAATCCTAGTTGTTTTTCCAAAAGGAAAAATAAAAATATAAAAAGAAATCCGTAGCTAAACAGACATCACAGCAAAAGGCAGCCAAAACCAAAAATAACTGTCAAAGACAATGAGTGCATGTTATGTTCTGCAGAAGGAGTAGTCCTGGCACAAGGAGATAAAAATGGACAAAACATAGCTACAAATTACAGACTGTTAAACACATAAGTCTTAAAATGACCTGTTCCCTTATGTAAAAGAATCATACATCCTACAGGAGAAGAGAAAGTCATATGGCCTGCCTGGCCATGTTCCAGATTTGCATCAGATGGCCTAGAGGGTAGCTTCCAGCCATTCAAAGCAAAAGTCATTATGGAAACATGCAGCCCATTGGGTTCACCATGAACTACTGCATGAAAGAAAGGTATATAACAAGACTTAAGAGACAGGCTCAAATGGTGCTTGCTACCTGAAGAAAAATGTGATCAACCAGTGATCAAAGCCAGGTCATAACGTGCAAAGCAGAGTGGATTTGAAAATAAAACAAGCAAAGGAATCAGCCACGGACAGACTTCAAGCCTAGTGAAGAAACTGTCAAAAACCCCTGTGTTATTTCCTAGAACGATAAAAGACAGAACTGATATCCAAGGAAGAAGAAATCTCTACTCACCAATGCAATACCCACCTCTACAGTCCTCTGTGCCTGAGACTAAATGCAATTAGAAATAGTGGGATGCTACTGCAAGATTAAATAATAAAGGAAAATCATGGGACTAAATCCTTGAGACTTCCATTCCACTGCACGTTCCAGAAGTATAGACCTATGTTCTGCACACCCCCTCTTCATTATCGTCCCTACTTTTCCTGCGCACAACACTCCTGAGTACATCCATAGTACGGATACTGTCCAGGAGGCAGTGATGCAGCACAGAAAGCAAGGCAGTGTTTTACTCCACCAGGGTGATTCATCTATGACAGGGAAGAAGCACCTCTGGGGAAAGGGGAATTCATTCTCCAAGGTTACTCAGTCCTAGGTTTTCCCTTTTAGATTACCAAGGGCATCAATTGTGTGTCATCTGTGGTGGTATTTATGATTTGTCCACTAGGAGCTGAACTGAGCCTCTTAATCTCATTGCCAAGCCTCCCCAGATACTAATTTAATTTTCATGGTTACCTAGCTGGTTTGTAGGTAATTTTCCAGCTCATTAAAGTAACTCACCTGCTCGGCCTTCTGGTGAAATACAGCAGACATGGCGAGGATGGTGCTGCGCTCATCCAGGGCTGCAGCGAAGCTCTTCCATTCTTGATCCAGCTGGGTGGAGATTTGTTTAATTTGCTGGGAAGCATAATGGCCTGCCTCTGAGAGCCTGGATGCCACTGACATGATGCGATTGATGTTGACGTAGGCGTTCTGAAGAATAAAAAGAATACATGAATAAATAGAAGGGAGAGATGGGGCCATTTTGCATCTGCATTACAAATTCCCACCACCCTCAGCTGCAATAACATCGAGGAGTTGGGTGAGAACAATCGACCACCCCTTTAAATATGCATGAGTTGCAGATACACTACATTTCAGTCTAAAAATAAGTTGCAAAGGATCTTTTAGCACCTGTTCTCCATGATCTATACTGCCACCTCGATTTTATTTAGGTATTTTGGAAAAAATCAGCCACCATATTCTAACTCTCTACTGCCTAATTATGTTCTTTTCATTGCCCTTTCCTTTAGTCTCTTCTTGGTATTGCAGTTATATCCATTCATATGTCCTAGTGCTATTTATAAATGCATAAATATTTGCATTTAATATGAAGAAGACTATGAAATTCTGTTGAAGAGACCAACCTCATCAGGAGATGGGCTAATGTACTTCCTTATGGAAATGTTGTATAAAATTTCAGAGGATTTATAAAAAACCCCCAGAAATATATGAGATTTCATAGAATTTGTTATATAAATTGTATTTTTGAATGAAACACTGACTTTTCCATAATTTTTCTAAAATCATCCTATAGCAGAGACACCATTTAATATTACAATCTGAACAGAGACAGGACTTCAAAACACCTATAAACAACATTTCAATTCATTACATAGGAATTTTCCATGAGATTTTCAATTGTTTTGCTATCAAATGGAATTGCAAACTGTCAAAACCTGCATTATAACCCAATATTTCATGGCAAGACAAATCTCATGATACACAACCATCATGGCAATAGCATGCACAGATGCGCTATCAAAGTGCTTGTGCCTGACAGCAACTGTATTGTGGCTCTCAAACTTTATTAGATGCATTCATTTATTCTGCTGCCTCTGTTCCTCTGTAGATGGTGTGGTAGTCACAGCAATTATAGCTTATTTATCAGTGCTCAATATACTCCTGCTATCTTATTGTGGAGAGGTGGGCTCCCATGACTAACTCTGCCTGCAAGCACATTAGGAAATCCAGCCAGACCTGTACAGTCCCCACGAATCACAGGATGGATATCCGGTGTCTAGCAATTCTGCACCTGATAGGAACACAATTTGCAGTCCGGAGTTGGAAATTCATAACTGGCTGTTTCAAGGGCTTAGTATGTGAGCCAAAAAAATAGTATGAGCTCATGTGTTCGTAGACATGACTGTTATTTTTCAATAGTACTACACAGATAAAGCATTTGCTGGCTCCATCTTAGCGTGGTAAATATGATTTGCTATATTTGAATGACGACAGCTGTGTAGCTCAGTTGCTAGGGAGACTGGCTACAGATGAGGAAGACCTGGGCTTGATCCCAGGTGAAAGCAGCAGGTTTCCATCCATCATTTTCACTTCCAGCACAGCTCTGAGCCCGTCCCGCAGCCTATCTGATGGGCACCAGGTGTCTGCAGTGTGTGCTGACCACATCATCTCCTTCTTGTGTTGAGGTTAAAGAAACAGTGGAGCTCTGCCTCCACTGCCCCAAAGGCCCTGTAAATGGGACAGCTTTACCTTTACAGCCTAAATGCAGGGCATGCACAGATGCTGGACAAAACAATTACAAACTAATCTGCACCCACTTTTGTTGTGTAGAGTCCTAACTGCACTCTTTTTCTTCATCCGGTAATTTTGGCTTGATGTTTCATTTGGCACAAAAATTGTCTTATTTGTTCCAATGACAAGGAGAAAGCCTTCTTTAAAACTGGAAAGATGGGTGAACAGTATGAACCATTTAAAAGGATCAAGAGTCAGAACTGTAACTCTTTTCGGAGTTGTCTCAAGGTCTAACCCATAATCTGCAAACACTAGAAACAGTAACGCTTAACGGTAAGAAGATTTGTAAATATTCAAGGATTTCCCCCAGAAAGTCCACGTGCCTGTAAGGACCAAGCCCAGACTCAGCCAAGACGAGTTTAAAATGTTTTTAGGTTGCCTATCCGTTGTTATAAAGCAACATACCACTGCTACGGTTTGCAGAGCCGTGGCAATTGCACCAGCTGACTTCGTTTCTTTTGAAAGACTAGAAGTGGCCACATAGCAGTTTGGGTTTCATGTGAAGACTGGTTCGTTTTTATAATGGTTTTATATTTGTTTCTTGAACAATGATCTCAGCCCTTGCAATGTAATGAGCATGATCCAACAGAAGGAAACCAAATTGTGATTATTATTTTTTTTTGATTCCTGGTGCCTACAGTATATAAACATTTCAAATAGTAGAGGGGGGAAAGGTAGGATTAATTGAGAGCGAGCAGATGTTCTTAGGTTCTGGCTTTCAAGTTAGGCGTGATTTATATGTATTTTGTATCTGTTGACATAGAGGAATATTTTCATGAGCTCACCTGGAAGAGTACCAACGAGCTCTAAAGCTAGGTAGGTATGTATCCCTTCCTGCTCTTCCAAGCAAAAGGATGCACGGGTGGACTTCTGAATTCACTGCCCAGATGCCTGCTCCACAGTGGAGCAGAGCATTTTCAGGAGAGGAGATTCACCCACGGGATTCAGACACTCCCCACCAGCTTGGATGGGGAATCGGACCGATACAACCTGAGCATCTCGAGGGTATGCTGCAAATCTTCCCTCTTTGATAATGCCTTCTTGCTCTAACTGGAATTACGCTAATTAAAAGGGAATAAACATATAGGCAAAGGAGATTAGCAAAAGACAACAGGAAACCTCTGGGGGCCTTCTCCATGCCAATCTGTGTCCCTGGGAGACAGGTTAGATGGCATGCGCATACGTCCTGCAGGGGAGCACAAATAACAGCGTGGCAGGTTCGCTAAGGCTGAAATGCGGCTGTTGAAGGAATTCTCAAGGAAAAAAACCAAGACAAAACAAAATGCCCCTCAAAGTCTTCCTGGGAGATTTGCAGAAGCATTTGTGAAATGCACCCTACCGTTTGATACGCCCCAGCGGAGAGCACTTCAACAGCAAAGTAGTCTCATAAGGGCCCCGACACCCATCAGACCACATGCAAAGCAAATTGCATGCCTTTTGATGCAGGATCCTACGGGATGGCGTTTTAGCTCAGCCTCGCACAGAATTCAGCCCATTTAATGATAAATGGTAGGAATTTCCAGAAGATGCCATTAGTCTTTACCAGATAATTGTAATGCATTTCAAATGTATTGCGACTCCCTCAGGACAACATGCATCTCCGTCTAATTTCAGACAATTAACTCCTTGGCAACAGGAAGGCTGATTATTCCACCACCGAACACAGCCCTGCTTGCATGCGTTTCTCAGCAATGACTCACTCTTGGATGGGGTTAACAAATACAGGAATGAAACAGCCACGGTGGAGCAGATATGAATAACTTCAATCAGCGCAAACAGCATGTGTGCCAAGCTATCCACATGTAAAACTAAAGTCAATATGATTTGGGCCCATTTAGCTAGGATCTTGTGGTTTACACCAACAGATTAACTAGATTAACGGGCTTACAATCACTACGGTGGAGCGAAATCTTTCTGTTTTAGTGAACCATATTATTATATTGATATAAATATAATACGATTGCAATAACGGCTAGTATAATTCTATAGATCGAATAGAAACAAACACTGGGCCTGATTCCCTGGGAAAAAATATCTGCACAGTTGCTTTTTGAAAGAAACATACTGAGCTACAATTTACTATCTGAAAAATGTATGGCTTCTCCTCTCTAAGCCCCTTCCCACCCCGTCCCCCTTAGAAGGAAGTAGAAGTGTAATAAAAATAAGCAACATTACAAATATTTTTTTTATTCAGAGGGATGCTTGCCAGTGCCAGGCATGCAATGTCTGGGGAAGTGTATTGGAAAGGATGTGGCCTGAGAAAGGACTCAGAGTGCATTGTTCAGATGAAGATAGAAAATTATTTTAACTATTGTTATTCATTTGTTAGGTCCCTCCCAAAAGTACATGTTTAAAGACTAAGGCCCTGTTCCTACTATCACAGGAATCCAGGATTTTTTTTTAAAAGACTTTGCCTGCATTCTCCTCCTCCAGATCCTCCCTCTAAACCCATATTTAAATGTCCTGCCTAGAGGGCATTGACCAGTTTCAGTCCACGCTCAGGATTTTATTACTCATGCGCTTCCTAAAGAACTGGTCATTGGGATCAATATATGATATAATTCTGCTGAATTATTTCCAGCCCTCACGGTTGCAAACCAAAGCTGAAAGACTTGGTCTGAATGCGCTGTAGAGGTTCAGAAAACAGAAGGTAAATCAAGAGGAGTCAAAATCTATTATGATGGGTGTGTTGGTTATTTTTTTTTTTAAGTGGCATGATTGTGTAGCTAACCTCATTCTCAGCACCTGACTCATGTTTTATGAATGCCTGGCATTGCCAATACAGCCACTGGTGAGAGGCAGCGAGGAGGACTGTCAAACAGGGAAGTAAACGTTTATGAAAAGAAAATGAAAGTCTGCAATCTCCGGCTAACAGGGTCACAATGTCATCCCGGGGGCAGCTAACCGGTTTTAAGGCAGGGCAAGAATCTGCCTTATTTTTGCCAGAACGGGTTTCACTAAACACTGAGCTGGGTGAAAAAAAAAACAATGGGTTAGGAAACACTGAGATAATACAAAAAAAGGAAATGAAGATTTATATGTGCTCATTGTGATTGTTTCCCACACCCTTCCCGCCTTTACGGGTGTGTTACACCAGATCCTGCAAACACTTTCTGTAAATGAACTCAATGAGATTACTGACGTGCCTGCAAGTAATTCACGTGCCTAAACGTTGGCGGCATCAGGCCCTTCTTAGATTATAACCTTTCCGAGGCAGAAACCCTGTCTTCCTCTGTGCTCGCACCTCACCTTCCGCAGTGAGGCACCAATCGTAGCCACAGCCTCTTAGCAGTACCACGATATCAATATTACCTAATAACAGCTACATCAAATCCCTGCATAAATTCGGTAGGCATTATCAGGCAATCTCCAGCAGAAATCAGTGACACCTGCAAATGCAGTCCGACATCACCGTCAAAACGAGAAGGTCAGGAGGGAGGGCATTTTTACAAGAGCAATTTGGTGGGTTCTGTTTCCTAACTTTACTGAGTGATACTTTTCTTTAAAAGATGCCTATGCATGGGTGGTACGTGAATTCAATCAGGGTGTGCATCTGGGTGGGACTCCCTAGGAAAAGTATATACACAGAAAAAGGACTCTTGCTATCATAAATTAATTAGTTACGATATAGAAACGTTTTAACCAATTTTGTCCTTGTCATCAGCAAGAATATCTTTTTTCCTTGTTTTCTTTGGCAAAATGACATTTGATTTAAAATGAGAACTGGACTTAGGCTGCAACGATCAGGTAATATAGATCAGAGCCAAACCCAGAC
The DNA here is from genome assembly GCF_001723915.1 of Gavialis gangeticus. NCBI lineage: Eukaryota > Metazoa > Chordata > Crocodylia > Gavialidae > Gavialis > Gavialis gangeticus. Next base: position 30,499,825 of record NW_017729031.1, read on the forward strand.
CTGCACCTACATTTTCCAGGGATCAAAATGTTGAGAACTTGCATTTGTGTGTGGTCCACAAATGGTGGCAATGATGTCCCATCACTACATTCAGAGTCACGTCTTAATTTCCATATGTTCCAAGTAGTTCCAATAAAGTGATTTCTTTTGCACCTGTAACTGTCTAAAATGTTTATGAAAGTTATTTGTTGTTATGGGGCCTTTTCTCTCTAAAGAGACACAGAGGATACATCTACACTTTCAGTAATGCACTGTAATTACGGCTCATTAAGTTTAGTACCTGTAATGACAGATACTAACTTAATGCGCAATAATTGGCGCTACTACACATTAGCGCAGACGAATGGTTTTTAGGTGATGTTAATGTGCATTATTAATTTGCATTAAACTAAATCTACTGCACATTAGCACTGGTTTTGCCTGGTGTGCTAAGGCACAGCAGAATTAGTCTTCTGCTCATCGTCTCGTGTAGCTGCGCCCACTGATAGTCATCTTGCTATCAAGTATATGAAAGTATCCATAGGGGGCTCAAGCATGCTTGGGGATATCTTACTGAAGACCAGACCCACAGGATTGAGGATTCTGCACAGAAAAAAAGCCATCATCATTTCTATAATTTTTCTTTCTGCCTTTCCATAGACTGACTCAGGTTCAACCAGAACGCTGCTCACTGAATACTACAAAGCTGCATGTCAGCACCGGCACCGTTTTAAAACAGAGGTGCAGTTCCCATAGACCACCAGTCTCAACATGTCATGTTCTGTTTCCTTTTTATAAAATCTCCTTATATCAAGATGGGGCATCATATGCTGGGGCTCTCTCTGTTGACTGCACTTCCATAATAAGGACAAGGGCAGCAGCTATGTTTCTGAATGTTGGATAAATGTGATTTCCAAACCGTTTCCAAAGCTGGTACCAAACTGACACAGCCTCTCCCCTGACCCCTCCCACAAATTATACACTAAAATATTAGCTACAGCCCTTCTTTTGTCCTTTGCATTGTGGCTGCTCTATTTGCGCCATATGACCGTGTGTCCCATGGCTCTTTCCAAGCCAGCCCTCAAAGGTATCCTCCTTGAAAGGCTTGCAACCCTGGGACAGAAGCATACTTGACAAAGGCCCTTGATACGGCCACATTGCCATCAGCTTCCTCCATGCAAATTTGATGGTAAGACGGTCTGGCATGAGCTTTCTAACACTGCTGGTCCGTGTCAATGAAGCCTTTATTTAGTTAACATACGGACTCCCTTGAATTTGGAGCCGTCTCCTGGAATCTTTCTATAGCTTCTTTCTGATTTAGCCAAGATTTCTCGTTGATTTTCCATCATGGCTTTATACCTACCCATCACTTTAAGGACTGCTGCGTGTGGGACCTTGGGTGTCAGACCTTATGACAAGCTAGGTAAACTTTCTCTATGAATGCTCATAATGTCATACAAAAAATATGTAAAATTACCTTACATTACAGGTAAGGCTATCATTTTGTCAGAGTCACTGAAATCCTGGAAACCATGCAACACTAATCGGGGTGGGCAAAATGCGGCCCGCGGGCCAGATGTGGTCTGCCAGGCCATGCTATCCGGCCCGCGGGGCCCCTAAAAAATTTAGAAAATTAATATTTATCTGCCCCTGGCTGCTTGTCATGTGGCCCTTGATGGCTTGCCAAAACTCAGTAAACGGCCCTCCACCTGAAATAACTGCCCGCCCCGACTAAGATTTTCATGATGCCCCATGAGGCAAAGGGAAGTAAACACGGTATCAAAGTAGATATAGCTCAGCCAGAGAAATTGGTCTCTAGAAAAGACAGAGACACAAGCCCTCCAAACTACAATCCCCGCAAGGCTGTATGCGCTAGTACAGGGTAAGGGTAGTGGATAGCTGTTGGAAGCATGCTGCAAGCACAGGTCATAACTTTTCCAGGAATATTGCTCCCCTCCCACACACACACTTCTGCAGGGACATGTATTAATGATTACCATTACAAAACGCTAGCCTTAATTATGGGTATTTACTGCACACAATGGAAGAACTGTTTGCATAAAAACAAAATTATGCCATGTTCTCTCCCATCAGCTGGGGTCCTGGGTCTACAATCCAACGATAAGACCGGTGCGTAAGGAAAACACAGAACACAGTATAAAGAATTTTTGGCACATCAGCTATTTTCCTCCTTTAATTCTGGTTTAGTTGTGTTACAGTAAAAGGAAGGTAATTTGAGAGTTGCTATTATCCTGCAGGGACAGGACTATCTGGCTCACTTACATATGCAGGGTATAACAGCGCACTTGTGCTGTGTGCATTTTGGCATGCTAATCAATGTATAACTAAGTGCAATCTCTTGCAATGCTTTTACATTTAAAGTCATAAGATGCCTGGGTTTTATGCTTCAGGGAGTTTACAGTGCCCTGGAGATCCATTTGCAAAGGGGGCCTTGATGTAGAGAGGGAAGCAGCCTCCTGGACTACATCACCCATACTGACCCAGGAGTTTCTCTGTGGAGTCTGGGATTCATATGTAGGAAAGGATGTGCTGGGGGTAGAGCGGGGTAGGAGGCTCCTCATCCCCCATCACCATCATTCTTGACCGAGACCCTCCAGGAAAGCTGATAGAGAATGAAATTTCAGCCTCTTCCAAGCAGGGGAAACTCCTTTTGAAGCCAGCAGGACAGGACAGAAGAAAACTTAGCAGCATGACTTCAGCTGAGCATAGCAAGGCCAAGAACCACCCAAAGGCTGAGGGTCACTGCTAGGAGGGTCCGACCTCGGTAGGTCCCCCAAGATCCACACAGATGCCCATCCTGGGAATGTGTCCCCTCCCTGAAAGGGCTATGGGGAGAGAGGACCGCACTTCTCCTCCCAACCCTTGGGTCCCCTTCCACAAAGCTTCCACGGTGAGAAATGAGATGACGCCAAGTTAAGCTCCACGCTACTTCAGTCAACTGGCAACTCTGCTTGTAGCACGGCAGATAAAGCGTTTTCCAACTTCCTTTCAGTCTCGATCCAAATTATCTTGAATGCCTTGATCTTCACAGCATCATTTAAGAGCTCCTTTATTTGATAGAGCTGCGGGAAGAGCTACAGGCCTTGGGTGAGTGGTACGTTAAGGGGCAGTAACTGGAAGGTTGGTACATTTTTCTACTGTATTCTCCGAGGTGATATTTTGTTATTGCAGATCCAGTGACAGCCAGGATGCCAAGAGCATGTGTTTGAACATTTGCTTAAAATAAATACATAAATAAGATTTATAGAGCACCTCCCATCAGCCACGGCTCTGCAGCACTCATGCACACGCAGCATGACAGTTTAGTAAAGAAAACCTAGCCAACTGAAACAGTAGAGGGAACTTAGGTCAGCAGAGTATAATTACCTGAGCTGGAATATGGCTAGGACACTAAGGTTAACACTTGTAAATCCTACGAGAAGTGCCATGTGGTCTTTAATGACCTCCTGTGGTTTTGTATTTCATCAGCAAGACAGCACCTCTGGCAGCAAAGAGCCTGGTAGCAGCGCACCGGGCCACTGCTTCTGCCACATGCTGGCAATCCTACAAGTCCTGTGGAGGTCTCGCACCCAGTGCTGGTGTGGCTTCACCTGCTTAGTTTTAGAGACAGCTGCAAGTATTACAGCAAGATGTGCTACGGCTGGAGGGCTTGCTAGACTTGGGGCTTGACACAGAATCAACAAAGTTAGGGTTAGAAGGGACTCAGAACGTCACATCTTATTCAACCCCATGCCCAAATCAGGACCAGCCCCAGCTAGATCATCCCAGCCAAGGCTTTGTGTAGCCGGGATTTTAAAACCTCCAAGGATGGAGCTCCCACCATCTCTCTGGGTAACCTGTTCCAGTGTTTTTACTACCCTACTCCTGAGAAAAGTCTTCCTAATATCTAACCTAAACTTCCCTTGCTGCAACTCCTTGTTCTGTGATCTGTCACCACTGAGAGCAGCCCAGCTCCATCCTCTTTCGAACCTCCGTTCAGGTAGTTGAAGGCTCCTATTTAATCCCCTCTCAGGCTCCTCATCTCTAGACTAATTAAGCCCAGTTCCCTCAGTCTTTCCTCCGAAGTCATGTCCCCCAGGCCTCGCACTGTTTTTGTTGCCCTCCACTAGACTCTCTCCAATTTGTCCACATCCTTTCTGTAGTGGGGGCCCCAAACTGAACACAGGACTCCAGATGTGGCCTCACCAGTGCTGAATAGAGGGGAATAATTGCTTCCCTAGACCTACCGGCAACACTCCTACCAATGGAGCCCAGGATGCTGTTAGCCTTCTTGGCAACAAGCGCACACCGCTGGCTTGTATGCAACTTATTGTCCACTATCACCCGCAGGTCCTTTACTGCAGAGCTGGTGCCCAGCCAGTCACCCCCAGTCTGTAGTGGTGCATGGGATTGTTCTGTCTTAAGTGCAGGATTTTGCACTTGTCCTTGTTGTACCTCATAAGATGCCTTTTGGCTCAGTCCTCCAATTTGTCTAGGTCACTCTGAATCCTACCCCTACCCTCCAGTATATCTACTACTGGTGACTTGCTTGGGGTCATCTGCAGATACTGTTCAAACAGGAGGACGTGATCCTTAATATCTTATGCCATGTTGATGGGTGTGTGCGTGCACTATTCCAGATGAGCATAATGATCCAAATGTCCATAGTCTGTCCCACCTTCTGGGCTGAAAGAGATGCAGTCTCCAGATATGAGGGCTGAACACCAAGGGTGAAGAAAGCAAAGAGAGCAAAGCACTTACACAACAGATGAGAGAGCAAAGCACTTACAAATGGATGATGATGACTTGTTTTTTTGCACCCCAGATAAGTCTGAATTGCACCCAAAGGGTTTGATGAGGGCGGGGGGAAGAAAGAAAACACACAATCCAATCCTGGCCATGCAACTGAGAGTTTGATTAGATTCCCCTGCTTGGGATTTTGAGGTGTACCATGTGGAAGAAGAGAAACATTCATTATTAAAGTGCTGAGCTATAAGTTCTACTGAGCCTCATTAATTGCATGTCAGTGAAATGCCAAAACCTTAAAAATATTGTATTTGTCTTCCAAAATGTAAACAGTGCCATAGAACTGGCCTGGTTTTAAATCACGGAAATAGTCGTATATCAGCAGCTGGGTGGACAAAGCAACATGCTGTCCTTCCTGGAATAAAATCCTGCTGCCACACGCCCACCCTGACCTTCTTTAGCTCTTCATGTCTCATGGGTCCTTCGTTCCCTTTTAACTGGAAGAAGACTTGCAAGCCTCCCCCTCCCACACATGCTCCTGCAGGATCCATATTTACGGCACGTCTCTGAACTCACCATGGAATTCATAGCAAAGTGATTATGCTGCGTCTGTAAGTCGAGGGCATGTTGGTAGCTCACGCCGATCTCTGTGTGACTCTGTAGGAACAACTCCTTGTTGTGGCTGATCCAGTCGAACATCTGTAGGACAAAGACAGACAGACAGAGTCAGGGAGGAAAAGAGTAGGGACAAGCGCAAAGCACAAGCAGACACAGTCCTGACCCAGATTTACACAAATGAGCAAAAGCAGATCCAGCTGCACCATAAAAAAAGTCCCTCATCTACATAAAGTGCAGTCAAACAATGGCAATATTGAATTTTTTTTACCCTATTCTACTATAACAGAATAATAGGTCTGAGAACACACGTTGTAAGCCTATTTCTCTGTAAATGGATCCCATGACGCTGTCTGTGCTGTATTTGGATTTCTGCATGTAGGGAGTCTGCAGCTGGAGGGCCTCAATGAGAGACTGCTCCATTGACTGATGAAGGAGTGGTTCAAAACCCTACCAGAAGCAGGAATGGACCAAAACCATTACTGGTTTGGTTTATGCCTTATTCTCTTTAATGGTTTATGAGGAAGGTTTCCAGATCTTTTATCCAAAAAACAAACCAATGGTTTACACTTATTTCTCCTAGTACTTTCCTTCTCCAAATCTCCCCCACAAAATACAACACCCCCCATGAGTCTTGCTTCCAAATATTAATATGTAGTGAAGCACACATACATAGTGCATTTACTTCTGTGATCAACATCCCTGTCAGCTACTTCCTGCTCCAAGCCCATCTCCAAGCAAGGCAGCTCAGCTCACATGTTGGAAACAGCTCTAATAAAACCGATGTTCAGAATTTCGCTATTCTGCGCAACGTTAGAGCCAAGGAGCTCATTTATTAACAAAATCTCACGAGTTAGCTAGGAGGTAGGAAAAGATTTATAATCTTCATTATGCAATGAGTAGGATGAGGAAGAAAGAAGTTAGTTCAGCTGACCAACATTACAGAGATTTTCTTTGGAAGGCAAAGAGAACAAAATGTAATGCTCCAATGGCAAATCCTGAGCCTTCATAAATACATATTCATGGCACGGCATATGGTACCTCTGTTTATAGGTAAGGAAACTAAAGTATACAAAAATGAAATTATTGGCCTAAGGTTTAAAACATACAAAGTAAACTAATATTGCACAGAGCAGAGACACCCACCCGAGCTCCAAAGAGGTACAGACATAGACTCCCAGAAAAGTAGGGCTGAAAGGGACTTCAGGAGGCCATCCAGCTCAACCCCCTGCCCAAGGCAGTGTCATCCCTATACAAACCATCCCATACAAGTGCTTCTCTAACCTATTCCTAAACCAACAATGAACTCAGTTAAAAACAGCAAGAATACCCTAACCTGCCACAGGCAAGGCAAGGGGACAAAGGCTCTCAGTATCCTGCAACTACAGGTATTGTTAAAATACGCTCAAAAGACACAAGGAAGAGGGTCATGCTCTCACTACAGAGGAAGGCAAAACCCCCACAGTCCATATACATGCACATATACATGTGCTAAGCATGTATGCCCACTAGTAGAGCCACATTACCGCAGTGCTATACACTGCTGTGAATGCAGGCTGCTTCTTCTCAGGAAGAGCACTGTGCTTATGATGGGCAGGACTCTTTTGATCCTCAAGGTAGCTTGACCATCTCTGTACAGCACTGCTTTGTGCTGCATATACAGACACACAGCCCTAAATCCTATTTCACCTTCACACGCTGACGTGGCACTCACATAATTGGATTCCTGCCATTTTTCCCATTTATGCCCCGGTGGAAGTCTGTTTGCACCTATGGCGGAATGGGATCACCCCAGTAGTTTACGTCTGCCAGAGCACCGAGACGAACCCTCCCACCTTTCAGCCCAATAGCCAGCTTGTTAATACACTTTCTTAGGGAGTGAGAGACCTGAGTCTATACTCCCATCTCCTCCAGAAGGAGTTTGAGCCTCAGTGTCCTACTTCCCAGGAAAGGGCTCTACCCACCAGGCCATGAGAGCACCCTCCAGCCCTCCCCTTGATCTGGCCCACCGAGCAGCCAGGAGGGGAGCAACCATGGGAAGTGTGGCTCAGTGGAAGGGAGGTGGCTGTGGGGTCAGGCCCTACCCCAGCCTCCAATGAGGCAAAAACCATCCTACTGCTTCACGTCCACATTATGGTACAGCTAAATCAGTAGGGGAGAGGCCAGAACCCAGAACCCTGTCGTCCATCTCCCTGAGCCTCCCTCCCACTTCCCGTGGCCTGTAGTTGGTGCACTTTACTGGAAAACGAGAGATACAAACACAAACCCTCTCTGGCTAAGAGGGGCCTAAAACCTTGATCTCTCACACCCCAGCAAGTGCCCTGTGCAGTTGGCTATTGGTCTAAAGGTTGCACCCTACCCTACCCTACCCGCCCCTGGCATCAAGCACCTACTAGTCATGTGCTTTCTCACCTGATGCTACACATGTGCTAGGGTATTATATTCCACCTAGGCGCCTACACACGCTCAGAAAAGAAGCACAGAGTGAGTGCAGCTGTGAAAGTGTGAACACAATCCAAGTGGTGCATAAGCTCCACAAATGGCTGGGACATGGCTCTGAAAGCGTCATATTGCCATGTGAAGGTGAAAGAGGATTTAGCCCTTGGTCACAGATCCCTGCAGTTACAGCCAGGATCCATAATTCAATAAGTACCAGCATCCACATGTCATTCTGTGCTAGATTATGGCAGCAAATTGTGTGCTGTAACATTAGTCAACACTTCCTCCCATGTCAAACACTGCTTACCAAACCAGATGGTTTTGGCATTATTTTTACTAACAGAAAGAGAAAAGAGGCCTCTGTTGTTTTTATTTCTTTAACTGAATAAATGCTTATTAAAAAAAAAAAAGATGCCTTTATTCTTCGTTTCAGCCCGGCCATGCTTAGCTGAATTATAAATTGTGGCTGTGGACAGATGAACAAATTCTGTGTAAGTGAAAGGGAGTGATTTACTGAACGTCAGATCTGTTGTGACTCTTTCATGCGTCTGTTCCTATCTTGAAGTAAGCAGAAGCTAAGCCATAGTATTTGAGCAGTTGCTTCACTCAGGGTTAAATTGCCCGGGTTTAGCTTTGTTTGGCTATTACATTACACTCCCCTTCAAGTCCTCCGTTACCCTCTTTCTTCTTGTTCAACACATGATGAATGATATGTAGACTGTGAGGTCTTTGAGCTTGTCTGTACTGGTTCAGTGGTGGGTCTTTTGGAGAAGGCTGAACATACCATCGCCACCGGGCTCTGGAGTCCTGCCCCTTAATTAGCACTCCTGATCTCTATCATACTAAATAAAGATGGCCCACTCCACTGGCAAGGGAGAATCAAGTCTGTCATCTGATGGTGCTGAAAAGATAATGTTCAAAGTGGGAAGAAAGCAAATGGAGCAACTTGGACACAGTAACCCTGCTCAAGAGATCAATGCAAAGTTTGGTTATGCCATCAATGTGCCTTCAAATCAATATTGTATTGTTCTTTAGTATCAGATTGATGGAATAACAAAGCGTTTAACTGGTGACAGCTTAAGGAGCAAAAGAGCCCGGTGTTCCTGTATTATACATTACTATTGTTTCCCAAGGTCAGTTTTCCTCTCTCTGTGCACGTTGGTCTCAGTGGTGCTAACTGTAACACGAGTGTTTAGGTAGAGAACATGCCCTGCCTGTCGCCTCTGACCGCCCTCCAGCAAAGTCAGGATTTCACTCTGAGGGCTTGTTTTGACATTAGGGTGCACTTTATTTTCACCACGTATTTGTGCAAGAAAGAAATGATTATCTGTCACATCAAGCCTTATAAAAACAAGAGCAAGCCTTATAGAAACTCCAGCGCTCCCAGACTCCAAGACACGATGCTGCACAGGCTCATTTACACCGACAGCTGGGAGTCACCGTAACAGTCAGCTTGAACCAGCCTGACCCTTTTGTCTGCAATGTCCATCAGGGCTGTGCAACTTCTGGGCAGCTGGGGACTGACTGCAGGTAGCGCAGGGTGCAGACCTGAGGGCTGCACACCTCGGGGACTGCTCCCCCTTAACCTCCCCACCTGCCACCGGGCACAGCCCAACTCCCTTTTGCCGCACATAGCCCAGCTCTCTGTCCTGGCCACACATGGTTAGCCCAGCTGCCCCCAGCCATGCGCGCAGCAAGCTCACTCCCTCCCAGCCGTGCACATCATGTGGACAGCCCACCTGCAGCATGCAGCCTGGGCAACCCAGCTCCCTCTTTTTTTTGAATACGCAGCACGCGCAGCCTAACATTATCCCTCCTGCATGCACTACTGCACTTGGCTCCCTCCTACAGCACTACTGCACCCCAGAAATGGGCGCAGAAACCAGAAGCCAGAGGAGAGAGGGGAGGCCAAAGACCTCAGCAACTGCTGCAAGGTGGCGGCTCGGCAGAATCAAGACATCCAGGGTTCATTCACCTCACCTGCCACCAACGTCATCTATGCCATCACCTGCTTAATATGCTGCTTAATATTCACCTCCTCAATATTCACCTCATCCGCTACCCTTGTCATACATGCCATCATCAGCTTCTCTGCTGTCTACATGGGGCAGATGGCACGATCCTATGTGAAAGAACGGATGGACATTGATCTGACACGCGAGGCCATGGCAGAACACTTGGATGTCCCTCGCTGACATCAGAATAGCTGTTCTTAAACAGCAAAGCTTTAAAAACCAGGTTTGAATGGGAAATTGCAGAACAAGTCATCATCGAAAGACTGGATTGTGTTAAGTATGGTCTCAATAGAGATTCTGGGTGCTTGTTCTAGACTGGCTTTTATAATCCCTATGCCCCTCTTGCTTGGGTGATCTGCTTTGCTTATCCCTTTTGATCTCTTCAACCACCTTGCCTCTCTCAGCAGTGCCCCCTTCTTTCCCCTCTTTCCACATCTTTGGCATTTAAATGACTTTATTCCTATCTGTTTAATACCCCTGTGCTCTGCAAGTCTATTCATAGCATCCAATGAACTAGAAAAGCCCATGCCTCTCTGAATGAGTAAGTGTATAAGGTGCCTGTCTTCCATCATTGAGATTAGTCACTCCAGATTTGTACCCACTGAACATACTGGAACTGGCCCCACATCCATTTTTTCTGACTGGGACTGAACAGGGATGTTCCCTGTGTTTTTAAACATCTTTGCAATTAAACAGAAGAAGAGAACAAGCTGTGATTCAATATATGACTCTCTCAGGAAAGTTTCCTTTCTCAGCTCATTAGAAGTTAACACACAATTTTAGCCAAAAAAAAAAAAAAGATGCCATTGTTGACTCAAGAAAGAACAGTGCTGTAAAACCAAAAAATATATATCCTTTGAGGGTAAACTCACGTCCAAAAACTAGAGTTGTAGCTCTCTGTTTAGAAACTAGTGTCAATTTATCTTAAGTAGCTTCATATTAAATGTGGATTTTTTTTTTAACCAAGCTAGACACATTTAAGAGGGGGGAAAAGACCTGGCTGAAAGCCAATGAAAATAAACAGCAAATCTAATATTTTATGCATAGCAAACTTAAATGGGATCAACTGGAATTTAAATGATTAAAAAAACACAAGTAAGATATTATTTCTGAGGTAAAAGAGCTTCATCTTAGCTACAATTGTAACAAGGATCTGAGTGATGTTAAGCCATATTTACAAACGTCAAGGTATAACCATAGACTAGAAACGAAAAATTAAAATTTCAAGTGACTAAAAGATGCATCCTTCTGGGCCCCTCTACACGTTACAGGTATTGTGCAATTACCTGGAGACCAGCTACATGTGCGAAGTAGGTAACACACGATAAAAAGCTTCATCCAGCTATGAAGTTAGCTCTCAAAAATGTGTACTAACTTTATAGCTGGTTCTATCAAGCTTTAATTTGCACATGTAGCAGGGTCTCCCCTGCAGCTGGGGTCCCATTAGCTGACCAGGCTCCCAGCCATGAGGTGCACCATGCCCAGCGTGAAACCCCCGAGCCCCGGGGATTGTAGAAGCCCCAATTCTCCGGGGCCTGGGGGTTTCCTGCACCCTTGAGCCCTAGGGTTGGAGCTAACAGGATGAAGTTCAATGCTGAGAAATGCCAGACGCTAACCCTGGGGAAGAATAAACAAGAATATAAATACAAAACAGGTGACACCTAGCTGGACGGCAGCACTACAGAGAAGGATCTGGGAGTGTTGGTAGATCACAGACTCAATATGATGCAGCTGCACAAAAAACAAATGTGGTTTTAGGGGGCATCAACAGAAGCATTAGGTGCAAGACATGGGAGGTGGTAATGCCTCTACTCAGCACTGTTTAGGCCTGGTCTAGAGTACTGTGCAGTTTTGGGGTTCACATTTTAAAAACGACATGGAGAACTTAAAAGGCTCCAGAGGTGAGTGACCAGAACAATAAAGGGTTTGGAAAGCAAGTCATATCAGCTTGCAGAAAGATGCTTAAAAGAGGACAACATAGCAATCTTCAAATACTGGAAGAGCTACCGTAAAGAGGGAAAGCACCTATTCTCTTTTGCTGAAAAAAGTCAGACTCAGATCAATGACTTGAAGTTGCAGCAAAGTAGGTTTAGACTGGATATTAGGAAAAATTGTTACAACAGTGAGGCAGTGGAACAGATGGGCTGGGGAAGTTATGGACGCTTGAGTTGGACAACCACTGCTTGGTGATGATTTCGGCATAGCTATGCCTATGTTCTACTATCAGTGGTATTTTTCCATGTTTCTGGGCTTTGCCACGTGGGGATGGGATAGAATTTCCCCTGCTTCTCCTCCTGCTACATGTATTAGGGACTTTTAAAGCCTGGTTGAGAGACACTGGGTGTTGGCTGAACCCAAGGCTGGGGATTTTGACTGGGGTGTGCCAGTGCTCTTGCCCCTCCGCTTGGAGTCAAACAAATTGCCACATTTGTGGTCAGGAACGAATCTGACCTGATGATCAGATTGCTATGGACTGTGGGGGATTTTGACTTCCTCTGATGTAGCGGGGCAGGAGGTGCATGGGATCTCCCTTGGATCTCTTGAGCATATATTAATTTTTACAGCAGCAGGACATTAGCTGTCATGGTCCTCCTGCTTTCCCTGTGGCAGGCTAGGGAGGTATGTCTGGTGCTGTGTCAGGGTTGACTGTGTAGTTTTGCTAGGAGGTTAGACAATGGATTTGTATGGAATAGCTTGGATAGGGATAATCCTGTCCCTGGCAAGGGGTTGGACTAGATGACCTATGGAGGTCCCTTCCAGCCCTACCTCTCTACAATTGTATGACAACTCAAATTTGGGCTCCAGGAAGAAGTGGCAGGTTTTCCTGGGAGGGGCTCATATTATCATTGCCAGCATGTCACAGTTAGATGCCATTAGATGAGCAGTAAACGTGATGGTGCCATTTGTGGAACCCCTACAGTATGGCGGTGGGGAGGCAGCGTTGCTAGTCCAAGTGCTCCAAGTTCATGACTCAGGCTCCAACAAATATGACATTGGCTTAAAAATCTTGAGCATTCATGGGCATATCTATAATGCAGCAGCACTGCATTTTGGCCAGGACAGGCACTGGGACACCCCACCCACCCACATGCTCCATTCTTGCAAACAACAGCTGAGGGAGATGCTCTGGGATCATCCTCTGGAGCTACTCACCAGCTGATCAGAGCTCAAAAGTGTTAAGTGTGGCCAAACAGGATGCCTTGGGAAGTCTTCACCAGCATATTTCCAAATTGGCCTGTGGAAGTGGGTTGTTGGGGTAGGCTTAGCACCATATCGCCCACGACAGTGTTGCCACAATACAGACGTGACCTTAAAGCCTTGTGGTTTTCAGTCCATATCATGTTTTGGAGCCATGTAATAATTGCAGGAAAAAAATACTCAGCATTGCAAGACTTAGGATAAAATCTTGGGAGTTGATACTAGTGGGGAGGGGAGTTGAACCCACAAACGTATCATAATCCTGTGTCATAGCTTAATTGTATTGTTTCCTGAAAAGCTTTCAAGTAAAACTCCCTTCCCCTTCAGAAGCCCAGGTAAAACGAGAAGGCGTTTGGTTTGCTTCATGCATACACACCATCAGCACAGCAAATGATGCAGTGATTGCTATTTTATTGAACCTGCCATGGGAGATCACACACAAGAGGGGTTTCTTGCGAGTCCTGTAAAAACGGTAAATAGTCCTTGGCTTGGTTAATTGGTCTATCACAGAGCAGTGACTACTTTTATGTGACAAATATCAGGATCCAGAGGACACCCTCTGCCAGACATTTGAACCAGACCAGATGTTGGGACTCAGTAACTAATAGTTCCCTATCATTAAAATGGTGTTGCACAGCACCAAGTCAGAGGATCACAACCCATTCATGAAAAATATCACTCTGATAAAACTAGCCCAGTGATCACTGTAAAATTAATGGTTCCTTAATTACTGCTGCTGCTAGCATTTCTGCTAATTTTTCCATTGTAACGATGCTGGCTGCCAATTATTTTTAGTCTTCTCTTAAGCCCAGTAATCAGACCTACTGGCATGGAACATGCACTAAATTTAATGGGAGTTAAAAACAACTGTAGGATTGGATATGAGGGGCAGCATCCTATTTGACTTATATTTAGTAAACAAAACTAAAAAACTGCCCCCATGTT
>NW_017729031.1:30518761-30530064 GCF_001723915.1 Gavialis gangeticus
GGAGTTAAAAACAACTGTAGGATTGGATATGAGGGGCAGCATCCTATTTGACTTTATGTGCCCAAATGGCAAGTGCCCAGCTGTGTAACTGCCATTTTTTGGCACATAAGCACAGCTTGTGTCCCTACATTGCACGCAGTGCGGACACGGAAGCATCCACATGACTGCTGAATCTGTGCAGTAGGCTGCAGCCTGGCTGTGCAGGCACATAGCTCTGTATGCATGCATCTGAGTGTAAATCCAGAAATGTGGACCTGGCAAGAACCAGGAACAGGCTTCTCCCACATTTTAGCTTGAGAGCTTGGTGGTTCAGGCACTTCCCCAGGCTCTGGGTCTACCTCCCCATGTGGGGTTTGAACCTGCATCTTTCTAATCTCCCAGCACAGCAATCTAAGCACTGTAACACAGGTCAGGAATTGGCCGATCCTCTCCCCCAGCACTCTTCTTAAAGCTGAGCCATTTCACCTTGTGTTTAATAGCCACTGGGGGCAACTACATGTGCTATTTATGTGACTGAATAAACTCCAGTGCAATTTGCTCCCAGGGGCCTTTTTACACATGCACCTGGGACTGCAGCACATTGCGCTGGGTTGGAGCTCAACCCAGCTCCAAATGGCAGGTGGCCGGTGGGGTGGAGGGGAGTGAGCCTGTGTTTGTTCTCTTCCTCCTGACCCAATATAGCACCTTATCGTGGTTCCCCAGGTGTCTCTGCTTCCTAGGTGAGTGTCCCAACCACTAGGCTACTGGGTTAAAAGATGGAACGGTCTCCTTCAGTTCCTCTTCCTCTTACATCTATCACCTGCTAGTCATGGGGTTTTGGTAAGTACCGATTTGTTAACGATTGCAGGCAGACCTAGACAGGTTGGAAAAGTGGGCAGTACACAATAGGATGCAGTGCAACAAGGACAAGTGCAGAGTGCTGCACCTAGGGCACAAAAATATCCAGCACACCTACTGGCTGGGAAGTGACCCTCTCAGCAGCACAGCAATGGAAAGGGATCTCGGAGTCATAGCGGACTCCAAGAGGAACAGGAGTTGTCAGTGTGACAAAATCATCAGCAAAACTAACCGCACTTCATCATACATCAGCAGATCATGACAAATAGATCCAAGGAGGTGATACTTTCCCTCTATGCAGCATTGGTCAGACCGCAGTTGGAGTACTGTGTCCAGTTTTGAGCACCGTACTTCAAGAAGGATGTGGATAGACTTGAGAGGGTCCAGAGGAGGCCACTCCTATGGTTAGGGGCTTGCACATCAAGCCCTATGAGGAGAGACTGAAGGACCAGGACCTCTTCAGCCTTCACAAGAGAAGGCTGATAGGGGATCTTGTGGCTGCCTACAAATTCATTAGAGGGACGCAGCAAAGGATCGGAGATGCTCTGTTCACCAGGGCACCTCTTGGGGTAACAAGGAACAATGGTCACAAACTGACAGAGAACAGATTTAGGCTAGATATCAGGAAAAACTTCTTCACGGTAAGGGTGGCCAAAATTTAGCATGGGCTTCCAAGCGAGATGGTGCTCCTCCCTACCTTGGGGGTCTTTAAGAGGAGGCTGGACATGCATCTGACCCCGGTGCTCTTTCCTGCCTAGGCCGGAGGTCAGACTTGATGATCTGTTGAGGTCCCTTCCGACCCTAGCATCTATGAATCTATGAACTTTGTGACTTACTGTCGTTTCATGACTTACCCAGGTTGGGTACATACTTGCGTGGCCAAAGAGCAGCCAGCTGCATGTGAACAGGACCTGTATGGACATGTGCAACTGCACTGCATATAGAGTAGGATCACAAACTGTGACATAAGTGTCAAAAACGGCAACAAGACAGCTGGGCAACTGCCATTCGAGTGCATACGGTGGAACGGGATTCTGTGCTGGATGAGTTAATGCATACGTACCAGCCACTCTCAGTCTCTCTCCCTCTGGCACTTCTCCACAGCTCTATATAATCTGAAGACCAATTAAGCATTAAACTATCCCAGTGACTGATTATTTTTGTTGTTTTTAAACAAAAGATAACTTCCAAGGTGATTATCTCTGAGGTCCCCGTCTCTTCTATTCCATGAATGAAAAGTGAAAGCACACACTGAATGGTGTTAAGTGCTACCAAAATTACCTTTAATTGAGGGAATTAGTCAAAGAAAGAGTCAATGAAAGAGTCAAAGGAGCCAAAAATAGTGCAAAGTGCCTCCCCCACAAGGCTTTGTTAAAGAGGTCTCTACTCTGTTCCCTAGCAAACAAATATGCACTGCTAGGAACTGTGGCCAGTGTATTTATGTTCACAGGTCAGTTGGGTTTAAAACCAGATCTCCACTGCCCCGTAAAACTCTGGTAAACAGCTCTGCTTAGGGTGGACCGCATGCTCTCAGACGGCTGCCAAACACATCGTATTCTGTCAGCCAAGTGTATAATTGACTGGGAGATCCAGCTTAAGCAGCCGATTAAATAGGAAGTTCATAGCTGGCCACAAACGAGTGACAGTTCCTGTATTACCGAGGAGGTACCTCCTTCCTTCAGACAGCCCCGCAATACCCGCCAGGCCAAACAACACATGGCTGCCTCTGAAAACAGGGGAGACACACAAAGATGCCTAACAGCATTGTGTAAAAGCCATGCAAAATGTACGAGCCATTTTGTATTGTAAAATGTGTTGTTGCAAATGGTTTTAGTTAAATATGAGTGTGTGTGTGTGTATATATTTTATATATCTATATCTATAGTTAGATATAGATATATCAAATAGATATTTATATAGAGATATATAAAATACACACACACAAATATACTTCCCCCCACCTCGCTGTGCTGTATGTACCCATGTTCACACACACACACAAATATACTTCCCCCCGCCCCGCTGTGCTGTATGTACCCATGTTTCCTATATTTGAGTATGTTGTTTTCTCTTCCTGGCGTGGGTAAGCTGGACAGAGACAGGAAATACTGCACGCAGGCAGACACTTTTGTCCAGACCGTTTGTTTTAGAGACCCCCCTGCGTTTACTATACACAATACGTCTGGCTTTAGACCACTAGCCTAATTGGCTAACTGGGCAGTGGTCTTTTTTAATTAATTGGTTAAAAAAGAAAAACTGAAGGCCTGGAAAGCCCTAATTGGAAAAGCTTGGGTGATGGCACACCAGGCATATAGAAACGTCTCAGCTAGGACTCAGGTCTCTTTTTCCTGGGGCTCCTGAGGCATCAACAGCTGAGCTAGGAGCCAGAGAAACCATTCTGGGTTTTGAGTGGGATAATACCGGGGCGGGGTGAGTATCAATCCCTAGAGCACGCAGACCAGGTCTGGAGCCTGGCAGTTTTGCTGGCACACTTTGGGCCAGGGTGAGACCTGGCACACTCGGGCACGCTTTGGGCCAGGGCTGAGCCTGGCATGTTTTAGTTGCCGTTACAGCTTCTTTTGGTTTGAGCCTAGCTCTGTGGCTGAACCCCAGCTGTATGTTTTGCTGGCAGAGCTGGGCCAGGATTAAAAGCCTGACACGCTTTGGACCAGGGCTGAGAGCCTGGCATGTTTTAGTTGCTGTTGCAACATAGCTGTGCAGCTGAATCCCAGCTGTTTGTCTTAATGGCATTTTCGGCCAGAATTAAAGGCCTGGCAGATTTCAGCCAGGCTTAAAGCCTTGAGTGGGATAATACCATGGGGGTATTAATCCCTGGAGCAAACTGACCAGGAATGGAGTCCTGGCCGTTATTGGCCAGGACAGGCCTGGTCCCCCTTTCTTGTTTTACAGCTGTTTTGTCTTGGCCTAGGTTGTGTGGCTGAGCCCCCTCCCCACCTCCCCCACTTTCCCCTGCTATATTCCAAGCCCTCAGTGCAAACTTGGTTCGGCCCCCTTTAGTTGCTTGGCCCAGGCTTCAGTGTAGACTTGGCTTGGCCCCTCTTTGAGTTTGTCCAGTTTTCTGTCTCAACAGGGCTGGGGATTGGGACTGGGAATTTTGGGGGGTGCAGTGCTGCCCAAAGCTGCAAGTCACCTCCTCAAAACCACCACAAAGAAGTGGAGATTGGTGCCCTACAGCTTCCCAAGGAGCAACACGGAGGCCCTTGCAATGCAGAAGGACCTACGCTCTCTAGCTGCTCCCCAATACTCAGCGAATCCCCAGGAGCAGCTCGCAGGACTTTCCTGCTGAGTAGCATGTACCAGGGTGCAGGCCCCCAGCACTAATCCTTTGGGTGAGCCCCCATGTCTCAGACTGCCTGGGCATGGGTAGCACCTCCTCAAAAGGGGTGCAAACTAGAGCTTATGCTTTGTAGTTAAGAGTGTATGAATTACATTCAGTGTTTCCTTTGCATACTGTAATCAACCTCTCCTTCTGTGTTTACACTGCTTGCAAGGATGGAGTCTTGTTCATGTGGGGCAGCCGAACTCAGTGATCCCAGGTTTCTGGGTGGGAGCTCGAGCCACCGTGAAAACTATTGGGTACTTCGAAATTTGAACCTGGCCCTTGTTGCGGGCGACTAATGCCTAGCAGAAGGGTTATGCTTGTATGTAGATTAACCAGCTTTTCCACGGTTTGATCCTAATTGTACGCAGGGAGGTTTACGGCACCGTTCCAAACAATAATCTTTGTGATTTAACCCATGGTTTTCTAGAACCCATTGCCATAGTATTTAAGTGCAGCTTCTCCAATTAGCCCATCTTTTTATTGTTCTTTTGGTCCTCGCTACCTGCAGAGATGAACTTGACCCATAACTCTGATTCACAATTTGCCCAAACCTGGTGCAAGGTCGAATACAACTTATCTATACACCAATCCAAACAAAACAAATCTGGCTCTAACACTCTGGCTAACTGCATGGGCTGTATCCCTTATTAGGGCTGATACAGAGGGTATGAGCACCTCCTAATAGTATAACTATGAGTAACTACTATTTCTGTATTTCTAGGAGCAGTAGCCCTATACCTCTGGCTAAGGATGTCTTGCCAGGTCACCTTCACAGAGGCTTAAGCAGTATCCTCCCGTTCTGGTGATGTTTGGGTTCTTGCCCATATCTAAACTTTACAGCTCCAGTAGCATAGGCATGGGTGGACAAGCGGGACATGACCCCAGCTGGTACCTAATGGGGGCACCTCACCCTCCCATTCCCCACTCCACCCTCTCTTCCCTTTCTGGCTCCAGCTCCAGCAGCACAGGAGCATGGTAGTGAGTGAAAGGCCTTCTAGGAAATGTCGTTCTGTTAAAGGCAGCAGAAAGTACAGGGAGGGGGAGAGGAGGAAACTGCCCTGGTGAAGTCCTGGCCAGCTATGTCTCGGCACAGCTCAGCTCAATCTTTCTAATATTTCAGCCTGAATATCAAGCAAGCCAACCTTCCCTAGGCCTGCAAACACGAGTGACAGCACTCACCCAGCTGCAAGGAAACAGAGCATGATAAATCATCATCATCAAAGACTAACATATATCATAGGACTGAAAGGGACCCCTTGGGTCACTGAGTCCAGCCCCCTGCCATTGCAGGCAACTCCATCATATCGTACCTGGTATACACTGATCAACCTCCATCTAAAAGTAGCTTTGACCTCACTACTTCTATTGGGAGGCTACTAGAGAGAGGACCAGAATGAAACCCACTGTATCAGGTAAGGTGTGACCAGGGGTGACACAACCTAACCCCAGATTCAGTCAGATGTGCCTTCGAGATGCACACTGGGAGTCTTCTCACACCTTCAGGAGTGCCCAGTAGCCCCAAGCCCATCTCTACCACCTGCTGCTTGAGCACTGAGCACAGACTGAGATGCCCCAAAGGTCACCTCCTTGACCCACAGTGCCCCGGTTTTACCTGTCTCACCTAGGTCTTGCCTGAACTTAGCAGAGGGGATTTTGCCAGCTAGATCAATCACTCCCTTCCCGGTCACGTGCTCAGACATTTTCGACGTCCCCTGTCATAGAAGAGGCCCGACTGTTCGGCTGAATGCCCCGAAATCACATTTATCCCTGACAATACTTAAGTCATAAGAGATAACAAAGAGATTCATTAAAAGAACAAGAGCAAGCATAAGGAATCAGTAACCAGATGCTGAAATACAGACAGAGATATCAGAATAAAGAAGCAAAAGAAAACTGAGTGATCATTTTACCTTGTCCCTGCATTTTATCCCTGAGCTCTAAGAGCAGAGCTCTTCCTCAGCTCAACAGGTCAGAAAGCAGCTGCTGCCTCTGACTTTCGGTCAGGGATTGCTACAAATTCGCCTGTCACCTGCTTCACTTACCCACAACGGAGGGACCAAAGGACCTTACGGCCGGGAAACTTCAGGCAAACACTTGCTTCCATGGC
Organism: Gavialis gangeticus; assembly: GCF_001723915.1. Taxonomy (NCBI): domain Eukaryota; kingdom Metazoa; phylum Chordata; order Crocodylia; family Gavialidae; genus Gavialis; species Gavialis gangeticus. The sequence goes on from NW_017729031.1 coordinate 30,525,049, forward strand.
AAAGCTTAAGTATGGTTCAACTGGCCATTTATATACATTGACCATTGGACTCTTGGGGAGAATATTATGTATAAAACTTCTTACCCCTGAAGTGTGTATCTGTTTACCAAACCAGAAATCTTTTCTGCTCCATTTATGACCTGGGGAATATTTCTATCCTTTTGGACATATCCTAAGGATACCTTTCTCATTTACTTCTCCAGTTGAAAGTAATGCCCTTCTCTGATTAGTTAGGTGTTATTTTTACTACAGGTCTCTCCTTTTAACATGTGCATTCAACATTATCTGGAAAGACCTGGCTCATGTGCCTCAGCCACGTCCACAAAGGTCTGTTTGACTGACCATTAAACATACCCATGTGGGATGCTAATTCGCAGCAATGCACTTATATCAAATGTGAATGGGGAACAACTTTAAGTTAACCATTGCCCTACTAAACAGTCTTGGCCACAATAAGAAACACAAAAATTACATTCATATCAAATACTACAATTCATACAGACATAATAATGATAAGTCTAAATATAGCTCGATGCTACCTGTACATGGAGACCGCACAACGTACAAGTAAAAGGCAGTCAAGGCAACATGCATGGCATGCCACGAACACCTCAAAATATTGAGGGTTTGTAACATCAGGGCTTTGTATAATGCCATGAATACTGGAAATAGCTCAACAAATATATCCTAGGATCCCATCTGTCTTTTCCACCATTGAATGTAGATATGTATTAGACTTCTGAGCTTAGATAGAAAAGAGACACCTACTGAATCAACAACTCTGCTTTCTGTATCACCTTGGTTCTCCTCTTCCTTGGCAGTCTCCCATATAAGTATTGGACCATGCCCAATATTGCTTAACTGATTTGATCTGACAAGAGCATAACCTTATATGTGTCCTAAATACTAAATGCAATCTAAAGTGAGCCAATACCTGTGTGATAAGGCTTTGAAATGAACCCTGGTCAATCTGTGCATGATGGACCGAACAAATATTTATTATCCCACTGTCTCCCTGTAAGCTCCTCACCTTTAAGTGATGACAAGTTATTAATCTAACAGACAAATTCTTGCCTGCAGTCAAGTGAAGGACAGATCACTAATTTTGTGTGTAATGAACACAACCCACCCCAAGACAAGGCACTGCACTTGTTGGCGGGGACAGAGATACTATGCAGAGCTCACTGAAAGCTAAGTGAATGAATTTTAAAATTATTTTCACGGGTTATATGAAATTCTAAAATATGTAGAACAGTAATAGCCAGCATCAGACTGTTGATGGTTCATAAACTTTCAAATGTGAGGTCTGATCCATTGCCTATTAAAGTCAATGGAAAATTCTCAGCAAATTCAATGATATTAAGCCCTTTGTCCTTATAGCCCATTTAATTTGAATGCAACCAGTGTTTCCCTAAAAAGTGAATGGATATAACACCAATGGCACATATATGTGTTCAAACTGACCATGAAGCAAGGGAAGTTTATGTTGGATATAAGGAAAAAAAGTCTGTTTCGGTTGGAAGTTTAGGTTGGATAGTCCGGAGAAAAAAATGACGGAGGGGGGATTTAACCCTTCAAGTCCCTGCAGGGTGTTTCCAAAGAGGACGGAGGTAGACTGTTCTCAGTGGTCACAGATAGCAGAACAAGGAGCAATGGGCTCAAGTTGCAGCAAGGGAAGTTTAAGTTAGATATTAGGAAAAACCCTCTCACTAGGAGGGTGGTAAAGCACTGGAACAGGTTACCCAGAGAGGTGGTGCAATCTCCATCTTTGGAGGTTTTCAAAACCTGAGTAAGCAAAGCCTTGGCTGGGATGATCTAGTTGGGGCTGGTCCTGCCTTGAGCAGGGGGTTGGATTAGATGCGACCTCCTGAGGTCCTTTCCAACTCTAATTTTCCGTGATTCTGTGGTTAACTTCACTTGCACAGACTTCCAAAGTCCCGTGTCAAGGGACAAAGGCAAGTGTTTTGAAGGCTGGGTATTATGGACAGAACCCTGAGCCTGATGCAAGTTTCAGCACGGGTGGGAACCAGGTTTTCCTGTTCTTCAGGACTTCAAGATCTAAATAATTCTTCCATTCCACATTGAGACAACCTATAACATTTACTGGAGCAGGGAGTTCGAGCAGGTTCCCCAAGCTAGGTGACTATCAACTTAATCATTAGGTTAAAGAGTTAGTCTTTCTTTTCTTCTAGCATCGATCCCATGTATATATGTGTGTGTGTGTGTGTGTGTACACACACATATACATATATATATACACACACACACATACATACATACATATATACATGCACATATACATGTATATGGAGGCAGATGCAAGAGAAAAAAGAAAGTCTGACCCTTAATCTAGCGATGAAGTTGATAGGCAGTCACCTAGCTTGGGGGTGCTTGAATACCTGCTTGAACTCCCTGCTCCAGTAAATGTTATAGGTTGTGTCTCAGAGTATGTATTTATGTGTAGAAAGTAGAACAGCTCCGGCAGGAGAAATTAAGAGAATCCCACCCCAAAAAAGCCAGTAGTGTAGTGATAAAGACACTCGGGAAACTCAAGTTCGAGTCCCTGGTCTGAATTAAGCAGAGTGGGAACATCACCCTGCATCTCCCAGTCCCTCAGTGAATGCCTTTGCCACAGGGTTGCTTGCTCTGAAGTGGGGTCTCTCTGATCAGACAGATGTGCCACCCTGAGGGAAGCTTCAGTCTTCACGGGGAAGGTTTCTGGGTCGATGAACTGGAATTTCCTAATGATCACTGGTTTCCTCCAAAAAAATCCCTGACCAGTTCTAATCCCTCGCAATGCTTTAAACTCTGATTAAGTAAAATACCTAAGTGCCAGCATGACAGAAAACGGCAACTTGCCTTGGGGTGCTTTGCTAAATTGGGGCCTAAATGTTTTTTTACATTTTAAAAATGCCTTTCATAAAACATGAGTTGCATGTGCATGACCTAAGCAAGTTAATCTTGCTGTTGAACCTTTCACTTTTACCTCTCCTGGGCCAAGATCTTGCCTGGTGTTTGTTGGCTCCATTCAAGCCAATTTTTACCAGCTGAAAATATGCTCCCTCAGCTCCGTGTGGGAGCATCGCTGCCATGGAGGGAAGCACCAGCCCCCCACAGCCCAGGGACCGCTCTGCCCGCCGGCAGCTTGTCCTGCCCTCCCCGCCGACACAGAGGCAGGTAAGTCAGCTGGGTGTGTGCACGACACAGGGGTTTAATGAGCCCTAAATTGAAGCAATGTTTTTTAAAACTCACCGCTTCAATTTAGGGCCCCCATTTCATCTACACACGCCCTTAGGTTCCAGTAATGTACAGTAGAGAAGCGCTAATGTTCTGGTTGCTTATGAGAATAAGTATGTTTTTACAGGACTCAAAGTAGACCTATAAATAGACCTGTAACTATATTTGATGACTTTCAAATACATTTGTGCATCCATGTTTCCATTTACCTTCCCACAACATTAACATTAATGTTAACGTTAACATTAATAGAGCCCCAGCACACTTCCAGGCAGGGGAGTGACCTTCTCAGCAACGCAGCAGCGGAAAGGGATCTCGGAGTCACTGCTGACTCCAAGATGAACATAAGTCGTCAACGTGATGAAGAGATCAACAAGGCTGACCTCACTCTGTCGTGCACTAGCAGGTGCATGGTGAACACGTCCAGGGAGGTGATGCTCCCCCTCTATGCGGCACTGGTCAGGCTGCAGTTGGACTACTGTGTCCAGTTTTGGGCGCCGCACTTCAAGAGGGATGCGGAGAATCTTGAGAGGGTTCGGAGGAGGCCACGCGTATGGTCAGAGGCCTGCAGGCAAGGCCCTATGAGGAGAGACTGAGGGACCTGGATCTCTTCAGCCTCTGCAAGAGAAGGCTGAGAGGGGATCTTGTGGCTGCCTGTAAATTCATCACGGGCAGGCAGCAGGGAATAGGAAATGCTCCATTTACTAGGGCACCCCCTGGACTAACCAGGAACAATGGCCACAAATTGACAGAGAGCAGATTTAGGTTGGACATCAGAAACAATTTTTTCACAGCAAGGGTTGCCACAATCTGGAACAGGCTTGCAGGGGAGGTGGTGCTCCCCCCTACCCTGGGGGTCTTCAAGGGGAGACTGGACAAGCGCCTGGCTGGGGTCATCTGGCCCCAGCGCTCTTTCCTGCCCAGGGCAGGGGTCAGACTCAATGACCATCTGAGGTCCCTTCCAACCCTAACATCTATGAATCTATGAACATCGTTCCTGAGATCAAATGCTCCTGCATACTAGGAAGGGTTTTTTGTTGCTGTTGTTTCTATTCCTTAAAAAGGAATTTGGCTTTCCTAGGCATACATCATCTCCAGGAGATCGAGTGCTTGCTATGCACAGGACACTCCTGTTCCTATCGATTGCTGAAAACCGGGAGGAAGTGACAGGGGCTGAATCATTTGACCCTTCCCATGATTAGTAAAACAACAGGGGTCAAGCTCTTTGGCAGAAGTGCCACACATGAAGCCCTGCATCTTTCCCAAGATCCCCTTCTCTTGCCTGATCCACTGCTTTACTTTCTGCTCCCAGCCCTGAACTCTGAGACTGATCCTCTGCTCTGCTTTCTGTTCCCTGTGCTGTCTGCCATTGGGCTGCCTGCCCCCTCCCCCATCTTCCGTGTGCCACACACAGAGGCTGTCCATGCCATTTGTGGCATGTGTGCCACAGGTTGGCCACCCATGCTTTAAAACAGCAGTTCCCACCCTCCCCGTTGACTGGGCCCTGGGGGGGACCCCTCCTCCACATCCAGAAAGGGGGACCCACCAGGAGGGATCCCCACCAGAAGGGATACACTCCTCAAAAAAGGTTGAAAACTCCCAGTCTATACTAGCCACTATGACAGACTGGATCCTGGACTAGTTGAATCATTGGTTTGACCCACTGTGGCAATTCCTATATGTTACACAGTAGTGTAACTGGGGGTAGGGAGGGCAACCAGGGCAGCAACCCCAGGTGCTCACTTTGGGGGACAGGTACCAACACGAAAAGCAGCCCCC
>NW_017729031.1:30535064-30540303 GCF_001723915.1 Gavialis gangeticus
CTGGTCCTTTGCAGCCAACACAGAAAAGCCATCAATTCACGGGCTTGCCCCCCACATATTATTTTAATGTTCACACAAAAGTAGATCCTATATTTGTCAGCTGGCCATGCCACCATCAACAGTACGGCAGCTCCTGCTGCCCAAGGTGCCAATGATGTTACAGTCTAAAGGCTGATAAAACATCTAGACCAGTGGGTCTCAAACTTTTTTTTTTTTTGTGGCCCACTTGAAAATGGCTGAGGGTCTCAGCGGACCACTTAATAAACTTTATTTTCGTTCTACAAATCAAAGCACACAACTCATATTTTAATATCAGCAGTCTTACTTTGCTAATGGGATGGATGTGCCTGTCTTCTTGAGCAGTTCTGGGCAGTCGGGTGTAATGTTTATCAGCGTTAGCCTTAAGCTACCTTTCTGCGGACCGCCTGAATGGAGCTCATGGACCACAGTTTGAGAACCTCTGATCTAGAGCACACGCACCATCCTGCTCCCTGCAAACAGGGAAGACAGCTCATTTTAAATGCACTCCCGGCACCAAGTCCTGCAATGGATGGGCCTCCAAAAGGGTTTCATCCACATGGGGCAGGCATTCATTACTCTGGAGTTACATCATATTGTCTGAAAACTGCTCCACAATGACTCTGTGCACAGCTTCATTCACAGTCAAGCTCTTATCACCCAGGCTCCTTGAGGACTGAAGCAGGAGAAAAAAAAGATGCAAAACCCTCCTTATCTTTTCCTCTCTGTGACAGATTCCTTGCACGTCAGATCATTTAGTCCTTCATGTCTACAGTAATTAAAATGGAACATGTTGGTTATAACTTGCCATGCTTTTCCTCAAGAAATGGCTGAAGTCTATTCCAGCAGCTAAAACCCTCGCTCCTGCAATACTGATGAGAAGAGCATTTTCAGGCCTTCCAATGATGCCAAGACAGCAAGGCTGAAGCAGCTTTGAATTGCTCTCAACCAAAATTGGCAATAAAAATAAAGAGAAAACTTATGCAAATGTAAAAATATTTCAGCAGAACATACTGCCTTTCATTATTTTTGGATTGGTTCTACCGTTCGTGGAGGAAGCGTGAGGAATAGTAACTAAGTACCCCAGGCTGGCAGTGGGGAAGCTGGAAATAGTACGGTACATGGCGTTCCAGTTTTAGGAGAAGCAGGCGGTGGAGCTGCTTCCTCACAGCTCTGGCTGGACAGACTGCAAAGCCACTGCTGCTGGAGTCTGGGAAGAGCAGTCACAGAGCAGGAAATATGCAATAATTTGGTTAACGGCCTGCTCTGGTCATGCGTGCTGTATGCTCCTTCCCAAATCTGCCAGCAGAGAGCCAAACTCGCTAGGCCAGGAAAGCACAAGCATTTCTCAGTCTTAGCTGCACCATCCCTAGCCATGTAAGTACTTTGGTATTCTCTCGTACAAGACCAGGCTCGGTTCCAGACTCAGTGGGGAAAGCAGATTCACTCGGCCCCTACACAAAATCCCATCAGCTGATTAAGGATGCCAGAAAGCGCTGGAGGAAGAATGGCTCAGGTTCAGGAGACGTGAATTCAGTACCTAGCTCAGCTCAGACTTGCTGCGTGACATGGAGTCCCATTACTTCCCTCTGCCACAACTCCCAGCCGTCTGCTCTGGAACTTCACACCCTCGTATGGTCTGCTTTTATATTGCTGATCCAAATCCGACCCGAGGTCAAGCCATCACAGCTGCCTGGCCTTCCTAATAACAAAGTCCACATCAAAATCAGTACCAAGTTCACTTTCATCAGCAGTCGTAAGACAGTAAAAGTTGCTGCCTGGCTCATGGAATCAGAACTCCTTCCACATCCACAGAGATGTGGTGGTGAAGCAGTGCGGAGGGACAACTGTACTGCCCATAGTCCTGGTAATCCGATCTAGAAGCCAACATCTTCAGCCGGACTGCATCTCCCATGGCCTACTACCCCCTTGCTGAGCTGTAGGGAGCCTTTTAAAAGTCATGGAGTTGCTTCAGAGTTATGGTACGATGACTTCTCAGACCACTGCAGAAAAATCATGGCCTTATTGTCCCTCTTGTACTTGCTCTCAGCCTAAGAGCACCTTAGCCCCACATCCCAATGCACCTATTTCAATTCTATTGCAGCCTTCCCAAAAATGCAGTAATGGGCCAACTTTTGCAACATGCCTGTACCTTCACCTTAAGGCTAAGTTATAAAAAATAGCATGAAGAAAGACTTGCCCACCTTTCACATTAACCCATCCACTTTTTGTCTTAACAGGTTTCCAGGGACTCCACCAGGATGAATTAGGCTTGCATTTAGGCACAAAGAAATGCTACTGAATATAGCAGTGTTCCCATCTCTCATGATGTTTGGTGTTGTTCGTAAAGTCTACGCTTCAGGAATGTAAAAAACTTAGCTCTTTCTTTTATATATATGTGTGTGTGTGCACGCACATGTGCTTCTGCTAAGTGAATTTAGTGATGGTTTAACAGTCCTATACCAGTATTGCCAACTCTCATGATTTTTGGCGTTGTTCTTAAAGTCTACGTTTTGGGAATGTGAAAAACTTAGCTTTTTCTTTTACATATACATACATATATACATACACACACACACATATATTATACAAATACATATACACACACACATATATATGAAAGAGCTCACTTTCCTAAATGTCCTTTCCTATACATATAAAAGAAAGAGCTACGTTTTTCACATTCCCAAAGCATAGACTTTAAGAACAACGCCAAAAATCATGAGAGTTGGCAATACTGGTATAGGACTGTTAAACCATCACTAAATTCACTTAGCAGAAGCACTAGGAATAGCAAGGATGAGTACAAAACAGGTCCTGTCCCATCCACCTCAGCTAAAAAGTGATGTTTGCTTGGAGGGGCAGGTACTCACTGGAGTAAAATAAACCAGGAAGGTTTTGGTCCAGATTCATCAGATTCACTCTCCTGCTTTACACTGCTCACAAGGCAACCATAAACCTAGTTTAACTAGAAAGCTAAACTAGGTTTGCAGCTGCTGTAGGTTGCTGGAGCAGCACAACTTTGCTGGAGCACAGCTGTAAATCTGTCCCGCTGCTGTTATATTCTCCCCAAACTTCTTCAATGGAAAGATGAAAAGCAAATGCTCACCATGCTAATCATACACAGAGGGAGATTCCTGCAGCTTAGGCTGAGGAAAGTAGCAGGATCCAGGGTTGCCACTACCTGAGGAAAGCTGGAGGCCTTTTGGCACATTGCTAATAAAGAGGACCATCACCTTTTACAATCCAATTAGCAGCTATGAGCTCTGTTTGTGCTTGGAAAGAAAGGGACTGCTGTAATTATCTCCGGATCTAGCAAAACCTACTCTTGTCTAGAGATATGGTAGCATTTAAAGAACAGGATCTTATTAAGTGTGAACAGTGGTCAGAGCAATAAATATCTTTAACACCACCCCACATACTTGCTTCCTGCTCCCGCACTTCTTCACTTGAGATTGGAGGCACCAAATGTAGCTTGCAAAGACTTCAAGCCCCTGCGTGCCATGCCCTAAATAGAGCACGTGTCTACACGATGCACAAGATTCAAGTTTGTATTAAAATTGAGTGTACCTACAGACCAATCCACCCAATTACCCATGCCAGGTGCTGAATGTCTTCAAAGAAGATTTAACCCCCCTCTTTCTATCTCTAATAACTCCCAATTGTCTGTGAGCATGGGATATCTTAGATTTCACTCATTTTAACTGCCCCCTGAAGCCTGCTGAACTGGCACCTTCTGTCCCCATGCTGCAATTCTCTTTGAGGTCACGGCAGCCTCATTCTGCCACTCCTGACACGCTGAACATGTTCTTCTCACATGATACTTCCGACACTCTTGGCCTCATTCTGACACTCTTGACACTTTTAGCCTGCCCTCAGGAGTGCATCAAGTAGGAAATAAGCCTCAAAAGCAATCAAAGGTGCTATTATTCATATTGATTTGGGCACAACTAGTATCTGTATGGCACTTACGGAAGGAAAATAAGTAAAGATGCTAGAAAACTCTGGAGGTTTTATGCAGACAAGGTTTTTTGGGTGAATCTGATATCACCTTTGGGTGAATCAGATATCAGATTCACTCAAAGAACCTTGTCTGCCTATGTCCTTAGACCGACACAGCTACAACCAACACCCCTAGAGGTTTTATAACATTTAGGGTGACGGTGATTGAGACAGCAGCAAAGCAATAGGCTCTGACTAACCCATACAGCACGTTGTATACTACCAAACTTCTCATCGGACCACTTCAAGACCCAGGAGCAGATCTGGGTGGAGGTGGGTAGCAGTAGTGCAGTTGTATCCCACTTTGATTCCTGCTCCACCCAAACTTTACAATCAAGGGCCTGAACAGAGCAGCAGCAGTTCTGTGCAGGCAGTGCTGAGGGAGTCAATCGACTTCATGGTTCCTTAGCATCTCCCTGATTCCTGTTAATCTCTGTCCGCTCCATAGGTGTTAATGACCCTCTTTTCTTTTTCATGGTCTTCATATTCCACTATTCACACTATCCTTTCCTCTGCAATTTTGCTGTCTGATAGCCGTTCCTGGTCATGTCCACCACGATCCGCTGGCTGGGAAATTGGCTCCATGGTCGGACCCAGAGGGTAGTAATTGATGGAAGTCAACCATCATGGTGCCCTGTGACCAGTGGGGTCCCCCAAGGCTCTGTCCTTGGACCTGTATTGTTCAACATCTTCATTAATGATATGGACACTGGAGTCAGAAGTGGACTGGCCAAGTGTGCCGATGACACCAAACTTTGGGGCAAAGCATCCACACCAGAAGACAGGCGGGTGATCCAGGATGACCTGGACAGGCTCAGCAAATGGACGGACGAGAACCTGATGGTGTTTAACGCTGAGAAATGCAAGGTTCTCCACCTTAGGCAGAAAAACCTGCAGCATCCTCATAGGCTCAACAGTGCTACGCTGGCCAGCACTATGGAAGAAAAAGACTTGGGATCATGACTGACCACAAGATGAACATGAGCCTGCAATGCGATGCTGTGGCTACTGAAGCGACCAAAACGCTGGCTTGCATCCATAGATGCTTCTCAAGCAAATCCCGGGATGTCATTCTCCCCTTGTACTCGGCCTTGGTGAGGCAGCAGCTGGAGTACTGCATCCAGTTTTGGGATCCACAATTCAAAAAGGATGTGCAGAAGCTTGAGAGAGTTCAGAGGAGAGCCACGCGCATGATCAGAGGTCAGGAAAACAGACCTTA
>NW_017729031.1:30540987-30541698 GCF_001723915.1 Gavialis gangeticus
GTGATCTGATGGCCACCTATAAGTTTATCAGGGGTGTTCACCAAGATCTGGGGGAATGATTGTTCACCAGAGAGCCCCAAGGGATGACAAGGTCAAACAGTTATAAACTCTTGCAAGACCATTTCAGGCTGGACATGAGGAAGAATTTCTTTACTGTCCGAGCCCCCAAGGTCTGGAACAGCCTGCCATCGGAGGTGGTTCAAGGACCTACATTGAACACCTTCAAGAGCAAATTGGATGCTTATGTTGCTGGGATCCTATAACCCCACCTGACTTCCTGCCCTTTGGGCAGGGGGTGGGACTCGATGATCTTCCGAGGTCCCTTCCAGCCCTAATGTCTATGAAATCTATGAAATGTCTCTCTTCTATTTCACAGCCCTGCAGCATGTTTTTAGCTCCAGTTAAAAACCTTAACTCGGGTGTGGTAATATTAACTCAGTGTGGACATGATGACAGGGAAGTATTGGAGGCACTGCCAAGATGCTTAAGAATGCTGGATTTGTTGTATGAATCTGAATGAGAGAGGCACATTTATTGAGGTCAGTCTCAACTCAATCCTAGGGAAACTCTTTGAGAAGATCATCAAGGAGCACAACTGCGATGGGCCGGCCTCAGGGATGATGCTCAAGGGCAACCAGCACGGTTTCATTAGGGGCAGGTCATGTCACACCAACCTGATTGCCTTTTATGATCAGGTCACAAAAGCCTTGG
>NW_017729031.1:30542676-30545749 GCF_001723915.1 Gavialis gangeticus
GTCTATAAACTCACTAGGGGGGACCAGAAGGGTTTGGGGGAGACCTTGTTTCCCCAACTGCCCCCTGGCATAACAAGGAATAATGGCCACAAGTTGTTGGAGAGGAGGTTTAGATTAGACATCTGCAAGAACTACTTCACGGGCAGGGCGGCTAGGAGCTGGAACCAACTTCCAAGGGAAGTGGTGCTGGCTCCTACCCTGGGGGTCTTTAAGAGGAGGCTGGATGCCTACCTGGCTGGAGTCATCTGAGCCCAGGTTTTTTTCTCCTGCCCAGGCTGGGGGTCGGACTTGAAGATCTATAAGGTCCCGTCCGAACCGACTTCTATGATTCTATGATTTAGCTATAATGGCTACAGGACTGAGGAGACAATATCTTTTGACTACTTGGACTCTTTTTGCCTAGTATGTTACAATTTTTAAACTTTACATATAATCTAGCAAACCAGTGCACATTTCAATGGTTATATTTGTTTTTTGGCTTGGATCTTAAATGGAATAATATAGTGCTAGCCCTCTAGCATATCAGTAAAGCTTCTAGTTTCCCTTTAACTGGAAAAAAACTGATGTGTTGTGTTATATGTGATGATGTGCCGCACCGTCTGCACTCCCTTTCCAAAATCTAGATCTGCCTCTGTTCTGACCATGCTGAAGCATGGGAAAACATTAAAACAGACCTCATCTCAATCAGTCAAAAAGTTCAACAGTTTGTCAGACCTGCTCTTTGTTGCAAGCAAAGTTGCTTTAAACCGGACAACGGCCCTCTTGAGATCAGCCCAGTCCTATGGTTCTGGGAATCTGCGCACTCGTAGCTCTGTTCACTGCTGCAGCAACACTTGAGAAACAAATCCCAGATGTGCTCCGAACAGCAAGGTATTTTATTTAATTGCTTCCAACTCGCCTCCAAGAAAGAAAACAGTTGGAAAAGAAGGTGGATTTGATAGGGTAGATTCAATTATTTTTCAATCAGAAAATACATAGAGAGCATAAATTTGAATAAACATTCTGAAAACTAATGGAAAACTGCGCTGTCACAAAAGAGTTATTGTTACAGGCATTCAATTCTCACCTGTCTTATTAAAACCTCCCTTATTCTAAAATGTGTGATATAATTAAGTAAAAGTGATTAAACCTGGGCAGGGGTTTGCAATCTGGTTTTGTGGCAAATCTGCAGATTTCTGAGCGTTCTGAATATAGAGTTCCCTGTTTTAATGCAAATTCCCCATGTCGGGCTTTGTCTCATACCGCCTGATGATTTTACATGGGCAGCCAGCCTCGAAACTGCAGCTGGATATTTACAGGCACTACAAAGAAGCTTTCCAAGCTCCTGTTTGGGGACTTATCTATAATTGATATACATGTCTCCATCTCCCTGAAAATGCAGGGAAATTGCTAAATGAAGTGCATTACTGCAAGACTCCTGGCAGAGTGAGTCACATGCAGTCTTTCTGTCACAGAACAGCTGTCCTGCTTTGCTTATCAAGGAAGCATGCGGAGGCACCACACAGCATCAGCACCCAGTTGTGTTTAGAGCTGGGCAAACACAAGAGAGCATCTGGTCTCTGCCCCACACGGACCTCTTAGAGTAAGTGTGACTCCACGTCACGTCACGTCACATGTATGTACATGTATACACACACACCTTCCTCAAATTATATATATATTTGAGGGATATATAAACATCTCTCAAATGTTGTACCCTGATCTGGGCAGGCGGTGTTTGCCAATGCAGTGATTTGGAGAATTTGCCTATGTACAGCATATGCCCCGTGTGTATACTGGTGACTCTTCACACCTCTTCAGACTGCAAAATTTATTGTGACTATAAGGCTTGTTTGGCTTCTCTGTTATCGTTTTAACATCCATGTTGAACATAAATTCCAGTGGCTGGATAATGATGGAGACTTGTGATCCTCCATTCACATGGAAGCTCCTCTGGATAAAAAGTTGGGTACTGCCTACCTGGAAGGACACCTTGACAACTGATGGGGTCCTATGACAATGGGAGAGGGTCGGGGTGGATAAAATAAAGGATCTTTCAAGAGCCCCTTGAGGGAAAAGACAGTAAAAGAAGAACAGTAGTTGCACAAATGCAAGGACTCTCCATGTTCTGAAAGCAAATCTGTTTGCAAGCGGGAAGAGGGAAAGAAGGAGACATGGGCTCTTTAAAGAAATCTGAAATATGCACCCAAAATACTCAGGAATGGTATGGAAATACGTTATTATTAGGTCTGTATATTTTATGGTGCTTCTGGTAAATAATGGATGCATTAGGAAACCTTTGCAAAACAAATTTTGCCATATGTGAACAACTGCAATGTCTTCAAGAGAGGAAGTCAGCATGAGCCTGAGATACCTAGATAGAGAGCTCCCGCTGTACAAAGGAGCAAAAACAGGATCTACACCAAGGAAGTGAGGCTGAAAGGCTGAGGCCAACTTGAAACGCAGGGCAGACAACTAACAGCACACTGGGCTGCATTAGTAGAAATGCTGCCAGCAGATCAATAGGTTCCTCTCTATTTGGCACTGGTGAGGCCACATCTGGAGTAGTGTCCAGTTTTGGGCCCCCCACTACTGAAAGGATGTGAGGAAGGCAATGAGAATGGGAACATGACTTAATGAGGAGAGGCTGAGGGGCCTGGATTTATTTAGTCCGGAGAAAAAAAATGACTGAGGGGGGATTTAACCCTTCAACTACCTGAAAGGTGCTTCCAAAGAGGATGGAGCGGGACTGTTCTCAATGGTGACAGATGGCAGAACAAAGAGCAATGGGCTCCAGTTGCAGCAAGGAAGGTTTAGGTTGGATATTAGGAAAAACTCTCTCACTAGGAGGGTAGTAAAGGACTGGAACAGGTTGCCCAGGGAGATGGTGGAAGCTCCATCCTTTGAGGTTTTTAAGACCCGGCTAGACAAAGCGTTGGCTGGGATGATGTAGTTGGGGCTGGTCCTGCTCTGAGCAAGGGGCTGGGCTAGATGTGACCTCCTGAGGCCCCTTCCAACCCTATTTTTCTATGAAATGTGAAGCACATGAGTCCAGTGGAGAAAATGCAAACACATAAACCTGATGAGCAAGTTT
>NW_017729031.1:30550749-30552302 GCF_001723915.1 Gavialis gangeticus
GGGTTGGAAGGGGCCTCAGGAGGTCACATCTAGCCCAGCCCCTTGCTCAGAGCAGGACCAGCCCTATTTTTCTATGAAATGTGAAGCACATGAGTCCAGTGGAGAAAATGCAAACACATAAACCTGATGAGCAAGTTTAAAGGGGGTTGAAGGTTCAGCACTTCCCAGAACCAGACCTTTCATCACTTGTTACAGTCAGGGCTAGGTCAAGCACCTGCAGCGGCAAAGCACATCCTGGTCAGAGAGACCCTGCCAAAACTAGTATGAAGCTTACTGATCCTATTCCAGCGTGTGGGGAAGCAGATGCTTTGTGCTGACAGAGTGCTGTGCTGATATTCATTTGAGCCCTAGGGACAGCTCTGGCTCCTTTGTGATTCCGGGTGAGGTACACCACCCTTGTTTAGCAGGAAATCTTGAGCTATACATCCTCTCTGCAAGTGCATGTGTGTAGAGACACAAAGATGCCAGACCTGCACTTCTTCAGTTTTGGATTCAGTATCTCTTTTACCATCTTTTCCCCAGCTGGCTTTGCAGTGGGATTTGAAGGGGAGGTGAGAATGAAATGCTGCACTGAATCTTGGACCTTATAATGCAGGGCTCTCTGCAATCAAATGCCTTTGCATGAAGCCTAGACCTACTGAAATGGTTATGGTACCATTTTGAGTGTTTGGAGTTCATCAGAAAGACACTTCTGGTACTTAGGTGGTATAAGTGATTAGACTGAACATGTGCTGCACACTGAGCACTGCCTTCCAATGAAATATAAACCCTATTAAAAACCTATCTATAATGCAATCTCCTTACAGCTGCACGATGATTCTTTTTAACAATTTAAAATAAATGCTCATTAAAATATCCTGCATTCATGCAATCTAATACTAGCAAGATAACTTATTAACCCTTATAGCACTGTGGACTCCTCACTACACAGATGCAAGGAATTAAATATCAAATACTCCTCAGGTTTCTCTCTAACTCCTAATTACTTGCCTAACCCTTCCCAAGACTCATTCATTCCCTTTCCTACTGATCTCATTTGTAATGAGATTGTTGACTCACCTCCCCATCAGCTTTCAAATGGTTTCCTCATGGGCTTTTCAGATATGTTCCCCAGTGATCCTCCAGCTCAACATATTAACATTTCCTTGACAGCAAGGAAGCAAGTTACATGAAGAACAGGTCATAATGAAGGTTTCTAGCAGCAGAGAGGTAAGAAAAACATGGTTTTCCTTTGGGCGACTGTCCCATCATGCTCCAACTCCCAACATCAAGAAACGTCACATCTCCCCTGGGACCTTCCAGAAGACTGCCTATTCTAGATATTCTGCCTTAGGAACAAGCCAACTCCTTAACAGTTAATGTCTCGATCACCCGCACAACCAGCACGGGTTCATCAGCGGCAGGTCCTGTCAGACCAACCTGGTGGCCTTTTACGACCAGGTCACTAAATCATTGGATGCAGGGGTGGCAGTGGATATAGTTTTCCTAGACTTCAGGAAGGCTTTTGATACTGTCTCTCACCCCATTCTCATTAGGAAGCTGGGGGACTGTGG
>NW_017729031.1:30552763-30554626 GCF_001723915.1 Gavialis gangeticus
GCCATGGCAGGGGGTCGGACTAGATGATCTACTCAGGTCCCTTCCGACCCTAGACACTATGAAACTTGTAACTAACCCTGCTGTTATATACACTTTTTTGTTGGTTTTTTTTTAAGTTTTCATGTAAAAATTCTTGCACATCCCATTTCAGGAGCTCCTGCTACTCTGCTGGGAGAGGTTAACGTAAAGACAACTCTGGAAAGAGGAGATGCCGGAAAGGATCTTAGTGTTGCTGCTCTTTTTAATGTCTCTCATGTTACTATTCCAGAAAGCCAGCTCAGATCCATTTCTAGGAAATGCCTCTCCACACAGAAGCACTCAACTAAGGGACATTTACTAATGCTCTACTTAATGGACTGTAATAAAATAAACTGCCTCCTATTAGCAAGAAGATCATGTCATCAGCTTTGTAATGTCATTTTATTACAGTACATACACAAGCAGAAATTTTAAGTGCAGTATAAGGGGAAGTAATATTTGAAACAGTTAATGCAGAACTGTATCATGCTCTTGGTCATGAATGCATGAATAGGGATGCTCTCTCTCGCGAGGAACGGAAAGCGCTATTTCTTTCTGCATTGCAGTGGAGTTGTTTCCTTCTCCGAGCAAACGGTACGCTCCATACTTTGCTTGCTGCTATTATCCCAGTTTTGTTCCAAATGTTTTGAGGATCTAAGGCTGAATTTATAAGCATTGCTCTTGCTTGAAGGACGTGACCCTTTGATGTGTTATGACAGATAACACAGTGATGAGCTGGGTATAAATACTCCTGATTAGATACCTACTGAACAACTTCCGATCCCATCGTTTCACTTGGAATTAAAAGTTGTCAGCATCTCTCACCATCTCATTAGTTCCTCTCTATCACTCACTAGCTGTGTTACTTACTCACAGACTCTGTATCAAGATGCATGAAACTTCAGAATAACCCTGAATGCTTTTCTACAACTAATGAAGTCAGTATGAGCTTTTACACTGGCTTTAGTGGGAAAGGGGCTGAACAACATTTACACAGCCAGTCATTAAGCTTTAACGCTGAGTTTCCTACTCTATGGGGGAGCCTACACAAGCCGCATTAATGCACATTAACCTAATTTAATGCACATTACAGGCGCATGTCTACATGTGCATTCCCTTAATGTGCACTTAAAATGGCAAAGTTAGGCTAATCATGCTGAAATTTGATACCTGCAAATGCAGGTATCAAATTTCGGCATGATTATTTAAAGTGCATTAACAAACGTTTAGATGTGACCCGGCACTAACTTTAGCGCCAGGTCTGCCCAGACACTAAGGGTACATGGCACTAACTTTAGTACCAAGTCCTTGCACGTAAAGACAGATGGCAAAAATTGCTTAATGCATGTTAGCTTAATGCTCATTAAATTTAGTTGCACTAAAATGCACATCTAGATGCACCTTATGAGGACAATTTAGTCCCCTTTATTGAGGTGACTAAATGTAAGCCAAGTTCCCTTGAAAATCTAACCCCTGTCTAGATAACAGCCACTGGGGCAAGGCAGACATTACAGCCAACTGATCAATAATGACTACAGCTCTTTCTTTACTCAAGTGGCACAGTCTTGTGCTGAAGATTCTGGGTTCACCCCCAGGTGATGACTACACTGTTTGCATATATCCAGGCAATGTTTATTTGAATATTTTTTCCCATTCAGATATGAAGGGACAAAAAAACTGATATGGGACCAGCCCAGAATCGGGAAACTCCTACAAAGTGTTTCCAGAAAGGTTGGAGAATATATAGCCTGATAAAAACCACATGATTTTTTTTTGGTCTGTTTTTGATATTTCTTCAAGTACAATATGTGTGCAGACGGCTTGAATTCTTTTGGTCCAAAAAAT
>NW_017729031.1:30559626-30562780 GCF_001723915.1 Gavialis gangeticus
AGTCTTGTGCTGAAGATTCTGGGTTCACCCCCAGGTGATGACTACACTGTTTGCATATATCCAGGCAATGTTTATTTGAATATTTTTTCCCATTCAGATATGAAGGGACAAAAAAACTGATATGGGACCAGCCCAGAATCGGGAAACTCCTACAAAGTGTTTCCAGAAAGGTTGGAGAATATATAGCCTGATAAAAACCACATGATTTTTTTTTGGTCTGTTTTTGATATTTCTTCAAGTACAATATGTGTGCAGACGGCTTGAATTCTTTTGGTCCAAAAAATCAACCAACCAATTAAAATTTCTTAGATATTTCTAATAGTTGGATCTATGCTGATTGTGGTTTTTGCCTTAAACAATGTTCAATTTAGACTAAAACTGCATTTTTCATGTTGATGGGTAACAATATTTCTCCTTGTTATCCAATAAAACCACAGCTAGGGTTTAGTTTTGGTTTCAAAGATAAATATATGACAAATTCATTCCTTACAAGTAATACATAAGCTGAGTATTAATATATGTATTAGTTATAAAGAATGAACTTGTTGAACAAAGATACTACTGGAGGCTGCAATGTGTTATTTATCAGCAGACTGTTATAGCCAGGATTGCACAGCATGTGAACTTCCTCACATTGCTTTGCCAGAGCTCCCCGCACAGCTGACCTGACTGAATCACTGTCTGGTGACTCGAGCTGCAAGAAGATTTCAGTCTCCATCTGTAGATTCAATCTCAGGGCGTTTGCTGCTTTTGCCCAATGTCACATCCTAACCATTCTCCCTTGGCACCGGCATGGAATAAAGAAATAGTTGACTTGTGAATCTAAGTTTCTCCATAGACAGCTGTGCTCCCTTTAACCTCCCTGAGCAATTCCAGCGACAGAAGCCCTGAGTGGGACTGCCGCCCCCTCCCTTTATTGCACCAAATGTGCGAGCTGCTCAGCAGATGATGACTTTACAGACCGTCTGGTTCCAGCCTAGAGCCTCTAATCCTTCAGTAGAAAAAAAACAGTCATATTTCTTGGTGCTATTTAGCAAACTTTTGCAAACGCTTTTGCTCAGTCTTCATAGGGTTAGTAACCTCAGCCTGACAAAACTGCAGTTGACTTATCTGAAATGGAGATTGCTAATGCTACAAAAGAGAGTGTTTTGAGAGGCAGATATACACAATAACCTTCTGCTTTCAATAATGCACGTGACTACCCAGTGGTTTCCAGTTAAAAACATTCTTACAAGAGGAGGTCTATGAAAAACAAAGTAATCATACTATAATGCCAAGAGGCTCAAGTATCTCATTTACCCTAGAAATTAACTGGTTTTATTGTCCAATAGCCCCATGTTCCCCATCCCATCTTGAGAACAAACATCTGAGGCAAATGCAAGCTCCTTTTTTGACACAGTCAAAGCTGTGTTTGAAGAACGGACAACTGTCCTCAACCCAATCGCTATTAGAGCTGGATTCCTAAAATATCAACTCAGAAACCAACAGAGATATATATATAAATGTCTTATTTATATTCAGACTCTTCCACAGTAGTTTGAGACTGTATTGGGTATTAGAGTCATTATTTAGTCATCACTAAATGACATATCCATGTAACGAGGAAACAGAAATGTGTCTCCCAAGAAGATAGAGTGAATCCATTCCTTGCTGTGAGACCATCTTGCCCATTTTTATGAGTCAAGGAAAAAGTTCAATAGGCTCCGGGAGGCACCAAACCCCTTTAAAAATAATTACATAGTCACAAGCTGTTCAGACAGTGGCTGGTTATCAGTAACATAATTTGGGAGACGTGGTCAGGGCCCCAGCCTCTGGAGCTGATTCCTAGGGGCTGCCAGGATGGACCCCTGTGCCACCACCACAACCCATGTTGGGGGAGCTTGTGCTCACTGTTCACCGTTAGAAAACTAAAACAGCGGAACAGGCTACCGAGGGAAGCTGTTGACTCTCCATCATCGGAGGTGTCCAAGAAGAGGTTGGACAGGCATTGATTAGGCATGATCTAGCAGTAGCTATTTATATGCCCTACTACAGGTATTTCCCATTTTTCTGGGCTTTGCTGGTTGCCATATGGAGCTGGGAGGGAATATTTTCCCCTGCTGCTGCTACATATATCAGAGATTTTTTTAAGCCAGAAATATTGGGTGTTAGCTGCAGTCAAGGTTGGGGATTCTGACAGGAGTGTGCCAGTGCTCCTGCTGGGACTTAAACCCAGCAGTTCCTAGCTAAAGGGTCTTGGCCCTCTACTTAGGGTCAGCCCAATCAATATATTTGGGGGTCAGGAAGGAATTTTATCTCATGGTCTGATTGGTAAAGACTGTGGGGGGTTCTGCCTTCCTCTATGGCAGAGGCATGGCCCTCCTCCTTGGATTCCTCTACAGTATTTCAACAACCTTTGCAGCAGTAGGATGTCAACCTTCGTAGTCCTTGTGCTTTACTGTGGCGGATTAGGGTGTTACGTCTTGTGGTCATGTCTGGGTTGACTGTGTAGTTTTGCTGAGAGCTTAAACAATGGATTTATATGAGATGGTTTGGATAGGGATGGTCCTGTTTTAGACAAAGGGTTGTACTAGATGACCTCTGGAGGTCCCATTCAGCCCTAATTAGCCTAATTCAGTGATTTCTATGGGCCTTGTTACACCTTACACTGTCGCACAAATGTTGATGGGTGTCAATGCTAGCTCAAGTTTGGACCAGTCACACTTCAGGCCAACAAGGCCTGGAGGACTGAAAGGTAAGAATTCCCCCCTCTCCCATTCTGGGTTTTCCCCCTGCCCCTGGGGACTCTCCTAGTTCCCCCCCGCCCCAGGCTCTCCCTTTGCCCCCTGTCCCCGGGGCTCCCCCACTTCCCCCCCAACCCCTGGGTTTCCCTCTTGCCCTCACCTTACTTGTGGCTGCCCGTGCTGTCTGTCCCAGGGGAGCAGACAGGGAAGGGTTAACTTGCTTGCCTGGCCCTCTTCACTGCTGCTGCCAGGCTGCTGCTTTTTACTGTGCTGAGCTCAGCCGGGTCCAGAGAGCAGCAGCAGTGGCAGCAGCAGAAAGCAAGCAGGATATCCCTTCCCTCCCTGCTCCCCCAGGACAGCATGGGCAGCCACAAGTAAGTGCAGGTGGGGGACAGGGAGCAGTGGGGGAGATCTGGGCTGCTGGGGGGGGG